>NC_140997.1:30979252-31579252 GCF_052327205.1 Somniosus microcephalus | reverse complement strand
ACTTGTCCAATTTCCATTTTTGGATTGGCCCTTTAAATACTGGAGTTGAGATTGCATCATGCGGGTCCCCCTCACACCCGCTGCCCCAAAATCAACTTCAAAACCGGAAGAAAAATGATAATGAGATGGCTGTGTTAAAATGGCACTGACAGATGCGCTGAACGTACTTCATTCGCACTCACGCACCTCCAAGTTAATATCGGGGCTAAAGTATCGGTACTACTTCCAAAATTTACTGGAGTTTGGAAAGTTTTACTTATTTTCTTATATATTCAGTAAGTTAAGTAACTTTAACCAAATGAAACCTGTGGTGTTTTTACCTGTAATATCCTGATTTATATATTATAGCCTAAGTTGAGACAACCAGATAAATGGTATTTCTTCTGTTATCCAACAATGACAACTTGCATTTATATAGCACCCTTAACATAGAAAAACGTCCCAAGGCACTTCACGGAGGTATAATCAGAAAAAAATGGATGCTGAGCCAATCAATGAGCTATTAAGAGGGGTACAAGTGGATTTTAAGGTGGCTGTTGAAAGAGGAGCGGGAGGTGAAGGGGTTTAGGGAAGAGCTTCTAGAGTGGTGAGGGGGGATGGAATGCGTGGCACGGATACAGAGTTTGTGAAGGGGCCCAAAGGCAATGGCATTGATCTTCCGAATGCTTATTTGGGGGAAATTGTGGCTCATTCAATACTAGGCGCCTGACGAGCAGTTTAACAACACCGAGGTGATGGAGAGGTAAAGCTGGGTGTCATCAGTGTATATGTGGCAGCTGACTCCATGTCTGCAAATGATGTCGCCAAGGGGCAGCATGTAGATGAAGATGAGGAGGCCAAGGATAGATCCTTGGGGGACCCTGGAGGTAATGGTGCAGGGACTGGAAAAGAAGCCATTATTGGAGATGCTCCGGCTACAATCGGATAGGTAAGAGTAGAACCAAGCAAGGGCAGTCACACTGAGTTGGTCAGCGGATTTGATGTTCATTGTTCAATCTGTAGCTGTTGGAGCTCTATGACTTACGGAATCCGCTCTATTTATGTTCCACAGCACTGGTGGCTACGGAGAAACAACTGCAAACAGTTGCGATGTTGGGGAAGGCCACCAATGCAGAAACATCATTGCTTGGCAAATAGCCGGTCCAGTTGCATCTAGAAAAATGGTGTCTAGCACTGCCAGTGGCAGTGTTTGGATTTTTGTGCTGCCACCTTTGGAGAAGCCAGAGAAACCAGCTCTTGAGGTGCTTCTTGGCAGTTCTGGAGACAGTAAGGCCTTTACACTAAAGCACCGCTGCCAATGTCAGAGCTGCTGTCTGCAGCACCACTACAATGTAATTGGGTCATTATTAGATTGAAGTACTCAGTCTAATTCATCCATTTACTAATGCACTGCATGTGCAGAATATGTTTACTGGACCTTCACTTTATTATGTGATTTCTGGCAAATAGTGATTATTCATGGATTCTTCTCTACTGGCAAAAACATCTAAAACCTTCCCTTCAATAACATTACCCTGGCTGTAGCATACATTTTGGTGAGCCTTATGGAGATGATGCAGTGCTGACTGTCTGTTCCCAAGTTTTATGCATTGTGCCTACACATTACTTAAAAATGACATTTTGTTTCCCTATGCAGTCTCCAGACAAATTGGATGGCAGATTTGTTCAGAAATGTCATATCCCTCGGGAACCTCTGGTCCTGCATTTCCACTGTCTGGCCCTGCTGAAGCGTCTGTTATGCTAATAAAGCGCGACAAAGGACTACAGCAGTACCTGCTGGAGGCAGCATACTCCTACGTTAAACAGGTATCTATCTGTCCCTTCCTGTACTGGGCGAAAAAGAAATAAGCAGACCCAAGCAGCTACCAGTTTTAGGCCCCAAAACTAACTGCGTAGCTGCTGTGAAGGTAATCACATTGAACTAATGAGTGCCTCCTCATGTCAATCACTGCAGTAACTGGAGCGAAACATTCACCTGCTGTCTTGGTGCTGTAAGTGAAATACGATCCATCATACTGCTAATTTTACTGATCTGTGGCTTCCAAGAAGAAGAAGAGCCCAGAGAGTTGGAGTCTGCCAGTTAAGTGGCTTGAACTGTAAGCAAATTAAGAACTTGATTCTAAGAATAATATTTTGCTATAAACCAGCTTGTAGCTTTTATGGCAATTTACAGTTAAAATATAACTTGGCAACATCTGTCCTGACATCCATTCAGATCCTACACCATAAAAGTTCTCAAACCGGTTAGAATGGCCCCGCTATTAATGGGGAGGCGGGGAGGATGCGGGGGAGCGCGAAAGCTGGTCAAGAACCCGGCAAAGCTGGGGACGAGGAGGACCTGGCGATCTTAACGGCAGGGTTTCGTTAAAATAAAATGCTGAAGTCTTCCGCCCGACAGCCAGCCGGCCAGATTGACAGCCTGGCCGGCGGCTGGGAGAGCAAACAAGCAGCAGGAGGCCGCAGCTGGGGTCATGTGGCGACGGTCCCCGGCAGCTAGTGGGGAGGAAAGATTTGGGATGGGAGCGGGGGGGAGACTCAAAAGAGCAGGTTAACATAGGGACACGGCGAGAAGGAAGTGGGATCAGTGGAGGTAACTGACACGCGTTATTTTAACTGCCCCCCCCCCCCGCCTGTTTTGCGCCAGGTGGGGGCAGTTAAAATCGGGGCCAATGTGTCACTACTTTTATTTTCCAATGACACTGCGAAACGTCTACTTCAAACAGACTATGTGCTGCCAGACCACTAGATTGCAGTTCAATAATAAGTAAAACTGTCTTATGAATGATGAGATGCCATTGAGTGAACGTCAAGAGTAATCCATTGTGGTTTTACAAAGCCATGAGAAGCTACCTATGGGATTACAGCCACATAATTCACTTGGAGGTATTCCTTATTATCTGTTTATTGAATTGCAGCCAACTTAGTAGTTTTCTTTTTGACCCTTGAGAATAAAAAAGTTATATGGAGCCAAAAGTGGCTCTGTGGCTGTACTTTGCTCATCTTAGGTTCTGTAATATTGTTTTACACCATTGTTTTCCATTTCAGTATGGAACATTTCAGTTGGTTGAACTTTGTCAGTGTGGTTGACAAATGGAAAGCTACAAGAATGATTTTATCATTTAATTAATAAGACTTTGCTGGAAAGCTTAATATTCAAGCATTATATTCATAAGCAGGGAGTGCTCTCGGAATTTGTGAAAAGAATCTGATGTCAAGCTGTAAGCTTAGCAGTGTATGTGTCTGTTGTCTGCACTGCTCTTCTATCATGCTGTTGGTCAGATGGAGACAGCTCAAATTGGACAAATTATTCACGCCAAGAAGACTCCGAACCGCAGTGTGCTTGAAGAGTTTTTTTTACAGTTGGTAGGAAGAATAGGGAGGTCACTTATCTCTTAGAGGGTGCGAGTCTAGGTGGGGTGGAAGAACATAAGAAATAGGAGCAGGAGTAGGCCATTCGGCCCCTTGAGCCTGCTCTGCCATTTAATAAGATCATGGCTGATCTGACTTTGGCCTCAACTCCACTTTTCTGCCTGTTCCCCATAACCCTCGACTCCCCTGTTGCTCAAAAATCTGTCTATCTCCACCTTGAATATATTCAGTGACTCAGCTTCCACAGCTCTCTGGGGTAAAGAATTCCAAAGATTCACAACCCTCTGAGAGCAGAAATTCCTCCTCATCTCCGTCTTAAATGGGCGACCCCTTATTCTGAGACTGTGCCCCCTCGTTCTAGATTCCCCCACGAGGGGAAACATCCTCTCAGCATCTACCCTGTCGAACCCCCTCAGAATCTTATATGTTTCAATAAGATCACCTCTCATTCTTCTAAACTCCAATAAACTCCTCATAAGACAACACTTCCATCCCAGGAATCAACTCAGTGAATCTTCTCTGAACTGCCTCCAATGCAAGTATATCCCTCCTTAAATAAGGGGCCCAAAACTGTATGCAGTACTCTAAGTGTGGTCTCACCAGCACCCTTTACAGTTGTAGCAAGACCTCCCTACTTTTATACTCTATCCCCCTTGAAATAAAGGCCAATATTCCATTTACCTTCCTAATTACTTGCTGCACCTGCATGTTAACTTTTTGTGTTTCATATGTGAGGACACCCAAATCCCTCTGTACTGCCGCATTCTGTAGTCTTTCTTCATTTAAATAATATTTTTCTTTTCTATTCTTCCTACCAAAGTGGATAACTTCACATTTTCCCACATTATACTCCATCTGCCAAATTCTTGTCCACTCACTTAACCTATCTATATCCCTTTGCAGATTCTTTGGGCTCGAATTTCATCGGGCCGTTGAGGCGGGATTGGAGGCATGTGGGGGGTTAAAATCGCGAAATCGGAGGGCACAAACCCATCCCGCCTCCATGCCCGTTTCCCAGGAGGCGGATACCCGACCTGTGCTGGGAGCTGCCTTCCCGAGGCGGGAAGGGGATTAGTGCCAATTAACTGCCTGCTAACAGGTAGTTAACAGGCAGTTTTCAGCCTAATCCCTATTTTTAGCCCTGAAGTGTGGGCTGCCCGACGGCTCCAAACCATGGCAAGTTAACGAGGCAGACCGTCGGGCTGAAGGACTTGGAGGGTTCGAGATGTCCGGTGTTCAGGTGAGCGATGGGTGCATGAGTGCAGAGGTAAGTGTGTTTGGCGTGTGTAAAGTGTTTAAATAAGTTTTACTTACCTTTACAGGCTTCCTTCCGGTCGCGGGAGTCCCTCATCTCATCGGCACGGAAAGCAGAATGGCCGCGAGCTGTTAAAAGTTGCAGCATTCAGCTTTCTGTTCTGGAGAGATCTCTAAATCATCCTGAGAGGAAGGAATTAACTTGTAGTACAGATTGTCAGTGTTTGACAGCTTCAAAGAGCTGTCAAACACTGATATTTCATCTGTCAAAAGCTCTTGACAGATGAAATGTCAATCTGTGACGTCACCTGTTGCCGGGTGGCCCTTAATTGGCCTGCTGAGCCCGCTGGGCGGGCTCAACAAGGTCAATCAAGTGGGTTGGCCACAACTCAATGGAGGCGGGACTACAACCCCAAAAGTGTGAGTCCCGCCTCCTACTCACCTCCATTGATAAAATCCAGCCCAGTATGTCCTCCTCACAACTTGTTTTCCCACCTATCTTTGTATCATCTGCAAATTTGGCTACAATACACTCACTTCCTTCATCCAAGTCATTAATATAGATTGAAAATAGTTGAGGCCCCAGCACTGGTCCCTGTAGCACCCCACTAGTTACAGATTGCCACCCTGAAAATGACCCATTTATCCCGACTCTCTGATTTCTGTTAGTTAGCCAATACTCTATCCAATCTAATATATTACCCCCTAACACCATGAGTTCTTATCTTATGAAGTAACCTTTTATGTGGTACCTTGTCGAATACCTTTTGGAAAATCAAATACACTACATCTACTGGTTCCCCTTTATCCACCCTGCTCATTACATCCTCAAAGAACGCTAATAGATTTGTCAAACACGATTTCCCTTTCATAAAACTATGTTGGCTCTGTTTGATTTTCTAAATGCCCTGCTACTATTTCCTTAATAATGGATTCGAGTATTTTGCCAATGACAGATGTTAGGCTAACTGGCCTATAGTTTCCTGCTTTCTGTCTCCCTTTTTTGAATAAGGGCATTACATTTGCGGTTTTCCAATCCACAGGGACTTTTCCAGAGTCAAGGGAATTTTGGAAGATTACAACCAATGCATCCATTATCTCTGTAGCCACTTGTTTTAAGAACCTAGGATGTAGGCCATCCAGTCCAGGGGACCTGTCAGCCTTTAGACCCATAAGTTAGTCCAGCACTTTTTCTCTAGTGATAGTGATTGTTTTAAGTTCCTCCCTCCCTTTTGCCCCTTGATTTTCTACTATTACTGGGATGTTTTTAGTGTCCTCTACTGTGAAGACAGATACAAAATATTTGTTCAATGCCTCTGCCATTTCCTTGTTTCCCATTATTATTTCCCCACTCTCGTCCTCTAAGGGACCAACATTTATTTAAGCCACTCTCTTCCTTTTTATATATTTGTAGAATTTGCTACAGGAAACTTTCGTTTAACCGGAGGTTAAAAGTCCGGAAAGCTCTATCTACCGGCAAAATTCAGGAGCCGTTTTCTATAAGTTTTTTTACTTCTCGTTTTTTTTTTCCCAGTCAGGCTCTGCAAGGTCTGTAGCTAAGCAGCAGCTTCAGCTAGAGACGCTTGCAGCTGCAGCCGACTGTTTTGAAGCTGTTGCTAAGCAACAGGGTTTGTTGATTCACACGGAGCTGAAAAGCTCAGTATGTTTTAACATTGCCGCTGGTTTATACGGCAGTTTTGATCTAATGGCACCAGCTCGGTCCCGTCAGTGCCGGATACCAGAAAGTTTCCCGTAGTTTATTCTCATAAGCTATTTTCTCCCTCTTTATTATTTTTTTAGTCATCCTTTGCTGGTTTCTAAAATTTTCCCAATCTTCTGGCCTACCACTAATCTTTGCAACATTGTATGCCTCTTCTTTCAATTTGATACCCTCCTTAACTTCCTTGGTTAGCCATGGTTGGTTCATCCTTCTCTTCGAGTCTTTCTTTCCCACTGAAATATATCTTTGTTGAGTCATGTAATATCTCTTTAAATGTCTGCCACTGCTTTTCTACCATCTTACCTTCTAATCTATTTTCCCAGTCTACTTTAGCCAACTCTCTCCTCATACCTTTGTAATTGCCTTTATTTAAGTTTAATACTCTAGTTTCAGACCCAAGTTTCTCACCCTCAAAATGAATGTGGAATTCTATCATGTTATGATGTTAGGAACAAAGGGATCTCGGAGTACAAAGACACAAATCACTAAAAGTTGTGACACAAGTTAGCAAGGCCATTAAAAATGCAAACCAAGCACTAGGGTTTATTTCTAGAGGGATAGAATTGAAAAGTAGGGAAGTTATGCTAAACCTGTATCGAACCTTGGTTAGACCACACTAAGGGGGTGATTTTGCCAATGGGGAGCTTTTGGAGACAGGACTCCCACTTGTCGGGTTTCAGTCCCGCCTCCATCAACATCTGGCCAACCCACGCTATTTTCTCTTGATTGACCTTGTTAAGCCTGCCCAGCGGGCTTAGCAGGCCAATTAAGGGAAAGCCGGTTGCAGAGAACGTCAACGTATGACGTTTCATCTGTCAAAATGTTTTGACAGATGAATTGTCATCGTTTGACAGCTGATAGATTTAGATGAGGAAAGATGGGAGGAGGCTCGAGTGGAGCATAAACACCGGTATGGACTGGTTGGGCCGAATGACCTGGTTCTGTGTCGTATATCCGATGTAATGTAATCCTATGTAATCATACTGTTGGTCAGATGGAGACAGCTCAAATTGGACAAATTATTCATGCCAAGAAGACTCCAACCCGCAGTATGCTTGAAGAGTTTTTTTTACAGTTTAAAAAAAACCTTATTGCTTTTTAACTGCTTACAGAAATGGGACCATATTTGCCTGGGTGCATTGGTGTTTATGGAAAAAGTAGATTTGAGTAAACTGGTGAGCAAGACTACTGGAAAGTGGTAAAGGAACTTTCTGCCATTTTTACCGCAGCTCTAAGCCTTGCTTCCATTTGTTTATGGAAATTAGCAGAAAAGAAGCATAGTCTGTCTTGTTAAAGGTCAGTCTGGATAAACCTGGGCTGATTGCGCAATGCAAGATTAAAATTACATTTGACTTCAGCACTCGCACACCTGTGAAAGGGTTGTACGAGAGAAGGGCAGCATGTCGAATTTTCACTGGCTGCAGTTTTCATCTCCACAGCACAGGTGCAGCAGCCACTGCCTGTTACCCCATTGTCCAGCAGGACTTTGAGCAGAGGGCAGCACCAGAGTGCAGCACACAGGCCTTCTGCAAACCATTTGCAGAACCAAATATCGTGTGTAGCTGATCTTTCAGAATGGATACAGCTCCCTGGACCTCACAGAAGAAAAGTGCATGAGGAGGTTCGGGCTTATGCTCAGACTCAGAATCAGCAAGGGGGAATAGATGTACCTCTGGCCCTCGCTGACATGCAGGGACAGTCAATTATCCACATTTCATTACCAGTGGCAGTGAAGGTCGCCACTGCCACAGGATCTTTCCAGGCATTATCATAGGGCTATAACAGGAGCCGGTCACAATGTTTAATTTCAAATTGACAGGCTAATACATTTCTTTGAAAACCACAACTGGAGCCAAGCAGAATTTAAATAAATATTTACTAAATTAAAAAAGCTGCAAATTAAACACATATCTGAATGAATCACATAACGTGTTTATATTTCAATTGAGTGGCTTGGCTCCTCCCTCAATGAAATGCTTGGCAACCAACCGATGAATCATTAAAACAATGTATTGAGTTTAATGGGATATAACTTTTGTGAGTGAATTGGTTTTTTAATCCCTTATGTACTCTGACAAAATTAAAAAGCCAATACCAAGCTAAATGACTGACCAAGGGTCAGTCTTTACGAAGGAAGACACAAAAAACCTCCCTGGGATATCGGGAAAAATAGGGACATTGGCAAAGGAGGAACTGACGCAAATCAATATCTCTAAGGATATGGTGTTAAGGAAGCTAAAGGGATTGAAGGTGGACAAATCCCCAGGGCCTGATAACATGCATCCTAGGGTACTGAAGGAGGTGGCCCTAGAGATAGCGGATGCACTAAGGATGATTTTTCAGAATTCATTAGACTCGGGAACAGTGCCGATGGATTGGAGGGTAGCTAACGTTACCCCACTATTCAAAAAGGGGGGTAGGGAAAAAGCAGGTAATTACAGACCTGTAAGCCTTACATCAGTTGTGGGCAAAATGCTGGAGTCCATCATTAAGGATGAAATAGCGGAGCACTTAGCAAATGGGGACAGGATAGGACAGAGTCAACATGGATTTACAAAGGGTAAATCGTGCTTGACTAATCTATTGGAATTTTTTGAGGGAGTAACTGGTAGAATAGATGGGGGAGAGCCAGTAGATGTGGTGTACCTGGACTTCCAAAAGGCCTTCGATAAGGTCCCACATAAAAGATTAGCATGGAAAATTGAGGCTCATGGGATAAAGGGGAAAGTATTGGCGTGGATAGGGAACTGGCTGTCAGATAGAAAACAGAGAGTTGGAATAAACGGCTCATTTTCTGAATGGCAGGCAGTAACAAGTGGGGTACCACAGGGATCTGTCCTGGGCCCCCAGCTGTTCACAATTTACATTAATGACCTGGATCAGGGAGTCGGATGCAGCATTTCCAAATTTGCAGACGACACTAAACTAGGAGGGGGGGTGGGCTCAGAGGAAGAGACCAGGAAGCTCCAGAGCGATTTGGACAGACTGGGCGATTGGGCGGATAAATGGCAGATGCACTATAATGTGGACAAGTGCGAAGTTATCCACCTTGGGTGCAGGAACGGGAGGGCAAATTATTATTTAAATGGCAATAGATTGGGAGAGGGGGAAGTACAGAGAGACCTGGGTGTTCTTGTACACCAGTCACTGAAGGCGAGCATGCAGGTGCAACAGGCGGTCAAGAAGGCAAACGGTATGCTGGCCTTCATAGCAAAAGGGTTAGAATACAGGAACAGGGATACCTTGCTGCAGCTGTACAGGGCACTGGTGAGACCACACCTCGAGTACTGTGTACAGTTTTGGTCGCCTCATCTGAGGAAGGATGTTCTTGCCATGGAGGGGGTGCAGCGGCGATTCACCAGGCTGATACCAGGAATGGCGGGAATGACCTATGAGGAGAGACTATGTAGTTTAGGGATGTACACACTGGAGTTTAGAAGATTGAGAGGGGACCTCATAGAAGTGTATAAAATTCTGACAGGTCTAGACAGACTGGATGCAGAAGGAATGTTTCCCTTGGCGGGTGAGAACAGAACTAGAGGACATAATTTAAGGATAAGGGCTAAACCATTTAGGACAGAGATGAGGGGGAATTTCTTCACTCAGAGAGTGGTGAACCTGTGGAACTCATTGCCACAGAGGGCAGTGTACGCCAGCTCATTAAATATATTTAAGAGGGAATTAGATATATTTCTACGGGCAAAAGGGGTTAAGGGTTACGGAGAGAAGGCGGGGACGGGATACTGAATTAAAGGATCAGCCATGATCTCATCGAATGGCGGAGCAGGCACGAAGGGCCGAATGGCCTACTCCTGCTCCTATCTTCTATGTATCTATGTATCTATGTAAATCTTTGGCAAAATGCTTAATTTTTGTCATAATCCTGTTATGTGAAAATTCTGGGAGCCTGAAACAATTTGAAAATATCTAATGATGTAGATCATGGAGAATAAACCCACATGTAAAATCCAGCCAGAGAAAATCACCTCTTGAGATAGTTCTTGGTGCTCTGGAAACAGTAAGGCTGCCCCTTTCACAATACAACACTGTTGTAGTCAGTGGAAAAGGAAATAGGGCGGGGTGTATAATGAGTGGCTAAACCACTACCGCTCGTTTTGCGCCCCATTGAAGTTGAGTTTCACCCTCTGACTCTTAAGTAATTATTTTTATATGAATTCCCTAGTTATGGAGCTGTTTTGAGGATAGCTTAGTAAGCATGAATACAGTGTTCAAGTTTATCCCCATTTTTTGTCCCTCCTTTGGTTAGTGTTGGGAATTTCTCCTCGGAAGTTATGTACAAATAAAGTTCTTTCAATTTGGACGATTTACAACAACAACAATGTGTATTTCTATAGCGCCTTTAACGTAGTAAAACGTCTCACGGCGCTGCACAGGAGTATTTTAAGACAAAAAATTTGACACCGGTCCACATAAGGATAAATTAGTGCAGGTGACCAAAAGCTTGGTCAAAGAGGTAGGTTTTAAGGAGCGTCTTAAAGGAGGAAAGAGAGCTAGCGAGGCGGAGAGGATTAGGCAGGGAATTCCAGAGTTTAGGGCCTAGGCAACAGAAGGCACGGCCACCAATGGTTAATTATAATCCGTGATCCTCGAGGGCAAAATTAGAGGAGCGCAGATATCTCGGGCGGGGGGGGTGGTGGGTTGTGGGGCTGAAGGAGATTTACAGAGATAGGAAGGGGCGAGGCCATGGAGGGATTTGAAAACAAGGATGAGAATTTTGAAATCGATTTAGATGCAGGAAATGAGATTGTTTCCCAGCTTACTCAATCTCCAGAGCAAAAATTCATGTTCTAGTTTATTTTATCGATTTGTTACAGACTGGGTGAAATTTGTGGCTCTTCGGCTTTGTAAAATAAACTGACGGTTTGAGAAATAAGTGAAATGTTCAGTTACCCCATGACTGGTGGACACTCAGTGCAACAATTTGTGTTTCAACACTGAAAACACGTGTTCATTTTTCTCATACTTTGAGAGTAATAAGGCCAAGCAGGAGGAAAGTTATACTAACACCTGCCAAATTATTAAAGTGTGTGTTTGTTGGTGCTGTAACTGCCCATCATTTCCAACTTGACCGAGTTTGCAAAATGGCAATCAGAAATCTTTGATGGGGAGGTGGAAGCCAGTTCGCACGATGACTGGAATGTATTCAAGCAAACTAAAAGAAAACGAATACAAAAACAGAACAAAATTGTCTCCTAAAGTTTATGGGCTAGAAATTCAGTAAGGCCCCGCCAGCTTTGCGCCCAGTTACCGCCCAAAGAGGGCTTCTGCGCCAATAGAGGAGTTTGCGCTGATATTCAGCGCAGCGGTAATGGCGGCGGTAGCCAGTAGCGCTGCGCCGGCACCGATGACGTCATCGGTGTGCGCAGTGCCCCGGTTCTACCCCGATACCGGCCCGACCCCCATATTTAGTTGCGGCCGCCTCTTCCGCAGCGGCCGCAAACAACGTTCTGCAACCGTGGCCGTCCTGCAGCCTTAGTGGCGCTAGTTAAGGCGGAGGTGCGGCCGGCCGCTTTTTCGGCGGCCGCCTGCCCGCACCTCCTTCCCCGGCCTCCTCCACCCTCCCCCCCCCCCCCCCCCCCCCCCGCGGCATTGCCGGCTGCTTTCCACGAGCCCGGCACTTCTCCGTGGTGCCGGGCTCATTTGCCGGCACTATCAAGCGGCGATCTCCCCGTTGCAGGCACCTCCCCCTTAAGAGAAGGAGGAGGCCTGCAGTACCGCAGCCTGCCGCTCCGCAGCGGGTGGCGCAGCGGCACCTACAGCGCTGAAATTCAGTTTCAGCGCCCCAAGCGGGGGCGGGCACACCCTGGAATAGCACCCGGTTCAGACTTGGGGCGCAAAAACTGAATTTCTGACGGTCGCAACTGGCTCCGCGCGCAGCGCTAACTTTTGGGCGCAAGCGAGCTGGCGGGGCCTTACTGAATTTCTAGGCCATATTTTGTACACTTTAATAATCATTGAGCACCAAATTTATGTTACTTTTTGAGGGGAGGCCAACACAGCTCATTGGCTCCTGTGATGCTTGTAAGGTCTTCATTCCTCATTATTTGCGGTTACATTTTATTTTCAATAACTTGCTAGTATCTCTGGGTTGATAGTTCATCATTGGAGCATGAAATTCATATCAGTATTTGTTTTAGAGAGATGAGTGTAGTAATCAGCTGAGATCTTTCTCTAATTTACTGTTTTTCATTATCATTCATATTGTGCTAATATATATATTCCTGTCTAAGGAAGGATATTGTAATTTTTAGAGGATCCTATAAAAAGTAAATGCGCTCCATAACTTAAACAAAAGTTAAAAATAATGCCATAATATAACATTTCTGGAGCATTTTACTGAAAAATATTGATACAGATCATGTTTGAACACTTCTGCTTGTAGGCATTTTCCTAAATAACGCCTTAGCACATGGAACACTTCAGCCCTACACAGCACTTATCTGACAAATGCATTTTTCTCTTTCAGAAAAACACCTGGTTTCCCCATGAGGCTGTACTGCATTTTTTCATGGGAACCCCACAGTCAGACATCAACAGGGATGTAGCCATTGATTTTCAGTTGAACTACTCAAAGAGGAAACTATCGGCCAAAATTGTTCACCCAAAGAAAAAGATAACAATAGATGGTAAGCTGCGTTGTGAAGCTTCAAATGTATAGAACTCTTGAGTTTTGCATAAGTAAAATAAGTAATGAAGTCCAGTGGAACCAATGCCATAACAGTCAGACTGTTTGCTCCTCATCATGGTAGTGGATTGATTCTTAGGCCATATTCACGGAGGCTCCCCAATAGCTCCCTATTTCCTAAGTGCATTGCCCATGTAGATCAGAACCCTACAGACATGGAAGGTCCAACATTCAGCCCCCAGTTTGTGTTAAAGGAGCTGACCTCAGGGGGGCTATAATTGGTCTCCACACCACTCAGCTAGAGAGGGAGTTGCCATCTGCTGGCTGCTGCTGATTGCATTCCACTGGTGTTTACCCAACAAAGCAAGAGTGAGAGGGGCACCTTCTCCCCTTCTGTCTTTTGATGGTAAATAATAGCTTGAGAGTGGGGGCGCAAATTGCCTGCCCAATTTTCTATCCATTTGTGCTAAACATGATCCCTTAGTGTCCGAGTGCAAAGGAGGGAAATCCACCCCTTTTGTGTTCAGCCAAGTTCTTTGCATGTCTACTCATCCTAGCAATCAGCAGTACCACGCAGAGCAAGCTCGGAAATTCCCTCCCTTAACCTCTCCACCTCTCTTCCTTTAAGTAATTACTTAAAACCAACTTCTTTGGCCAAGATTTTGGTCACCTGTGCCAACGTCTCTTTATGTGGCTCGATGTCAAATTTTGTCTGCTAGCAGTCTCGTGGAGCGCCTTGGGACGTTTTTGTGAAGTTAAAGGCGCTAAATAAATGCAAGCTGCTGTTGTTGATGAGCCAGATATTTGTCCAGTTCCTGTTTGAATTGAATTGCCATGCCCTCTAATTACATTTATTGGATGAAAGCTGGGTTATAATACTGCGCAGTATCCTCACGGGAGGCTGCTAATGTGTACTTCATTCTTGGAGGGTTGCCATTATTGTGGCTGGATTCTGCTCCACACCTGTACAATAAAGCTTTCAATAGATTCAGCATCAGCAAAAAAAAATCTTGTTTTCCCAAAGGCAACATGCTGTGGAAAGTTTTACAATACAGCTGTAGTCATATTGGCACAAGTGTTATGCACACAGTTAATGCTCTTGATTTTGATTTTACAGGCGAGATTACAAAAATGAAACACACCCGCACAGGACTGCTGGAAGTTCTTATAGATGACAAAGACTTGTATTATGTTAAGGTACTGTTGGCAAGTTACTCTCACAATAATGCCTATGTTAAAATATATTTGCAGCAGATGTATTACCCTGATGTGTTAATGTCGATTGCTATTATTGCCCCTTTCAGCTTAGAAGTCTACATCTACAAGCGGAAAGTTTCATTCCAGCGTCAAATTGTTTGTTATAGTCACTACAAAGTCAATTAGTCTGCCACTGATCGCTGCTGCAGTTTTTGTGATGATTTTGATTATGTTCTGATTTAGAGGGAGCTGTGAACATTTTCATCTGGCCCGCAAAATGCGGCAATATCAATTTCGTGCAAATGAATGTCAGAGGACTTTGCACCTAGATTTCCTCTAATAGCGCTGCGTGTGTTCAGAGGCAAAATGCCCCCCTAAAAACCTGGCGCTGCTGGTTCCCGACCTGCGGTTTAGGCATGATGGGGGTGGAATTGGTCTTAGCCAGTAGCAGATTCGGCAGCCTGTTTTACACCCTGTCCAATTTTCTTTTCCATTGGGCTTCGGATTCACCCGATCGCCCGTTTTGCACTACTGCCCAAGACACATTTAATCCCTGATCAGTCTTAAGGGACAGGCTGTTGTCAAGATCGATCTTTATTTTTGACTTTTGCATAGAATAAGGTTTTGCTGCTTCAGGACGTGCCGAATGCTGTTAGTATTTTACACTTCGAATTACATATTCAAGTTATTTAAATCAGGGTTTTGTGCCTTTGGGTGATGTTACGACTGCCCATGTAACATGAGCACATGACAACTCAACAGGCCTGGCCTCCTTTAACCTAATTCTTAGATCAAGGTTGCTGGTGTTTCAGTTAGTGTTGAAATGTAGCTTTTTTTGGCAGTGAACCGTTATCTACAAATGCATTGAACATATTGCCTACTTTTCCCCCTATGTATTCACAACTTTTTATTGCTTCAGCTTGCTAAGTAAAACTTTCCTGAAGTATTGACAATTGGCAACAGTACAAATTGCAGCTAACAAAGTTGGGAAGATGTGAATCCCTTCGCTGCTCCCATAGTGCGGCGTGAATTGGATTAGGAGGATTCATTCATGAGTGGATGAAATCTCCAGGTGCAACAATAGCTTCAGGTGGTATGCTCGCTGCCATCAATACCTGTGTTTACAGATGATGCCACTCCAACCTGGGTATGTCAAAGGAGACCTATCTTTGTTGCCTCTGCTTCACTGTGGAGGCAGTAATCAAGCTACGTCATCTTGTTTAGGCTGACTTGCAGGCAACCACAAGGACGTGCAGCTATACCCATAGCTATGAATGTCACCATGGCATTAGGCTTCTCTGCAACTAAATTTTTACCAGACACTGCCAGTCTGCAGTTTTCCCCATATTAACATAGAGTTAGAAATACATAGAATTTACAGCACAGAAACAGGCTCCCGTCAGCATATCCTTCTATTCCTTTCTCCCTCGTTTACTTATCTAGCTTCCCTTTAAATGCATCTGTGCTACTTGCCTCAAGCACTCCATGTGGTAGCAAGTTCCACCTTCTAACCCTCAGCCTTCTATTGTCTAGAGAAAAAGCAAGCCATGTACACATTATGATTGTATCATGCAACTAACTATAAGGAGGGTAGAAGGCGAAATAGATGGACCTTGGTCCTTTTTTGTCTAGCAATTCCTACATTTCTATGTTTGTCAAAGAAAACAACTGTATCATTTTCCCAGTGCAAAGGAGATACCAATTGGAGAGGGACCAGAACTGTTGCCACCTGACAGCCTTCACCACTCCATCAATGTGCAAGTGGTTACAGACCACAGAAATATAATCCTACACATTAATGTACATTATCTGGGGGAACCCGTGTTGCATTTATTGGTCAGCAGTCCAGGGTTCCTGCATTATTTGAAGGCTGCGAGGGAATGAATGAATGAATGGATAGATGGCTGTAGTGTGCCCTTTGCAGCCATAGTTTCTGATCCCATTTAAAACCCTGGGTGGTGTAGGGGTTAAGACACAGATCTTGCACCTCTAGGACCTGAGTTTAAATCCAGCCCAGACTGATGGAACAAAAGCCTCCTCTGTCTGCTGGCTTTAAAGGTTTTATGTGAAATTAGTCTGCACACACGCAATCCAGCCAACTGGCAGTCTCACTTCAGAGAGGCGAAAGGGAGATTCTAATCTTCCTAGGTTAGAACTGAGGTATGTTGCTTGGGGCTGATCGATATCTGACCTGGGGGTGCTTGACCTTTACACTAGGTGCCTGAAATGAGAAGATTTCCGTTCATTAGACTTGCATCAAGGTAATCACTGGCACTAGTCACACTGGTCATATGAGAAATATGTTCTCTTTTTGTTTCCTCTGTCCTTTGGGCTCCCTGCAAATGGTGATAAGGCTGCCACTTGCTCCATGGCACTGTGCATTTCCGAAACCCCTCGAGTGTGACTGCAGTGATTTCTGAGATGCACTGCTGCACATTCTTCACAAGCTGTTCCGGCTGCTGATGGCAGGCTGAAGGAACGCAGAAAAGGCCTTGTGCTTCTGCAGTAACTCTCGTCTAATGTTAATCTGGCGGAAGTGATTGTCCACCTGTTAGACAGGAGTAGGCCATTCCGCCCCTCGACCTTGTTGTGGAACCCACAATGGGCAGGCGATCCGCTCTGCCAGATTACCACCCATGCGGTGTAGGTGAAAATGATTGCCAACATATCTTTCATGAAAACACATCCAGAATGTAATGGACTAACTACCAATGGTGCACACTATACTGTCACTTTAATATTGACCACTTTATCAAACGTCTAATAATTTTACAGGGTTGAAAATGTGTTCTCATGCTTAACCCCCATCCAAAAGAGTCAGGGAATTGGGTGTGGCTGCATTATTATAAAATGTGACTTAGTCAGTTCCACAATGTCATCCTCCAACTTAAGTCAATGCAAGTTATTTGACAAGATACTGTTTCAGTATCACAGCGTTTTTATGTCTGGTTTTTATTCTAGGGATGGACAAACTTGCAAAGTCTTGATGGGGAGCAGATGTATTTCTCTCAGCTGGAAGCCAAATTTACAAAGCATGGGAATCCCATAATACTGTCTGGCAATGTAACCCGAGTCCCTGGACAGAAAATAGCATTTTTTGTATCGCTCAACAATGTAATGAAAGAAACAGCTACTGTGTCAGGTTAGTACAATCAGAAAAATCTAGTGCAAACTTACCAGAACAATCTCGGGCCCAGACAGAGATTTTGAAATAACCTTTCTGGATTTTATGATATAATGAATGGCACAAATAGTGAAGTTTTATATGACCCTCTTTAAGGGTGTTTTTTGATAGTCTCTCTATTCCTGACAACAATCAAAGCAAAAAATTGTGATGGTAAATGGACCTATTATGCCACATATGCGGTCTCATAGCCATGGAAATGTAAATTAGATTTTTACACGTATGAGGTCATCTTTATTCAGCTGCAGAAATGAGACTAAGTTTCTGCTCGGCCCACTTCCAGTCCCCTGGGAGCTGTAACAGATGCACCGTATCAGTCCCAAACACAACTCATTCAGCAGTTAGCCGTGGAACTGTTAATGGTAACAACACTCACATTTATATTGTGCCTTTCACAGCAAAACCTGTCAAAGTACTTCGCACAATGAACTAAATTTTGAAGTGCAATTACTGTTGTTCTGTAGGCAACAGTATGCTGTGTGGTAATTTAAAAAATCTTTCTCACCATAACTCAATCTAAATCTCACAGAAAGAAACACTTCATTAAAGTTACCATTAGCCTTTATACGCTAACAAACTGCTGGCTTTATGGCCTCCATTTTTACAGGGGGTGCGGGAAGGTGCGTGGGAGCCCACTGGCGGGCGATGAACCGGGCGAGGTCGGGGATGTGGCAGCCCTGCTGATCTTTATGGCAAACCCTCATTGAATACATATTTGCAGAGTCCTGCCTGACACCCGGCCAGATTGACTACGTGGCCGGTGAGCGGGAGTGGGAATCTGGCGGCAGGAGGCCGCAGCTGGGGACCAGCGGGAACGGTCCACGGCAGTTCGTGGGTGGAGGGGATTCCCTGGCTTTGCAGTTGGGAGGGGCAGGCCCGGGTTTCCTCTTGCAGTGGGATCGTGGGGATGTCGGTGCTGGGGATCTCCCCAAAGATCGGGAGGGGGATGCTGGGGCTGGGGAGGCCCATGTACTCCTTGACGGTCCTGGGGGGGAGCACTCCAGTGTCAGCTGTGGCTCAGTGGGTAGCACACTCGCCTCTGAGTCAGAAGGTTGTGGGCTCAAGTCCCACTCCAGGGACCTGAGCACATAAATCTAGGCTGACTCTCCAGTGCAGTGCTGAGGGAGTGCTACACTGTCAGAGGTGCTGTCTTTCGGATGAGACGTTAAAACTGCTCTCTGAGGTGGACGTAAAAGATCCCACGGCACTATTTTGAAGAAGAGCAGGAGAGTTATAATAATTCAACTTTATTGTCATTGCACAAGTACATGAACAACGAAATGTGATCTTGCAAGCTCCCATGACTGGGAGAAGCAAAGCCGCTGTGTCGGTGCGCGCCGCCATTCCATTTCCACCATTCCTCCTGTCCGACAATCTTCAGCCCACCGCCCGGGCCTGCTCACCAGCCGCTCCTCCCGTGGCTCCTTCCGTGACCTTCTCACCAACCGCCCCTCCCCGGGGCTCCTTCCGTGACCTTCTGCACCTGGTCTTCCCTGATGGTCACCCCTCCAGGTACTAACCAGGCCTGGCTCTAGCTTAGCTTCCAAGCCTTGCCAGTGACCCTGTCCCTAATCCCCGGTGTCCTGGACAATATTTATCCCTTAATCAATATAACAAAAACAGATTATCTGGTTATTATCACATTGCTGTTTGTGGGAGCTTGCTGTATGCAAATTGGCTGCCACATTACAACAGTGACACATTACAACACTTCAAAAGTACTTCATTGGCTGTAAAGTGCTTTGAGATGTCCGGTGGTCGTGAAAGACGCTATATAAATTTTTCCTGACCCACAAGGAGTTCAAAGACAGGCAAAGTTTTAAAACCTATCCGGACCTCTTCTGGCCGTGTCGCCTCTGCCGGGTATGGAGCTATGAAGGGTTCCTCCTGAAATGTTAACCTGTTTTACTCCAGCTGCTGAATGACCTACTGTGGATTTCCAGTGTTTCCCATCATTATTTCGGATTTACAGCGTTTCGAGGTTTTTTTTTTGTTTCCTTAACTAAAAGTTTTAGTCTGGCTCACCAGTGAGCTGAATAGCATTGGGTCTGAAGCGGCCCCTGTAAATTTAATACAATACACTTTGTTTAAGTTAGTAGCCAGTCACCTCATGGTTCCACATGGGATAATGCAGAGTATTGAAGTGCCCCTCATGTTCATAACCGCCTCATTAAAAATAAAAAATAAAAAGCATGTGATATAAATAGAGTGATGAATAATAGGCTATTTTTCCTCGTGCGCTACTTAATTCTGACTTTTATCACCAGACTGGAAGCATTTATTAGGCTCTTGTGCTGACTGTGGAGTTTCCACGGCAACACTTCTACTGTCCGCTCTCTCCCTCAGTATCCTGTCATTTTTATATCTGACATGGAGCATGCAAAGCAGAAATACATATTTCTGCAGAACCTGGAACACAGAGCTGTATAAGCTTCTACCAGATGAATTATGTCTGGCCATTCATCAGCGGCTGTCAGACCAAACCAGTACGTCATAGGTCACATGATTGCTAGATTGAATTACATAGCAATTACAACACGGGAACACGCCCTTCGGCCCAACCAGTACGTGCTGGTATTTATCCTGCACATGAGCAGTAGACCTGATTCCATGTGCCAGACTTGTTTCCATCTCCCTTTTCTTCAATCACCATCTAACCTGTTATAGAGTTACATTGTGCTGCAAATGGCTGAGAAAAATCTGCAAGTTTGCAATGACATTAAAGCTGTTTACTAATGTCGGTGCAGTGTGATCCTCTGATCGTTTATAAGTTGCCTCAGAGACATTTACCATTTTTTTCCTCCCCCTGAATTTCTGTTTCTATTTTTGTTCACATTAAAACATTTCTCTTCAAATATTGGTGAATGTTTGGGATAAGTGCTGCCGCGCTGTATGTTGGAGGGCTATCGCAGGTGCCGAGGTGGTGGGGAGGGTATTTGACTCTTATCTCAGCCGTCACTGCTGTGGGGAGGTAGAAAGGAGAGGCGGGAAGAGATTGTGGAGGGAGAGCCATCCCAGGGTTGCTGTTTTGCTGATCCTAGTACCCAGTGTCTAGTACCGATCGAAGTGGCCTTTTTCCTTGCTTCGTTTATGTATATTCTTCTTCTTAAGCACTCTCTCGGAACTGAGGATGACTTGCTTCCACACTAAAAATGAGTTCTCAGGTGACTGATGAGTCCAATGCAGGACCTACAGTCTCTGTTACAGGTGGGGCAGATGGTGGTTGAAGGGGTGGGTGGGTGGGGTGCTTGGGTTGACGTGTGCTCCTTCCGCTGCCTGCGCTTGGCTTCCGCTTGCTCCCGGCGAAGAGACTCGAGGTGTTCGGCGCCTTCCCGGATGCTTCTCCTTCACTTTGTGCGGTCTTGGGCCAGGGATTCCCAGGTGTTGGTGGGGATGTTGCATTTTTTCAAGGAGGCTTTGAGGGTGTCCTTGAAGCGTTTCCTCTGCCCACCTGGGGCTCTCTTGCCGTGTCGGAGCTCCGAGTAGAGTGCTTGTTTTGGGAGTCTCGTATCGGGCATGCGGACGATGTGGCATGTCCATCGGAGCTGATCGAGCATGGTCAAAGCTTCGATGCTGGGGATGTTGGCCTGACCAAGAACACTGACGTTGGTGCACATACCTGCCAATGGATTGGCAGGATCCTGCGGAGGCAGCGTTGGTGGTACCTCTCCAGTGCTTTGAGGTGTCTGCTGTACATGGTCCGTGTCTCTGAAGCATATAGGAGGGCGGGTATCACTACTGCTCTGTAGACCATGAACTTGGTGCTGGGTTTGAGGTCCTGGTCTTCAAACACTCTCTTCCTCAGGCGACCGAAGGCTGCACTGGCACACTTCATCATCAACGTCTGCCCTTGTTGACAGTAGGCTCCAGAGGTATGGAAAGTGGTCCACGTTGTCCAAGGCCTCGTCATGGATTTTGATAATTGGGGAGCAGTACTGTGTGGCGGGGGCAGGTTGGTAGAGGACCTTTGTCTTACGGATGTTTAATGTAAGGCCCATGCTCTCGTACGCTTCGGTGAAGGTGTTGACGATGGTTTGGAGTTC
This sequence comes from Somniosus microcephalus, assembly GCF_052327205.1. Lineage (NCBI taxonomy): Eukaryota > Metazoa > Chordata > Chondrichthyes > Squaliformes > Somniosidae > Somniosus > Somniosus microcephalus. The sequence continues at coordinate 31,557,839 of NC_140997.1, read as the reverse complement.
GGCCTCAGAGTATGCGCAGACGCAAGCGTCGTCTGCATACTGTAATTCGATGACGGGATGGGATGACCTTGGATCTGGACTGGAGGTGACGGAGATTGAACAGTTTCCCATGTGTTCTGTAGATTAGCTCCACTCCAGCAGGGAGCTGACTGAGGGTGAAATGGAGCATTGCAGCCAGGAAGATCAAGAAGAGCGTTGGTGCGATGACACAGCCTTGCTTGACCCCGGTCCGTACGTGAATTGAGTCTGTGGTGGATCTGTTGGTCAGGATCATGGCTTACATGTCGTCATGAAGCAGACGGAGGATGGTGACAAACTTTTGAGGGCAGCCGAATTTGAGGAGGACACTCCATAATCCCTCATGGCTGACGGTGTCAAAGGCCTTTGTGAGGTCAAAGAAGACCATGTACAGCAGTTGGTGCTGTTCCCTGCATTTCTCTTGTAGTTGATACATGGTGAAGATCATGTCCATTGTGCCCCTTAGTGGGCGGAATCCGCATTGCGACTCTGGGAGGAGCTCTTCAGCCACTGGGAGAAGGCAATTGAGGAGGATTCTTGCGATGACTTTCCCTGTGGCAGACAGCAGGGAGACTCCTCTGTAATTACCACATTCGGACTTGTCACCTTTCTTGAAGATGGTCACGATTACGGTGTCTCTGAGATCTCCTGACATGCTCTCCTTCCAAATAAGAGAAATGAGTTCATGTATTCGTGCCAGTAGTGCTTCTCTGCCATGTTTTAGCGCCTCGGCGTGGATTCCATCAGCTCCTGAGGCCTTGTTGTTCTTCAGTTGTCAGATGGCCTTTTCAACGTAATGCTGGGCTGAGGTTGTGCTGAGGTGGTGGCGGGTAGCATGCTGCGGGATGGAGTTGAGGACACTCAAGTCGAAGACAGAGTCTCGGTTAAGGAGATCTTCGAAGTGCTCCTTCCAGCGGGCACTGACTGCCTTGCTGTCCTTGATGAGTACCTTTCCGTTCTTGGCCCGCAGTGGGGTAGGACCTTGGGTGCTTGGGCCGTTGGTGGTCTTGACTGCGCTAAAGAATCCACGCACGTCGTGGTTGTCAGCTAGCTGCTGGATCTCCTGCACTTTCTCCACCCACCATCTGTTCTTTAGGTCGCGAGTTTTTTGTTGGACCTCGGCCTTCAGGCATCTGTAGAGCTGCTTTCTTGCTCTCGAGTTCTGTTGTTGTTTCCAGATCAGAAATGCCTTGCGCTTATGGCTTATTAGCTCCTGGATCTCCTGGTCGTTCTTGTCGAACCAGTCTTGGTGTTTCCTGGTCGTGACCGAGCGTCTCTTCACAGGTACAAAAAGAAAATACTGCAAATGCTGGAAATCTGAAATAAAAACAGAAAATGCTGGAGAAACTCAGCAGATCAGGCAGCATCTGTGAAGAGAGAAACAGAGTTAACGTTTCAGGTCAATGACCTTGCGTCAGAATGAAAGGTCATCGACCTGAAACGTTAACTCTGTTTCTCTCTTCACAGATGCTGCCTGACCTGCTGAGTTTCTCCAGCATTTTCTGTCTCTTTACAGGTGCTGATTATAGAGGCCTTGAGTGCAGACCAAGCGCTGTGGACACTCTGTGTCTCTGAATCACTGGGAGTCGTCAGGTTGGTTGGGAGGCGCAGGCTGAATAGGGTTTCTTAGCCGGGTCTTTGAGTGCTCCAGCGTTGATTTTCCTGCGGCATTGCTTCTGTTGCCGCCGCTGTTTTGGGGCTACGTTGAGGGAGACGACAGATTAGGCGGTGGTCTGTCCAGCAGTCATCAGCTCCTGTCATGGCGTGGGTGATGCGGACGCCCTTGTGGTCCCTCGCTCGGACGATGATGTAGTCCAGCAGATGCCAGTGCTTGGAGCGAGGGTGTTGACATGAAGCCTTGTACTTGTCTCTGACAGAACAAGGTGTTGGTTATGACAAGCCCATGTTCTAAGCATTTCGTCAGGAGGAGGGTACCGTTGGAGTTGGCTTTTCCTACTCCCGCTCTGCCGATCACACCTCCCCAGAGGTCTGTGTCCTTTCCAACTCTGGCGTTGAAGTCGCCAAGGAGGATCAGCTTGTCGCCCGTTGGGACTCGGGACAGGAATTGTTCGAGGCTGGAGTAGAATTCCTCTTTGGTCTCGTCTGTGGCTTCCAGTGTTGGGGCGTACGCACTGATGACTGCAGTGCACTGGTTCCGGCCTAGGGTGAGCTGTAGAGTCATGAGGCGTTCGTTTATTCCACAAGGGGAGTCTCTGAGACATTCAACTAGCTCATTTTTTATAGCGAAGCCTACCCCATGGAGGCAGCATTGTTCTTCAGGTTTGCCTTTCCAGCAGAAGGTGTAACCACCGTCTTGCTCCTTGAGCTGGCCTTCCCCTGCCCGCCGGGTCTTGCTTAGGGCGACGATGTCTATGTCAAAACGTCTGAGCACCTGGGCAACGATAGCAGTACGGCGTTCCGGTCTGTCGCTGTTGGGGTTGTCCATGAGGCTCCTGACGTTCCAGGTCCCGAACTTCATTTTAAAGGGTGGAAGATGCCTGTGTGTGAAATCTTTTAGGGGTGGCCGTTGCACACCAGCTAGCACATGGGCTTGACAGAGCAAGGTCTTGGTCCAATGGCAAAGGGATCCAAGACGATTGGACACCAGGCTCTGCTACATCGGCCTAGCACACAAACACAAACATACTCCTAGAGTCCTCCTCCCTCCTTCCCGCAGGTCCTCTCTACCTGGATTTCTTAGGCTGCAGTGTGATCCTCCCGACCCCGCTGCTGGGCCACGCTGCGCCACTCTGGGCCTTGACCTCGCTGCTGGCTCGTCCTCACCCCTGGGCCTCATCCTCGCTCCTGGGTCCTGACCTCGCTCCTGGGCCCCGTCCTCACTCCTGGGTCCCGACCTCGCTCCTGGGCCTTGACCTCGCTCCTGGGCCCCGACCTCGCTCCTGGGCCCTGTCCTCGCTCCTGGGCCCCGTCCTCGCCCCTGGGCCCTGTCCTCGCTCCTGGGCCCCGTCCTCGCTCCTGGGCCCCGTCCTCGCTCCTGGGCCCCGTCCTCGCCCCTGGGCCCCGTCCTCGCCCCTGGGCCCCGTCCTCGCCCCTGGGCCTCGTCTTCGCCCCTGGGCCCCGACCTCGCTCCTAGGCCTCGACCTCGCCCCCGGGCCTCGTCCTCACTTTTGGGTCCCGACCTCGCTCCTGGGTCCCGACCTTGCCCCTGGGCCTCGTTCTTGCTCCTGGGCCTCGACCTTGACCTCGCTCATGGGCCCCGTCCATATGTATAAATGTGTATGTCCATGTCCTACTTCATGGGGCTACCTCATGAAAAGCATGTCATTTTATAATAAATCCTTCAGTAATCCAAAAAATGTCTTCATCCTTCAATAATGTGCTGAATAGTATTGAACACAGAGGGGCCAAAATCCATGAGGTTGGGGGACGCATCCCAGCACAAACATTGGGACATGCCAGCCTGGTACCCCCGCCACTGACCCCACCTACATCTACACGTCAGGATGAGGCCCCTTCATTTAAATACTACAGTGGAAGTGTGCTAGGCTGGGGTCGGTGGGGGAGGGGTGGAGTAGGGGCGGAGAGGGGGTGGGGGAGTGTGTCGGGGCCCCATGCCAAAAAATTAATTAACAGCCTCCACAATTTCAACAAAAAAATACCTCACCCCTTTTTCTATTGCGATACAGCCAGGACACCTTGATGGGGCCCGCTGCCACCATTTGGTGGGTCAGTGCACCTTGTCTCACAAGATGTACCACTGCTGGTTCTGCACCAGTTCTCTCTGAGAGCATCAATGACCTCATTTGGGGTGGGTGGTGACCCCCCAACAAGCACAGCGAGAATTTTGATATTAGGCCGGGACCCAGCATATATTGTAGCCCTTCCGACATGCATGGGAAAGAAAATAACATTTTATCTATCCTTGCTTTTCTCCTTCTGCAGTTCGTTTGGAGCAAAAGGTTGATGAGAAACAAAAGCAGTACACAATAGAGGCCGACACCTATCTTCCGCGCATTGTGGGATGCCAGATAATTGGCGTTTTGCAGCAAAGAGGAACTACTTGGTCCTCCACACTACGAGGAAAATATGGGCTCTTTGGTAAGATGACAACTGCAAATGGTAGAGTGTGGCAAGACAAATGGCAGGTGTTCAACAGTGAGTACACCGGGAAATTATATTGCTTATTGTCGTGCACGAGTGACTAGTTCGGCCACAGCTGGAGTACTGTGTACAGTTCTGGTCACCACACTACAGGAAAGATGTGATTGCACTAGAGAGGGTACAGAGGAGATTTACGAGGATGTTGGCAGGACTGGAGAATTTTAGCTGAGGAAAGATTGGATAGGCTGGGGTTGTTTTCTTTGGAACAGAGGAGGCTGAGGGGAGACTTGATTGAGGTGTTTAAAATTATGAGGAGCCTAGATAGAGTGGATAGGAAGGACCTATTCCCCTAGCAGAGAGGTCACTAACCAGGGGGCACAGATTTAAAGTAATTGGTAGAAGGATTAGAGGGGAGTTGAGGAGAACTTCTTTCACCCAGAGGGTGGTGGGGGTCTGGAACTCACTGCCTGAAAGGGTGGTAGAGGCAGAGACCCTCAGCGCATTTAAAAAGTACTTGGATATGCACTTGAAGTGCCGTAACCTACAGGGCTACGGACCAAGAGCTGGAAAGTAGGATTAGGTTGGATATAACAACAGAAAATGCTGGAAAAACTCAGCAGGCCAGGCAACATCCGTGGAGAGAAATTAGAGTCGACGTTTCGGGTCGAATCCCTTTTTCAAAACTGGAAAGGAAATGAAATAGATTGAAGGCAAGGCTGCGATAGAACAAAAGAAGTAAAAGAGACATTAAGAGGTATTCAAAACCAGACGAGATGGTAATAGGACAGTGGAGACAAAAGACGGCTCAGATTAGGTGTGAAGTGTACTGGCAGGATGAGAGACAGCTGCCATGTGGGAGAGAGAAAAAAAAGGAAAGGGTGGGGGGGAAGGGAAGACCCAAAACAAAGGGTTGGAAAAAATATATAAGTAAAAATGTAATAGGGGCCGAGGTTATGATCTGAAATTGTTGAACTCGATATTGAGTCCGGAAGGCTGCAACGTGCCTAATCGGAAGATGAGGTGCTGTTCCTCGAGTTTACGTTGAGCTTCCGTGGAACAATGCAAGAGGCCAAGGACGGTGAGGTCTGAGTGGGAATGGAGCGGTGAATTAAAATGACAGGCGACCGGAAGCTCGGGGTCACCCTTAGGGACTGAACGGAGGTGTTCCGCAAAGCGGTTGGATAGCTCTTTTCCGGCTGGCTCAGACACGATGGGTCGAATGGCCTCCTTCTGTGCTGTAAATTTCTATGATTCTATGGTTACCTGGACCTGTTCCACATTCACTCCTAATTTTAGGAATAAGAAACCCAGTTCTGAAACTGTCATTATCCATAATGAGTGGGTTTAGCCCACTGTAAAACTCAGTATAGTGATGAATACATTCAATTTCTAGAAACTGATCATTATTGCTAACTTTATATTTCAGGTACTTCTTTGGCACCTGGTTTAGAGTGATGTGAGTCAGCAGCACCTGCTGGCTCTGTAATGTTCTCAAATTGAGAGAAGCAAAACGCTATATATCTGTGCTTAAATGGTGCTCTGCTAATGAATATGCAAAGGCCAGTGACATTTTATTACGATATTAAAAAATATATTGATGGCTCTTTAATAACATAATTTTTTTAAGGATGGCCCAGCAAACTGCCTGGAAAATGTTTAAATGTTAAAATTTGAAACTGAGTCACAGTTGAACTATAATCATAGGATCATAGAATGATACAGCACAGAAGGCGGCCATTCGGCCCATCGTGCCTGTGCCGGCTCTTTGAAAGAGCTATCCAATTAGTCCCACTCCCCCGCTCTTTCCCCAGAGTCCTGCAATTTTTTTCTTCTTCAGGTATTTATCCAATTCCCTTTTGAAAGTTATTATTTAATCTGCTTCCACCACCATTTCAGGCAGTACATTCCAGATCATAACAACTCGCTGCATAATTATTTTTTCCCTTATGTCACCTCTGGTTCATTTGCCAATTACCTTAAATCTGTGTCCTCTGGTCACTGACCCTTCCGCCACTGCGAAAAGTTTCTCCTTATTTACTCTATCAAAACCCTTCATGATTTTGAACACCTCTATTAAATCTCCCCTTAACGTACTCTGCTCTAAGGAGAACAACTTCAGTTTGTCCAGTCTCTCCACATAACTGAAGTCCTTCATCCCTGGTGCCATTCTAGTAAATCTTCTCTGCACCCTCTCTAAGGCCTTGACATCCTTCCTAAACTGTATTGCCCAGAATTGGACACAATACTCCAGCTGTTTTATAAAGGTTTAGCATAACTTCCTTGCTTTTGTACCAATGCCTTTTTAACAGCCTTCTTACCTTGTCCTGCCACCTTTAAAGACTTGTATATGTACACACCCAAGTCTCTCTGTTCCTGTACCCCCTTTAAAATAGTCGCATTTAGTTTATATTGCTTCTCCTCATTCTTCCTACCAGAATCAATCACTTCACACCTCTCTGCGTTAAATTTCATCTGCCATTGGTCTGTCCATTTCACTAGTCTGTCTAAGTCCTCCTGAAGTCTGTTACTATCCTCCTCACTGTTTACCACATTTCCGAGTTTCGTGTCATCTGCAAACTTTGAAATTGTGCCCTGTATACCCAACTCCAGGTCATTGATATATAGCAAAAAGAGCAGTGGTTGTAATACCGACCCCTGGGGGACACCAGTGCACACCTCCCTCCAGTCTGGAAAAACCACCGTTCACCACTACTCTCTGCTTTCTGTCCCTTAACCAATTTTGTATCAACCCAGCCACTGCCCCATTAATCCCGAGCTTCAATTTTGCTAACAAATCTATTATGTGGCACTTTATCAAACGGCTTTTGAAAGTCCATCTACACAACGTCAACCACACTACCCTCATCGACTCTCTCCGTTACTTCATCAAAGAACTCAATCAAGTTAGTCAAACACAATTTGCTATTAATAAATCCATGCTGACTTTCATTTATTAACCCATATTTTTTCAAATGACAATTAATTTTGTCCCAGATTATTGTCTCCAAAAGTTCCCCACCACCGCCCTCAGGCTGACTGGTCTATAGTAGCCGGGTTTATCCCTCTCCCCTTTTTTGAACAGGGTTGCAATCCTCCAGTCCTCTAGCACCACTCCAAGAAGGATTGGAAGATTGTGGCCAAAACCTGGCAATTTCCACAGTTACTTCCCTCAGTAACCTAGGATGCATCCCATCTGGACTGGGTGACTTTTCTATTTTGAGCGCTGCCAACCTTTTAAATACCTCCTCTTTATCTATCTGCATCCTATCCAATTTCTCCACTACCTCCTCCTACGAGAAACCCAAATGCTGCGAGGTACTTCTTGGCAATTTCACCTCAACTTTTATGTTATAACATTAGTGACTAGAAATTTCTAACTCATTAATGTTGGTGCAAAGATGGTATCTGTCAGGGTTGGAGATTACTAATGCCATGTTTAAATTATGATCTTTGCATGTTGCTGGCACAGGGTGAAGGAGGTGTAACAATAGGATCCTGATTTTTGTGATAGACCAATCCTAACTTTGTCCTTACCATGAATTCCAATGGAGAATAAAATTAACAGGCCCATGTTCCTGCTGCTGTTAGTTTATTTACTCTTAAAACACATTCTATGATTTAAAGCAGATGTTTTATCAAAACTCACAACAGTCCAGTCTTTGGCTGGTTTAACATCTTTCTCCTCCGCCATCTGTTTTTGCACATTTCCTGCTTGCCTCTCCTGAAAGCTGAGTCATGGTGGGAAATGCTTCTACACACTCTGGCTACTAAACCTAGGCAGTGTGTGTTGGTCATTGGACTGATTTTAGGGGGAGGAGGGGGAGGTATTGCAGCTGATCCTGAATTATGTTCACCCAATATTCATACAGACATACTTTCTGACAGAGGGCACTGAATAGCAGTGAGGAATGAGCATCATCCCTGACTAACTTTTCCCTCTATAACACCCCATCTGCTGGCCGGGCTGGGAGAAGGGATCCACTTGGGACCTTCCTAGTCTGGATGATTAAGAACCACTGTGGCCAGTGCATCTACCAACTGAACCATGGGCCATTTGCCTTTGGTGTTCATGGTAAAACATTATAAAATACCACTTTAAACCAAAGAGTTTATGCACCTTATAATCTTTGGGGGGGGGGCGTGGTTATGATGTAAAAGAACATAAATGGGCCGAAAATAGAATGGTGGGCATATCTTCACATATTACCGGGAACAGATACTTGAGGCCTACAACATGCCCAAGGCAGGTGGTGAGCATAAAGGGAACTGGGAGCCTGCGCACAAGATGCACAGTAGGGTGATCAGGCCACTCCCGACTTTCATTTAACTTAGCTGGTCCCCCCAGAATGTGGCTGAAGCATCTGAGCAACGTGCCAGCCACACGGTGCTCATTCGGAACGGGGACTGAACCGGAGGCCGCCATTCCAAAAGAAAACTATTTTTGCCGACACTCCTCCCAGATGTCCACCCCACCCCTTGCTTCCCATCCCTGTGCCCAGTACCCCTTCCACCCATGCTGGAAGCTCGGCCAGTGTACAACAGGGCAGCCGGTCCCTGTCATTGCGGCCCTGGTGCTCTCACAAGTCACAAGCAAGGAGCTGAAGCACTGGGGATATGTGCAAATGAGATGTTCTCACGTTAGATCATTGGCACTTGCGGTACCTGCAAGGGTTGACCCTGGCAACAGCGCAGATTTAAAATGTTCAATTTTTAGTATTTCTGTGCATTGTATTGTAGTAAATGTGCACAACGGACAACATTAAAATGATCTCCCTGATTGAAATCTGAAATTCCTTTAAAGCCAGAATTCCACTTTAAAACAAATGATAAAATGTTGGTGCAGAATTATTGACGTTCATAGCAGAAGAACACAGTCAGATTTTTGTAGGACATTTTGTAATTATTTTTTTTCAGCTTCACTTTGATCTGAGGACAGGCCTACAGACTGAACCATTCTGACCATGGATCAGAGTCACTTTGAAATGATCCTCAGATTTCAATCGGGGATTGCAACCCAAGGATATTTGGGGCCGGCATTTCTGTAGTTGGTATTAATGTACAGTCTTCCAATAGAAGGCTGATAATATGTGTCAGCTGTGGCTCAGTGGGTAGCACTCTCACCTCTGGGTCAGAAGTTTGTGGGTTCAAGTCCCACTCCAGAGACTCGAGCACAAAAATCTAGGCTGACACTCCAGTGCAGTACTGAGGGAGTGCTGCACTGTCAGAGGTGCCGTCTTTTGGATGAGGTGTTAAACCGAGGCCCCGTTTGCTCTCCTATGGCACTATTTTGAAGAAGAGCTGGGGAGTTATCCCCGGTGTCCTAGCCAATATTTATCCCTCAATCAACATCACTAAAAACAGATTATCTGGTCATTATCACACTGCTGTTTATGGGAGCTTGTTGTGCGCAAATTGGCTGCCAAGTTTCCTACATTACAACAGTGACTGCACTTCAAAAAATACTTCATTGGCTGTAAAGCACTTTGAGATGTCTGGTGGTCATGAAAGGCGCTATATAAATGCAAGTGTTTCTTTCTCTCTATACCCAAATAAGTGAAATGTAGGCTTGTTTTCAAATGAAACTCAACCAATCTACTTTTTACATTTTTAGTAACATAGATATTGCTTATTTTCTTTCCTTTTTAACAAGGTGATGCTCTGAATCTTCGGCACGAGTGTAACATGGCTCAGAAAATTAAGAGAGAGGCGAGTCCTTTGGAAACTTATAAACTCCAAGTGCAACATGAATTTCACTGCACTCAGATTACATCCTATAATCATAAGGTATTCTACTCAGTCTGGTCTGAAAATGACAATGTTAAGATGTTATATAAACCCTAGTAGTGCAATTGCATTCAGAGAAGTACTGGGGTAAGTTTTCATCTTCATCACATGGCTGATTATCTGGCAGAGCTGATCTCCCACCTGTGATAGAGCCAGTTTGATTTTCATTCCACTGATTTCAAGGGGCAGGCAATCTGCTCGACCAGATAATCAGCCATGTGGTGAAGGTGGAAATTTACCTCATGCTCTGTTCTCAACAAGTGGAGCAAACAATCAGTTGGCATAGGAGGCTTAATGAGTTCAAAAATCGATTGGGTGCTTCCTGCTACATATTGAGATCAGGTCAAGTTTTCATTATTGTATTGGGCCAAAATTTACTGAAAAATAACGGCGTCTGAACAACACACGCCATTATTAATGTGCAAATTGGTCAATAACTTGTGGCGAGGAAGTGATACCCCGTGAATTGTGAGCACTGGAGTTCGCAGGGTTAATGGGAGAGCACCTGATTAGCACGGGAGAGATAAGTGCCTGCCCATGGAGGCCACAAACTCCAATGCCCATCTGCCCTTGGCATGGAGAGGTTGCCCATGGAATCCCCAGCCGTGGCTCTGCCCCCTTGCCGTCATCTGGTTTGTAAGGGGCGGGCGGAGGAAACTTGAAAAAACAGTGAAGACCGAGCACAACCGGCAGGCCACTGTTCTGTGGCGGGTTCCACTGGTCTTCTGCTGGAGCTATGACAGGAGACGGGCAGAACCCCTGAGGAATTTCAGTACCAGGACATTTTCCCTGGCTGGAAATCTGAAAACTGGCATAAAGTCAACCCAGATGTCTCATTTTCCCTCCTCCGAAGATGTGCTGAAACAAACTGCAATAGAAAACTGTACCTCTCATAATTACAGTAAATCAGCAACCAATCACGCGTTACAAATTACGTGGAGTTTATGTCCGTCCAAATCGCAATTGCCACTTAATTATGAAGATATTTCATAGCCCGTCTGTAACCAAAGTGTCAAACTGAGCAAGTTGAATAGAACAAGACCTAAGCAGCAAGGTGTCATAAAGTGGTTCTTAGAAACAAGGGCCTAGAAATTCAATCGCGACGTGCCCGTTTCACAGGCGTAAAACAGACATCTAAGGGTCCAATCTGGCAGGTGGCGCGTATGCCCGTCCCGCGCTGGAAGTGCGCTGCCCGCCATATTGGACCGGGTTGCTCCGTAGGCGTCCAGGGCGCATGCCGTAAGCATTAAAACGTCATTATAATATTAAAATAAGGGTCCTTTTGGGAAATTGATTTGTCCCAACCCATAACTCGGCATCTGATAAACTCACCCAGTAAATCATGGCGCTAATAGTGAGCAAGAACCCTGCAGGAGCGCTATTTAAAGGGCGTGTCTACTCCATACAGGTTAGTTGCTGTTTTTGTCCTCTTCGGTTACCACTTGCAGGCACCTGTAGCCTAGCGGCACATTTAGGGCGCTCACCACCCAAAGAGATTGCAAATTGCAGCACGGTGTTGACTAATTTGTAGGGTATCAGGGACTCTCCGGAAAGAATTGTAGAATGCCCCCAGTGGCCCCCTTAAAAAAAAAACTTACCATTTCTTTAGTAGTCTGGACCATGCTCCTGGCCTGGAAGCCCAGGCGGGAACCCACATGAACCCTTTTTCAAACTTGCCATCATCAAACCCCACCCCTCTGAAAAAGAAATCTCACCCTGTCGTCTCCAATTACCGCTTCATCTCTAATCACCCTTTCCTCTCCTTGGACGTGTTACTATCGCCGAGTTCTGTGCCTACCTCACTCACATTTCCCTCTTTGAATCCCTGCAGTTCAACTTCAGCCCTGCTCACAGTCTTAGGCATAGTCACCATTCTCCTCCTCTGTGACTGCAATCACAATGTGTTCTCCTCGAACTTTCTCAGCATTTGACAAGGTTGACCATGCCACCTCCCTCCAGCACCTCTCCTCCATTGTCCAGCTCTGTGGGACTGACCATACGGGTTTCGACTCCTATCTGGCCCAATACAGGTGGCATAACTCCAGCAAAGACTTCTCTTCCCATTTCTGCACATTCTTTTTGGAATTCTTTGGCCCCCTCTTCTTCATTTACATACTGTTCCAACTGAACATCAGGAAGGCTGAAGCCATCATTTTTGGCCCTCAATATAAACTCTTTTCCCTTTACACTACTCCATCCCTCCCACCAGCTGCTTACATAGGTAGAACCAGGTTGTGCAAAACTTCAGTGTCCAGTTTGAGTCAGAACTGACCTTCAAACCTATATCCTGTGTATCACTGCTTGCTGCTACCTCTTCAATACCACCTACTTTCGCCACTATCTCATCCCCACTAACATGGAAACCCTCATCACACTTTCCTCATCTCTAGGCTTCCTGCAATTCCCTTTTTGCCTTTCTCTACAAACACCAATTTTTTCAAAATGCTGCTGGCCAAATCTCGCTCTGTGTTGTTCACCCATCGCCTTCAACCTCACTGACCTATACCAGCTGTCTGCTGCCCCAACACATTGAATTTAAATCATTGTCCTCATCTTCAAATCCTTCCGTGGCCTCACCCCAACCTAGCAACCTAGCTCTGCAACCTCCTTCAGCCTGATATCCCCTCCCACACCCTTCGGTCCTCTAATTCTGGTCTTTTTTACATCCCTTTCTCTTCATTCCATTGGTGGCAAAGCCTTCAGCCACCTCGGTCCCGCGATCTGGAACTCTCTCCTTTCTGTTTTGCCTCTCTATTTCTCCATTCGCCTTTAAAATCCTTCTTGAAATCCATTATATTGTTTATGTTGTGGGTCAGATTTCAGAGCCCCAATGAGTGGGGTCTCTGTATTACTTGAAGCACCAGGGCTGTCTTATTTATATTACAGGCAGGGTTACTTCCAGCAGCAGCACTGCACTAGAAATGCAGAATTTATGCTCCTAAAGGAGAGGTAAGCAGACAAACGAAAATGAACAGAAGAGATTTTATATTCTATATAAAATATAATATTCTATATTGGCCCAGAAATTCAGGTCGGGGGCTTCCCGCGGGTGCAAGCCCCCGACCTGCACTTACCTACCGCGCCGGCCGTTGAGCTGTGGGCCCGCGTGGTATTCTGATCCTGGGCCTCCTCCAACTGCCGGCGCGCAGTGCTTGCGTATCCCAGGGGCGCAGTTAGTTCGATGCATCCCCTGGGATCATGTGGGCCATGGAGAGCCAATGGTAGCAGGGAATGCTTCATTCATAAGTTTGACAGGAAGAGCTGTCAAACCTATAAATACTATAAGCCCCAAAACATCACTAAATCTTCAAATACATTTTTTTTGAAATCACATTTTTAAAATAAGTATAAATTACATGAAATAACTATTTTAAACAATAATTTAAATTTTTGAAAAAATTAATTACATTTTCTAACGGGGCTAAAAATAAACTTACCTTTCTTTAAAGTATTTAAAAATAATAAACCTGTGGAAAAAATGTTTTAATTTTAATTAATTCACCACTTACCTTGTAAAAAGCAGGCCTTGCGCCTGAAATTTTTTTTTTAATTTCATGTGTTCATGTCATTTTTAAGTGATCCCCATTCATACTTATGGGAGTTCTGTATGTACGCAACTCCCATAAGTACAAATGGGGATTCCCTTCTTTTATTGGTTGGGCCAGCCTACATGACCCGAGGAGTGCTTGTGAACCGAATGTGCCCCTGGGATACGGGGGCCTCTGCCCACGGGTACCCGGAGAGGCCCAGGATCGCAAGCCTCCGTTCCTCCCGGGCCACCAGGTAAATGCATAGATGTTTTACAGGTCGGAGGCATCTGCGTCCGATCGTAAAATTTGGGCCAGTATTTATACTGCTCTAAATCATTTTATAATATACTAGCTGGGGGGCTCGGTGTTGCCAAGGCTTTTTTGTAAAATGGCAGTTTGAAGGATTAGGCCCCGCCCACCCCGTAGGATTGGTCAACCATCAAGTCAATCAACGCCCAAATCAATCAGTCCAAAGATGTGCAGGTTAGGTTGATTGGCTATGATAAATTGACCCTTAGTGTTAGGGGGATTAAATACGTGGGGTTACGGGGATAGGGTGGGATATGTGTTGGTGTAGGGGTTACAGGGATCGGGCGGGATATGTGTCGGTGCAGGCTCGATGGGCCGAAATGGCCTCTATCTTGCACTGTGGGGTTTCTGTGATTTCTGTGAACGCTAATGAGCGGATTCCCCCGTAGGATTGGTCAACCACCAGGTTTTTGAATGTTTTTTGTATACTGTCCAAACAATTTTTGTCTCACCAAAAAGTAAAGACACCTATGACACTCCCCTAATCATAAGCTTTCTTTTGATATAACATATGTGTAGGTTCGCTCTATAACTTTTGAGTGTATTGCGGACATACACACAGACAGACAGACAGGCAGACGGACGGATCCTTTTATTTATATATATATATATATATATATATATAGATAATAAAGGATGAACAGGGTGGGGTGGTGGGTCTCTTTCCTCTTGAAAAGAGAAGGCTGAGGGGTGACCTAATAGAGGTCTTTAAAATTATGAAAGATTTTGATAGAGTGGATACAGAGAGAGTGTTTCCACTTGTGGGGAAGAGCATAACTAGAGGCCTCAATATAAGATAGTCACCAAGAAATCCAATAGGGAATTCAGAAGGAACTTCTTTACCCAGAAAGTGGTGAGAATGTGGAACTCGCTACTGCAGGGAGTGGTTGAAGCGAAAAGTATAAATGCATTTAAGGGGAGGCTAGATAAGCACACGAGTGAGAAGGGAACAGAGGGTTATGCTGATAGTTAGATGAGGAAGGATGGAAGGAGGCTCGAGTGGAGCATAAACACCAGCATGGACTGGTTGGACCGAATGGCCTGTTTCTGTGCCGTATATCCTATGTAATTTGGTGTATTGTACTGAATTAATAAATACCTGTGCATTCTGTCAGCTTCATCTCCAGCATGAGGAAAATGAGTCGCGGACTCACACACAGCTCGAGATCAACTACGGGAAACACTGGGATGAGATAAATAACAGGAAAAAGATTTTCATCACTCAGCTGTTTAAGAATGACTCCAGCCTCAGCTTAACCAACTACTTCATGGAGGTAAGTCCATTCATAATAGTTTGACATGAATCTTTTCAAACCAAAAATTCAGCAGCATTTTGGAGGGACCATTAAATAAAATAAGTAGCTGTCCACGTGGCAGGAGCAAGTTAGCTTGTGTCTGTAATTTTAAATATGCCTTCAGCTGATCCTGAGCATCAGCCCCCGAATGCTATGAGCTAAGCTGAAAGTCTTGTTATATAATACTGGATGAGAAATCATTCACAGATAATTGGAAAGGATGTTCCTTTTTATTGGTCATTTTATTTATAATGGAACTCAGTTAATATTTGTTATGTAGAAATATAGTCAAAAAGTCAAGAAAGTCCAATACATGTAAAATAATTTAATTTCTAATATAATATTGGGCCAGAAATTCGGGTCGGGGGCTTCCCGCGGGTGCAAGCCCCCGACCTGCACTTACCTAGCGCGCCGGCCGTTGAGCTATGACCCCGCGTAGGATTCCGATCCTGGGCCTCCCTCCAACTGCCGGCGCGCAGTGCTTGCATATCCCAGGGGCGCAGTTAGTTCGAAGCGTCCCCTGGGATAACATGGGCCAGGGAGAGCCAATCGTAGCAGGGAATCTCTATTCATAGATTTGACAGGAAGACCTGTCAAATCTATGAAAAAGAGATCGGCCCCAAAACATCACTAAAACTTCAAATAATTTTTTTTTTTTAATCACATTTTTAAATAACTATAAATTACATAAAATAACTATTTTAAACAATAATTTAAATTTTTGAAAAAGTTAATTGCAGTTTTTAACAGGGCTAAAAATAAACTTACCTTTCTTTAAAGTATTTAAAAATAATAAACCTGTGGAAAAAATGTTTTAATTTTACTTAATTCACCACTTACCTTGTTAAAAGCAGGCCTTGCGACTGCTTTTTAAAAGCGTAGCTGCTGGAGACTTACCCTCCCGGAGAAACCTGAAAAAAAATGGAAGTTCCAGGCGTACGCGCTGCCTCTCCGGCGCACGCGTTCGACCTGTGAACCCCTTCTTTCAAGGGAACGGAAGTTCCGGTTTCCCGTGAATGCGCAGTGCATGCACGAAACCGGCACTTTTGTTGGCCCTACACGTGAGTACCCAGTGCGTACTCGCCCATGGGGACCTGAATTTCTGGCCCAATGAATCACATTTTGTGATATTGAAAAAACAAGCACAGTGCTTAAAGGGGCACCTCGAGGAATTGTTGGGCCATCTCAGTCTCTGGAACAGCCAGGAGCAAACTAAGACAGGTTTTCCACCATAACGGCCTTTGGACAATTGTTTGGGCTGCAGCAGTCATTATGTTTGAACATTTCCCCCATTTGATTTTTCTAGGTTTGAGCTATTGCTTCAACAGGTCTGCCAACTAAAGTGTGACTTGGTGAAATGAAATAGTACGTCAGTGCTATCTCTCCCTCTGTGTTTACAAACCTTTCATTGGATTTTTTTTTGGTTAAAGTGACACAGATTAACAGCTCACTTCACAATCCTGTAGCCATAACGACCAGACATATGGGCCTGATTTGCTTACGTTATCGCGCCTGAAATCAGGCAGGGTAGCAGCAAACTCAGGTGCTGAGGCCTACCACCACGTTCTTGCCCTAATCTCAAATTCCCTCCCCGTACACATGCTGGGACGGCTACCTCAGGCGTATATACTACGGTGGGGGCAGACCCTGGCAAACCGCCAAATGTCTTCCACTGCTGCTACTGCTGACACCAAAGCTGCCAGGAGGGATTGTCCCTGCCCCTTTCAGAGGGAGGGAGCCCTTTCCCTCCCATTAAGCCTTGCTGCGCCTTTGCGGCTCTACCCCTTTAAATGATTCTGCCTCTGAGTGCTGCAGTGATGAGCCCGCTGCAGCACAGCCAGAATGCTTCTCTTTGGAATCCTGCCGGGAGCCTCCCTGCGTGCCAGATAAGTGTCAACCCCGGAAGTTGGGTCGGGGTTACAGCACAATTGCTCAGTCACAATGGTAGCTGAAAGTTCAGTCCCGCCACTAACTTGACAAGAATCCAGCCCTTGAAATGTTTCGTGATTTTTCAGTCAGAGCACATGGTGGGATACATTAGCAGCAGCAAAGTGACAAGCTAACTGGTGGAGTTAATATTGAAATCATGAAGTGTAAAGGTTGGTAAAGCCATAAAAAAAGCCAACACCATTTTGAGTTTTGTAAATAAGGGAATAGACAACAAGAAGTAATAATAAATTTGTACCAAACATTAGTTAGGCCACAGTTTGGGTATTGTGTGCAACTTTGGGTGCCCCCTTATAGAATGGATATTAAAGAGCACACAACATCGATTCGCCAGTATGCTACCAGAGATGGGAAACTATAGAGGCTAGAGATACTGGGACTATTCACACTGGAACAGAAACGGTTAAGAGAAGTTTCAATAGAGGCATTTAAAATTATGAAGAGTTTTGATAGGAGGAATAAGGAAAGCCAGTGACACAGGGATCATCAATTTAAAATTGTCACTAAGAGTGAGGAGAGATGTTAGAAGTTTCTTCACATGAAGGGTTGTTGCAGCAAGGAATGCTTGCCACACGGAATTTTGTTTTAGATTACCAGTATTTTGCATTTTTTTTCCTTTTCATTTGTGATCATTCTAATGACATTTTGAACTCTAATGCTTCTAATTTTTTTACATAGCGAGTTATTATGATGTGGAATGCACTGCCTGAAACGGTGGTGGAAGCGGATTCAATAGTAACTTTCAAAAGGGAATGGGATACATACTTGAAAAGGCGAAATTTGCAGGGCTATGGGCAAAGAGTAAGGTCGTGAGACTAATTGGACAGCTCTTTCAAAGAGCATGTACAAAATGGGCTGAATGGCCTCCTGTGCTGTATGATTCTATGGCTAAGGCAGAGACCATTGCATCTTTTAAGGGAAAAGCGGATAAATACTTGAAGCAGAGGAACTACAGGGCTAGGGGTTGGGGCAGGTGGGGGTGAGAGGAGGGAAGGGAAGGGTCGTTGGATTAATTTTTGGATTGCTCTAGCAAAGAACCGGCACAGACGCAATGGGCGGAGTGGCCTTGTGCGCAGTAAATGTTTATGGTTCAATTTCATTAAGCCTGATATTGCATCTCCCCCTCAACATAGAGGGAAGAAAATACAGAAAGGAGGATTAGGAGAGGAATTTAATAAAATACAACAATTTATTGCAAGGGCTGATGCGTCAGGATCTTTTCAGAGGAACGCTGTCAGGAATCTGAGTGTCTAAGAACATTTTCACATATTTGTGAGTTTGTTAAGACCAAAGTAACGTATCGTCGGGGGTGGGGGGGGGGTGCGGCGGGGGGAAGTGAGGTGGGACTTTGGGTCCCTTTTGAACTGGTTACAAAATGATTATATACTTTTTAAATGCCGATGTTTTCAGTTCCTTAATTGATCGTTTAACCGCTTCAAACTATTTTGTCATTATCCAGTTCACCTTGTACATTCCAGAGAAGCAAATTAATTACAGGACACAACTGCAGCATTCCCGCTTGCTGCAGGGTTACGCTGAAAGCAGCACACATGCCAAAGTACTGTACAATGACAAGATCCCATTCCAGGCAGGAATCCAGTGGAAGGATACATCAAAACCTAACCTAAAGAAGTGGGAAGGTAGGAAGACTCGAAGCCAGCAGGCTACAGGAATACAATATATTCTATGTGTTGAGCACAAACTGACAAGTTATACTTCAAATTAATCGTTAGAAAAATATTATCTATCATTTTAGCTCAAGTTATGCAAGAATTGCTACATTTTGCCTTGCAGATTATCAACAGTGATTGCTTGGGCCAAATAGCTCCTCTCTGTGTCATAATTTCTATGTAATGATGTCTGGTTTCGGCAGAGATTTAGGAACAGATTGCCTTCCCACTATTGGTATCACAAAAGAGACATAGGCCGGAATTTTCTGGGTTCCGTGCGGGCGGGATTGGAGGCGGGTCAGGAGGGAAATTTTAAATAACTTGGAGCGGGTTGGGAACCCGCCGTCACCCCACCCCCCCCACGCGCCTTTCCCTCAGTGACCCGAACGGCAGAGGCGGTCGAGCTAATTCAAATGATTATTAGGTACTTGTCAGACCCTTAAGCGTCTTTTTAACCCTACCTTTCAAATTTCCCTGGATGACTACATTAATCACACAGCTAGGGAACCACGTCTGTGAACCTGAGGCGGAAGTTCAGTGGCCATTGATCCAGCTCATTAGTGCACAGCATGGAAAGCACAATAAATACTCCCACCTGACACCTGATACTTTGCTAAGGCAGGTGCTGTTGCTGAGTGCATTGTCGGCACAGATTTAGATTTCTAGAGGTTGCAAATCTTTTCAGCAAAGTCGGGATCCACTGTCACCTCATTGGTACAGCCCACTACAGACCAGACATCATTACACCATTGGCAGATTGCTTCTTTCATCTCTACTTGATCTGCCATCTATTACATCACAATGGGTGCCGTTAATACTGTCTCACCTTGGTGCTCGGAATCGGACTTTGATGAGCCCCAAAACCAGGCACACTAGCAACACCAACAACAGCACCACCAACCTTCTCCTCACCTACCTGATGCTCCACAGGACAGAGGGCATCAGTGCAGGGCTGCACCGTGCCAGAGGCAACACCCCCAACACAAGGTATACAGGCAGAGGACGAGCTTCCTCAACATGACTGAGCAGCAGTGCCAAAAGAGGCTCAGGCTATCACGCCAGGCCATCGCAGACATTTGCAGATTGCTGAAGGAAGACGTGCATCCCAGGGGTGGACACTCCTTACCAGTGGCTGTCAAAGTCACCAGCGCCCTCAACTTCTTCACCTCAGGCTCCTTCCAGGGATCTGCAGCAGACATTTGCGGCATCTCAGTTGTCCGCCCACCAATGCATCACACCGGTCACCGATGCCCTGTTTGACAAGTCAGCCAATTATATCAACTTTGCCACTGATGTTACTGAGTGGGCGCTCAGCTTTGCCGCTCTGTCTGGCTTCCCACAGGTGCAGGGCATCATCGACTGCACACATGCGGTCATCATCACCCAGGAGTCTTTGTCAACAGCAAGGGCTTCCACTCCCTGAATGTGCAACTCGTTTCCAACGCTTCAGATGCCTTGACAGATTTGGAGGAGCCCTGCAGTACGCACCAGCCAGTGTCTCCAGAATTGTCGTGGTCTGCCGCGCCCTGCACAACATAACGCAGCAGCGAGGATTAGCGCTGCGTGAGGAGCAAGGCACTGAGCGCACAGCCTCTTCAGACGAGGAGGAGCATCAGCTGGAAGACGAAGAGGAGGAGGAGCAGGAGGAGCCTGTGGTCCCGATCCCACCAACACCTGAGCACATTGCTGCCCGGGAGGCCAGGGATGGCCTCAACATGGCCAGATTTACTTAACTTTACGCATTACACCCATATGGCTGCCACATGCTGCACCAGGCTCTCAACACCCCACAGCAACACTATAAAGCATCCCTACAATGACCAAGCCATTCCTTTCACACTGACTACCATTGCTGGAGGTAACGTTATGTCTCACCATTCACTCCAACTCAATAAGCCACTTCCAAAGATGCAGACAGAATTGGCCGTGACCGGAAAGTGGTAAAAATAAGAATTTTTATCTGTGACATCACATTAACGGAAACTTCACACAAACAGTTATTAAAACACCCAAGTGATTACTCTTGTGCATCTACTTGTGTGTCATCTTTCTCTTACGTGTGCTTCTATGAGGAGCTACCCCTGTGGCTTCAGCAGAGGTAGAGGCAGCCTGCTCACTTCCCTGCTGCAACTGCATCGACACTTTTGGCGGACGTCCACTGGGTCTTGAAACCAAAGTCTGCTGCTCCTGTGACTGTGCAGGGGCAGACTCGGCCATCGCGATCCAGGGAGGCATCTGGGCTCTGACTGAGGGGGAGGGCAACGGGGGAGAAGTGTGAGCACTTTGAGAGGAGCCCCCACTTCCATGTCCCCTCTCACCGTCATCCCTCTCATGGGCCACCTGCACTTCCCTGCTAGCAAGGAGCTGGAGAACACCTTGCTGCACAGCAGTGGGGTCAAGAGGATCCAAGTGTACGTTTATATCCCTCCTAGAGAGGAGGTCTATGAGCGTCTGCCATCTATTCTCCATAATAGTTATCTATTCTCCATAGATTCCATGTGCTCCTGTGAGTGACGCATTAGCTGCTCCATGCAGGTGGCCATCCTATCCATGGAAGAGCCTACAGTTGCCATCGTCTGTGACACGATGGTGCTCATGTTGTAGATGGACTCCTCCATTCTCTGCACATTTACAGACATTGCGGTTGCAAAACCTGTCAAAGCCTCCTGCACCTCTTCCTGCACCTCCAGGATTGCCCTCTTAGAATCATAGAATAGTTACAGCATAGAAGGAGGCCATTTGGCCTGTCAAGCCCGTGCTGGCTCTCTGCAAGAGCATTTCAGCTCGTCCCACTCCCCCACCCTTTCCCTGTAGCCCTGCAAATTTTTATCCAATTCCCTTTTGAAAGCCACGATTGAGTCTGCCTCCACCACCCTTTCAGGCAGTGCATTCTAGATCCTAACCACTCGCTGCGTAAAACAATTTTTCCTCATCAACTTAAATCTGTGTCCTCTGGTTCTTGACCCTTCCGCCAATGGGAACCGTTTTTCTCTATCTACTCTGTCTAGATCCCGCATGATTTTGAACACCTCTATCAAATCTCCTTTGAATCTTCTCTGCTCTAAGGAGAACAACACCAGCTTCTCCAGTCTATCCACGTAACTGAAGTCCCTCATCCCTGGAATAATTCTTGTAAATCTTTTCTGCACCCTCTCTAAGGCCTTCACATCCTTCCTAAAGTGTGGTGCCCAGAATTGGACACAATTCTCCAGTTGAGGCCGAACCACTGTTTTATAAAGGTTCATCATAACTTCCTTGCTTTTGTACTCTATACCTCTGTTTATGAAGCCCAATATCCCATATGCTTCTTTAACTGCTTTCTCAAACTGCCCTGTCACCTTCAACGATTTGTGCATATATACCCCAAACCTCTCTGTTCATGCACCCCCTTTAGAATTGTACCCTTTAGTTTATATTGCCGCTCCTCATTCTTCCTACCAAAATGTACCACTCGCACTTTTCTACGTTAAATTTCATCTGCCACCTGTCCGCCCATTCCACCAGCCTGTCTATGTCCTCTTGAAGTCTATCACTATCCTCCTCACTGTTCACTATACCTCCAAGTTTTGTGTCAGCTGCAAATTTTAAAATTGTGCCCTGTACTCCCAAGTCGAAGTCATTAATATATATCAAGAAAAACAGTGGTCCAAGTACTGACCCCTGGGGAACACCACTGTATACCTTACTTCCAATCCAAAAAACAACCGTTCACCACTACTCTCTGTTTCCTGTCACTGAGCCAATTTTGTATCCATGCTGCCACTGTTCCTTTTATTCCATGGGCTTCAACTTTCCTAACATGTTTATTATGTGTCATTTTATCAGATGCCTTTTGGAAGTCCATATACACTACGTCAACCGCATTGCCTTCATCAACCCTCTCTGTTACCTCATCAAAAAACTCGATCAAGTTAGTTAAACACGATTTGCCTTTAACAAATCCGTGCTGGCTTTCCTTAATTGATCCATACTTGTCCAAGTGACTGTTAACTTTGTCCCTGATTATCATTTGCAAAAGCTTCCCCACTTCCAAGGTTAAACTGACTGGCCTGTAGTTGCTGGGTTTATCCTTGCCCCATTTTTTGAACAAGGGTGTTGCAGGAATTAACGAATTCCTACGAATAACGGAGATTGACGCAAGAGAACAATCAAACAGGTCTTTACTCAACGGAGATGCCACGAGGACTGCCTGGGCAGTCCCGTGGTTTGCGACGTGACATCATCGCGTATGCCTGCGTTTTCCCACGCTCTTAAAGGGACCACGCCCCGTACATGCAAACTCTATATACAAAACACAGTAATGCCTAACACAATGGTACAGCTTTAGGCTGGTGTTAGAACATCATTAAAGAGAATCATATACAGTTGGCCAGAGTCATTCAGTGGTTCTGCCACATGCGCCCCCCCAGAATTCGCTTTAACGGACAAAGTCAAATGGTGAGGGGGTCTGACGAGCCTGTCAGAACGACTCCTGTACTCTCGAGGCGGAGGCTGCAGGGTGGCTGGCGGTCTGGCGGGCGGTCGCACTTGATCTGCCGTAACGACGATGGGTGGCCGACCCCGTCTCGGTGGTTGTGCTGTCTCGACGGGGCGGTCGAGATCCAAATGTGCTGGCTTTAAGCGGTCGACCGAAATGTGGTCTGGTTTACCACCGACATCTACCGTGAAGGTTTTGTCCCCTGCTTCCAACACGCAGAAGGGACCGGTATATGGGGCCTTGAGCGGATCCCTTTGTGCATCATGGCGAATAAAAACGTATTCAGCCTTGTGAAGCTCCGTGGGAACATGTGACCTCTGCAGCCCGTGGTGCGAAGTGGGCACCGGTGCGAAACATCTGGCCGCCTCTTGGTGACTAGCAAGCTGGGCAGACGCGGACCAGGGCTCTGTCGATGTTGGTAGGAAGTCCCCTGGGACTCGCAGCGGCTGACCATACACGAGTTCCGCTGATGAAGAGTGAAGGTCTTCTTTGGGGGCCGTGCGAAGGCCCAACAGGACCCACGGTAGCTTGTCTGCCCATCCAGCGTCCTGGAGGCTGGCCATCAGGGCGGCTTTCATTGAGCGGTGGAAGCGTTCGCAGAGGCCATTCGCCTGTGGGTGGTAGGCTGTGGTGCGGTGTAATTTGGCACCGAGTCCTTGGGCCACTGCATTCCAGAGTTCGGAGGAAATCTGCGGTCCCCTGTTCGATGAAATATCTGCGGGCACTCCGAAACGGGCGATCCAGGAGGAAATGAACGCCCTGGCCACATCCGCCAAAGTAGTGGATGACAGGGGGACCGCCTCTGGCCATCTGGTGGTGCGGTCAACCATGGTCAGGATATGTGAAAAACCATGGGAGGGTGGGAGTGGTCCTACCAGGTCCACGTTGACATGGTCAAAACGTCGCTCCAGAACTGTGAAGGCGGCCAACGGAGCTTTGATGTGGCGCTGTACCTTGGCCTTTTGGCAGACCACGCAGGTGTTGGCCTAGTCGCGGATATCTTTATGCATGCCATGCCATACAAATTTCGCTGACATCAGTTTCTGAGAGGCCTTCATTCCAGGGTGTGACAACCCATGTATGGCGTCGAACACTTTGCGGCGCCAGACGACCGGCACGACAGGGCGAGGATCCTGTACGGAGACGTCACACAACAGCGTGGTACCTGCCGAATGGAACTTGACGTCGGCCAACTGGAGGCCAGTGATGGCCGTTCTGTAAGCTTGGACTTCCGGGTCTGAGGCTTGGTCCGCTGCCATGAGGGCGTAGTCGATGCCCAAATGAACCGTATTGACGAACGCGCGGGAGAGGCAGTCTGCCACCAGGTTGTCCTTACCGGCCACGTGCCGTATATTCGTGGTGAATTCGGATATGTAGGTCAGTTGACGCTGCTGTCGGGCTGACCAGGGTTCGGCGGTCTTGGACATTGCAAAGGTCAGCGGCTTATGGTCCACAAAGGCGGTGAAAGGACGTCCTTCCAGAAGGAACCGAAAATGGCGAATGGCCAGAAAAAGGGCGAGCAACTCCCGGTCGAACGTGCTGTATGCTCTCTCGTTCTGCCGTAGTTGACGGCTGAAGAATGCCAATGGCTGCCACGTCCCGTTCACCCACTGCTGTTGCACGGCACCGACTGCGTAGTCCGACGCGTTGGTGGTGAGGGCGATGGTGGCTCCTGGCAGCGGGTGCGCCAGCATAGTCGCGTTGGCTAAGGCGCTTTTGGTGTCGGCAAACACTCGGGCCATGTTATCCGTCCAGTCTACCGGGTTGTTGCCAGTCTTGCCCTTGAGGGCCTCGTACAGGGACTGCATGAGTAGTGCCGCCTTAGGCACGAAACGGTGGTAAAAGTTTACCATGCCTAGGAATTCCTGCAGGGCTTTTATGTTCTGCGGGCATGGAAAGGATGTCACCGCCTCTACCTTCGAAGGTAAAGGAACTGCTCCCTCTGAGGTGATGCGATGCCCCAGGAAGTCAATTTGGTGCAGGTCAAACTGACACTTGGCCGAGTTGATAATCAGGCCGTGTTGGCTGAGGCGTCGAAAAAGGGTGCATAGGTGACAGGTATGTTCTTCCTTAGTAGGACTGGCAATTAGAATGTCATCCAGGTAGACGAAGAGGAACTTGAGGTCCCGCAGCACGGAGTCCATCAGGCGTTGGCAAGCCTGGGCAGCGTTCTTTAACCCAAACGGCATTTGTAAAAACTCGAAGAGGCCGAATGGGGTGATGACTGCGGTCTTCTGGAAGTCTTGTGGATGAACTGGGACCTGGTGGTAGCTCCGGACGAGGTCGACTTTAGAGAACACGGTGTTCCCTGCCAAATGGGCAGAGAAATCCTGGATATGGGGTTTGGGTACCGATCGGGAGTGGTGGCGTTGATAGTCGCTGCATGGCCGCCATCCGCCGCCAGGCTTCGGGACGATATGGAGGGGTGAAGACCAGGGACTATTCGACCGGCGAATAATCCCTAACCGTTCCATGGTCGCGAACTCCACCTTTGCAACCGCCAGCTTGCCAGGTTCCAGGCGCCGGGCCCGCGCGGAGGCCGGGGGGCCGTTGGTGGTGATGTGGTGTTCCACACCATGTTTCGTGGCTGTGGAGGAGAACGTGGGTCTTGTCAGGTCGGGGAATTCGCCGAGCAGGCGAGCGAACTCATCAGGAGTCGGGAACGCACAGGAGACGGTGCGTGACATAGTGTTACTGCGGTAACACGGAAGAGAATTAAAAGTTGCTGCGTTGATCAGCCGTCGGTTCCTGACGTCGACCAGGAGGCTGTTGGCGCACAGGAAATCCGCGCCGAGGAGGGGCTGGGAAACTTTGCCCGTAACAAAATCCCAGTGAAAACGTTGCCCCCCGAGGCACACCTCCACTCGCCATCTGCC
Source organism: Somniosus microcephalus (assembly GCF_052327205.1). Lineage (NCBI taxonomy): Eukaryota > Metazoa > Chordata > Chondrichthyes > Squaliformes > Somniosidae > Somniosus > Somniosus microcephalus. The sequence goes on along the minus strand of NC_140997.1, from coordinate 31,531,871 downwards.
GAAGGTCCGAATTGCTCCTCCATTGGCTGCTTCAAGGATGGGGCCGTGATTCCCCGTCTGCACATCGAGGGCGGTCGCGGGTAAAATGCTGCACTGCGCTCCGGTGTCACACAGAAAATGATGACCGGAGAGAGTATCGGTGATGAACAGCAATTTTCCCGCTTTGCCAATCACCATCGCGGCCGCGGGGTGCCCGTTAGACCGGTTCCTCAGTGGTCGCAGTGTCAGTTTTTTTGGGGGAAAACTGCAGGGAGGGCGGCAACGCTTCGCCTTCGCGCCAAACTGTGCGTGGTAGAAACACAGCCCAGCAGGCTGACGAGCTGGGGCGGCGTCTGTGGGGGATGGGTGCCTCGTGGCGGCGCAGTACTGCCAAGTTACAGCGAAAATGTTGTCAGCCTCCGCAGCGAGTGTTGCGCAATCTTCAACTTCAGATCTGGCCAGGGCAGCTTGTACCTGTTCAGGCAGTTGGCTGAGGAAAATCTTGCGGAATAGGAAACATTCCCGTTCTGAGCCCAGGAGTGTGAGCATTTGGCTCATCAACTCTGAAGGCTTGGAGTCCCCGAGCCCGGGCATAGCGAGTAATCGATGGGCGCGCTCCGATTTCGTGAGCCCGAAAACCTGCAGTAACTGCGCTTTGAGGGTTTCATACTTGCGCTCCGTTGGGGGGTTTTCGAGGAGGCTGACGATCCGAGAGGCGGTAGAGCTGTCGAGTGCGGAGACCACATAAAGATACTTGGTCTGATCCGCATCGATGTTCCTCAGGGTGAACTGGGCCTCGACCTGAATAAACCACGAGGGCGCTTGCTGCTCCCAGAACTGCGGTAGCTTTAGCGAAACGACGTTTGCTTCCATGCTGTGCTCTTCTTTTGTGAAAACGTTCACAAAAACGGGGTCACCAATGTAGGAATTAACGAATTCCTACGAATAACGGAGATCGATGCAAGAGAACAATCAAACAGGTCTTTACTCAACGGAGATGCCACGAGGACTGCCTGGGCAGTCCCGTGGTTGCGACGTGACGTCATCGCGTTTGCCCGCGTTTTCCCGCGCTCTTAAAGGGGCCACGCCCCGTACATGCAAACTCTATATGCAAAACACAGTAATGCCTAACACAATGGTACAGCTTTAGGCTGGTGTTAGAACATCGTTAAAGAGAATTATATACAGTTAGCCAGAGTCATTCAGTGGTTCTGCCACAGTGTAACATTTGCAATTCTCCAGTCCTCTGGCACCACACCTGTATCTAAGGAGGATTGGAAGATTATGGCCAGTACCTCCGCGATTTCCTCCTTAACCTCCCTCAGCATTTTAAGATGCATCCCATCCGGTCCTGGTGACTGATCAACTTTAAGTACAGCCAGCCTTTCTAGTATCTCCTCTTTATCAATTTTTATCTCATCCAGTATCTCCACTACCTCCTCTTTCACCATGACTTTGGCAGCATCTTCTTCCTTGGTGAAGACAGATGCAAAGTACTCATTTAATACCTCCGCCATGACCTCTGCCTCCATGTGTAAGTCTCCTTTTTCGTCCCTAATCGGCCCCACCCCTCCTCTTACTACCCGTCTATTATTTATATGCCTATAGAAGACTTTTGAATTCCTTTTTATGTTAGCTGCCAATCTATTCTCATACTCTCTCTTTGCCCCTCTTATTTTCTTATTCACTTCCCCTCTGAACTTTCGATATTCAGCCTGATTTTCGTTTGTATTCTCAACCTGACACCTGTCATACATGTCCTTTTTCTGCTTCATCTTACTCTCTATCTCTTTTGTCATCCAGGGAGCTCTGACTTTAGTTGCCCTACCTTTCCCCCTCATGGGAATGTACCTTAACTGTACCCGAACTATTTCTTCTTTAAAGACAGCCCATTGTTCGATTACAGTTTTGCCTGCCAATGTTTGTTTCCAATTTACCCGGGCCAGATCCCTTCTCAACCCACTGAAATTTGCCTTTCTCCAAGTTAGTATTTTTACTCTAGATTGCTCCCTGTCCTTTTCCATAGCTAATCTAATCCTTATGATACTATGATCACGGTTCCCTAAATGTTCCCCTACTGACACTTGCTCCACTTGACCCACCTCATTCTCCAGAACCAGATCCAGCAATGCCTCCTTTCTCGTTGGGCCAGAAACGTACTGATCAAGAAAGTTCTCCTGAACACACTTCAGAAATTCTTCCCCCTCTCTGCCCTTTACACTATTAATATCCCAGTCTATATTAAGATAATTGAAATCCCCGATTATTATTACTCTATAGTTCTTGCACCTCTCTGTAATTTCCCTGCAAATTTGCTCCTCTGTATCTTTCCCACTAGTTGGTGGTCTATAGAATACACCTAGTAGTGTAATGGCACCTCTATTGTTTCTCAACTCTATCCAAATAGATTCTGTCCTTGGCCCCTCCAGGACAGCCTCTCTCTCCAGCACTGTGATATTCTCTTTAACCAATACTGCCACCCACCTCCTTTCTTTCCTTCCCTATCTTCCCTGAACACCTTATATCCAGGAATATTTAGAACCCAATCCTGCCCTTTTTTGAGCCAGGTCTCCGTTATCGCCACAACATCATATTCCCATGTGACTATTTGCACCTGCAGCTCACTAACCTTATTTACCACTTTGTGCATTCACACACATACTATAAACCTCTCTTAGACCTTCTTGTATTCTCTCTTAATCTGACCCCACCTAATACCTTACTATTTCTTACTTTAGTGCTATCTGTCTCTCCCTGTCCTTTGTGCACTTTGTTTCTCCTTTCTAATGCTACATCTTGGTGCCCATCCCCCTGCCAAATGAGTTTAAACCCTCCCCAACAGCACTAACAACACCCGCCCCCCCCCTCCCCACGAGGACATTGGTTCCAGCTCTGTTGAGGTATAACCCGTCCGGCCTGTACAGGTCCCACCTCCCACAGAACCGGTCCCAATGCCCCAGGAATCTGCAGCCCTCCCTCCTGCACCACCTCTCCAGCCATGCATTCATCTGCTCTATCCTCCTATTTCTATACTCACTAGTGCATGGCACAGGGAGTAACCCGGAGATTACTACCTTTGAGGTCCTGCTTCTTAATCTCTTTCCTAGCTCCCTAAAATCTGCCTGCAGGACCTCATCCCTTTTTCTGCCTATGTCGTTGGTACCAATATGGACAAGGACCTCTGGCTGTTCACCTTCCCCCCTCAGAGTGTTCTGCAGCCGTTCAGTGACATCTTTGACCCTGGCACCAGGGAGGCAACATACCATCCTGGAATCACGTCTGTGGCCGGAGAAATGCCTGTCTGTTCCCCTAACAATCGAATCCCCTACAACTATTGCCTTCCCGATCTTCCTCCTTCCCCCCTGCCCGCGCCCCCCCCAACCCCGTACAGCTGAGCCACCCATGGTGCCGTGGACTTGGCTCTTGGCTCTGGCTTTACTCCCCAGAGGAACCATCGCCCTCACCAGTATTCAGTACTGAATGCTGGTTGGAGAGTGAGATGCACTCAAGGGACTCCTGTACTACCTGCCTGGTCCTCCTTGTCCGTCTGATGGTCACCCATTCCCTCTCTGCCTGCACACTCTTACGCTGCTGGGTGACCACCTCCTGAAACATGCTGTCCACGGAGCTCTCAGCCTCACGGATGCACCACAGTGACGTCAGCTGCTGCTCAAGCTCCAAAACCCATAGCTCGAGCTCCTCCAGCCGACAACACTTCCTGCATATGTGTTTGTCCAGGACATGGGAAGCGTCCTGGATTTCCCACATGGCACAGCATGTGCATTCCGCGAGACTGAGAGGCCCTGCCATGCCTCTATTTACTCGACTATTAACGAACTTACAGAAATAAACTTCAGTCTAAGGGCTAGAAATTCAGCTGCTTAGCGCCTCCCGTTAGCGCCTGCGGGAGGCGGTAACGGGGCGCTAACGGGTTACCGACCGGGCGCAGCGAATTCAGCGACGCCCGCGAACTTCCCTGGTGGTTTTGCGCTGGCGCTAATGCCCCGTTACCACACCGGATGTGAAATTCGCTCCCGCTCCCTGCTGCATCGCGGCAGCAACAGGAGGCGTTGTCATCTCGGCTGGCCGCTTGGGGAGCGATAATTAAAGGCAGTGGTGATCAGATAGGCCAAACTCTATTCTTCACACCAGTCTGGTGCCTGCTGAAAGTTTTTGAAGCCTCATTGCTGCGCGATGCCTAAGCCCTCCACTCTCCGAGAGTGATTGGGGCTGGAATGGAAGTCGCGCAGGTCCCCTGGCCCCACAGAACTAAGAAGAAGAATGTTGCAAACCATCATTGGCCCTTCCCTTTAAGCGAGTGAAGGAGCCTCTGATGCCGGTAGCACTGCACAGCACATTCTTCAGCACTCTGCCGCTACCGCCCCCTCACACACTTTAACGCCCTAAGAAAAGTGGTTAGCACTTGATTTAGTGCTCTACTAAAACTGAATTTCACAGGAGGAAACGGGGCTATACCAAATTTCTCCCCCTAAGAGTCTTAAAATTCGGGCCTACCTTTATCTCCGGCCGCTTCTCTTGCTCTCGTAGTTAACGTTTTTATTCGCACGATTATTTATAGTTATGTTAATTAGTTTATCTAGTTAAGTTAGAGAGAATAAAACGCTAATACTTACCCACCAATCACCTACCTGCAGTGCTGTGACGTCACTCTGTGATTTTGCTGTTCTTTTGGAATTCGCCGGATGTGTACTGTTTAAGTACAGCTGCCTCTGCTGCCGACTCCTTCCAGGTCCACCTGGATGGCACCCGAGGCTTAGTGGCTGCATGCAGCTGAGCAGAGTTGGGAGCATCCTGTAGATAGAGAGAGAGGGATGGGTGGACATGCAAGATATGTTAGTGTGAGTAAGGATGTGCAGGAGTAGGCTTGGGAAGGCAGAGTGATGCCGATCAGATGAGAGGCACAGCAGGATGAAGTTGAGTGTGGCTTTGCACTCAGCTTTCCAGAGGGTGAAAGGTTATCGGGGGTAGGCAGGAATGTGGAGTAATCAGATCAGCCATGATCTTCTTGAATGGCTCGAGGGGCCGAGTGGCCTTCTCCTGCTCCTAATTCGGATGTACATATGTTGGTATAATGAGATAATTGAAGTGTTTCTGGCACTGCACCCAGGACCTCCTGACAACATCCCGGCTGTTGACCTCCTCTGCCATTTGGAGCCAGGATCCTTTGGTCTGCTGGGGAGGTCTCTTCCGCCCATCCGAAGAGAAGAGGACCTCCCTGCGTGCTCTCACTCCCTCCATGAGTCATCTGAGAACCTGGGTGCAGCCCTCTGCCTCTGTGCAGTCATGTTTGCAAGTGTTTAGAACACTCCAATGGTGCAGTGTGCTGCCTGCACAATCCTAGATGAACCTTCAGATGCAATGTGGCCATGGCTCCTTTAAATATCCTGGCTGAAGACGTGTCATCGATGACATCATCAGACCCGCAGCATTTGATAGGGCCGGGTAACGCGCAGGGCTGCCTTAATAGGCCCCATTAACGGAAAGCCGATCTCCGGAGCGGAATGGAATGAGCAGCAGGGTCGCGACCCACCACGACGACCGCCCGCACCCGGCCCGCCCAGGTACAGAAAATTCCGACCGTAAAGAGGGGGAAATGTGACAAAACTGGAGAAATGATTGAAACAACATGTCCACCCCCACTGGTGAAACCTGTGAAGGAACCTTAAATTGCGCAGTTAGCTTGAGGCTCCTCCAAGTCAGAGGTTTAGTTTGACTCTGGGCCAAAGCAGAAGTTACCACTGCGCCAATAGTAACAAGAAAGATGAAAAATATCACTGGTGTTATGCTGTGGAAATGATCACTGAGGTTACAATTTCACTAACTGCCTGCAATCATTACATCTTTCTTTTTTTCCCCATGTCACTCCGCTTGGAATGATTAGATCCTGACTTCAGTTTAGGAATTCCCTGAGGAGAGACGATCAATTTTAAAGCCACTGCAGACAAAATCCTAAGGGGGGGAAATATTCAGTTGTTTGCGCCTCCCGTTAGCGCCTTAAGAGGGCGCTAACGGGGCGCAAAGCAACTAGCGCCCGGGCACGGCGATGTTTGCGCCGCTCGCGAAATTAACTAGACATTTTGCGGTGGCGCTAAACACTACTGCCACGATCTCCTGCGCCGGCAGATCGTGACGTCAGTCGAGTGTGCAGCGCCCCCTGCCTTACTGCCTGCCGCTAGCAATGACAGCTTCCTGCCTTTTTTTGTTGGTGACATTTTTGCACCACGCATTCTGAGAGAGAGAGAGAGACTTCTGGAGAGATTCAACGCTGTGTGAGGGAGTTTTGGGTACTGAGCAGCACTTTGCAGGTTCATTTTGATTTGCCCTCCTTTGCTTCACCAGCACCCTGAGGTAGCGCATCGCTCCTCAGCCTTTGAGCCTTAAAACAGGTATGAAGCGCCTGATTTAGCGCTCCAATCACCTCCAGGGTCGATTAAAGCCAAGTTTGCCGTCGGAAGCGACAATTAGCGCCAGGCGCTAAACTTTGCGCACAGCCGATAATGGCGCCCCAAACGGGGCGATACTGAATTTTTCCCCCTAAGTGTTATACGTTTTCTCTACATACAGTGACCACCGGCTTACAATATTAAAGAGCCTATTTTACACCCCCCCCATCATCTGGGGGCACGGGTACGTGCGGGGGTGGTAAGATGGCGATGGGGTTTCACACCACGTTCCCACAGCCCACCATATTTACTAGCCTGAAGTCGGGCACGAGAAGGCCGTTTGCCCCAGAGGAGCGGGAACCTAATTTAAATGGCAGTGTCGCGCCCCGATTACTTCATTGGGACGCGTATGCCCTCTTAACTGCAGGCCCAACTACGGCCCGCACGGTCTCCAGACAACAGGCGGCCCAAGTACATGGTGCTTTTTAAAATTTTGTTTAGGTTACTTGTAGGCCAGCAGGTGCAGGAGTGTGGGGCGCGGAGCAGGAGCTGGGAACTAAAGGTGAGCACAGTCTGGGAGGAGGCGGAGCTGGGAACTAGAGGTGAGCACAGTCCGGGAGGAGGCGGAGCTGGGAACTAGAGGTGAGCACAGTCCGGGAGGAGGAGGAGCTGGAAACCAGAGGTGAGCACAGTCCGGGAGGAGGAGGAGCTGGAAACCAGAGGTGAGCACAGTTCGGGAGGAGGAGCTGGGAACTTGAGGTGAGCACAGTCCAGGAGGAGCTGGGAACTAGAGGTGAGCACAGTACGGGAGGTGGAGGAGCTGGGAACTAGAGGTTCAGAAAGTGAGAAGGAGTAGCTTGGAAGTGAAGACCTGAGAGTTGTACTTAAAAAAAACATACGTATGGAGGAAAGGTGTACGGGTAGGAAATTGTATTTGGTTTAGTCCTGTCCAGTATACCCGTTGGTGGCTCTGTGACAGATAGGTCTTCTGTACTTCATAGCTGTTGACTCTTGAGCAATACTACAGAGACAATATAGACAAATACTGTAGCACTAAGAAAAATCACATGTATTTAAGTATGAGATAGTCTGTTGTTCAGTTGGCAGTGGATTCAGGAATAATAATTACCAGCTGTACTCATTTGTATAACTTTGTTTCCCAATTTTCGATAAGGTTCATTGAAGCTAGATACACCTTGGCTTTATCTCCAGACTTCACATAAGCTGAATCAACCTCACATTCGTGCTTACCAATCAAGTGTGGAAATAACAGCAGCGAAAGCCATATCGGTGAAGAATCTGGTGATCTACACCTACTATAAAAACAAAGGAAATAAAAGGGAAGGAAGAATCCATATTCATACACCCAGCACCACTTACTTAAAGGTTAGCAATAGTCTACTGCTTCTTCTCTTTAAAGGCTATACTCGGTTGGGGAAAGAGTGACAGTTTTACTTCATGTGCATATTATGGTGTATATGTACTGGTCTGACCTTCTGAATCATCTTATTTACCTTATTTTAGAAGCATAAAACCACCACATAGAACTCAAGGACAGATCAATTTTGTATCCATACAATTGCACTGAACTTGATCCTTTAGGTGCACAATATTACAAATTTAGGTTTGTTTCAGGATGCAGAGGTCTCTGAGCCTCATAATCCAAACTGCTTCAAGGCTTATTTTAAGGCACTCTGGTGGTGTGTATATTGTTGAACTAATTTGCTATGGTGGGTTCTCCCCTCCCTGATATCTTTCTGCATAATGGGCTGGATTTTGCGGTAGAAATAACGGTGAGGCTAAAAGTTATTAACGTGGAAATCGGATAGCAACTTCCAATGACCGCACATGTGCAGGTAAACATGTAAATCAGGAATCCGAGATGCCCTGCTCCTCCAAACACTGAGCGATAACGGCATCTTGCCGTCTGACTCACCTTTCAAATACATTGAATGTCGTGAAGTTGCTGTACTCACCTGATATGTACGCACTAAATGCACCAGAAAAAGTTAGGGCTTGTCCATTCCAGTGTAAGTACCCGTTTAATGGTGTGATACTTCTTAATTACTGCCAAACAACCTCTCCGGCACAGAAAGTTAACTTTTACAAGTGTGGAGTCTCATTCCTTCAGATTTTAATTATTGTTGTTAAAATTAGTAATTTTTTTTTTTTACTTTGTCTCTTTTAACTCTCTCTCTTAACTCAATCTTTTTTTCCCTTTCTTTCTGTACCTGATTTGACATTGAATTAAATATTCTAACTTACACTTCCTGGTTCAGACTCTGCGCTGCTTATTAACAGTTCTTCCATCTGATTGGTTACGGAGATACACCGTTGCTTGCCCTGTTTACAGGTCCCAGATCCCCTGTAGAGGGCGCTGGGCTTTTTGGCTAGTTGGCTGACAGGAACTTGCCGTGCAAATGTCTATGAGCAAGTGCAACGAAAGGTTCATTTGCCGCTGAGAGCAAATTCCGGCCCAGTCGATGTCGGCACACTTGGGAGCCAGCTGAAGAAGATCTGGGAAGGTTCACTTGTCCACACTCTCAGTCAGGGAATGGAGGTTGGTTCATAGGACCTAATGAGAGAATGAAAATACAAAAATGGGGAAAGAAAAATTTCATCTGCAGAATTTTTTTTAAGTTTGAGGTCGTAAAACATAAGTTTAATTCTAAATGGGTATGATGTAATTGCCATTACAGAGACATGGTCGCAGGGTAACCAAAGTTGGGAACTGAATGTTCCAGGGTACTCAACATTTAGGAAGGAGAGACAAAAAGGAAAAGGAGGTGGCGTAGCACTGTTAATAAGGGATGAGATCGGTACGGTAGAGATAAACGATCTTGGCTCGGCAGATTGTAATGTAGAACTGGAATCAGTTTGGGTGGAGCTAAGAAACAGCAAAGGGAGGAAAACATTGGTGGGAGCTATGTATAGGCCACCAAACAGTAGTGGTAATGTAGGGCACAGTATCAAGAGATTAGAAGTGCATGTAACAAGGGCAATACGGTAATCATGGGGGACTTTAATCTACATATTGACTGGGCAAATCAAATTACCACTAATGGTGTGGAGGACGAATTCTTGGAATGCATGCAAGATGGTTTCCTGGATCAGTATGGGGAGGAACCAACCAGGGAACAGGCTATTCTGGATCTGGTACTGTGTAATGAGAAAGGGCTAATCAATAATCTTGTGGTAAAGGAGCCTTTAGGGACAAGTGACCATAATATGATTGAATTTTACATTAAGTTTGAGAGTGATGTCGTCCAATCTGAAACTAAGGTCTTCAATCTAAACAGAGGAAACTACAAGGGTATGAGGGACAAGTTGGCCATGGTAGATTGGGAGACTACACTAAAAGGTATGAAGGTGGACATACAATGGCTAACATTCAAGGAACTAATGCATAATTTGCAACAAACATATATTCCTCTAGGGCATAAAAACCCAAAAGGAAAAGTGATCCAACCATGGCTAACAAAAGAAATTAAAACTAGTATTAAGTCAATGGAGGAAGCTTATAAAGTTGCCAGAAAAAGCAGTCAGCCTGAGGATTCAGATCTTTTTAGAAATCAGCAAAGGGGGACCAAGAAATAGATAAAAAAGGGAAAATGGAATATGAGCACAAACCAGCGAAAAATATAAAAACGGATTGTAAAAGCTTCTATAGGTATGTGAAAAGGAAAAGAGTGGCGAAGATAATTGTAGGTCCTTTACAGTCAGAGACGGGAGAATTTATAATGGGGAATGAGGAAATGGCAGAGAAATTAAATAAATACTTTGTTTCTTTCTTCACGGAGGAAGACACAAAAAACCTCCCAGAAATACGAGAAAACCAAGGGTGTGATGAGAATGAGGAACTTAAAGAAATTATTATTAGTAAAAAAACAGTACTAGCAAAATTAATGGGACTAAAAGTCGATAAATCCCAAGGACCGGATGACCTACATCCTAGGGCTTTGAAAGAGGTGGCCATTGGGATAGTGGACGCATTGGTTGTCGTCTTCCAAAATTCTGTAGATTCTGGAACGGTTGCTGCAGATTGGAGGATAGCAAATATAACCCCGCTATTTAAGAAAGGAGGGAGAGAGAAAACGGGGAACTACAGACTTGATAGCCTCACATCAGTAGTTGGGAAAATGCTGGAATCTATTATAAGGGATGCAATAACTGGGCACTTAGAAACTAATAGTAAGATTGGGCAGAGTCAACATGGATTTATGAAAGGGAAATCCTGTTTGACAAACCTATTGGAGTTCTTTGAGGATGTAACTAGTGGAGTAGACCGGTAGATATGGTGTATTTGGATTTTCAGAAGGCCTTCGATAAGGTCCCACACAAGAGGTTGGTGAACAAAATTAGGGCACATGGAATTGGGGGTAATATACTAGCATGGATTGAGAATTGGTTAACAGACAGAAAACAAAGAGTAGGGATAAACAGGTCTTTTTCAGGATGGCAGGCTGTGACTAGTGAAGTACGACAAGGATCAGTGCTTGGGCCCCAGCTATTCACAATCTATATCAATGGGGACTAAATGTAACATTTCCAAATTTGCTGATGATACAAAGCTAGGTGGCAGTGTCAGTTGTGAAGAGATGTGAAGAGGCTTCAGGGGGATCTCGGCAGTCTCAGTGAGTGGGTGAGAACATGGCAGATGGAATATAATGTGGATAAATGTGAAGTTATCCACTTTGGTAGAAAAAACAAAAATGGTGAAAGATTGGGGAATGCAGATGCTCAAAGGGACCTGGGTGTCCTTGTACATGGGTCACTGAAAGTGAATGTGCAGGTGCAGCAAGCCATTAGGAAGGCAAATGGTATGCTGGCCTTCATTACAAGAGGATTTGAGTACAGGAGTAAAGAAGTCTTACTCCAATTATATAGGGACTTGGTGAGACCACACCTGAAGTACTGTGTACAATATTGGCCTCCTTACCTAAAGAAGGATATACTTGCCATAGAGGGAGTGCAACGAACGTTCATGAGATTGATTCCTGGGATGATGGGACTGTCGTATGAGAAGAGATTGAGTAAACTAGGCCTGTATTCTCTTGAATTCAGAAGAATGAGAGGGGATCTCATTGAAGCATACAAAATTATTACAGGGCTTGATAAGGTGGATGCTGGAAGAATGTTTCCCTTGGCTGGGGAGTCTAGAACCAGGGGCCACAGCCTCAAGATAAAGGGTAGGCCATTCAGGGCTGAGATGAGAAGAAATTTATTCACACAGAGGGTGGTGAATCTTTGGAATTCTCTACCCCAGAGGGCTGTGGAGGCTCAGTCATTGGGTATATTCAAAACAGAAGTTGATAGATTTCTGACTAGTAAGAGCATCAAGGGATATGGCGATAGGGCCGGTGAATGGAGTTGAGGCAGAAGATCAGCCATGATCTCATTGAATGGCGGAGCAGGCTCGAAGGGCCGAATGGCCTACTCCTGCTCCTATTTCATATGTTCTTAAATAATCATCCATTTATTTACCTTTGCTATTACATTATGTCACAAAAGACCCTTTTGTGACATAATGACCTGACTTATTCAAAGAAAGCAAGTTGCACTTTAGTCTTTTAATCATTGGTGGCATACTGTAAAAGCTGAAATATTAATATGCAAGATAATTGTAGAGTTACTGGGGGAGAAATTCAGTGGGCTGCGCCACCCGTTAGTGCCTTAAGAGGGCGCTAAGTGGGTTGCAAGCAAACTGGCACCCGGGCGCGGCACTGTCCACGCCTCCCGCTAAATTCCGCGGGATGTTAGTGGTGGCGCTAACCGTTAGTGCTGCGCCGCTACCGATGACGTCATCGGTGTGCGCAGCGCCCTGCTGTCGCCCCGGCCGCGATATTTGGCAGCGCCCCCTGATTTACCGCCGGACGCTATGTCCGACCGGTTCAGGGGGGCCTACCTGTGGCCGGGGAGGCACAAATTAAAGGAGAGGTGCGGGGTGGCCATTTTTGTTGTTGGCCGCCTGCCAGCACCTGCCTGCGCTCCCGTCCCCGGCCTCCTGAACCCCCCCCCTCCCCACGGAGTGCCGGCTGCGTTCCAAGAGCCCGGCACTTCTCCTCGGTGCCAAGCTCTCTTGCCTGCACTCTCGATCCTCAGGGGCCCAGCTGGGCCCCAGATCGCGCTGCACAAGGCCCCTCCCCTTTAAGAAGGGGAGGAAGACCTGCAATACCGCAGCGCGATGTGCCGCAGCGTGTGGCGCTGCGGCACGTTGCGCCACGATATTCAGTCGCCGCGCCCCAAGAGGGATGTGGGGCGCCTCCAGTAGCGCCGTGTTTCCCTTTGGGGCGCTACCACTCAATTTCCGGCGGGCGGCCGCGATTGCTTCCGGGGCGCTACTTTTATAGTATATACTCAATTTCTCCCCCACTGTGTTTTAACAGAGTCGCAAATATTAACAATTTTAGCTTGGGAGTTAGCAGCACAGAATGGAATTCAGCAGAATCGACTTTGCCTTATTAATGCAGTTGGCACACAGCTAGTACTTTAAGGGATGGGGTCATTTTCCAAGTTTTCAGCAGAAGCAGGGAACCAAGCCCACCACCAGAGTTGCGAATGGGCAAGGTTTCCAGCCGTCAGCGTGCACGTGGACAATTACCCTTCTAACTTTAGGTCCAGTTTGCTTGAACAAAGTGATCTCATATCTGATGCAATCCCAACCTATTACACAGTAATATCCGTGCTGTTTAGTAGAGCTTTGCAAAGTATTAACCCCCCACCCTCATGTCGGGCAGGAGTGGGCTAAAGAGTTAGATAGGGGGAACGCGACCTCAACCCTCCGCCACCTCTTTTATTGCGGTGGATATCAGGGCGTCTAAGTGTCCCGCCCTGGAGAGGCGGGACACTTAATTAACATATTTAAATTGGCCTCCCACAGTGCAAATAGGAGCCCGATTTAAAATTTACTTAGGCTGAGAAGATTGATTAAGAAAGGGAAGATAGATTATGAAAGTAAATTAGCAAAAAATATAAAAACAGATAGTAAGAGTTTTTATAGTTATATAAAAAGAAAAAGGATGGCTAAAGTAAATGTTGGTCCCTTAGAGGATGAGACCGGGAAATTAATGGTGGGAAATATGGAGATGGCAAAAACACTGAATGAATATTTTATATCAGTCTTTACAGTAGAAGACACTAAGAATACCCCAACACTGGACAAACAGGGGGCTAAAGGGGGGGAGGAGCTAAACACGATCAAAATCACTAAGGAAGTGGTACTCGGTAAAATAATGGGACTCAAGGCGGATAAATCACCTGGACCTGATGGCTTACATCCTAGGGTCTTGAGGGAAGTGGCGGTAGGGATTGTGGATGCATTGGTAATAATTTTCCAAAACTCCCTGGACTCGGCAAAGGTCCCGGCAGACTGGAAAACTGCTAATGTAACACCCTTATTTAAAAAGGGCAGTAGACAGAAGGCTGGAAACTGTAGACCGGTTAGCCTAACATCTGTGGTAGGTAAAATTTTGGAGTCCATTATTAAGGAGACAGTAACAGGACATTTGGATAATAATTTAACAGGACAAAGTCAGCATGGTTTTATGAAGGGGAAGTCATGTTTGACAAATTTGCTGGAGTTCTTTGAGGAAGTAACATATAGGGTGGATAAAGGGGAACCAGTGGACGTAGTGTATTTAGACTTCCAAAAGGCATTTGACAAGGTGCCACACAAAAGATTATTGCTTAAGATAAAAAATCACGGGATTGGGGGTAATATTCTGGCATGGATAGAGGATTGGCTATCTAACAGAAGGCAGAGAGTTGGGATAAATGGTTCGTTCTCAGACTGGCAATCAGTAACTAATGGTGTTCCGCAGGGGTCAGTGCTGGGTCCCCAACTCTTTACAATCTATATTAACGATTTGGAGGAGGGGACCGAGTGTAACATATCAAAGTTTGCAGATGATACTAAGATGGGAGGGAAAGTAGTGAGTGAGGAGGACATAAAAAACCTGCAAGGGGACATAGACAGGCTAAGTAAGTGGGCAGAGATTTGGCAGATGGAATACAATACTGGAAAGTGTGAGGTTATGCACTTTGGCAGGAAAAATCGTAGAGCAAGTTATTATCTTAATGGCAAGAAACTGGAAAGTACTGAAGTACAAAGGGATCTGGGGGTCCTGGTGCACGAAACTCAAAAGGTTAGTATGCAGGTGCAGCAAGTGATTAAGAAGGCCAATGGAATGTTGGCTTTCATTGCTAGGGGGATAGAATATAAAAATAGGGAGGTATTGCTTCAGTTGTACAAGGTATTGGTGAGACCGCACCTGGAATACTGCATACAGTTTTGGTGTCCATACTTAAGAAAAGACATACTTGCTCTCGAGTCAGTACAAAGAAGGTTCACTCGGCTAATCCCGGGGATGAGGGGATGGACATATGAGGAGAGGCTGAGTAGATTGGGACTCTACTCATTGGAGTTCAGAAGAATGAGAGGCGATCTTATTGAAACATATAAGATTGTGAAGGGGTTGGATCGGGTGGATGCGAGGAGGATGTTCCCGATGATGGGTGAAACTAGAACTAGGGAGCATAGTCTTAGAATAAGGGGCTGCTCTTTCAAAACTGAGATGAGGAGGAACTACTTCACTCAGAGGGTGGTAGGTCCATGGAATATGTTGCCCCAAAAAGCTGTAGAAGCTACAGCATTACATAAATTTAAAACAGAAATAGACAGTTTCCTAGAAGTAAAGGGAATTAAGGGTTACGGGGAGCGGGCAGGAATTTGGACATGAGTCTAGGTTCGTATCGGTCATGGCCCTGTGGATAGCGGAGCGGGCCCAGGGGCCGTGTAGCCTGATCCTGCTCCTATTTCATGTGTCTAATTCTGTTAGATTCAGGAGATGGTTCTGTGATAGTGGATTGGCGGTTAGGATCAGATCAGCCATGATCTTATTGAATGGCGGAGCAGGCTCGAGGGGCCGATTGGCCTACTCCTGCTCCTATTTCTTATGTTCTTATGTTCTTATTTCCCAGGGGTCGGGAAATTCAACACTGAAAGGGAGGCGGGAGCTGCCGGCTCCACAAACTAAGTGACTTTTTCAGCACTCTTTGTGGGTCAGGAGGAGCAGGAGCGCTCTCTTCCCATCTTCCCCCACTCTCCCCACCGGCCCCTCAAGGATGCCTTTGGCCTCCCATCTCCCGATCACTGACCATCGCCAGCCCTGATCGCGGGCCTCTCCTCCCTCTTGATCTCAGGCCTCTCCTCCCTCTGATCTCAGGCCTCACCTCCCTCCTGATCTCAGGCTTCTCCTCATCTCAGGCCTCTTCACCCTCCTGATCTCAGGCCTCTCCTCCCTCCTGATCTCAGGCCTCTCCTCCCTCCTGATCTCAGGCCTCTCCTCCCTCCTGATCTCAGGCCTCTCCTCCCCCCTGATCTCAGGCCTCTCCTCCCTCCTGATCTCCAGCCTCTCCTCCCTCCATTATCTTGGGCCTCTCCTCCCTCCTGATCTCAGGCCTCTCCTCCCTCCTGATCTCAGGCCTCTCCTCCCTCCTGATCTCAGGCCTCTCCTCCCTCCTGATCTCAGGCCTCTCCTCCCTCTGATCTCAGGCCTCTCCTCCCTCCTGATCTCAGGCCTCTTCACCCTCCTGATCTCAGGCCTCTCCTCCCTCCTGATCTCGGGCCTCTCCTCCCTCCTGATCTCAGGCCTCTCCTCCCTCCTGATCTCAGGCTTCTCCTCCCTCCTGGTCTCAGGCCTCTCCTCCCTCCTGATCTCAGGCTTCTCCTCCCTCCTGATCTCAGGCCTCTCCTCCCTCCTGATCTCAGGCCTCTCCTCCCTCCTGATCTCAGGCCTCTCCTCCATCCTGACCTCAGGCCTCTCCTCCCTCCTGATCTCAGGCCTCTCCTCCCTCCTGATCTCAGGCCTCTCCTCCCTCCTGATCTCAGGCCTCTCCTCCCTCCTGATCTCAGGCCTCTCCTCCCTCCTGATCTCAGGCCTCTCCTCCCTCCTGATCTCAGGCCTCTCCTACCTCCTGATCTCAGGCCTCTCCTACCTCCTGATCTCAGGCCTCTCCTCCCTCCTGATCTCAGGCCTCTCCTCCCTCCTGATCTCAGGCCTCTCCTCCCTCCTGACCTCAGGCCTCTCCTCCCTCCTGACCTCAGGCCTCTCCTCCCTCCTGATCTCAGGCCTCTCCTCCCTCCTGATCTCAGGCCTCTCCTACCTCCTGATCTCAGGCCTCTCCTCCCTCCTGATCTCAAGCCTCTCCTCCCTCCATTATCTCAGGCCTCTCCTCCCTCCTGATCTCAGGCCTCACCTCCCTCCTGATCTCAGGCCTCACCTCCCTCCTGATCTCAGGCCTCTCCTACCTCCTGATCTCAGGCCTCTCCTACCTCCTGACCTCAGGCCTCCCCTCCCTCCCGATCTCAGGCCTCTCCTCCCTCCCGATCTCAGGCCTCTCCTCCCTCCCGATCTCAGGCCTCTCCTCCCTCCTGATCTCAGGCCTCTCCTCCCTCCTGATCTCAGGCCTCTCCTCCCTCCTGATCTCAGGCCTCTCCTCCCTCCTGACCTCAGGCCTCTCCTCCCTCCTGATCTCAGGCCTCTCCTCCTCCTGATCTCAGGCCTCTCTGACCTCCCGATCTCAGGCCTCTCCTCCCTCCTGATCTCAGGCCTCTCTTCCCTCCTGATCTCAGGCCTCTCCTCCCTCCTGATCTCAGGCCTCTCCTCCCTCCATTATCTCAGGCCTCTCTTCCCTCCTGATCTCAGGCCTCTCCTCCCTCCTGACCTCAGGCCTCTCCTCCCTCCTGATCTCAGGCCTCTCCTCCCTCCTGATCTCAGGCCTCTCCTCCCTCCTGATCTCAGACCTCTCCTCCCTCCTGATCTCAGGCCTCTCCTCCCTCCTGGTCTCAGGCCTCTCCTCCCTCCTGATCTCAGGCTTCTCCTCCCTCCTGATCTCAGGCCTCTCCTCCCTCCTGATCTCAGGCCTCTCCTCCCTCCTGATCTCAGGCCTCTCCTACCTCCTGATCTCAGGCCCCTCCTACCTCCTGACCTCAGGCCTCTCCTCCCTCCTGGTCTCAGGCCTCTCCTCCCTCCTGATCTCAGGCTTCTCCTCCCTCCTGGTCTCAGGCCTCTCCTCCCTCCTGATCTCAGGCTTCTCCTCCCTCCTGATCTCAGGCCTCTCCTCCCTCCTGATCTCAGGCCTCTCCTCCCTCCTGACCTCAGGCCTCTCCTACCTCCTGACCTCAGGCCTCTCCTCCCTCCTGATCTCAGGCCTCTCCTCCCTCCTGATCTCAGGCCTCTCCTACCTCCTGATCTCAGGCCTCTCCTACCTCCTGATCTCAGGCCTCTCCTCCCTCCTGATCTCAGGCCTCTCCTCCCTCCTGATCTCAGGCCTCTCCTCCCTCCTGACCTCAGGCCTCTCCTCCCTCCTGACCTCAGGCCTCTCCTCCCTCCTGATCTCAGGCCTCTCCTCCCTCCTGATCTCAGGCCTCTCCTACCTCCTGATCTCAGGCCTCTCCTACCTCCTGACCTCAGGCCTCTCCTCCCTCCTGATCTCAGGCCTCTCCTCCCTCCTGATCTCAGGCCTCTCCTCCCTCCTGATCTCAGGCCTCACCTCCCTCCTGATCTCAGGCCTCACCTCCCTCCTGATCTCAGGCCTCTCCTACCTCCTGATCTCAGGCCTCTCCTACCTCCTGATCTCAGGCCTCCCCTCCCTCCCGATCTCAGGCCTCTCCTCCCTCCTGATCTCAGGCCTCACCTCCCTCCTGACCTCAGGCCTCTCCTCCCTCCCGATCTCAGGCCTCTCCTCCCTCCCGATCTCAGGCCTCTCCTCCCTCCTGATCTCAGGCCTCTCCTCCCTCCTGATCTCAGGCCTCTCTTCCCTCCTGATCTCAGGCCTCTCCGCCCTCCATTATCTCAGGCCTCTCCTCCCTCCTGATCTCAGGCCTCTCCTTCCTCCTGATCTCAGGCCTCTTCTCCCTCCTGATCTCAGGCCTCTCCTCCCTCCTGATCTCAGGCCTCTCCTCCCTCCTGAGCTCAGGCCTCTCTTCCTTCCATTATCTCAGGCCTCTCCTCCCTCCTGATCTCAGGCCTCTCCTCCCTCCTGATCTCAGGCCTCTCCTCCCTCCTGATCTCAGGCCTCTCCTCCCTCCTGATCTCAGGCCTCTCCTCCCTCCTGATCTCAGGCCTCTCCTCCCTCCTGATCTCAGGCCTCTCCTCCCTCCTGATCTGAAGCCTCTCCTTCCTCCTGATCTCAGGCCTCTCCTCCCTCCATTAACTCAGGCCTCTCCTCCCTCCTGATCTCGGGCCTCACCTCCCTCCTGATCTCAGGCCTCTCCTCCCTCCTGATCTCAGGCCTCTCCTCCCTCCTGATCTCAGGCCTCTTCTCCCTCCTGACCTCAGGCCTCTCCTCCCTCCTGATCTCAGGCCCCTCCTCCCTCCATTATCTCAGGCCTCTCCTCCCTCCTGGTCTCAGGCCTCTCCTCCCTCTTGATCTCAGGCTTCTCCTCCCTCCTGATCTCAGGCCTCTCCTCCCTCCTGATCTCAGGCCTCTCCTCCCTCCTGATCTCAGGCCTCTCCTCCCTCCTGATCTCAGGCCTCTCCTCCCTCCTGATCTCAGGCCTCTCCTCCCTCCTGATCTCAGGCCTCTCCTCCCTCCTGATCTCAGGCCTCTCTGACCTCCCGATCTCAGGCTTCTCCTACCTCCTGATCTCAGGCCTCACCTCCCTCCTGATCTCAGGCCTCTCCTCCCTCCTGATCTCAGGCCTCTCCTACCTCCTGATCTCAGGCCTCTCTGACCTCCTGATCTCAGGCCTCTCTCCCGATCTCAGGCCTCTCCTCCCTCCCGATCTCAGGCCCCTCTGACCTCCCGATCTCAGGCCTCTCCTCCCTCCTGATCTCAGGCCTCTCTGACCTCCCGATTGCCGGGGACTGTCCCCCAAGGGGCCCCGGCTGTGGCCTTTCTGCTGCTGGTGTTCCCTTCACGCCTGCTGGCCAGGCTGTCCATATGGCCTGCTGCTGAACAGGAAACAGAGCTAAAAGATGCCGACGAGGTCCTGTCGTTAAGTTCAGCAGTGCCTCCATGTCCCCAGCCTTACGGGGTTCTTCAGTCTCCCTGCAGCTTCCCCACACCCTCCCTGCCGCCCCATAAATATCTGATCCACACCCACCTGTGCTGACTGGCGTCAAATAAAAATGAGAAATTATGGCCAAAAGGCAAACACGGTGAAACCTGAATAAACGGACACCCCCAAAATGCTGACACTTATTGAGAGACTCAAATAACTTGCATGGTAAAATATACAAGGGGCACTCTGAATCCACAGACTCTCACAAATTATAAACTACAGATGGCCTTCAATGCACCAAGCCCTTGTCCAACTTAAAACATGGGACATAGCCTGTTGCAAAGCTGCTGTATCATGAACTTTCACTGAGTCGGGATCACTGACGCTTCCCCTTGCAGCTGGCCTCCGTTCTGCCCCACAAATTCTCTGGCAACTGGAGAGAAAAATTTGTTGTATTGGCAGTTCGTGCATGCGCGTTGGTGCTGCAGTCTGTCCCTGTGCAGGGGGAATAAACTCTGGGACACTGTTCTACCTCCCCTTCAATTGTCATTCAGGTGCCGATTCCACTGGTCTCCACTGGGTGGCGGAATTTCCCACCTCCGGCCCGGTGACATCACCCTCACTGCAGCAGAGAGACCGAATCAAGGGAAGCAAACAGCGAGTGGGGTCGTCCTTTCCTGCCCCAGCGCGGTGCCCATACACACTCGATGACAGCTCTTCTCCCCTGACCCTGCCATTGTCTTTCCCTCGGCTTCTGATGGTGGATTCGCTTCTTTGAGGAGCTTTGCCTTTGGGGAGTGAAGGTGGCTAGCTGTCCCAGGTCTCTCTGTCTCTCTGCTGCTCTATAGAGTGACGGACGGGCCTGTGAGCCCCAGCTGTCAGTCAGTCTTCCTCCGGACTCGCTGCTCAACCAGAAAACTGCAGTTTCGCTCCTACACATAATGTGACCTGTTGTGTTTTCCCTCCCAAATGTTCTCAATCTATTCTCAGACTTGCCTTTGGAAACTTCAGTATACCCGTCATTTCCCCCTTTTTTACCCTGTGGCTGCCCTAATGCTGGTAAGTAGAACTGAGAAACGCAGTTCACCTTGGAGCAGAGAAGGTGAAGAGGAGATTTGATAGAGGTGTTTAAAATCTTGCAGGGTTTAGATAGAGTAAATAAAGAGAAACCGTTTCCAATGGCTGAAGGGTCGATGAGGAGAGGCCACAGATTTAAGGTGTTTGGCAAAAGAACCAGAGGCGATATGAGGAAAAACTTGTTTATGCGACGAGTGGTTAAAAGAGAAAGACTTGCATTTCTATAGCACCTTTCACGACCACCGGACGTCCCAAAGCGCTTCACAGCCAGTGAAGTACTTTTGAAGTGTCGTCACTGTTGTAATGTGGGAATGTTCGGATTTAGAATACACAGCCTGATCGGGTGGTGGATACTGATTCAATACAGTAGTAGCCTTCAAAAGGGAACTGGATAAATTCTTGAAGGAGAATAAATTGCAGGGATATGGGGAAAGAGCGGGGAGTGGCACTAACTGGATTGCTCTTCGAAAGAGCCAGTGCAGACTTGATGGACCGAATGGCCTCCTTCTGTGCTGTACTAGTCTATGATTCATTATTGAAGTTACACTCTGTTCCAAGTGAGTGGTTTGAAATGAAACAGGAATTTAGATTGCAAAACTATCAAGTGACCAGAGCTGACCGCTGGTGTGTGGGAGGGGGATTTCTAGCGTTGTTGCAGCTGATTAAGTGCTGATCATAATCTCAGCTGGTTCTTCAAGATTGTTGTACATACAATGACCATTTTGAAAATAAGGACATCCGCAAAAAAAGACAGCTGATGCCAATCCCTAAGATGTCCATAATTTATAGGTTTCACTGTAACCGATTTACTTCAACAGACAATTCTCCTTTTTTCCGGATATGAAACAAAAAATGTCCTTTTCTTTTACAGAACTGATGAGACCCACAAGACCTTTAACTGAGCCATAATAATAGTTATGGTTTAAAGGGTAGGTTTAATTAGAGTGCTCTACATTCTTTCAGGCATCTACTATTGGACACATTACGGAGAGTTCGTTCAGAAGCCACAATGAGGTTGTCTCGCTTTGGAACCTGCCAGTTAAGAACGAAATCTTTGTGGAGAATAAAGAAAAACTGAAGTCCTTCTGGTTTTGGATAAAGCATCAGAAGAAGGAATTTAATATCACAGCTAACTACATGAGCAGAGAGGAGGTGAGATTTCAAACTCTACAAAGCAAAGGAGCGGGTAGCGCAGTTCAATACAATGTTCTGAGACCTTTTTCACATCCAACACAGGCGTTAGGATCGAGGCATTTCTTAAATGATTCTAGGGTTTTCACCTCCATCACTCTGCCTGGAAGTCCATTCCAAATGTTGATCAATGTCTGCATGAAGGACAACTGATATCAGTCATAAAGTTACTTTTTATTAGTTGAAACCTGTGTCCTATTCCCACTATTTAATATAAGTGTTCTGAATTAACCTTTTCCATACCCATTACTATCTATAAAAATCACCTCTCCAAATTCTATTTTGATTGTGTGGTACTAAGAGAATAGATTCCAATCTTAAAGCTGATTGTAACCCAGCTTGTCACTCTTGAGTTATCCAATCAAAGTCACTTGAGGATATATTTAGCACATTTATGTCTCACCTCCTGACTCCCCAAAGCCTTTCCACCATCTACAAGTCAGGAGTGTGATGGAATACTCTCCACTTGCCTGGATGAGTGCTGCTCCAACAACGTTCAAGAAGCTCGAAACCATCCAGGCCAAAGCAGCCCGCTTGATTGGCAACCCATCCACCACATTAAACATTCACTCCCTCCACCACCGGAGTACCGTGGCTGCAGCGTGTACCATCTACAAGATGCACTGCAGTAACTCGCCAAGGCTTCTTCGACAGCACCTCCCAAACCCGCGACCTCTTCCACCTAGAAGGATAGCGGCAGCAGGCGCATGGGAACACCACCACCTCCAAGTTCCCCTCCAAGTCACACACCATCCTGACTTAGAAGTATATCGCCGATCCTTCATTGTCACTGGGTCAAAATCCTGGAACTCCCTCCCTAACAGCACTGTGGGAGTACCTTCACCACACGGACTGCAGTGGTTCAAGAAGGCGGCTCACCTTCTTGAGGACAATTAGGGATAGGCAATAAATGCTGGCCTTGCCAGCGACGCCCACATCCCATAAAACAAATTAAAAAAAACATTTAGTAAGTGGCCATGGAGCGGTCTATGGCTCAGACCATCCTGTCTTTCCAACTTAGAAAATACAGCGTGGAACAGGAACATGAAAGCTGTGAAAGTGTAAATATCAAAGAGCAGCAACTGCTTGCACAAAAGCATTGTTAAAAATCTATTTCAATTATTTTGATGTTTATGTTGCTTTGAATGTGTTTTCCTAACAACCTTTAAAATTCATGATTCTAAACTTAACAGAAATGCAATGTTTAAATGCAGCAAGATTGGAGTAGTTTATTTTATATTCAAACCAGTTCATCCTGAATATATTATGTGTTGGCTGGATTCTGCCACTACTGGAGCCCTGATGTATCCAACCTCAACTGGATAAAGCCAGATGTATGCCACATTGAACGGAATAACCCTTGCAGTCATTGAAGTGGTTTCATGTGTGTCAAACGCAGGATCAAAGGAATAGGTTTTGTGGCTTTGGCAAAAATGTTTGAATGACTGAGGTTTGGCAAGTTGTTTCTATAAAATATATAGCAGGAGATCTGCGCATCTCTAGTTCCCAAAAAAAAAATCATTATTTATTTATGGATCTTATAATTTACTGTCAATTCACAGCCAAAGAGGAAAAGGAGCATATCAGTGATGGCCCTTTGGACAGACAATAAGAGCCCACCTTTGGTAATGCAGTTGAACGGACAGATCGAGGAATTGAAGAGGGAGAAGATGCTGTTCCAGAACCGTGCATCAATTCGATTTAGGTGATAGCTGCTGTTACCCGAATCTGAATGTGTTCCTCAGTATCACTTTCACCGTGCCACTGATCTAGCTGTGCGGAATTCATTTGCAAAAGATTTCTGAAAGTTTTCTAGGGATCCCTAATGGAGGATAAGCATTCTTTACTAATGTCTGTTAAACAACAGTATTTTGCAGTACAATTGCCAAGATGGTGATAGGTGAAAAATCAGACTTCAAAAAAACCCATAGTCAAGCTATAAAATGCTTGACCCTGGCCTGTTTGTGGTGCTTAATTGTTGAATGGCAATGTTGCTCTGTCATCATCCAATCAGAACTTGAACACTGCAGGATGGGGCTTCTGCTCCCTGAAGAACTCCCATCAAATAGTTTGAGGACTGCTGAATCTCTGCCAGGGCAGGGATATAGAAGGGAGTGGAGGTGGCAGGTTCAAATGAGAGTCACAAACTACTTTGTACAGTATTCAGTCTTGAGAATTTGTCCATTGGATTCCTACCTTGCAGTTCACTGAGGGCTTTTGGCCCAGAATTTGCTGAGTGGGGCATCTTGTGGCATGTCCTGTTAGTTAGACTTTTTCCCTCACCCTTCAGCTCAAAAAGTTTTTGCCCCACAAATTGTTGGGAGTGCGAGCTGATAACAGTGTGGTGAGGGCAACAGACACCTGAAACCTTGGTGAATGACAAGACCAACAGTCTATCTCCTGAACCAATGAGATTTAAGGATAGAGAAAGAAACAGGAACAACAGAGAAGGAAAAATTGAATTAGAGTAAAATTGGGTGCAAAAAGAGAAATAGAGAGAGGGAAAGACAGATTGGATTAAGGGAGAGATTTAAAAAAAGAGACGGAAAGGAAAAGTAAAAAATTAAAGTTTTTTGAATCTCTAAGAACAATTTACTACTTGCAAGAGTGAGACTCCAGAGTTTCAGTTGTTGCCTTTCTAGGCCAGAGAGGTTGAGTGGCATTGCAGGATCCTAAATCTCCTCATTAAAAGGGCCCTTATGCTTTTAAATACCAGCCCTAACTTTGTGCGCGAATTTAATGTGTATTTACTGCGCAAATGCAGCAATTTCTTGAAACTAACCGGGAGTTTGAGCGTGAGCTAAGGTTTTTGCAAGACAAACTGTCCAACAATTTGTGGCGATTTGCAACTCACGGGGTATCTCTTCCTCGCCACACATTGCTAGACGCTTTACACATTAATAACGGTGTGCGCATTAAACTCGCCGTTATTTTGCCAGCAAATTCTGGACCAATATTCACTCTCTCCTATTACCTCTGAGTATTAATACTCTGTTGCTGTGTTTCATTTTGTAGGCATCCTTTTAAGCTGCCATTACCACAGGACACCCTTCTACAGGAGACTTTCACTGTAGACAAGAGGAAAAAGCATTATGTTTTAGAAGTAAAAGCCTTGGTGAATGAGAAAGAGGAAACTGTTCATACACTCACACTTGGATACCAGCCTGAAAAACCATATGTAAGAAATACAAATCAACATGAATAGCTGTGTGTCTGGACTAAGATGCCTTAGCCAAAATCAGTTTCACCTATGGTGCTAAAGAAATTGATTCGTTACTTCCTTCTTGCATTAATGTTGTACTGTTGCAAAAATTAACTATTTCTGCAGATTATTGAAAGTGGAATTAGTATGGGCTGTTAGTTGCCATTGGTGGTGGGGAGTAGACACTGGGTACGATGCCCACCTACCTGATTAAAAGATTTTTTTCTTTTCTCTCTGCTTAGTGTTTGTGAGCTGTGCCCCTTACAATACAACAGACCGTGGGGTCCACTTAATAATTTCAACTTACTGTTTACTTTCAAGTTGCACCTCTTAGCCCTAGAACACATGCATAAAACTTGGAAGTATAGTGAACAGTGAGGAGGATAGTGACAAACTTGAAGAAGACATAGACAGGCTGGTGGAATGGGCGGACACGTGGTAGATAAAATTTAACGCAGAAAAGTGTGAACTGATCCATTTTGTAGGAAGAACAAGGAGAGGCAATATAAACTAAAGGGTAAAATCCTAAAGGGGATGCATGAACAGAGAGACCTGGGGGTGCATATACACAAATCGTTGAAGGTGGCAGGGCAGGTTGAGAAAGCAGTTAAAGCATACGGGATCCTGGGCTTCATAAGTAGAGGCATAGGGCTCGATTTTCATTGGGCCGTTGAGGCAGGATTGGAGGCGTGTGGGGGGTTAAAATCGCGAAATCGGGGGACACTAACCCATCCCGCCCCCAACCTGCCTCCATGCCAGTTTCAAAGGAGGCAGATACCCGACCTGTGCTGGGACATGCCTCCCCGAGGCGGGAAGGGGATTAGTGCCAATTAACTGCCTCTTAACAGGCAGTTTTTAGCCTAATCCCTATTTTTATCCCTGAAGTGTGGGATTCCCGATGGCTCCAAACCACTCCAAGTTAGCGAGGCGGACCGTCGGGCTGAAGGGCTTGGAGGGTTCGAGATGTCCGGTGTTCAGGTGAGTGATGTGTGCATGAGTGCAGAGGTAAGTGTGTTTGGTGTGTGTAAAGTGTTTAAATAAGTTTTACTTACCTTTACAGCCTTCCTTCCTTCAGGTCTCGGGAGTCCCTCATCTCACCGGCACAGAAAGCAGAATGGCCGCGAGCTGTCAAAAGTTGCAGCATTCAGCTTTCTGTTCTGGAAAGATCTCTAAATCAGCCTGAGAGGAAGGAATTAACTTAGAGTACAGATTGTCAGTGTTTGACAGCTTCAAAGAGCTGTCAAACGCTGATATTTCATCTGTCAAAAGCTCTTGACAGATGAAATGTCAATCTGTGACGTCACCTGTTGCCGGGTGGCCCTTAATTGGCCTGCTGAGCCTGCTGGGCGGGCTCAACAAGGTCAATCAAGTGAAAATCACGTGGGTTGGCCACAACTCAATGGAGGTGGGACTACAACCCCGAAAGTTGTAGTCCTGCCTCCTACACGCCTCCAGAATCAAAATCCAGCCCATAGAGTACAAAAGCGAGGAAGTTATGATGAACCTTTATAAAACACTGGTTCAGCCTCAGCTGGAGTATTGGGTCCAATTCTAGGCAGCACACTTTAGGAAGGATGTGAAGGCTGTAGAGAGGGTGCAGCAAAGGTTTATGAGAATGGTTCCAGAGATGAGGGACATCAGTTATGTGGATAGACTGGAGAAACTGGGGTTGTTCTCCTTGGAGCAGAGAAGGTTAAGAGGAGATTTAATAGAAGTGTTCAAAATCATGAGGGTTCTAGACAGAGTAGATAGAGAGAAACTGTTCCCATTGGCGGAAGGGTCGAGAACCAGAGGACACAGATTTAAGGTGATTGGCATAAGAACCAAAGGCGGCATGAGGAAAAAAAATTTTACGCAGCAAGTGGTTAGGATCTAGAATGCACGGCCTGAAAGGGTGGTGGCGGCAGACTCAATCGTGGCTTTCAAAAGGGAATTGGATAAGTACCTGAAGGAAAAAAAATTGCAGAGCTACGGGGAAAGGGCGGGGGAGTGGGACTAGCTGAAGTGCTCTTGCAGAGAGCCGGCACGGGCTCGATGGGCCGAATGGCCTCCTTCTGTGCTGTAACCATTCTATGATTCTATATTTTTAGATTAGTTTGTATGCTAACTTTTTATTGATCATATAATTAGCAGTATAATATTCAGAATACAGTGCGTTTAGCTCCATTTCTTTAAATGCTTCATTAATATTCAACACAGTATTTCCAGTGTTTCTTTTTTTTTCAGATCTGTGTTGGTTTAGCACACCCTTATAATGGTGAAGTTATTCCAAAAGACATGGAAGTTTGTGTCAGAACAAAGACGGACCACATTGTGAGTACAGCTCAGACTCTTCTGTGCTCTGCAGCAAAACATAGGAACAGGAGTAAACCATTCAGCCCCTTGAGCCATTCAATTAGATCATGGCTGATCTGTACCTCAACTCCACATACCTGCCTTAGGGTCAATATCCCTTGATACCCTTACCCAACAGAAATCTATCGATCGCAGGCTTGAAAGCTCCAGTTGTTCTAGCATCCACAGTCTTTTGGAGAAGAGAATTCCGGATTTCTACTACCCTTTGTGTGAATTTTAAGATTATGTCCCCTCATTCTTGATTCCCCCACCAAAGGAAATAGTTTCTCTGTATCTACTGTAACAAATCCTTTCAACATTTTAAACACCTCAATCAGATCACCTCTCAATCTTCTATACTCAAGGGATCACAAGCCTAGTCTATGCAACCTGTCCTCATAATTTAACCCTCTCAGCGCGGTATCATTCTGGTGAATCTGCGCTGCACCCCCTGTGTCAATCTGTTTCTTAGTGATATATAGGCTATATTGCCACTACACAACGAAGTGTTCAAGTTTGTCTTGCTGGATTAGATGTAGTATAACAGCTTTTACAGTACAAGATTGCCATTCAATTGAAATTAAAACAGAAAATGCTGGAATTACACAGCAGGTCTGTTATCTTCTGAAAAGAGAAAAAACAGGTTAAAATCAGAAGATACGTGAGCCTCATTATAGGACTGAACACAAGTAACAAGTCAAGAGTGAGGTATGCTAACTCCAGTGAGAGTGAGTTCATGGTTGTTAGAATCTGAAAATGTCACAGTTCAGCGGAGATATCCCAATGACCTCATAAACTGTAATGCTGAAACAGTTTGGGCCAGAATTTACTGAAAAAATAACGGCGTGTGAACAATACACACCGTTATTAATGTGCGAATCGGCCAGTAACTTGTGGCAAGGAAGAGATAACCCGTGAATTGTGAATCGCCAAAATTTGCTGGACAGTTTGCGCCGCTCCACCTTTAGCTTCACGAAAATGGCATCTTGCCCTTAACTGCCCCATGAGTTTCATGAAGTTGCTGCATTTTCACATTAATTGCCCATTAAACTCGCCACAGAACATTAAGTCTAGTAATTAATAGCGTTATTACCCTTTTAACAGTGTTAATTATTAATGACTGACAAACAATCTCACTTGCCCAGAAAGTGAAGAATTATAACTATGGAGTCTCATTTCTTCAGGTAGTGAATTGTTGTTGGAGATTTTTTAAATGGCATACTTAAATTTTTTTTTTTTAATTCCTTACTTTTCCTTTCTGTCTCTTTAATCTCTCTCTCTTAATCCAATCTTTCTTTCCCTCTCTTTACATCTCTGTGCCTGATTTGACACTGAATTCACACACTGTAATTTACACGTTCTTCTCAGTCCTTCCTCTGCTTATTTCTCAAACCTTTAATCTCATTGGTTAAGGAGATAGACTGTTTGTCCCATCGTTCACCAGGGTCCCAGATGCCCTGTTGTCTTCGCTGCGCCGTTATCAGCTCGCACTTCCAGCAATTTACAGGGCAAAAAAATGTTGAGCTGAAGGGTGCAGGAAAAAGTGTGTTAGTAAGCTAGGAATCATTCTTGTAGCTCTCCTCTGAACCTTTTCCCATGTCACTATATCACCCACCGTGTGGGGGGATCAAAACTGGGCACAGTACTGTTGTGGGATTTCTCTCTGCTCCAGAGCAGACGGAGACGAGCATGTACTGGTTCCAAGCGATCTTTATTCAAGCACGTGCAGGGAGAGACCCTCTCAGTCTGAGCTGAGATGAGAGTTTAATTTTTACATTCAAGCAGTTGGCTTATATAAATTCTTATACATCTTGTTTCCTTCACATCTTCGGGACTTGGCCAATTAATTGTCCAAGTCACGTACACTTAATCACATCTCCAAAAAAGACATCTTGTTTATCTCATTTGCCCTGTTTCCACATCTGCCATTGTTCTATCCAATTTACGTACGCTAAATCACATCTTGACGGCCCATTGTTCAATGTATGGCCTCCTTGATTCTTTTAATCCCCCAATCATCATGTAATATGCTTTTTCCAACTGTCTTTGTTCTGCCAGACTTCTCCTTTATTACATCAACCAGCTAGTCAGTTAAGCTGCTAATCTAACTTTTAACCCCTTCAGTCCCCCCTTTTAGCCCTCGGTGATAGCCTAAGATGGCCTACTAACTTCACCTGCCCGTGCTCCTCGCCCCATCACTGCTGGTCAGGCAGACGGTTGGATTCGCATGGGTGTGGCTACTTAAACTGCCTCTAACAGTCCCTGCTTCTCTCCCAATCTATACTGTGTTTTAACAACGGTTTTAGCAATGGTTTGGTTACGGTGTCATTTACATCAAGTACAATACTCAAACATAAGTATGTTGACAATTAGCAACTGCACCATCACCAATACATGAGATGCAATTCTGATCCAGGGGTGTATGTCCCCCCGATTACCCCTGTCCTAAAGTGTCTGCCATCATGAGGCATCTTCCAGCTTGGCCTCCGCATCCTTCCCCAGTTGTTTGACCTCCTGCTCAACTCGGTGATGCTGCTTAATTATCGCCCCGGCCTCTTTCCTCAGTTCCAGTAGATGTTCTGGTAGTTTTGGGATGTCCTTCCCTTCAGGGAGTACAGATTCGAGCATGCTGTCCTTTAGATCCTCAGTTGGACTCACGGGGCGACCGTAGGTAGGTTATGGTTGCATGTCTGATCGTTGTTGGGGCCCAGGGGCAGAAGCAGAAACTCGAGATGGGCACTGGATGTTACCATACTGGTATTGAGATTCACTGGTTTTCACACAGTATTCTCCTTTTCCCCGGTGTGCTGCTCGCATTGGCTCATGGAGGGCGCTGGAAATTTCAAGGGTACAGTTTAGGGTGGTGTTGAAGCCGCACATGGCTCCTGGCCCCGTCCCCACGGGATGTGGGCAGACTACGTTACTCCCCCTTTCTCTGCATCCCTCTAGCGAGATCCCCGTCAAGAAGGAACCTTTCTGGGTTGCATAACTGGGTGCGTGGTGGTATCTGAGCCAATGATCCCGACATTCTCTACCTCATAGAGGGGCTTGAATTCCCATTCCTGCAGACTGGGTACAGCTGATACCATTCCTATCAGCCTCAGGTGAATGGTAACACAATGTTTAGTTGTCGGGTAGACCCTTATAAGTCCTCGTAGGGTGCACGAAGAGCAATTGCTGCTCTCTGGTGCCCAGTCTTGCAGTGCACTATCCATAATTCAATCCGGCACTTCTCCATTGTGGAGCTGTGCGAGATTATGTTGCACCTCCCCCACTAGCCATGCACCGTAGGCCATGCACATTCGCTCCCTTGAGGCCTGATTGGTTATGTTATGCAGGGTGGCGGTGACGTGGTTAACTGTATGGGCATGGTTTTCCAAAACTTGCACAGACTCTAATAAGGTTTTAGCCAAGTCTTCGCCGGTCTGTCCCTGTTGTCCCTCCAACTTATTTGCTTTTAATATGAGGTCCCTTAGTTTGGATGTTAGATGATTCACCTTGCTATTGATTTCTGCTATATCCAGGGAATTAACTGTGGATGCCCCTGCACTGTAAGCAGTGGCTATGTCATTTACCAGGTTCCTCTTGCGGTGAAATAGGCTCGACCGCATGCGTCCCCCAGAGGCCCGGTGGGCATCAGTAACTGTCATGTTGAGGAGCCGATGGTAAAACGACCTTGTACGCCACTCGCACCATTTGGGTAACCGCATCTGGCTAATATTGAGGACAACCGAAACTATCTCATGGTGTACATTCTCAAATAAGAATCCTGGATCACGAGCCCCTCTTTGGGTCCCGAGCTAGGCTGCGGACACCTCAAGGGTTCCTCCGTAGTCAAAGTGGTGGGCTTCGGGGCTACTGTTACTGGGGTGGTCGGTGTGGTTGTGGTGATGGGAGTATCCCGGGGGTTCAGCTTCCAACACCAATCATCAGAGTTGAAGCACTTGGAGGTTAGGCATAGTTCCCACCCTCCTTCCTGCTGGGGTACCCCGGACATCTGAGTGAAATCCCTCCCACATCTTACTTGCATAGTTCCTCCCTGTTCGCATGTTAATGTATCATCACTCTTCTTCCCGAAGCATACCGTGCTCATGTTTGTCCATTTAACAGCCATCCCTGTGTTACCCCTATCCCCTGTATCACCTGGCTTGTTGTCAAATATGCTTACATCCGTTAACCCGGAGCTACAATTTAAATACACTGTTTTATCAACTGTGACAGTTAACGCCCCACGTTCCCGATCGCAACTGACGTTGCTCGAGTTCCTGTAATACAGGCCTTGTTGCTCCCTTCGGTCGACCGATGTGGCTCCTTCTGTGGTAGCCATGACCAGGCATATCAGTAAGGTCATCCATATCTGAGTCCTGTAGAAGGAGATAAACAGTGGACGCCGGTCGTCACCGGTTTAGTCCTTATTATTTACTGTGCTTTCGAATTTCTTAAGTTGCGTCCAGTGTTTCCACTGACCTTTTCCTTTCATATTTACGCATGCACAAGTGTCGCTGGTCATTAGGACCTCGTAGGGTCCCTGCCAGCGAGGTGCTCATCCTGGTCTGGCGGGTAAGACTCTTACCATCACCCTGTCCCCTACTACTGGTAAATTTTGTTCTTCCTCCATTTCCTCCAATTCCATATCCCTGACTATTTGTTGGTCCCTGACATCCTGTCTCAGATCATGCAGTTGTTTGCACAGTTCCTTAATAAACCGCCTAATCCTGTCCTGGGCTGGTCCCACGTCCTCACTACCCGTGATCGTGCCCTCGGGCAGTCTCATGGCCCGCCCAGTCATTAGTTCAAAGGGGGTTAGTCCGGTTGTGTGATTGGGAGTAGCCCTCCACCTCATTAGGATGCTAGGTAGTAGGTCCGCCCATCCCCTGCCGGTCTCGGCAATGGCCTTTGCGAGTGACGCCTTTAAGGTTCTATTCATTCTCTCTACCATTCCCGAGCTCTGTGGGTAGTGTGGTATGTGAAACCTCTGTTTTACTCCGAATAGGGCGCATATTGGCTTGATGACTTTGCCAGTGAAGTGTGTTCCCTGATCTGAGTCTATTTGCAGTGGCACCCCCCATCTACTATTTCCTCAGCGAAAATCTTTGCAACGGTGGTAGCAGAGCAATCCCTTGTGGCGAAGCTTCTACCCATCGTCTGTCACCACTAAGCAATACACTTTACCTCGGCTAGAGGGCAGAGGTCCGGTGAAGTCTATCTGGACCCTTAGGCCGAAGCTGGTGGGACAATCTGATCTTTACGGCCTTGCCGGTATTGTACTGGGCACAGGTAATACATCTGTGGCAATATTTTGCTACGTCCCTGCCCATTCCCGGCCACCACCAGCACCGTTCTATACTCCAGTGCATAGCATTTCTTCCAGAGTGTTGATTCCCATGATAGATTTTGAGCAAGTTTTGCCGTATGCATTCAGGGGCTACTACTCGTCCCTCCTTTTTCCAAATCCCGTGCTCATCCTTGTCTGCCCCTTTCCTTTTCCACCCTTCCTTCTCTCAGTCGTTTCCTCATGTAATTTTTGCACATTTACTTCCTCTGGTCCGATGGCACAAGCTGTCACCGGCTCCAGGGTCTCCATCTCCACAGCCCCCTTTGCTGTCTCGTCTGCCCACTGATTTCCCCTTTGGATATCATCCTGGACTCTCTGATGTGCCTTGACCTTTATTACTGATGCCTGTCTGGGCAGCTTCGCCGCCTCGACCAATTCCCTTACTGTCTCCTCATGTTGCATATTTCCCCCACCAGAGGTATATATCCTCGTCTGCGCCAGGCGATCATGTAATCGTGGATCACCCAAAAGCTTATCTGCTATCTGTATAGATGTTCATGGTCTGGCCTTTAGCTAATTTCAGGGCTTCAGTGAGGGCTGTTCATTCGGCGACATGTGCAGAAAGTCCAATCACTTAAAACAGTTTTATTTTCCTAGCTGATTCAATCCCCGTGCATCCTTCCAATTTCCACTAAGGATTAAGTTGGGCATCCCTAGCCAGGTTATCCAGGTTACCTTGGACTTTACGAGGACGTGTATATCTTC
Source organism: Somniosus microcephalus (assembly GCF_052327205.1). NCBI lineage: Eukaryota > Metazoa > Chordata > Chondrichthyes > Squaliformes > Somniosidae > Somniosus > Somniosus microcephalus. Next base: position 31,498,638 of record NC_140997.1, on the reverse strand, counting down.
CGGGTGAAGTGAGTGTACATCTATCATCTCCTCTAACTTATTCCAAAAGTTGGTGTTTGCATGGTTTGTTTTAGGGGTCGGAAGGTCCGTCGTCATCATCTGTTTCTTGGCTGGGGTGAACAGGACATATCGTACTGTAGTCTGAGCCTGCCCATTTCCCACTTGTCTAATCTCCATTGTAATAGGGGCCATGGCCATTATGCCCTTCGTCCCGGTTTCGAGCAGTGGCGGGGCCGATGGTCCCTCTGTGTCATATTTAGGTGGGGGCTCCCAACCCCCATCATCGTCCTGTCTGTCGTAATCTGCGGCTTCCTTCTCTAATTCTCCCCAGTCAACGTCGTCATTATCGTCTGTCGCTCTAAACCTTGGTCCCGGTGCCCGCACCACACTGACCTTAACCTTTTCCTTTTCTATATAACTTTGTACATGTTTGCTGAGTCCTAAGTAGCTACTAATAATTATAAGTATTCCCTTCTCTTCCTTACCCTTACACGGGGCGCCCCATCCATTCCCTTTGCCTGTCCGGACTGTCGTTTGGACTCCAGCCTTTCTTTTTCATTTTCTCAATTAGTTTCTTACTTTTCCCTGCTATAAATTTGGTTATGGACCCTTCCCATCCTGTGGCCAATTTCTTTTATACCTCTGGCCTGCGCAAACGGTAACTCGGACCTTCCTGCTACAACGCGGTTCTGGTTACCTACGGCGGCTCGCGGTTCTACTGCGCAGAGATGACTCCAGTACCCGCTAGTCTCCTGTTCGGATTCCCTACAGTCTCACGTCCAGCCTTCTGGGGTTCCGCACCTAACTATGGGCGGTAATATAAAGTACTCCCCCGACTTGCGGTCCCATTATAATTGGTCGTTCGACTCCCGTCTCAGCTCAGACTGAGAGGGCCACTTCCTGCACGTGCTTGAATAAAAATCGCTTGGAACCAGGACACGCTCATCTCCGTCTGCTTTGGGGCAGAGAGAAATCCCACAACTGTACTCCAGATGTGATCTGACCAGCAAATTGTGTTGTCAGTTTTTATTGAAGTTAAACATGAACCTAGAAATTTCTGTTGGTGATATCAGGAGATAAATGGTGAACACGTGTGACATTCCTCTGTCCACTATCTTAGCAGAGAGATCCATTTTAAATAAACGTGTTGACGGCTGTGTTAGAATAACAGACTGAGGAATGCTATAGGAGAGTGCAAACATCTCGCTAACAGTAATTTCGAGACTGTGATGTTAATAGAGTAGTATAAAAAAACTCATCCTCATGTTTGAATAATTTCATTACTGTAATATTAGTTCTTTTATTTAAATCAGCATCACAGGGGGGAATTTTAACATGGGTGACGGAGTGGGAGTGGGTGCGGTTGGGGGGGGCGGGGAGGGGTGCGGTTGGGGGGGAGTGGGAGTGGGTGCGGTTGGGGGGGCGGGGAGGGGTGCGGTTGGGGGGGGAGTGGGAGTGGGTGCGGTTGGGGGGGGGAGTGGGTGCGGTTGGGGGGGAGTGGGAGTGGGTGACAAACACGTTCACCATAACAAAAGCAAAATCTACGCATGCTTTGTAGATTTCCAGAAAGCTTTTGACTCCACCTGGCATGACGGTTTATTCCTGAAACTTATCGAAAGCGGGGTAGGAGGGAAAACATATGATGTAATTAAATCAATGTATACAAACAACAAATGTGCAGTTAAAATTGGAGACAAACAAACAAAATACTTCCCACAGGGGCGGGGGGTGACGCAGGGCTCGCCAATCTCACCGACACTCTTTAATATTTACATAAATGGATTGGCAAAACTACTTGAACAATCTACAGCACCCGGCCTCACCCTATATGAATCCAAGGTTAAATTCCTCCTCTATGCAGACGACCTGGTTCTGCTGTCACCAACTAAAGAGGGTCTACAGCAGAACCTGGACCTGCTGGAGTCGTACTGCCAGACTTGGGCCCTGACAATAAATCCTCAAAAAACCAAAGTCCTTGTGTTCCAGCAAAGATCCAAACATCAGGGACCCAAAATAAATTTCACAGTAGGAACAACCAAAATTGAACAAACCACTAACTACACATACTTGGGCTTAAAAATCAGTTCTACGGGAAACTTCAAACTGGCTGTGAATGAACTGAAAGAGAAAGCAAGAAGGGCTTTCTATGCCATCAAAAAATCAATCCAAATAGAAATCCCAATTAGCATTTGGCTCAAAATTTTCAAATCAGTAATTGAACCAATTGCACTCTATGGCAGTGAAGTATGGGGACCGCTAACTCAACAAGAATTCGCAAAATGGGACAAACACCCAATTCAGATCCTACATGCAGAATTCTGTAAAAGTATCCTCCGGACTCAAAGGAAAACAGTAAACAATGCATGCAGGGCGGAACTAGGCCAATATCCATTACTAATCACTATCCAAAAAAGAGCCACCAAATTTTGGAACCACCTACAAATGAGCAACCCCCAATGCTATCACTACGACGCCCTGAAATGCCAAGAGCTGACCATAAAGAAGAATACCCTCAGTCAACTAGTCCTGGGACTCAGTGAAGTAACTACTAACAATACTAACAATAACCAGCCCCAGGACAGTGACAGGGTAACACAAAGAATTCGACCCAACACAATCGTCGCTAAGCAAAAGGAAAAATATCTGACATATTGGGTAGAAACAACAAAAACCCAAAGCAAACTCAATTGCTACTTGGCCCTAAACAGACAATACAACATAGCTGATTACCTGACCATGGTAAAGGATAACAAACTGAGAAGAACCTTGACAAGGTACAGACTTAGCGAACATAGCCTAGCGATCGAAAAAGGCAGACACAGGCAGACCAGGCTGCCAAGAGAAGACAGGATATGCTCTCACTGCAATCAGGGAGTAGTGGAGACAGAGATGCACTTCCTCACAGCCTGTGGAAAATATCAGGACATCAGGGAGAATTTCTACCAAAAATTCTCACAAATATGCCCTGAATTCAGAAATCTGAATGACAACCAAAAACTCCCATTCCTACTGGGAGAGGAGAGAAGCTGTGTAACACTGGCGGCACACTATGTTACAGCTTGCCATGAACAGAGGGACAGCCAGTAAACTAAGAAATGAATATATATAAACAATGCGAATGTATATTTATACACTCAGGGATATACCTGTTTATACACTGTATGAATAGAACTGCGTTTATGTGCTAAACCATAAATGTATTTTGATGCTTTGGCAACATAAGATGTAACTTATCATGCCAATAAAGCGATTTGAATTGTGAATTGTGAAATTGTGAGTGGGAGTGGGTGCGGTTGGGGGGGAGTGGGAGGGGGTGCGGTTGGGGGGGGGAGTGGGAGTGGGTGCGGTTGGGGGGGAGGGGAGGGGTGCGGTTGGGTGGGAGTGGGTGTGGTTGGGGGGGGTGTGGGAGGGGGTGTGGTTGGGGGGGAGGGGAGGGGTGCGGTTGGGTGGGAGTGGGTGTGGTTGGGGGGGGAGTGGGAGGGGGTGTGGTTGGGGGGGAGGGGAGGGGTGCGGTTGGGTGGGAGTGGGTGTGGTTGGGGGGGAGTGGGAGGGGGTGCGGTTGGGGGGGGGAGTGGGAGTGGGTGCGGTTGGGGGGGAGGGGAGGGGTGCGGTTGGGTGGGAGTGGGTGTGGTTGGGGGGGGAGTGGGAGGGGGTGTGGTTGGGGGTGGGAGTGGGAGTGGGTGCGGTTGGGGGGGAGGGGAGGGGTGCGGTTGGGTGGGAGTGGGTGTGGTTGGGGGGGGAGTGGGAGGGGGTGTGGTTGGGGGTGGGAGTGGGAGTGGGTGCGGTTGGGGGGGAGGGGAGGGGTGCGGTTGGGTGGGAGTGGGTGTGGTTGGGGGGGAGTGGGAGGGGGTGTGGTTGGGGGGGAGGGGAGGGGTGCGGTTGGGTGGGAGTGGGTGTGGTTGGGGGGGGAGTGGGAGGGGGTGTGGTTGGGGGGGAGGGGAGGGGTGCGGTTGGGGGGGAGGGGAGGGGTGCGGTTGGGGGGGGAGGGGAGAGTTGGTGCGGTTGGGGGGGGGGCGGTGGGGGACGTTAAATGGGCAAAAATTCTGAGCACGTCATGAAGACGGCGCCAATCTGCCGACTTCCAGGTTTTACTGTGGGGGCAGCCAACCCGCTCCCAGGAGGCAGGTTGGCATTTAAAATATGTTAATGATGCTGGAAACCTCAGGTATAACCTGCTTTGTAGGTTTTACTGTGGACGGCTGGGTTTCCTGGGCCCGGCAGCTGCAACGAAGCAAAGACAGACTCGAGGAGCTCTCCTTGTGGGCCAGGAAGAGCAAGAGTGCTTCTTCCCGGCTCCCCAAGCTCCACTCCCCCACTATCAGACCTACCCCCCAGGGGTCGGGTCAGACCACCCCCACCGGGGTCGGTGGTCAAGGATTGGACCCCCTCCTGGGATTGGAAGCCCCCTCTCCCCGCCCCAGAGTAGAAATTGGACCCCTTCTTCGGGGGTCAGGGATCGGATCCACACCCCCCCCTCCCCCCACCCCCCCCCCACCGGGTTTGGAGTCCGGGTCAGGGATCGGACCACCTTTCGAGATCGGGACCCCCACCGAGGTAGAGGATCAGACCACCCTTGGGATCGGACCCCTCTCCCCAGGGTCGGGGATTGGACCTACCTGGTCCTGTGGCCTCCTCCGGAGTGCTCCCTACCTAACTGTAAGTTTAACCTCCACGGCGTGTGGGAAAACCCAAGGTATCCTGCGCGCTACTGGACACCCCTGCTCCCAGCTCGTCGGGAAGTAAAAATTCCCCCCCGCCCCCCCCCCCCCCCGCCCCCCCGGGTGCATGTGTTTGAAAGTTACGAAACTGGTTGGTCCAGGCAGATAGGAATTCCGCTGGGCCACTGGCAGTTAAGTATTAAATACCTGTTTTCTTCAATGTTAGTTATTCCCGTATTACATGCTGTCTTTGATTTGCATTTTGTAATTTATGAAAGTACTAAGATTTTAGATGATTTATGTCACAGGCAACAGTTGAGGCAGAAGCAACCATGAAAATCAACAAAAGAGATGCCCTGAAGTTCCATGGACAATATCAGAATAAATCTACGGATACAGATTTCTGGTACCTTGTGCACTTTGACACAGAGCACAGTCTACAGGTATACTGAGGTCCTGCATTGATGTTACTGTGGTCTGTTAAATCACTGCCAGTATTAAGAGCCATTTAGCAAGCACATTAATAAAAATATTGAAAGGTTACCTAAGCCATTTTTGCTTTACTGCTTGTTTCTCTTTGATGTACAGTTACGAGTTCCACACACAATAATCCTGGATGGGGAGCTGTTCACAATGCAGAGCAAGAATGAGGGTTTTAATTATGGAGCTAATTGCAAATTTACCATCAATAATCTGGATACATCACAGGTTAGAAGCAAAATGTTGGTTGAACATTTGGATATTATTTTTTTAAGTACTGTCATAAGAGAAACGTTGATAAAATTTCAATTCTTTACAGCATCTTAACCCTGTGTGTGCTGGTAAGAATGTGCAGATTAAAATAACCCATGTGCCGTATCGAGCTCACCCAATATTTCAGTCCTTTCAAGCCCCCTATGGACTATTTTCATGCACTGCCTACCTCAAGGATGGTTCTATTTTTGTACTTCTGTCGTGTGGGCCTAGAAAATGAAAGTTGCTGAGCAATTTCACGACAGTAAATCTTGTACTTATCCGACATAATCGCATAGGAATGTAGAGGACTGGAAAAGATCATTGCAGTCCATCTGGCCGGTCCCTGTGTACATAACACATATCCTATCCCACAGACAGTTTGCACCTGGGCAGGACGGGGACCGATGTCCTAGGGAGAGTGTTTGCTAGTGCTCTGGGGGAGGGTTTAAACTAAAATGGCAGGGGGTTGGGAACCTGAGCAGGGAGACAGAGGAAAGGGAAACAAGGATAGAAGCAAAAGACAGGAAGGAGAAAAGCAAAAGTGGCAGTCAGAGAAATCAAGGGTGTAAATCAAACATGGCCACAGTAAATAATAATTCTAAAAGGTCTGAGTGTTAAAAAAACAAGATGAAGGCTTTGTGTCTTAATGCGAGGAGCATTCGTAATAAGGTGGATGAATTAGCTGCACAAATAGAGGTAAACGAATATGATATGATTGGGATTACGGAAATATGGCTCGAGGGTGACCAAGGCTGACTGGGGGTATTCAATATTCAGGAAAGATAGGCAAAAAGGAAAAGGAGGTGGGGTAGGATTGCTGGTTAAAGAGGGGATTAACACAATTGTAAGGAAGGATATTAGCTCTGATGATGTGGAATCTGTATGGGTAGAACTGAGAAATACCAAGGGGCAGAAAACGTTAGTGGGAGTGGTATATAGACCCCTAAACAGTAATGCGGAGGTTGGGGATGGCATTAAAAGGGAAATTAGAGAAGCGTGCAATAAGGGCACGGCAGTTATCATGGGTGACTTTAATCTAATATAGATTGGGCTAACCAAATTAGTAACAATACTGTGGAGGAGGAATTCCTGGAGTGTATACGGGATGGTTTCCTGGACCAATATGTCGAGGAACCAATTAGAGATCAGGCCATCTTAGACTGGGTATTATGTAATGAGAAAGGATTTATTAGCAATCTTGTTGTGCGTGGCCCCCTGGGTCGGAGCGATCATAATATGATAGAATTCTTCATTAAGATGGAGAGAGAAGTAGTTGACTCAGAGACTAGGGTCCTGAATTTAAATAAAGGAAACTACGATGGTATGAGGCGCGAGTTGGGTAGGATTGATTGGGGAATGTCACTCAAAGGGTTGACGGTGGATAGGCAATGGCAAACATTCAAAGATCGCATGGATGAACTACAGAATTTGTTCATCCCAGTTTGGCATAAAAATAAAACATAAAAGGTGACTCAACCGTGGCTAACGAGGGAAATTAGGGATAGCATAAGATCCAAGGAGAGGACATATAAATTGGCCAGAAAAAGCAGTAAACCTGAGGATTGGGAGCAGTTTAGGATACAGCAAAGGAGGACAAAGGGATTAATTAAGGGGGGGAATAGAGTATGAGAGTAAGCTTGCAGGGAACATAAAAACTGACTGTAAAAGCTTTTATAGATATGTGAAGAGAAAAGATTGGTGAAGTCAAGCGTAGGTCCCTTGCAGTCAGGATCAGGAGAACTTATAATGGGGAACAAAGAAATGACAGACCAATTAAATACATACTTTGGTTCTGTCTTCACAAAGGAGGACACAAATAACCTCCCAGATATGTCGGGGAACATAGGGTCTAATGAGAGGGAGGAACTGAAAGAAATCAGTATTTGTAGGGAAATGGTGTTAGGGAAATTGACGGGATTGAAGGCCAATAAATCCCCAGGGCCTGATAATCTACATCCTAGGGTACTTAAGGAAGTGGCCCTAGAAATAGTAGATGCATTGCGGGTCATCTTCCAAAATTCGATAGACTCTGGAACAGTACCCATGGATTGGAGGGTAGCTAATTTTACCCCACTTTTCAAAAAAGGTGGTAGAGAGAAAACGGGAAATTATAGACCGGTAAGCCCAAAATGCTAGAGTCCATTATAAAAGATGTAATAGCAGATCACTTGGAAAACAGTGACAGGATCGGACAAAGTCAACATGGATTTACAAAAGGTAAATCGTGCTTGACTAATCTACTGGAATTTTTTGAGGATGTAACTGGTAAAATAGATAAGGGAGAACCAGTGGATGTGGTGTATTTGAACTTTCAGAAGGCTTTCGATAAGGTCCCGCATAAGAGATTAGCGTGTAAAGTTAAGGCACATGGGATTGGGGGCAAGGTATTGACTTGGATAGAGAACTGGTTGGCAGACAGAAAGCAAACAGTTGGAATAAACGGCTCTTTTTCCGAGTGGCAGGCAGTGACTAGTGGGGTACCGCAAGGATCGGTCCTAGGACCCCAGCTATTCACAATATATATTAATGATCTAGACGAGGGAACTAGATGTAAGTTTGCGGACGACACAAAGCTGGGTGGGCGTGTGTGCTGTGAGGAGGATGCCGAGAAACTCCAGTATGATTTGGCCAGGTTGGGTGATTGGGCAGAAGCATGGCAGATGCAATATAATGTGGATAAATGCGAGGTTATCCACTTTGGTGTCAAAAACAGGAATGCAGATTATTATCTGAATGGCAATAGATTGGGAGAAGGGGAAGTGCAACGAGACCTGGGTGTCCTTGTGCACCAGTCGCTGAAGGTAAGCATGCAGGTGCAGCAGGCGGTTAAGAAGGCAAATGGTATGTTGGTCTTCGTAGCAAGACGGTTTGAGTACAGGAACAAGGATGTCTTGCCGTAGTTGTACAGGGTCTTGGTGAGACCACATCTTGAGTATTGTGTGCAGTTTTGGTCGCCTTATCTGAGGAAGGATGTTCTTGCCATGGAGGGAGTGCAGGGAAGATTCACCAGTTTGATCCTGGGATGGCAGGAATGACGTATGAGGAGAGATTGGGTCGATTGGGCTTATACTCGCTGGAGTTTAGAAGAATGAGAGGGGATCTCATTGAAACTTATAAAATTCTAACAGGACTAGACAGACTACATGCAGGAAGGATGTTCCCGATGGCCAGGGTGTCCAGAGCCAGGGGTCACAGTCTAAGGATAAGGGGTAAGCCATTTAGGACAGAGATGAGGAGGAATTTCTTCACCCAGAGAGTGGTGAACCTGTGGAATTCTCTACCACAGAAGGCGGTAGAGGTCAATTCATTAAATATATTCAAGGAGGAGTTAGATATATTTCTTAAGGCTAAAGTGATATGGAGAGAAGGCAGGGACAGGGTACTGAATTTGGATGATCAGCCATGATCTCATTGAATGGCGGAACAGGCTCGAGGGGCCGAATGGACTACGCCTGCTCCTATCTTCTATGTTTCTATATCTCTCGTCCGTATTTGTCTTCAGGTAATTCTCCGACTCCCTCTTGAAATTGCTAATACAATCATAAGAACATAAGAACATAAGTAAAAGGAGCAGGAGTAGGCCAATCGGCCCCTCGAGCCTGCTCCGCCATTCAATAAGATCATGGCTGATCTGATCCTAACCGCCAATCCACTATCACAGAACCATCTCCTGAACCTAACAGAATTAGACACACGAAATAGGAGCAGGATCAGGCTACACGGCCCCTGGGCCCGCTCCGCTACCCACAGGGCCATGACCGATCCGAACCTAGACTCATGTCCAAATTCCTGCCCGCTCCCCGTAACCCTTAATTCCCTTTACTTCTAGGAAACTGTCCATTTCTGTTTTAAATTTATGTAATGATGTAGCTTCTACAGCTTTTTGGGGCAGCATATTCCATGGACCTACCACCCTCTGAGTGAAGTAGTTCCTCCTCATCTCAGTTTTGAAAGAGCAGCCCCTTATTCTAAGACTATGCCCCCTAGTTCTAGTTTCACCCATCATCGGGAACATCTTCCCCGCATCCACCCGATCCAACCCCTTCACAATCTTATATGTTTCAATAAGATCACCTCTCATTCTTCTGAACTCCAATGAGTAGAGTTCCAATCTACTCAACCTCACCTCATATGTCCATCCCCTCATCCCCGGGATGAACTGAGTGACCCTTCTTTGTACTGACTCGAGAGCAAGTATGTCCTTTCTTAAGTATGGACACCAAAACTGTACGCAGTATTCCAGGTGCGGTCTCACCAATACCTTGTACAACTGAAGCAATACCTCCCTATTTTTATATTCTATCCCCCTAGCAATGAAAGCCAACATTCCATTGGCCTTCTTAATCACTTGCTGCACCTGCATACTAACCTTTTGAGTTTCGTGCACCAGGACCCCCAGATCCCTTTGTACTTCAGTACTTTCCAGTTTCTTGCCATTAAGATAATAACTTGCTCTATGATTTTTCCTGCCAAAGTGCATAACCTCACACTTTCCAGTATTGTATTCCATCTGCCAAATCTCTGCCCACTTACTTAGCCTGTCTATGTCCCCTTGCAGGTTTTTTATGTCCTCCTCACTCACTACTTTCCCTCCCATCTTAGTATCATCTGCAAACTTTGATATGTTACACTCTGTCCCCTCCTCCAAATCGTTAATATAGATTGTAAAGAGTTGGGGACCCAGCACTGACCCCTGCGGAACACCACTGGTTACTGATTGCCAGTCTGAGAATGAACCATTTATCCCAACTCTCTGCCTTCTGTTAGATAGCCAATCCTCTATCCATGCCAGAATATTACCCCCAATCCCGTGATTTTTTATCTTAAGCAATAATCTTTTGTGTGGCACCTTGTCAAATGCCTTTTGGAAGTCTAAATACACTACGTCCACTGGTTCCCCTTTATCCACCCTATATGTTACTTCCTCAAAGAACTCCAGCAAATTTGTCAAACATGACTTCCCCTTCATAAAACCATGCTGACTTTGCCTATTAAATTATGATTATCCAAATGTCCTGTTACTGTCTCCTTAATAATGGATTCCAAAATTTTACCTACCACAGATGTTAGGCTAACCGGTCTATAGTTTCCAGCCTTCTGTCTACTGCCCTTTTTAAATAAGGGTGTTACATTAGCAGTTTTCCAGTCTGCCGGGACCTTTGCCGAGTCCAGGGAGTTTTGGAAAATTATTACCAATGCATCCACAATCCCTACCGCCACTTCCCTCAAGACCCTAGGATGTAAGCCATCAGGTCCAGGTGATTTATCCGCCTTGAGTCCCATTATTTTACCGAGTACCACTTCCTTAGTGATTTTGATCGTGTTTAGCTCCTCCCCCCCCTTTAGCCCCCTGTTTGTCCAGTGTTGGGATATTCTTAGTGTCTTCTACTGTAAAGACTGATATAAAATATTCATTCAGTGTTTTTGCCATCTCCATATTTCCCACCATTAATTTCCCGGTCTCATCCTCTAAGGGACCAACATTTACTTTAGCCACCCTTTTTCTTTTTATATAACTATATAAAAACTCTTACTACAGGTATCTGTTTTTATATTTTTTGCTAATTTACTTCCATAATCTATCTTCTCTTTCTTAATCAATCTTTTTGTTATTTTTTGCTGCCTTTTAAAGTTTTCCCAATCCTCTATCCTCCCACTAGATTTGGCTACCTTATATGCCCTTGTTTTTAGTCGAATACTATCCTTAATTTCTTTACTTAGCCACGGATGGCTGTCTTTTCTTTTACACCCTTTTCTTCTCAGTGGAATATATATTTTTTGGAAGTTGTAAAATAACTCCTTAAATGTACACCACTGATCATGTATCGTCTTACCCTTTAATCTATTTTCCCAATCCACTCTACTCAATTCCACTCTCATACCTTCATAGTCTCCTTTATTCAAGCTTAGCACGCTTGTTTGAGATCCAACCTTCTCACCCTCTAATTGAATATGGAATTCAACCATGTTATGGTCACTCATTCCAAGGGGATCCTTTACTAGCACATTTTTAATTAATCCTGTCTCGTTACACAGGACCAGATCTAAGGTTGCTTGCCCCCTGGTCAGTTCAGTTACATACTGCTCAAGAAACCCATCCCTAATACACTCAATGAACGCATCCTCAAGGCAGCCCTGCCCAATTTGATTTGTCCATTTAATATGATAGTTAAAATCCCCCATAATTATAGATGTTCCCTTATTACAAGCCTCAACTATTTCCTGATTGATACTCCGTCCAACAGAGTTGCCACTGTTCGGAGGCCTATAGACTACGCCCACTAGTGTTTTTTTCCCCTTATTATTCCTTACCTCCACCCAAACTGTTTCATTATCCTGATCTTTTGACCCAATATCATTTCTCTGTATTACAGTGATTCCTTCCTTTATTAACATAGCCACCCCACCTCCCCTTCCTTCCTGCCTGTCCTTCCTGATCGTTAAATAACCTGGTATGTTTAATTCCCAGGCATTGTCACCCTGCAGCCATGTTTCTGTAATGGCCACAAGATCATACCCATATGTAGTTATTTGTGCCATTAATTCGTCTATTTTGTTACGAATGCTACGTGCATTCAGATAGAGAACTTTCAAAGATGTTTTGTGACACTTAGTTCCTGCTTTTGCCCTTTTTATTACTTTACCTTTTACTCCATACCTTCTGCCCCTTCCTGACACGCTCTGGTTTTTAATTTCCCCACTGCTACCTAAGTCTATGACCTTCTCTGTTGTCATTTTTATTATTTGCTCTCTAGGAACCTCCCCCCCACTAGTTAGTTTAAAGCCCTCTCTACAGCCCTAGTTATATGATCCGCCAGGACTCTAGTCCCAGCACTGGCCAAGTGAAGTCCGTCCCAACGGAACAGCTCCCTCCTGCCCCAGTACTGGTGCCAGTGTCCCAGGAAGCAAAACCCATTTCTCCCACACCAGTCTTTGAGCCACGCATTTAACTCTCTAATTTTATTTGTCCTAGCCAAATTCGCTCGTGGCTCAGGTAAGGATTATTACCCTTGTGGTTCTGCTTTTTAATTTGGCCCCTAGCTGCTCAAACTCCCTCAGCAGAACCTCCTTTCTTGTCCTATCTATGTCGTTGGTACCAACATGGACCACGACTACTGGATCCTCCCCTTCCCACTCCAAGTTTCTCTCCAGTCCAGAGGAGATGTCCTTAACCCTGGCACCGGGCAGGCAACACAGCCTTCGGGACTCTCGCTCTCGGCTGCAAAGAACTCTATCTATCCCCCTAACGATACTATCCCCTACCACTACAACATTTCTTTTAACTCCCCCGACTTGAATGGCCCCCCGCTCCACGGTGCTGTGGCCAGGTTGCTCATCCTCCCCGCGGTCCTTGTTCCCATCCTCACAGGGAGTAAGAGCCTCGAACCTGTTGGACAAGTGCAAGGGCTGCGGCTCCTCCAACACTACCTCCTGGATCCCTGTACCTGCCTCAGTGCATAATTTCTGCATTGGCCTCCTTTGCAGTCCAACCCATACAGTCATCACTCTCTGTGTAAAGTAATTAAATCCAAGCTTCTTGTTCACTCTCTCTTCTAGTTTGAGGTTAGGCCCTCTTGTTGTCGAATTTATGGGTATGTGAAGCATGGTGATGTTTGTACTCTTTAGAATCTTGAATACTTCATTAAGATCATTCCTAGGCCTTATCTTCTCCAATGTGAGCTTTTCAAGCAGGATTACTGGATCGTGAATGGGAACCCAGACTTCCACACCACCCACCCCACCCCAGCTCAGATGCATAAAAGCCAATTATACTGCCACTACTGTGTTCCAGTTCAGATCAGCAAATGTAGCACAGACCAAGGATTGACTGTAGGACCTTCCTGATGTCTATGGCTCAATACCACACCAAATGGTGCATTCAGCCCTGAGCCATCAGGGTAGTGCTTCACCGACTTTTGACTGCAAAAAAGAGAGGCCCACCTTGGTGTTAGATCCGTGCATCTTAATGTTGTGTCCTTCAATAATGAGACAACAGACTGCAGGGAACGATTCAACAGGTGTTTACTGAATGAGGGTTACTCTAGAACTAACTGTACCGATCACTTCTCAGGGTTTATATACAGGTGTGGTCACTGCCGGTACTACAGTATACAGGAGCTGTAAAAAGTAGTTCTCCCCTTAAAGGTACATACATTACAATTCCTCCCCTTTTAGATTAACAGTACCATAACACTCATTTAACAATTAAATATCAACTAATTACAATTAACACTTTTAACATGCAACATTAGCTGAAAATAGTCTATTTATAAATTCAGTCTTTGCGGAGGCTTCCTGATCCTTTCTGGATAGCGCCTTTCCCGAGTGTCTTGCTCTTGGTGCAGAGGCGATTCTGGCCCCCTGTCGTCGGTTGGTTCATCAGCTTCCGATGCTACTGTTTCTGTGGTAGATGCTACCTCTACGTTGGGTTCATCACCAGGTACGTATGGGCGAGGCATGGGGTTGACTTGTTCCTGTGACTCTAGGATCTGGTCAGCATGGCGTCTCACGATGCTCTCCCCAACGTCCACTGTGTACATTAGTGGGCCCTGCCGTGTGCATATCGTTCCTGGCTGCCATTTTTCTGTTCGGTAGTCGCGGGCCAAGACTGGTTGCCCTACATTGAAGCTCCTTGTTGGCTTCTCATGGATGTGCTGGAATTGCTTACTCTCAACATCTCTTCGTACGTTTGGTCTGAGCAAATCCAGGCAAGATCTTAACCTTCGGTTAAAGAACATCATGGCTGGGGCCTGGTTGGTGACTGCATGTGTCGCATTCCGGTAGGCGAACAGGAAATTGTCCACCTTGTGCTGCAGCGGAATGTTGTCATTGTACATAGCCTTTATTGCCTTCTTAAAGGTTTGTACGAACCTCTCAGCCAATCCATTTGTGGCTGGGTGATACGGGGCGGATGTGTAATGCCTTACCCCATTCCTTTTCATAAATCTTCGAAACTCTTCGGACACAAACTGTGGTCCGTTATCAGAGCAAATCTGCTCTGGCAAGCCGTTCCTGGCAAAAATGGTCCGTAGGACTGCAGTAGTTTTCTCCGTGGTGGTGGAGGACATTTTGATCACCTCAGGCCATTTTGAGTGCGCATCCACGGCTATTAAAAACATTGAGTCCATGAATGGACCAGCAAAATCAATATGCACCCGTTGCCATGGAGATGAGGGCCACTCCCATGGGTGTAGAGGGGCATGTGGTGGTGCATTTTGGACTTTCTGGCATCCTGAGCAGCTCTTTGTCAGGTCCTCGATTTGCTGATCGATCCCCGGCCACCACACATAAGCCCTAGCAAGGCTTTTCATTTTCACCCCTCCCAGATGACCTTCGTGAAGCTCATTGAGCACTCTTTCCCTTAACTTGGGTGGAATTACCACTCGGGATCCACACATCAAGGTCCCCTGGCATACTGACAGCTGTTCTCTTCTGGATGAGAATGCTGGCAACAGTGAGTCGCCATGTGCTGGCCATCCCTTCACCGTCAAATCATATACCCGAGACAGTGTCGGGTCATTTCTGGTCTCCTTCTCTATACCAGCGTTAGTTACTGGCAAGCATTCAATTATAGTCGAATGAAATATTTCGACAGGATCCAGTGCTGGTGCTTCCTCCGCAGTAGGCAGTGGCAGGCGTGATAGCCCATCAGCGTTTCCATGCTGTTTCGTGCCCTTATACTCGATTTCATATTGGTGCGCCCCTAGAAAAAGGGACCATCTTTGTAGCCGTTGCGCAGTCATCACCGGAACGCCCTTCTTTGGATTAAAGATGGAGACAAGTGGTTGGTGGTCAGTCAGCAAGGTGAACTTCTGCCCGTGCAGATAGTGATTGAACTTTTTCACTCCCCACACTAGGCTGAGGGCCTCCCTGTCAATCTGGGCGTAGTTACGCTCGGCTGAGGTTAGTGATCGTGACGCAAAGGCTATTGGCCTCTCTGACCTGTCCGAGAATTTGTGCGACAGCACCGCTCCAATGCCGTAGGGTGACGCATCACATGCCAACCGAATTGGTAATGCCGGGTTGTAATGGGCCAATACCTCTTTCAATGTGATTAGTGTTTTGCTCTTCTGGAAAGCTCGTCTACATTCATCACTCCACTTCCATGGCACCCCAGTTTGCAGTAGGGTGTTCAGTGGGTGTAGTATTGTGGACAAATTTTGCAAGAACTTATGGTAGTAGTTTACCAGCCCGAGGAACGACCTCAGTTGTGACACATTTTCCGGTGCTGGAGCCTTGACTACTGCCTCAATCTTCTCTGGGGACTTATGTAACCCCTCTTTATCAATAACGTGGCCACAATACGCGATCTGTTTTCTAAAAAACTCGCATTTGGGGCGGTTAGCTCGGAGCCCATATTCCTGCAATCTAGTGAGCACCTGCTCCAGGTTGGCAAGGTGATCACTGTCATTTTCGCCCGTGACCAGGATGTCGTCCAAATAACACTGGGTCCCTGGGATCCCTTGCAGGACTTGTTCCATTGCCCTCTGCCAAATAGCCGGAGCTGATGCTACCCCGAATACCAGCCGGTTGTACTGGTAGGGACCTTTATGGGTGTTGATTGTGAGGTATTTTATTGATGCTGCTTCTCCTACCTCCATTTGCAGATACGCCTGGGCCAGATCAATCTTAGTGAAGCGTTTCCCTCCAGATAGTGAGGCGAAAATATCTTCAATCCGCGGAAGTGGATATTGTACGGTGTGAAGGACCGGGTTCACTGTTACCTTTAAGTCCCCACAGATGCGAACCTTCCTTGGTTCCCCAGGCGTGCTGCTCAATGACTTTTTCATCACAGGGACGATGGGTGTAGCCCACTCGCTCCAGTCTACCTTGGACAGTACACCTGAACGTTCCAGACTCTCCAGCTCTGCTTCGACGGCTGGGCGGATCGCATAAGGTACCGACCGGTCTGGCATTAAAACATTTTGGGCTTGCGTTTTCCTCTATTTTAATCATCACTGTCATGCCTTTTAGTGTTCCGAGTCCTTGCTGGAACACTTCTTTCGCGTCAGTTAGGATCTTTGACAGTCGCCCAGGTGTGACGTCGTCATCCTTTTTGTCAGCCACAGTCAGTGCCTGTATGGAATGCCAATCTAGCTGTATCTTCCGGATCCATTCACGTCCTAGTAGTGGTGGTGCTCCATCTGGCAATACATATAGGTCCATTTTTGGTGTTTCCTTGCCGTTATATATAACGTTCACCCTTATTTTTCCTTTGGGGTAGACTTTTTGCCCCGTGTACGTCTTCAAGACGATCTTTGTATCTGTCAAGGGTATATGTGAGAATAGCCGCTTGTAGTCCCTTCGGTTTATGACTGTTAGGGCTGATCCTGTGTCCAATTCCATTTTCACTTGGACTCCTGCTATCTTGAGCGTGACCCAGATGGTTTGGTGATCCTCCATTTTGATCACATTATGTAGTTTCAGACAACCCAGCTCCTTGCTTCTGGAGTCTGTATCACTCTTCTGTTCGTCTGAACTACTCTCCGTCACCTTATGTACCACCTTGTACTTCTCCTGTGGAGATTTCTTGCTGCTGGTTTTCTTCCCCGACCTGCAGACTCTTGCTATGTGTCCTACTTTTCCACACTGCACAGTTTGTCCTTGAACCAGCAATCATTATGGTCGTGTGTTGTTCTGCCGCAGCGATAGCACTTCACTGTTCCGTATGACATTTCATTTGTGCCATATTCTTGCGGTCTCCGTTGTATCTCTGCAGCGCCCCGTGCTGCTGCTTCGTGTGATACTGCAATGCTGAAAGCCTTGTCCAGCGTAAGATCCTTTTCTGATAGAAGCCGTTTCTGGGTTCCTTCACTTTGAAGCCCACACACAAACTTGTCCCTTAAAGTATCTGCTAGTTCCATTCCAAACTGGCAGTGTTTCGATAGCTTGCGCAGTTCTGTTAAATACTCAGCATTACTTTCATCTTTATTCTGGTTCCTTTTCTGAAACTTAAATCTTTCTGCTATCAGCAGCGGTGTGGGGTTTAAGTGGTCCTGTAGGATTGACACTATGTTTTCAAAATCCTTTTCTACTGGGATCTCTGGGGTTACTAGATTTCGTAGTAAGCCATACGTTTTTGCACCCATTGAATTCAACAATACCAGCGCTTTCTTGTCATCTGGCACTTCATTCGCCTTGCAGTATACTTCTATGCGTTCGACATATGTCGTCCAATCTTCGACTTCATTGTCGAACGCTGTGATACTGCCACTCTTCGGCATTTTTGGGTGTGGTTAGACTGGCTTAAAATGGCGTCTTCCACGCTTTCCTTTCTTCCCCGCTGCGGCTTAAAATGGCGTCTCCCGCGCTGCTGCCAACGCCGCTCTCGGCGGTCCTCGTGGCAAATGGCGATGCCCTGTGGGTTTCGTGCGCTGCTCCTGCGCTGCTGCCAACGCCGCTCCCTGCGGTTCTCGTGGCAATGGCAGCGCCTCGTGTTTTCCTGCGCGCCTCTCTTCCCCCGTTGACGCTGCTCGGCCCTTGAACACCGGCTGCACTCTGCTCTCTCTCGCCTCTCTCCCCCGTTGACGCTGCTCGGTCCTGAACACCGGCTGCACCCTGTGCACTCGGCCCTCTCTCTCTCCCCCGTCGACGCTGCTCGGCCTTTTTCTGTGCCGCTCGGTCGGGCTCTAGCCCGTTGCTGCCCGGGAAGGGTCTGCGCAGTACCTGTTGCCAGCCTGTTTCGCTGGACCACCGTGACTGGAAAGCCAAGCCTGGCTTTCGACAACCTCCCCTGCGATGCTCAAATCTCCGCTGGATGACTGGGCGGTTGCCAGTGGTCGACGCCCATGGTTCTGGACTCGACCTTCTTCCACTGTTCTCCAGGAGCGAATCCCTGGGAGGTGATGCAGAGTTGCAGGTAGGTTCGAAACTGCGTCGTCGCCAATGTTATGTCCGTGTATCTTAATGTTGTGTCCTTCAATAATCAGACAACAGACTGCAGGGAACGATTCAACAGGTGTTTACTGAATGAGGGTTACTCTAGAACTAACTGTACAGATCACTACTCAGGGTTTATATACAGGTGTGGTCACTGCCGGTACTACAGTATACAGGAGCTGTAAAAAGTAGTTCTCTCCCTTAATAAGGTATATATTACATTACATACATTACACAGTTTGTGTTAAAGGAGCTGACCTCAGATGATAATAGGGGGGCTATAATTGGTCTCCACACCACTCAGCTACAGAGGGAGTTGCCATCTGCTGGCTGCTGCTGATTGTATTCCACTGGTGTTTACCCAACAAAGCAAGAGTGAGAGGGGCACCTTCTCCCCTTCTGTCTTTTGATGGTAAATAATAGCTTGGGAGTGGGGGCGCAAATTGCCTGCCCAATTTTGTATCCATTTGTGCTAAACACGATCCCTTAATGTCCGAGTGCAAAGGAGGGAAATCCACCCCTTTTGTGTTCAGCCAAGTTCTTTGCATGTCTACTCATCCTAGCAATCAGCAGTACCATGCAGAGCAAGCTCGGAAATTCCCTCCCTTAACCTCTCCACCTCTCTTCCTTTAAGTAATTACTTAAAACCAACTTCTTTGGCCAAGATTTTGGTCACCTGTGCCAACGTCTCTTTATGTGGCTCGGTGTCAAATTTTGTCTGCTAGCAGTCTTGTGGAGTGCCTTGGGGTGTTTTTGCGAAGTTAAAGGCGCTAAATAAATGCAAGCTGCTGTTGATGAGCCAGATATTTGTCCAGTTCCTGTTTGAATTGAATTGCCATGTAAAAAGTAGTTCTCCCCTTAAAGGTACATACATTACACTTGGGATAATCTCACTCTCTTTTTCTGCAGCTTTTTACAGCTGGTTTGCCCTCACTTAAGGTTCTCCTTTAGCATGCAACAAGGTGCAGGCAGGAGATCTGCTCTTAGACTTCCACTGGTGATTTTGCCAGTAGGACATACTGACCTGGACGACTCATTTTGGGGTTTTTTCCCTCCCAGTGGGGAAATGCCAGGCCTCCATTTGCCATCTACCCTTGATAGTATCAGAAGCTTGAATCTCATCAAGCTATGCCACCATAATGCCATTAGGCCTCACCTTAATCCAGGGCAAAGAGTTTGTAGTTGAAGCAAAAGTTGAAAGACACAGTTTAAACCACAGAAAATAACTCTTCCTTGCATTCGTACATTATTCTGCTATACTGGCTTTGTCAGTGGGTTGGTTGTTCTGTTTGGAATTCCATTATTTTGAATGTCTTGAACTCCTTTGAAAAAGCTGAGTTTTTAACTGTTAAAATACACATCTTGTTTTGCATAAAATGTATTCTCCAATAAAACCTTTTGTTGTAAACATCCCATCAGGATAATTCATTGAGATGTAGAATATTTTTTAATTGTCAGAATAAGCTAAAAATGAATCTGGTTTAATTTATTAAAACTTTGACATTAGAACCTCCCTTCAGTACTGAAATACTTATTACAATAAGCTATTGAAAACTCTGAAGTTAAGACGAAGATTACTTCTACTGACCTTCTTTTGTATTCAACTAGTTCGCTGTTCAGGTGAATGGCTCCTCCAATCAGATGCGAGTTTACTCCCAGTTCAGCCAACCCTACCAATCAGCAATACCGTACACTTTCCAGGTACATCATCTTTCACGCTCTATATCAAATACCCTGGGTAGATTATTGTTTGGGCGGAACGCAGAAGGTAAATGTGGTTGGGAAGATTGCAGGCCAGTAATAGAACCCACCTGTATTTCCTTCAATTCACTTCAATGAAAGGAAAATCCTGTGGCTTCTGTAAGGCCCAATGAAATACTTTTGAAGTGTAGTCACTTTTTTGTCGGCAAATTCAGAAGCTCATTTATATGAGGCACACAGCAAGGTCCAACAATGACAATGAGATGAAAGACTAGTTATTCTATTTTTGTGGCATTGGTTGAAGAATGAATAAGTGGCCAGGACACTGGAAGAGCTCTCTGCACTTCATAAAAGTTCATGGGGACTTTAATATTCACCTGAGCAGGAGGATGGGGCCTTGGTTTAACCTTTCACCTGAAAGACACTCCTGACGATGCAGTGTTTTCTCAGTGCTGCCCTGAAGGGTCAGCCTGGATTATATGTTCAGGTTCTGAAGTTGGGGTTGAACCCATGACCTTGTGACTCAGTGGCAGGACTAAGCCAAGCTGAAGCCAGTTTCAGCTCCCCGATTGCCACTACCGCTGAGATCAGCTAACTCAGTACAGGCAGGAAATTAAACCTTCCAGCCTGACTGGCTCAGTTACAAGCTTGCCTCACCAAGTGAGCCAACTTGGGAGCTCCAATTTTTAAAAGTATGTACTTATTTAAATCTCTTTTAATTTATCTCAGTCCCACAGCCTTAGCCATTAACTTTAAATGGTATGCATTTACTGTGCAGACTTATAAGAAGGATGACTGAGAACAAGTATAGTATTAGTCATTTTTTAAATGAGACACGTTATTGCTTATTTTGTTGGCCTTTTAGTCTATAAATGAATAGATGTTTGAGATAGCAATTGAGCAGAATATTTTGCAGATCAATTTGTAAATAACTTTTACGCCTATTAGTGTAGAAAACTAACAGGAGCTTGTGCCTTTAATATGCCTTGTTACAAATCTTTTTCAATTAATTTTCATTTGATTTAATTCTTGAAACATTCTCGATAAATACAGGCCTGTGCAACAGCAAAGAATTATGAAGCGACCAATTACAATGGCACATTCTACCTCCACTCCAATGGTAAAGATCTTATGTTAACGGAGTTTGATGTTGTGAATGAGAGTAAAAGGAATGTCCGAATGCTGGGTATTAAAGCTGCCCTGCACCAGAGCTTCCTGACTGGACCAGAGAACAGCCAATTTCAAATAACTGGGAAAGCTTATAATTCAAGGTAAAATATGTGTGGAGTGCGTTGCAGAAACTTTAATGCGCTTTGCATAATTTTATGTTTAAATATTTAGAACTGTAAGATGTGCCAATGTTTAAAGAGTTTGACGTTAAGTGATACTAACACCAGTGCTTAAAAATGTAGGGCCCAATGTTTAGGAAATATGATTTTTAGGTGCAACTTTTCTTAAGGGCAATTCCCAATGCAAACCTTGAACTTTTGCATTCTTGTTGAAATCTGTTTCAAGTAATATGCCAGTTGCATCTTGCCTATTAACACAACATGCCAATCTTGACAAACGTAAGTGAATAAAATTTGGAAAAATCTTGACATAGGTCAGAGCCAAGGCTCAGAAATGGCGGTGACATTTTTCTTTTCTTTAGAGCCTCTACCTGCCAAAGAAAAGTTTGTTAATTATTTATTATGGCAACTTCATGAAAGGTGTTGCAAATCATTTCTATACTCACTGCCCCGGTTTAAAGATTTCTGCAGATCCTTTTTTTTTATACAGGCAGGTGTTAAATGTTCTAGTTTTGTAACGTTATTTACCTGTGACTGATGGGACTAACACAGCATTGTTGCCTGACTTTAGATATTTGCTGGTTTCCAGTCTGCAGTTGGACGAGAAAGCTTTTGAGGTAGATGTGATGGGATTAAAAGAGTACCAAGAAGGTTTGGTCATATCATTGACTGGTACTGTCCAGCACAATATGAATAATGGACAGACAATCCCACAATTCCTGCACGTGGATGCAACCTTAAAACAACAAAACAATACCAATGAAGGTAATTTCTCAGCAATTGTTTAAAATATTTATTAATTTCCTGACGGTTCTCCCCTTTTGACCTATATGTTTGTACATCAGACTATGCAGATGGTTTTCCTGTAATTTTACATATCAAACATTGGTTGCAATGTTCCACCTCTGACATCATATATACACTGTGCATTATTACCTATACTGGTGTCACCTGCATAGCAATACATTATAACAAAGGGAAATAAGATTATCTTGTGCCTATATAGCGACCTCCGTATATAACCAACATCATCTTGCTATGGGTAAAGCCTCATATGTGCTTGTTCATTCTTTGTGGAAATTTGATAAGGTTTCTGCATGGTCTCCCTAACTACCTATATAAATGATTACAGAAACTCTACATAGAGTAACAATACACAAACACCAAAAGAAAAACTAACCTTTGTCAGTCAAAATGGTGAGTTAGTGATGGTTGTTATTTTAGTAATAAATATTAATTCCTCTTGTTCAGAAGTTTTGGGAAAACCAAGGCCTTTATTTTTGTTCCTGGCCATAAAATCTGTTGCCTTTCCACTGACTCCATCCCTTATCTGGCCATCTGCTAAGGCTGAATCAGCCTTTGTAAAATCTTGGTATCCGGTTCAACTCAGATCTGAGATTCCAACCCCACACCCTATCCATCATTAGGACTATATACTTCTACCACCACCATGTTGCCTACCTTCACCCCTATCTTACCCTGCGGCCTTATCCATGGTTTTGTCATCTCCACACTCGATTTTTCCAATCTCTCTCTTGCTGCCTCCCATCCTCTATCCTCCATAAACTTCAGCTTTTTCAAACTCCACTGCCTGTGTCCTGCACTGCACAAAGTACCGCTCGCCCTTGCAGACCTACATTGCTTTCCTGATCCCCAATACATCCAATTCAAAATACTCGCCCTCGTCTTCAAATCTCTCCAAGGCCTTGTCCCACCCTGACTCTGACAACTATTGTCAGCCTTACATCCCATCCCACAATCTTCCGTCCTGTGATTCTGGAATTTTGTGCATTCTTCCTCTCTCTGTCCCACCAGCTACCTCGACCCCTCTCTCTTGAACTGCCTTCACCTCTCTGCATCTCTCTCCACCTTTAAAAACATTCTCAAAACCCATATTTTCAATCATGCTTTCAGTCACTTCTCCTAACTGTCACATCATGGCTGCTCCTTTATTTCTTTTATATACTTTTTCCATGTTTAAGGTGCTATATGAATGCACAATGTTGTTGGACTAGATGCACTGCTAATGGTGAAGTGTGTAGCTTGTGATCCTGTTAGCTGTGGTGTTTCTGATGCGTTCTTTGGTAAAGCAAGTGTTTGTAAAGATGAGTGGCTAGTTTATAGGGAGCTGGGGACCACTGAACTGTAAGAAAGAGTGGTTCTTGGAAAAATAAGATGAAAATGACTGAGTTTAAGATAGAAATATTTTCACAAGTTCAGGATTTCATTAAATCATCACATTTCCATTGGTAGAATCTGCTGATAAAATTTGAATTTGATCAACCCAGCTAGGCTACACTCAGCAATCCCATGCTCCCCGGAGGAGCCCTGCTTGAAGAAGATGATGGTTTGGAGGCTACAAAACTGTAGTGGCCAATTCTCTGAACCTAGAGCAGCTCTCTGCTGGGAATGTAAGATGGATGAATTTACCCTTTTATTCCCAAATATATTAACAGTATTTACTAAGAAATAACCAGAGCTGATGCATATTTAGAAGATGACCAATACTGCCTATCCCCATTGGTCTGAACATTCAATGTAATGCACAGTTTAAAACTGTGAGGTTGACAGGTTGCTGTGGGGCTGTTGAGCTACTACAAAACAAAGGAACTGCCCAAAATAATTAGCATGTGGGGCATTACTTGTTTAGAGATTAATTTGACAATTCTAAACAAGTTACTTGTTCATTATATGTGAATGGTTAGAGTTTCACTAAACCAAATATAAAATGTATAAACAATGACATTATGCAATAGGATCCACTAAATATATAACGAGCAAGGAGCATGATATTATACAAGTAATTATTGGTAGGTTTATGCACTACAGATGTAGAGGAGAAATCCTTGTTAGTTGTAGGCTTATATTTGTTGTGCTATTCAAAGAAAGACTTGCATTTATATAGCGCCTTTCACGACCACCGGACGTCTCAAAGCGCATTACAGCCAATGAAGTACTTTTTGAAGTGTAGTCACTGTTGTAATGTGGGAAAGGCAGCAGCCAATTTGCACACAGCAAGCTCCCACAAACAGCAATGTGAAAAGGACCAGATAATCTGTTTTTGTTATGGTGGATGAGGGAGAAATATTGGCCAGGACACCGGGGATAACTTCCCTACTCTTCTTCGAAATAGTGCCATGGGATCTTTTACGTCCACCTGAGAGAGCAGACGGGGCCTCGGTTTAACGCCTCATCCGAAAGGCAGCACCTCTGACAGTGCAGCACTCCCTCAGCACTGCACTGGAGTGTCAGCCTAGCTTTATGTGCTCAAGTCCCTTGAACCCACAACCTTCTGACTCAAAGGCGAGTGTGCTACCCACTGGGCCACAGCGGACACTGTAACTCATTCATATAGTGGGTAATTTTGACTCTGTGCAATAGTGTAAAACGGGTGATAGGGAATCGGCAGCTCGTTTTACATCTCAGCTGACTTTTATTTCCATTGACTTCACTCGCACATAGTCAAAATTACGCCCGCTGGTCCTAAAGTAAATTGAGGCCATGCATACTGCTGTAATTAACCACAAGCATCTAGATATATAAACAATTGGAATAAAATGAGGATTAGATTTTAAATAAAAGTTCAGACTAAAAAAGTAGATTGGTCTCAGTTTAGATGTTCTGCACAATTTGCATGGAGCCCATCACAACCTGTCAAACAGTGCCAGATTTGAGTGGACGCACATATGTAATCAATTACAAATGGGAATTTGGATAAGCTTCAAATTGTTTGTTTGTGTACAATTTTCTGGTAGAACAGAAAGTTCTTCCATTTTAAAGGAAATCCAGATTAATCCGGACAAGTAATTTGATTTGGATTGGCTCCCGTTTCTGGCTCTAATTTATTTTCCTATCTGATATTCAGTGAAATGTTTGTGGTAGTGGCATTTATTAAATCTCTAAGCATTAGTCTCACTTATATCACTTTGTTGTAATGTGAGTTCTCTTGTAAGTGATGTTTCAAAAACTCAGTGAGATATGGTAATCAAGATAGCTATGTCAGCTTGCCACGACTATCTTGATTACAGAGGGGTTATAGTTCGGAGGTTTGCTGGTTACTAAGGCGTTATGCGAACCCACAGGTGTGAAGGTGGCAGGTTCCTGTCCTGAAAGTGACAGATTGTGACCCCAGCAGACCCTGTGGCATTGGGCCATTAGAAACATTTTTTTTTTTTTTTTTTAAAGTGCCCCCTCTCCGGTCTTTAGGGACAACCCCATGATCCCAGCCTGGAACCCACCCCTCCTACCAAGAGGTCCGCTACGTCATCTGAGTCAACGTATCCATCTCCAAACCAATGCCGGGTCGCTTGGAGGCAGAGGAAGGAAGTTAACTCCCAGTGTCAGGGAGTCCCCGCCCTTGGCTCTATCTCCTCCACATCCATGACCTTGTTTGTGGTGGGTCACTCCCAAACAATACCACAGGAAGCTCCATTGTAAGTCCTATGACTGTCTGGAGCATTGTTCAAACAATGCATTTTCTGATTCAGAGGTGGGATTGCTACCAATAAGCCAAAAGCTCGCTCCTATAAAAGGATACTCCAATGTATGGTTGTGTAAAACTCTTAGGCCTAGAAATTCAGTTGTTAGCGCCAGCCGCTAGTGCCTTAGGAGGAGGAGAAGTGGGGCGCTAAGCGGCTAGCGCCCTGGCGCAGCACGATCTGCGCCTCTCGCGAACTTCACTCAAGATTTAGCGGCGGCGCAAAACCGCAGCGCCCGCTCAGCTGCGCGCGCAGATCCTGCCGTCATTTCATGGTGCAACGCCCTTGGTGTGCCCCGAACCGGAACTTCAGTGGCGCCGCCCTTCTGTGCACCTGGCGCCCCCAGCGACTGGTAGAGGGGAACGGTTCCCAGTCGCTGCGGGGTGTGGGGGGCGCTATTTAAAGGGGACTCCTCCTGCATTATAAGTGGCAGCCATTTTGTGCCAATCCTTCTGTGTGAGAGACGGATATTTGGAGAGAGACAAAGGGAGAGAGCTTTCTGCTTTGACTCAGCGCTCGCACAGGTACTCTGGCTTCAGGCCAGAGCTTTGCACTTGGATTTAACTTTCAGTGCCATAGCCTTGAGTCACCACATATAATGGGGGCTGCAATGGGTGGAAACATTGGGCTTCTCCATTGCATTCAAAGGGCTCAGAGACGCCGTGAGAGAGTGCCAGTCATGGCCAGATGGAGAACGGCCAACAGGCATCAGCACAGGAGGCCTTACCCACCCAGGGTATACCGCCAGCAGTTCTCATATCTGAACATGTCTGAGGAGCAGTGTGTTCGGAGGCTGCGATTCAGAAGGGAGGTGGTCACTGAGATCTGCCACCTGCTTCGCAGAGATCTTCAGCCACAGCTGAGGAGCAGGGTGTCTCTGTCGGTGGCAGTGAAGGTGACGGTGGCTCTCAACTTCTATGCCACCGGCTCCTTCCAATCCGCTACTGGGGACATTGCCAACATCTCCCAGTTCGCGGTACATTGCTGCATCCGCCAGGTGACCAATGCCCTTTTCAGAAGGCGACGTCAGTACATCTCCTTCCCATGACCCTGGACAAGCAGCAAGAGCATGCAATGGGATTTGGAAGAATAGCGGCCTTCTCCATGGTCCTGGGCGTAGAACTGATGAACCAGCAATGGTCAGGCCTTGCTTCAGGGCTGTAGTGTGCAGGGCGTGCCAGCCAAACAAATCGACCCTCCCCCTTTAAAAGCTGACCGACGCCAGCGTGTCTGCCTTCAATCAGCAACTCGCCACACCTGCGCTGCGCCCGCCCTCGGTGTTAGCGCCTCGATTCGCCGGCTTAGCGCCTTATGATAGTCGTGCATCGCCTGCTTTAGCGCAGCAGCAACCTCTTGGGGCGATGCAACTCAATTTCGGCGAAGGTGGCGCTAAGTTGCGCCGGGCGCTTAAAACCGGCAGCAAGGAGTGAGGCCCGACCACAGAGCCTGGACCTGGGTGAGCGCGGCAGAGCTTAAAACCGGCAGCAAGGAACGAGGCCCAATCACAGAGCCTGGACCTGGGTGAGAGCAGCATCAAGCGCGGCAGAGCTTAAAACCGGCAGCAAGGCGCGAGGCCCGACCACAGAGCCTGGACCTGGGTGAGAGCAGCATCGAGCGCGGCAGAGCTTATAACCGGCAGATTCAGCGAGGCCCGACCAATTCAGCAGCGGGGGACAGAGGTAAAAAGTAATCAAAGTGTGACGTCAGCAGGAAGCAGGTAAGTGATTGGGTGGTGAGTATTTATCTCTTTTTTTAAACTTTAACTCTGGTCTGGTTTATAGTTTCTAAGGTCTCTCTGGTGTAGCGGGGACTGTTGGTAAACTATTTAACTAGTGTAATTAGTGAGATTGATTGATTTAATTTAAACTCAATTAATTAAAGGGTAAGTCATGGCAGGACAGCCCGGCCCTGTGATCTGCTCCTCCTGCGATATGTGGGAACTCAGGGACACTTCCTGTGTCCCTGACAACTACATGTGCAGGAAGTGCATCCAGCTGCAGCTACTGACAGACCGCATTGCAGCACTGGAGCTGCGATTGGATGCATACTGGAGCGTTCACGATGCTCGGGACATGGTGAATAGCACGTTTAGGGAGTTGGACACACCACAGGTAGAGGTTGGACAGGAAGAAAGGGAACGGGTGACCAACAGGCAGAGTACTAGGCGCAGGCAGGTAGTGCAGGGGTCCCCTGTGGCCATCCCCCTCTCCAACAGATATACCACTTTGAGTACTGTTGGGGGAGATGGCTTATCAGAGGAAGGCAGCAGCAGCCAACTTCCTGGCACCAGGGGTGGCTCTGCTGCACAGAATGGGAGGAAAAAGAGTGGTAGAGCTATAATAATAGGGGATTCAATTGTAAGGGGAATAGATAGGCGTTTCTGCGGCCGCAAACGAGACTCCAGGATGGTGTGTTGCCTCCCTGGTGCAAGGGTCAAGGATGTCTCCGAGCGGCTGCAGAACATCTTGGAAGGGGAGGGTGAACAGCCAGTTGTCGTGGTGCATATACGCACCAACGATATAGGTAAAAAGCGGGATGAGGTCCTAAAAGCAGAATATAGGGAGTTAGGAGGTAAATTAAAAAACAGGACCTCAAAGGTAGTAATCTCAGGATTGCTACCAGTGCCATGTGCTAGTCAGAGTAGAAATAGAAGGATACTTCAGATGAATACGTGCCTAGAGGAATGGTGCCAGGGGGAGGGATTCAAGTTCCTGGGGCATTGGAACCGGTTCTGGGGGAGGTGGGACCAGTTCAAACCGGACAGTCTGCACCTGCGCAGGGCTGGAACCGATGTCCTAGGGGGAGTGTTTGCTAGTGCTGTGGGGGAGGGTTTAAACTAAAATGGAAGGGGGTTGGGAACCTGAGCAGGGAGACAGAGGAAAGGGAAACAAGGATAAAAGCAAAAGATAGGAAGGAGAAAAACAAAAGTGGCAGTCAGAGAAATCAACGGTTTAAATCAAACGTGGCCACAGTAAATAATAATTCTAACAGGTCTAAGAGCGTTAAAAAAACAAGCCTGAAGGCTTTGTGTCTTAATGCGAGGAGCATTTGTAATAAGGTGGATAATTGGCAGCACAAATAGAGGTAAACGAATATGATTTGGTTGGGATTACAGAAACGTGGCTCAAGGATTGCCAAGGCTGGGAACTCAACATCCAGGGGTATTCGATATTCAGGAAAGATAGGCAAAAAGGAAATGGGTAGCATTACTGGTTAAAGAAGGGATTAACACAATTGTAATGAAGGATATTAGCTCTGATGATGTGGAATCTGTATGGGTAGAATTGAGAAATACTAAGGGGAAAAAAACATTGGTGGGAGTGGTATATAGACCTCCAAACAGTAAGGCGGAGGTTGGGGATGGTATTAAAAGGGAAATTAAAGAAGCGTGCAATAAGGGCACAGCAGTCATCATGGGTGACTTTAATCTACATATAGATTGGGCTAACCAAATTACTAACAATACTGTGGAGGAGGAATTCCTGGGGTGTTTACGGGATGGTTTCCTGGACCAATATGTCGAGGAACCAACCAGAGATCAGGCCATCTTAGACTGGGTATTATGTAACGAGAAAGGATTAATTAGCAATCTTGTACGAGGCCCCTTGGGTCGGAGCGATCATAATATGATCGAATTCTTCATTAAGATGGAGAATGAAGTAGTTGACTCAGAAACTAGGGTCCTCAACTTAAATAAAGGAAACTACGATGGTCTGAGGAGCGAGTTGGGTAGGATTGATTGGGCAATGGCACTCAAAGGGTTGACGGTGGATAGGCAATGGCAAACATTCAAAGACCGAATGGATGAACTACAGAATTTGTTCATCCCAGTTTGGCATAAAAATAAAACAAAAAAGGTGACTCAACCGTGGCTAACAAGGGAAATTAGGGATAGCATAAGATCCAAGGAGAGGACATACAAATTGGCCAGAAAAAGCAATAATCCTGAGGATTGGGAGCAGTTTAGGATTCAACAAAGGAGGACAAAGGGATTAATTAAGAAAGGGAAAATAGAATATGAGAGTAAGCTTTCAGGGAACATAAAAACTGACTGTAAAAGCTTTTATAGATATGTGAAGAGAAAAAGATTGGTGAAGTCAAGCGTAGGTCCCTTGCAGTCAGAATCGGGGGAATTTATAATGGGGAACAAAGAAATGGCAGACCAACTAAATACATATTTTGGTTCTGTCTTCGCAAAGGAGGACACAAATAACCTCCCAGAAATACCGGGGAACATAGGGTCTGATGAAAGGGAGGAACTGAAATAAATCAGTATTTGTAGGGAAATGGCGTTAGGAAAATTGATGGGACTGAAGGCCGATAAATCCCCAGGTCCTGATAATCTACATCCCAGGGTACTTAAGGAAGTGGCCCTAGAAATAGTAGATGCATTGCTGGTCATCTTCCAGAACTCAATAGAATCTGGAACAGTACCCATGGATTGGAGGGTAGCTAATGTTACCCCACTATTCAAAAAAGCTGGCAGAGAAAAAGCAGGGAATTATAGACCGGTAAGCCTGACATCGGTAGTGGGGAAAATGCTAGAGTCCATTATAAAAGATGTAATAGCAGAGCACTTGGAAAGCAGTGACAGGATCGGACAAAGTCAACATGGATTTACAAAAGGTAAATCATGCTTGACGAATCTACTGGAATTTTTTGAGGATGTAACTGGTAAAATAGATACGGGAGAACCAGTGGATGTGGTGTATTTGGACTTTCAGAAGGCTTTCGATAAGGTCCCGCATAAGAGATTAGCGTGCAAAATTAAGGCACATGGGATTGGGGGCAAGGTATTGACTTGGATAGAGAACTGGTTGGCGGACAGAAAGCAAAGAGTTGGAATAAACGGGTCGTTTTCCGAGTGGCAGGCAGTGACTAGTGGGGTACTGCAAGGATCGGTCCTAGGACCCCAGCTGTTCACAATATATATTAATGATCTGGACGAGGGAATTGGATGTAATATCTCCAAATTTGCAGACGACACAAAGCTGGGTGGGAGGGTATGCTGTGAGGAGGATGTCGTGAAACTCCAGTACGATTTGGACAGGTTAGGTGATTGGGCAGAAACATGGCAAATGCACTATTATGTGGATAAATGTGAGGTTATCCACTTTGGTGGCAAAAACAGGAAGGCAGATTATTATTTGAATGGTGATAGATTGGGAGAAGAGGAAGTGCAAAGAGACCTGGGTGTTCTTGTACACCAGTCGCTGAAGGTAAGCATGCAGGTGCAGCAGGCGGTTAAGAAGGCAAATGGTATGTTGGCCTTCGTAGCAAGAGGGTTCGAGTACAGGAACAAGGATGTCTTGCTACAGTTGTACAGGGCCTTGGTGAGACCGCACCTTGAATATTGTGTGCAGTTTTGGTCGCCTTACCTGAGGAAGGACGTTCTTGCCATGGAAGGAGTGCAGCGACGATTCACCAGGCTGATACCTGGGATGGCAGGAATGACGTATGAGGAGAGATTGTTTCGATTGGGCTTATACTCACTGGAGTTTAGAAGATTGAGAGGGGATCTCATCGAAACCTATAAAATTCTGTCAGGCCTGGACAGACTAAATGCTGGAAGGATGTTCCCGATGGTCGGGGAGTCCAGAACCAGGGGTCATAGTCTAAGGATAAGGGGTAGGACATTTAGGACTGAAATGAGGAGGAATTTCTTCACCCAGAGAGTGGTGAACCTGTGGAATTCTCTGCCACAGAGGGCGGTGGAGGCCAGTTCATTAAGTATATTCAAGAAAGAGTTGGATATATTTCTTAAGGCTAAAGGGATCAAGGGATATGGGGAGAAGGCAGGGACAGCGTACTGAATTTGGATGATCAGCCATGATCTCATTGAATGGCGGAGCAGGCTCGAAGGGCCGAATGGCCTACTCCTGCTCCTATCTTCTATGTTTCTATGTAAAGGAGATTTTGAATAGCATACGGTACGGTTAGAGCACTGGATGGTTGGAAATGACACCAACAAGGGAAAGTGGGTCAGTGATTTCTTTTTAGTTATCAACCCCCTCCCCTGATGTTGATAAA
Source organism: Somniosus microcephalus (assembly GCF_052327205.1). NCBI lineage: Eukaryota > Metazoa > Chordata > Chondrichthyes > Squaliformes > Somniosidae > Somniosus > Somniosus microcephalus. Next base: position 31,466,868 of record NC_140997.1, on the reverse strand, counting down.
TTATCACAAAGCTGAGAAACCAATGAAAACATCTGTTGAACAGCTGACTTAGATTTTAGTGATGCACTAAATGTCTAAATTCCTCAGGGTTGCAGATACCACAAACATAGCAGTGACCACCGCACAGTCATTGTGGAGACGAAGTCCCGTCTTCACACTGAGGACACCCTCCATCGTGTTGTGTGGCATTACCACCGTGCTAAATGGGATAGATTCAGAACAGATCTAGCAGCTTAACTGGGAATCCATGAGGCGCTGTGGGCAATCAGCAGCAGCAGAATTGTATTCCACCACAATCTGTAACCTCTTGGCCCAGCATATCCTTCACTCTACCATTACCATCAAGTTAGGGGACCAACCCTGGTTCAATAAGGAGTGTAGAAGAGCATGCCAGGAGCAGCACCAGGCTTACCTAAAAATGAGGTGCCAACCTGGGGAAGCTGCAACACAGGACTACATGCATGCTAAAAAGCGGAAGCAGCATGCTATAGACAGGGCTAAGCGATCCTACAATCAATGGATCAGATCAAAGCTCTGCAGTCCTGCCACATCCCGTCATGAATGGTGTGATATACCTATCAATTCCTCCAATAAAAGGCGAAGAGTTACGAAGGTGACTAAAGGTTTTTATTGACTAAATAACAGAGCCCACTCTCGTGGGTGATCCGATCCAAGCAGGAGGAATACCAGCCAGTCGCTCACCTTTATACCTGGCCTGGTGGGTGGAGCCAAGGCGGAGTCGGCAGTGGTCATCCCAGGTATAGCAGTGTGGCAAGAGGCGACCTCGTACCGTGATACAATAGTGGTCAGTGATACAGTTATAACGAACAGTGGTGAACAGTGCTAACTACTAACAGTGATACGATAGTGAACGTGGTTTACCACATTCACCCCTTGTTTAGAATTAAGTCCGGCGGGGTGAAGTGTACTACCAATTCTGGTAGGTCAGTCTGTCCGGAGGCTTCGTAAGCCTCTCCGATCGCCGCAGCGGTGGTGTTGCCTTATCCGGTGCTGGTGCCTTATCCGGTGTTGATGCTGGTGTTTGCGTGGTCGGCGAGGGCTCGTGGGGTTCCGGCATGCCGTCTACCTGGACTGAGGTTGGGGGGGGTGGTGGCGGTGTTTCCGGATCGGCTGAGGGTGCGAGGTCTCGTAGGGAGACAGTGTCCTCCCGCCCGTCTGGGTACGCCACGTAGGCATACTGGGGGTTGGCGTGCAGGAGGTTCACCCTCTCGACCAGGGGGTCCGTTTTATGGGTCCTCACGTGTTTCCGCAGCCAGACCGGCCCCGGGGCGGTCAGCCAGGTTGGTAGAGTGGTTCCCGTAGTCGACTTCCTGGGGAAAACGAACATTCGTTCATGGGGGGTGGTGTTAGTGGCCGTGCAAAGTAATGACCGGATGGAGTGCAGCGCTGTCGGGAGGACCTCTTGCCAGCGGGAGGTTGGGAGGCCCTTAGACTTTAAGGCTAAGAGGACGGCCTTCCATACCGTCGCGTTCTCTCTTTCCACCTGACCGTTACCTCTGGGGTTGTAGCTGGTGGTCCTGCTTGCTGCAATACCTCTCTCTAGGAGGAATTGCCGGAGTTCCTCGCTCATGAAGGAGGAGCCCCGGTCGCTGTGTATATAGTTCGGGAACCCGAACAAGGCGAAGAGGGCATTCAGGCACTTAATGACCGTGCTACTGGTCATGTCGGGGCAGGGGAAGGCAAAGGGGAAACGGGAGTACTCATCAACGATGTTGAGGAAGTACACATTACGGTCAGAGGACGGGAGGGGCCCCTTAAAGTCGATGCTCAGGCGCTCGAAGGGGCGGGTGGCCTTGATCAGGCTTGCTCGGTCCGGCCTATAGAAGTGCGGTTTGCACTCCGCACAGGTCTGGCAGTTCCTGGTCATGGTCCTGACCTCCTCGATGGAGTAGGTCAGGTTGCGGGCCTTAATGAAATGGTAGAGTCTGGTGACTCCGGGGTGGCAGAGCTGGTCGTGGAGGGTCTGAAGCCTATCGATATGCGCGCTGGCGCATGTCATTCGTGAAAGGGCATCAGGGGATTCGTTCAGCTTGCCTGGCCGGTACAAGATCTCATAATCGTAGGTGGAGAGCTCGATTCTCCATCTCAAAATCTTGTCATTCTTGATTTTGCCCTTCAGCTTGTTATTAAACATGAAAGCCACCGAACGCTGGTCGGTGAGGAGGGTAAATCGTTTGCCTGCCAGGTAGTGCCTCCAGCGCCGTACTGCCTCCACGATCGCCTGGGCCTCTTTCTCGACCGACGAATGTCGGATCTCGGGGCCCTGTAGGGTCCTTGAGAAGAAGGCCACTGGCCTCCCCTCCTGGTTTAGGGTGGCGGCTAAGGCGAAGTCGGATGCGTCGCTCTCCACCTGAAAGGGGATGGACTCGTCCACTGCGTGCATCGTGGCCTTGGCTATGTCTCCCTTAATGAGGGAGAAGGCCGCGCACGCCTCCTCCGTGAGGGGGAAGGAAGTGGCTTTCAGGAGGGGTCTGGCTTTGTCCGCGTAATTGGGTACCCATTGGGCATAGTAGGCGAAAAGCCCCAGGGTTCTCCTAAGTGCTTTAGGGCAGTGGGGGAGGGGTAGCTCCATGAGGGGGCGCATTCTTTCTGGGTCGGGGCCGATGATTCCGTTCTCCACTACGCAGCCGAGGATGGCAAGGCGCGTGGTGTTAAACACGCATTTCTCCTTATTGTAGGTGAGGTTCAGCCGTTGGGCCGTACGGAGGAATTTCTCCAGATTCGCGTCATGTTCCTGCCGGTCGCGGCCGCAGATAGTGACGTTATCTAGGTAGGGGAATGTAGCCTGCAGTTCGTTCTGGTCAACCATCTGGTCCATCTCCCTTTGGAAGACCGAGACCCCATTAGTGACACCGAAGGGGACCCTAAGGAAGTGGTATAGGCGCCCATTCGCCTCGAAGGCGGTATACTGGCGGTCCTCAGGGTGGATAGGGAGTTGGTGGTAGGCCGACTTCAGGTCGATGGTCGAGAATACTTTATACTGTGCAATCTGATTGACCATGTCAGATATGCGGGGGAGGGGGTATGCGTCCAGCTGGGTATATCTGTTTATGGTCTGGCTGTAGTCGATGACCAGGCGGTTTTTATCGCCGGTCTTTACGACTACGACCTGGGCACGCCAGGGGCTGCTGCTCCCCTCGATAATGCCCTCTTTCAGGAGGCGCCGCACCTCAGAGCTAATGAAGGCTCTGTCCCCGGCGCTATACCGCCTGCTTTTGGTAGCGACGGGTTTGCAGTCAGGGGTAAGGTTAGCAAACAGAGAGGGTGGCGGGACCTTGAGGGTGGAGAGGCTGCAGGTGTTACGCGGTGGGCGGTTTAACGTTTGCTGGTTGTTGACTGTGAGTGGGGGGAGGGGTCCACCGTATGCTAGGGTTACGCTTTGGAGGTGGGATTGGAAGTCCAGCCCTAGTAGGACGGCAGCGCAGAGATGGGGGAGGACGAGGAGTTTAAAGTTTTTATACTCCGTGCCCTTAACCGACAGGGTCACGACACAGTAGCCGCTGATGTCCGTGGCGTGGGACCTCGATGCCATCGAGATTCGGCTGCGCGTTGGTAGGACAGAGAGGGAGTAGTGGCTCACCGTGTCTGGGTGGATGAAGCTCTCCGTGCTTCCGCTGTCGAACAGGCAGGTCGTGGCGTGGCCGTTCACTTTGATGTCCATCATTGACTTGGACAGATGGTGCGGGCGGGCTTGGTCCAGGGTGACGGAAGCTAGTGTGTAGCTGAGCGAGTCGTTGTCATCTGCGGGCGAGGCGGTCGGGCGTGGTGAGTAAAATGGCGTCTCCCACGAGGTAGGGCCCCATGAGGCACTATTGGGGTCGGTTGCCTTAATCAAAGATGGCCGCCCCCATGACTCATGTGTGGGGATGCTGGCCTCAGTTGCCCTAAACAAAGATGGCCGCCCCCATGACTCATGTGTGGGGATGCTGGCCTCAGTTGCCCTAAACGAAGATGGCCGCCCCCATAGTTCGCATGCGGCACTGCTGGCCTCTGCGGATCCGCTCCTGCAGGCCTTGGAGAAGTGGCCTTTCTTCAGGCAGGTTTTACATATGGAGTTCTTGGCTGGGCAGCGCGACCTCGGGTGCTTCTCCTGGCCACAAAAAAAACAGCCGGCGGCCCGATCGCGGATGCCCGATGTCGGGGCCGGTGCCGGGGGTGGCGGGGCCGGTCGGGTCCGGGACGCCGACGCAGAGGTAGGTCCCGGGGGCGGCGCTGGGAAGGGTGCTGTGGTAGGGGTCGGGCCCGAGTCCCAGGGTCGCGAGCAGTACCTGGTGAATGCTTCCTGATCTTGGTGGGCCACTTCCAGGGAGATAGCGAGGGCTTCAGCTTTTTCCATGCTGAGGTCTTTAGCTTCCAGCAGTCTTTGCCGTGAGTACTCGGACCGTAGGCCTTTCAGGAATGCGTCGCGGATATTATCTTCAGTATTTTCGGCTGCCGACACCGATTTAAACTCACAGTTCCTGGCGAGTGCATATAGCGCCTGTGAGAATTCGGCTACTGATTCTCCTGGCTGTTGCGGCCGTGATCTTAGGAGGTGCCTAGCGTACATGTAGTTTACCGGGGTCCGGTACTTCTGTTTCAGCAGGTTGATGGCGGTCTCGTAGGTAGTCATGTCCTCGATGAGACTGTATACTCTCGGGCTCAGTTGTGCCTGCAGGACACTTAGTTTGGATGCCTGAGGGACGCTGGATTCTCTCAGGTATGATTCGAAGCAGACCAGCCAGTGTTTAAAGTCTGCGGCTGAGTTTGCTGCTCGTGGGTTCAGGTCCAGGTACGGCGGTCTGAGGGCTCGCAGCCAAGCTGGCTGGTGTGGCTGTGCTCCTGGGAGCTGCGCTGGTGGCTCCTCCGCCGGTTGTGACTCGTTGTCGGACATCATTAAATTTAGTCAATAAAATTGATATACCTATCAATTCCTCCAATAAAAGGCGAAGAGTTACGAAGGTGACTAAAGGTTTTTATTGACTAAATAACAGAGCCCACTCTCGTGGGTGATCCGATCCAAGCAGGAGGAATACCAGCCAGTCGCTCACCTTTATACCTGGCCTGGTGGGTGGAGCCAAGGCGGAGTCGGCAGTGGTCATCCCAGGTATAGCAGTGTGGCAAGAGGCGACCTCGTACCGTGATACAATAGTGGTCAGTGATACAGTTATAACGAACAGTGGTGAACAGTGCTAACTACTAACAGTGATACGATAGTGAACGTGGTTTACCACATGGTGGTGGCCCATTAAACAACTAACAGGAGGAGGAATATCCCCATCCTCAATGATGATGGAGCCCAGCACGTGAGTGCAAAAGACAAAGCTGAAACATTTGCAACCATCTTCAACCAGAAGTGCCAAGTGGATGATCCATATCGGCCTCCTTCTGAGGTCCCCACCATCACAGAAGCCAGTCTTCAGCCAATTCGATTAACTCCACGTGTTATCAAGAAACAGCTGAGCGCACTGGATACAGCAAAGGCTCTGGGCCCCGACAACATCCCGGCTGTCGTGCTGAAGACTTGTGCTCCACAACTAGCTGCGCCTCTAGCCAAGCTGTTCCAGTACAGCTATAACACAGGCATCTATCCGACAATGTGGAAAACTTCCCAAGTATGTCCTGTCCACAAAAAGCAGGACAAATCCAATCCGGCCAATTACCGCACCATCAGTCTACTCTCAAGCATCAGCAAAGTGATGGAAGGTGTCGCGACAGTGCTATCAAGTGTCACTTACTGACCGATGCCCAGTTTGGGTTCTGCCAGAACCACTCAGCTCTAGACCTCATTACAGCCTTGGTCCAAACATGGACAAAAGAGCTGAATTCCAGAGGTGAGGTGAGAGTGACTGCCCTTGACATCAAGACAGCATTTGACCGAGTGCAGCATCAAGGAGCCCTAGTAAAACTGAAGTCAATGGGAATCGGCTGGCTGGAGTCATACCTGGCACAAAGGAAGATGGTTGTGGTGGTTGGAGGTCAATCATCATAGCCCCAGGACATCGCTGCAGGAGTTCCTCAGGATATTGTCCTCAGCCCAACCATCTTCAGCTGCTTCATCAGTGACCTTCCCTCCATCATAAGGTCAGAAGTGGGGATGTTTGCTGATGATTGCACAGTGTTCAGTGCTATTTGCAATTCCTCAGATAATGAAGCAGTCCATGCCCGCATGTAGCAAGACCTGGACAACATTCAGGCTTGGGCTGATAAGTGGCAGGTAACATTCGCGCCACACAAGTGCCAGGCAATGACTATCTCCAGCAAGAGAGCATCTAACCACCGACCCTTGACATTCAACGGCATTACCATCATCAAATCCCCCACCATAAATATCCTGGGGGGTCACCATTGACCAGAAACTTAACTGGACCAGCCACATAAATACTGTGGCAACAAGAGCAGATCAGAGGCTGGGTATTCTGCGGTGAGTGTCTCACCTCCTGACTCCCCAAAGCTTTTCCACCATCTACAAGGCACAAGTCAGGAGTGTGATGGAATACTTTCCACTTGCCTGGATGAGTGCAGCTCCAACAACACTCAAGAAGCTCGACACCATCCGAAACAAAGAAGCCCGCTTGATTGGCACCCCATCTACCAACTTAAATATTCACTCCCTCCACCACCAGCGTTCCGTGACTGCAGTGTGTACCATCTACAAGATGCACTGCAGCAACTCGCCAAGGCTTCTTCGGCAGCACCTCCCAAACCCGCGACCTCTTCCAACTAGAAGGAGAAGGGCAGCAGGCGCCTGGGAACACCATCACCTCCAAGTTCCACTCCAAGTCACACACCATCCTGACTTGGAAGTATATCGCCGTTTCTTCATCGTCGCTGGGTCAAAATCCTGGAACTCCCTAGCTAACAGCACTGTGGGAGTACCTTCACCACACGGACTGCAGCGATTCAAGAAGGCAGCTCACCACCGCCTTCTCAAGGGCATCTAGGGATGGGCAATAAATGCTGGCCTTGCTAGCGACGCCCACATCCCATGAACAACATACCTGGGCAATTGTCCACTTGGTCTGGTAGATGCCAGTGTTGTAGCTGTACTGGAGCAGCTTGGCTAGAAGCGCGGTTAGTTCTGAAGCACATGTCTTCAGCACGACAGCTGGGATGTTGTTGGGGCCCATAGCCTTTGCTGTATGGCTGTATGGTGGAGCGATTAAAATTAGGGATGCGCAAGAGGCCAGAATTGGAGGAGCGCAGAGTTCTCGGAGGATTGCAGGGCTGGAGGAGGTTACAGTATCGGGAGGGGTGAGGCCATGGAGGGATTTGAAAACAAGGATGAGAATTTTAAAATCAAGGCGTTGCCAAACCGAGAGCCAATGTAGGTCAGCGAGCACAGGGGTAATGGGTGAACAGGACTTGGTGCGAGTTAGGATACAGGCAGCAGAGTTTTGGATGAGCTCAAGTTTATGTAGGGTGGAAGATGGGTGGCTGACCAGGAGAGTGTTGGAATAGTCAAGTCTAGAATTAACAGAGTCACAGATTAGTGTTTCAACAGCAGATGAGCTGAGGCAGGGACGGAGCCGAGCGATGTTGCGGAGGTGGAAGTAGGCGGTCTTGGTGATGAAGCGAATATGTGGGCGGAAGTTCATCTCTGTGGTAAACCACTGTTTGTATTCCACTGTGTACATGCCTCGGCTGACTCCTCCCACGAATCCAGGTATAAAGGTGACTGCTCCACAGCCCCTTTGTATTCTGGACCGGTCGACCACTCGAGGCACACCTTCATTCTCTTGTTAATAAAAGCCTGTTAATTACTTGCTTAATCTCAGTCTTTTGAGTTATTGATAGCGCATCAATTTTATTAACAAGATTTTATAATGGAGAAGATCCTCACACCAGCATGCCTAGACTTAGACCATCGGGAGGCGGACGCATCCACCAAGTTTACTCACTGGCTGAGGTGCTTTGAAAAATTCCTGATCGCCTCCGCTGAAACGGTCAAATCGGACGAGGACAAACTGGATGTCCTGACCTCCAAAGTGAACCACCGAGTGTACTCGGTCATCCAAGACGCGACCTCGTACGCGGATGCTATCAAGCTCCTCAAGGACCAGTACACGCGCCCAGTGAACGAAGTGTACGCCAGGCACCTTCTGGGGAGTCGTAAACAACAACCTGGGGAATCGACCGAGGAATACCTTCAGGCACTGTCTGTGCTTGGCCGGGCCTGTGGTTGTAAGGATGTAAAGGCCGCCGTGTACACAGAGGAACTTATCCAGGACGCTTTTGTAGCGGGCCACAGGTCCAATTACACCCGACAGCGACTGTTGGAGCAGAGTGACCTCGACCTCAACAAGGCCTCTGAACTCGCACTATCATTGGACGCAGCCTACCGGGGCATGGACGCCTACTCCTCTGCACCGTGGACGCCGCGGGGAACGACAGCCTGGGACACGGTAGGACCGTCTCATAGCACCGTGCCACCCCAGCCACATCCCAGCAACGGCCCAACTACCGCAGCAGTGTCCCAAGGCCAGAAATGCTACTTCTGTGGCCAGGCCAAACACCCCAGAGCGCGCTGCCCGGCGAAAAATGCGATCTGCTCGGGCTGCGGGAAGAAGGGACACTACGCCAGCGTCTGCAGGGCCAAAGCCACCCCGAACCCCAGCAGCGCCGCGTGTGGGCCGTGCGGGCTGCCATCTTGGGCCTCCCCAGCCATGTGCGAACCACCGGAACAGCAGCCATTTTGGACGCCTCCACCCACATGGGGATCATGGACGCCGCCATCTTGGATGACAGCCGGGATGCAGCAGGCCCCCAACACCGCCTCATCTGATACCCGCAGCGACACACCGACCCCTACGCTGGCCTCCGTTACACTGGACCAAGCGAGACCGCACCAGCTGGCCAGTTCCACAATGAACATTAAGGTAAATGGTCACGAAACAATCTGCCTGTTTGACTCTGGGAGCACGGAGAGCTTCATCCACCCCGACACGGTGCGGCGTTGCTCTCTCCCAGTCCTGCCTGCGCACCAGCGGATTTCTATGGCCTCCGAGTCCCAGTCGGCGGACATTGGCGGCTACTGCGTGGTGACACTCGTAGTAGACGGGACTGTGTACGATAATTTTAAACTTCTGGTCCTGCCCGACCTCTGCGCTGCCGTTCTACTGGGGTTAGATTTTCAGTGCCACCTTAAAAGTGTTACGATGGCGTACGGTGGACCCCTCCCCCCAGTCCGCAGCCAGCAGCTTCCAAATTGCCCGCCGCGCACCAGGTGCAACCTCTCCACACTCAGAGTCACCCCCCCCCCCCCACTGTTTGCTAACCTCACCCCCGACTGTAAGTCCATCGCCACAAAGAGCAGGCGATACAGTGCCGGGGACAGGGTTTTCATTAAAACCGAAGTGGAGCGGCTCCTGAAGGAAGGGATTATTGAGGGCAGCACCAGCCCCTGGCGAGCCCAGGTTGTGGTCGTTAAGACCGGCGAGAAGCAGCGCCTGGTCATCGACTACAGCCAGACAATAAATCGCTACACCCTGCTGGACGCTTACCCACTCCCCCGCATAGCTGATATGGTCAACCAGATCGCGCAGTACCGCGTCTTCTCGACCATTGACCTGAAATCAGCGTACCACCAGCTCCCTATCCGCCCTGAGGACCGCCAGTATACTGCCTTTGAGGCAAACGGCCGCCTCTACCACTTCCTTAGGGTTCCCTTTGGCGTCACCAACGGGGTCTCCGTCTTCCAAAGGGAGATGGACCGGATGGTCGATCAAAATGCGTTGCAGGCCACTTTCCCATATCTGGACAATGTGACCATCTGCGGCCATGACTTGCAGGACCATGACGCAAACCTCGAAAAATTCCTCTGCACCGCCCAACTCCTCAACCTGACGTATAACAAGGAGAAGTGCATATTCCGCACAACCCGCCTCGCCATCCTTGGCTGTGTTGTGGAACACGGAGTCATCGGCCCCGACCCCGACCGGATGCGTCCCCTTATGGAACTCCCACTGCCCCACTGCCTCAAGGCCCTGAAGAGGTGCCTAGGGTTTTTCTCTTATTACGCCCAGTGGGTCCCCTACTATGCGGACAAGGCCCGTCCGCTGATCAAGTCCACCTCTTTTCCCGTGACGGCAGAGGCCCGCTTAGCCTTCCACCGTATCAAGGAAGACATTGCCAAGGCCACCATGCACGCAGTGGACGAATCCATCCCCTTCCAGGTGGAAAGCGACGCGTCCGACTTTGCCCTGGCCGCTACCCTCAATCAGGCGGGGAGACCCGTGGCCTTCTTTTCACGAACCCTCCAGGGCCCGGAGACCAGACACTCCGCTGTTGAGAAGGAGGCCCAGGCTATTGTGGAGGCTGTGCGTCATTGGAGGCACTACCTGGCCGGAAAACGATTTACCCTGCTCACTGACCAGCGTTCAGTTGCTTTCATGTTTAACAAGCAGAGGGGCAAAATCAAAAACGACAAGATCTTGAGGTGGAGAATCGAACTTTCCACCTACAATTACGAGATCTTGTACCGGCCCAGGAAGCTCAATGAACCCCCGGATGCTCTATCGCGTGGCACCTGCGCCAGCATGCAGATCGATAGACTGCGGGCCCTCCAAAATGACCTCTGCCACCCGGGGGTCACCAGGTTCTTCCACTTCATCAAGGCCCGCAACCTGCCTTACTCCATTGAGGAGGTCAGGACCATGACCAGGAACTGCCAAGTCTGCGCTGAGTGCAAACCGCACTTTTATAGACCAGACAGGGCTCACCTGATAAAAGCCACTCGCCCCTTCGAGCGCCTGAGCGTTGATTTTAAATGGCCTCTCCCCTCCTCCGACCGCAATGTGTACTTCCTCAATATTATTGATGAGTACTCCCGTTTCCCGTTTGCCATCCCCTGCCCGGACATGACCAGTGCCACGGTCATTAAATGTCTGAACGACCTCTTCACCCTGTTCGGTTTCCCCAGCTATATCCATAGCGACCGGGGCTCATCGTTTATGAGCGACGAACTCCGTCAGTACCTGCTAGCTAGGGGTATTGCCACAAGCAGGACCACCAGTTACAACCCCCGGGGGAACGGACAGGTGGAAAGAGAGAATGCAACAGTTTGGAAGGCCACCCTGCTAGCCTTAAAGTCTAGGGGCCTTCCGACCTCCCGCTGGCAGGGTGTGCTCCCCGATGCGCTCCACTCTATTCGGTCACTGCTCTGCACTGCCACTAATGCCACCCCTCATGAGAAAATGTTTGTCTTCCCAAGGAAGTCCACATCGGGGACATCGCTACCGCCACGGCTGACGTCCCCAGGGCTGGTCCTACTGAGAAGACACGTGAGGACCCATAAAACGGACCCCCTGGTTGAGAGGGTCGACCTCCTCCACGCCAACCCCCAGTATGCTTACATTGCGTACCCGGACGGGCGGGAGGACACAGTCTCCATAAGAGACCTCGCACCCTCGGGGGCCGCAGTAAGCCACTACCCACTACCACCGCCCCCCACGATCCGATATCCAGCCCCAGCAGACGGCAGGCCTGGGCCCCGCGACCCGCTCGACATCTACGAGGACTACACACCAGTGCCCCAGCCTACGCGGGACTCGACGCCGGAAGCTTCACTACCCCTGCCGTCGCCACGTCGATCACAGCGGCAGACAAGACCTCCGGAGAGACTCCAATACACTAACTTTTAATACACTTCACCCCGCCGGACTCAATTTTAAACAAGGGGTGAATGTGGTAAACCGCTGTTTGTATTCCACTGTGTACATGCCTGTACATGCCTCGGCTGACTCCTCCCACGAATCCAGGTATAAAGGTGACTGCTCCACAGCCCCTTTGTATTCTGGACCGGTCGACCACTCGAGGCACACCTTCATTCTCTTGTTAATAAAAGCCTGTTAATTACTCGCTTAATCTCAGTCTTTTGAGTTATTGATAGCGCACCAATCTCGGAGTCAAATACGACACCAAGAAGACGGGTAAAATCTGCCATGGTTGATACTTTTGTAGCAATCTCATCTATTAAATTAGATTGATTCATGAACAGAGTTATTTACAGAGCAAGGTATTGAAATTAGTCTAAAAACAGTAGTTTAAGCCAGTTCACAAAGGGTTAAATAGACAGACTAGAGGCTTTTCTTTGAAAACTTCTTTGCAAAACAAATGCTTATCAGAAAGAAATATCAGTCTGATTCCTCAGCAGATCAATAGAATAGAATCGGTGCAGGATTTACATACGCAGTCGTATCACCTCACTGTAAGTCACAACCAGACCAAACCCAAACTATCCACGTATCAAACACGCTGCGTCTTTGTACACAAAACCACTTTTTGAAATGAGGCAGTGGCTTTCACAAATGTTCAGGGAGACAAAAGTGTTCACTTGACCACGATCACCGCCAGTAAGCGCAAAGGCCTATGCACGGGGGTTCCGCGATCTCCTACCGTAACTTCAGTGGGAGATCGGCAGAAACCCCAGAGCAAGGTCGGAGGTCCCCTGCAGAAGTTCTACTCGACAGAGTCTATCACTGGTAAGTTTCTCAGCGATTCTCGCGATCTGCTGCCATTACATAGGATTACATAGGATATACAGCACAGAAACAGGCCATTCGGCCCAACCAGTCCATGCCGGCGTTTATGCTCCACTCGAGCCTCCTCCCGTCTTTCCTCATCTAACTCTATCAGCATATCCCGCTATTCCCTTCTCCCTCATATGTTTCTCTAGCCTCCCCTTAAATGCATCTATACTATTTGCCTCAGCTACTCCCTGTGGTAGCAAGTTCCACATTCTCTTCACTCTCTGGGTAAAGAAGTCTCTTCTGAATTCCCAATTTAATTTCTTGGTGACGATCTTATATTGATGGCCTCTAGTTCTGCTCTTCCCCACAAGTGGAAACATTCTCTCTGTATCCACTCTATCAAAATCTTTCATAATTTTAAAGACATAAGAACATAAGAACATAAGAAATAGGAGCAGGAGTAGGCCAATCGGCCCCTCGAGCCTGCTCCGCCATTCAATAAGATCGTGGCTGATCTGATCCTAACCGCCAATCCACTATCACAGAACCATCTCCTGAATCTAACAGAATTAGACACACGAAATAGGAGCAGGATCAGGCTACACGGCCCCTGGGCCCGCTCCGCTGCCCACAGGGCCATGACCGATCCGGACCTAGACTCATGTCCAAATTCCTGCCCGCTCCCCGTAACCCTTAATTCCCTTTACTTCTAGGAAACTGTCTATTTCTGTTTTAAATTTATGTAATGATGTAGCTTCTACAGCTTTTTGGGGCAGCATATTCCATGGACCTGCCACCCTCTGAGTGAAGTAGTTCCTCCTCATCTCAGTTTTGAAAGAGCAGCCCCTTATTCTAAGACTATCCCCCTAGTTCTAGTTTCACCCATCATCGGGAACATCCTCCCCGCATCCACCCGATCCAACCCCTTCACAATCTTATATGTTTCAATAAGATCGCCTCTCATTCTTCTGAACTCCAATGAGTAGAGTCCCAATCTACTCAACCTCTCCTCATATGTCCATCCCCTCATCCCCGGGATTAACTGAGTGAACCTTCTTTGTACTGACTCGAGAGCAAGTATGTCCTTTCTTAAGTATGGACACCAAAACTGTACGCAGTATTCCAGGTGCAGTCTCACCAATACCTTGTACAACTGAAGCAATACCTCCCTATTTTTATATTCTATCTCCCTAGCAATGAAAGCCAACATTCCATTGGCCTTCTTAATCACTTGCTGCACCTGCATACTAACCTTTTGAGTTTCGTGCACCAGGACCCCCAGATCCCTTTGTACTTCAGTACTTTCCAGTTTCTTGCCATTAAGATAATAACTTGCTCTACGATTTTTCCTGCCAAAGTGCATAACCTCACACTTTCCAGTATTGTATTCCATCTGCCAAATCTCTGCCCACTTACTTAGCCTGTCTATGTCCCCTTGCAGGTTTTTTATGTCCTCCTCACTCACTACTTTCCCTCCCATCTTAGTATCATCTGCAAACTTTGATATGTTACACTCGGTCCCCTCCTCCAAATCGTTAATATAGATTGTAAAGAGTTGGGGACCCAGCACTGACCCCTGCGGAACACCACTAGTTACTGATTGCCAGTCTGAGAATGAACCATTTATCCCAACTCTCTGCCTTCTGTTAGAAAGCCAATCCTCTATCCATGCCAGAATATTACCCCCAATCACGTGATATTTTATCTTAAGCAATAATCTTTTGTGTGGCACCTTGTCAAATGCCTTTTGGAAGTCTAAGACCTCTATTAGGTCACCCCTCAGCCTTTTTTTTTTTCATCCTTTCCTGATAGGTATACCCTCGCATTTCTGGTATCATCCTTGCAAATCTTCTCTGCACCCTCTCCAGTGCCTCTATATCCTTTTTATAATATGGCGACCAGAACTGTACAAGTGTGGTCTAACTAAGGTTCGATACAAGTTTAGCATAACTTCACAACTTTTCAATTCTATCCCTCTAGAAATAAACCCTAGTGCTTAGTTTGCTTTTTTTCTGGCCTTGTTAACCTGTGTTGCTACTTTAAGTGATTTGTGTATTTGTACTCTGAGATCCCTTTGCTCCTCTACCCCACCCAGACTCGCACCCTCCAAGTAATAAGTGACCTCCCTATTCTTCCTAGCAAAATGTAATACCTCACATTTATTGTGTCGAAATTCATTTGCCAATTAGATGCCCATTCTACAAGTTTATTAATGTTCTCCTGTAATTTGTTGCAGTCGTCTCCAGTATTGACTATCCTACCCAATTTGGTGTCATCCGCAAATTCCACTACCATAACTTCAGTGGTAGATCAGTGGAAACACTGTTTACACAGTGTATCTGTGGTTTCTGCCGATCTTCCACCAAAGTTATGGCAGCTGATCATAAGAACCTTTGAGGAAATTCATGGAATATGTTGTAATCCAGTGATACAATTTGATGACACTTGATCAAAGCATCATTAACTCAATGATGTGACACTAGTTAGGCCTCAGCTAGAGTACTGCGTGCAGTTCTGGCCACCACATTACAGGAAAGATGTGATTGCACTAGAGAGGGTACAGAGGAGATTTACAAGGATGTTGCCGGGAGTAGAGAATCTTAGCTATGAGGAAAGACTGGATAGGCTGGGTCTGTTTTCCTTGGCACAGAGGAGGCTGAGGGGAGACCTTATTGAGGTGTATAAAATTATGAGGGGCATAGATAAAGTGGATAGAAAGGGCCTATTTCCCTTAGCAGAGGGGTCACAAACCAGGGGGCACAGATTTAAAGTAACTGGTGGAAGGTTTAGAGGGGATTTGAGGGGAAATTTCTTCACCCAGAGGGTTGTGGGGGTCTGGAACTCACTGCCTGAAAGGGTGGTAGAGGCAGGAACCCTAACCACATTTAAAAAGTACTTGGATGTGCACTTGGGATGCTCTAACCTGCAGGGCTACGGACCAAGAGCTGGGAAGTGGGATTAGGCTGGATAGCTCTTTGTTGGCCGGCGCGGACACGATGGGGCGAAATGGCCTCCTTCCGTGCTGTAACTTTCTATGATTCCATGAATTGTTTTTATCCTGACCATTTTGGATCATGAGGCAGTCTCCTTGATTGGATTACCACAATTATGCCTGGTGCTACATTCACTCTTGATGAGTTTAGCTATCAAATACATTTACATATTAAGGATACAAAAGCAAATGTGGATGCTGGAAAACTGACATGAAATCAGAAAATGCTGGAAGTACTCAGCAGGTCAGGCCGCTTCTGTGGAGAGAGAAATTCAGTTAACGTTTCAGGTTAATGATCATTCATCAGAACTGCATATTAAGGATAATTGCTCCCTTCAAAGGATTGTAGACCTGTCCTCACTTCTGTTTTTGAAAATTAGCTTCTAAAGGAATGTGTCGTCCTCATCTTGAGTGTGGTGTTTTAAAAAAAACTATTTTAAAGTAAGCACATTAAAGAAAAAGTAAGAAACCATGGACAAAATATTCTGTTTTTTGCTTGTCACATCCCAAATGTTAAATATATTTGTTTATTCTTGGTTTGCTTTCAGCATTCTTATTAACTATTTTCTTCTTCTCGCCTTTAACTACAGGTGACCTGAATATTGAAATCGATGACATCCTTTACAGACTACGCCTTCAAAATAACAACACTTTTAGTGACGGCGCTGCCCATGATTTGATTGTCACGTTGACCCAGAATGGCAGCTTAACAATCCCAGCAATGACTGAGTTTAAAGGACAGTTAGAGCTGGGGCATGAGTCAAGAGTGGGCCAGGCCTGTTGGCAAACTAATGATAAATCAATATGTTTCCAGCTTTTACAGATGACCAAAGCAAACCAGACCATGGTCACTGGTAAAGTGACTCACAACCTGGAAGAATTAATAACTACAGGTAGGTCGTTTTAAAGGCAACTGACAGCCAACTATTTTTGTGCCTGTGTTTCCTTATTTTAGAACAAAACTTAACTCTCAGTGTTCATGGTTTTTTAAGCCCAGTGGATAAAATATGAAAGGTAATGTTTCTCTAAAGACTCCAACTACACTGCAGCTACTGGTTCCAGGTATGGGTGTCTCTGAGGCATGAATGCAGCTGGCAGACCATAGTTGGACACTTAACCAAAATACGCTGCAGATCACACTGAGGTCAGGTACAAAGGAGCTCTGCCCATGCGCATTTGGATACGTGCACAGAGCTCGATCCCCTCCCCAGTCAATTAATGTTTAATAAAAGCAGAATGTTGGGTGGGGGATTTGGTGAGAGAGTGTCCACTTTTTCATAAGATTCAAACATTCTATACAAACTTTTGTTATATCCCAGGAGGATCATCAGACCACTTGGTCTGATACCACTCAGTGCTTTTGGGAATTCGATCGGGACCTCAACCCTGAGTTATACTGCCACTTTCAAGTTGCCGCTTACCTGAAACGACTTCATTAACATGAAGTAACCGCAAGCAAAATTTGCCACTGCTAATAAAATGGCGTTAGACTGTGAAATCTATTGACTTAATGTTGATAATCACAATAGATTTTGTTTGTAAACTGTGTTGTAATCTGTCTTGAAAATAGAAAGTAATACATTTTGATACATTTGATTTAACAATGAAGAATTTCAAGCTCAGTGTAGGCAAAATCACCTCATCTTGGAAAGGATCTAACCACAAGCAGTGACATTACTTTAGGATTGCATGTCTTTATGTAGAAACTTTTATGCTATAATGGGGATCAGTTTACAGATTCCAAAAGAAAAAACATATTTTAATTGTTTTGCACCATAAGGTAGGGTCCTATGTAAATGAGGCTGAAGTTTCTATCTCCCTGTTAGAGTGTAAGGATTTGAAACTGTGAACAGAACCTAAAGGATACAACTACTTGTGTATTCATGCTACATAGCTAATTAATTTTAATTATTCAACTTACTTTTTTCCCCCCTTTTCCGCCCTTCTCGCTGAAGACTGAAACTCTTGCTGGGGTACAGTTCCAAGGCTCCCAGCAGCCCTTCTGTACCTTGCTAAACGGGTCATTCTTCATGTGAGTTGGAATTCCCTGATGGCCTGGTAGATGATGGCACTGCCCAGTGTAGCAATGAATGATACAGACCAGAAGGTCCCTGTTCTATTCCCAATCTGGGATGAGTCAACTGATCTCACCTGGGGCAGCAGCAGTGCACAACAATTGGACTCTAGGCTGGGAAAGAGTTCCTGCGCTAATACTATCCACCAATCTTAGCTGGAAAGTGTTTGATGTAAGGAAACTACTAGGCACTTGATCTAAGTGTTAAACAAAGCTTTAATCAACTGTTTTACAACATGGAGGTCTAGTTGTGTCCTTCACTAGTTCCTGTTAAGAATGTCCTGCGCAAGCTGGGCCCGTGCCCGAGTATTTATACTCTCCCTGGACAGCGCCACCCGCAGGCCACTCAGTATTATTTCATAAGTCTTTCTTTCATGAATGACTGATTCATGTCAGTGTTCATCTGTGGATGTCATATGAGAACAGGGTCATGTGTGGCTGTACTGCCCGCCTTGGTCAAATACACAGCTTCATTTGAATCCCGAGTGTATATATTACAGATGATCAGTTTTTTTTTAAATACAATGTGCCTCAACTGTAGTTGCCATTTTTGAGCATCTGATTAATTTCAAATTCTAATGATTAGGTTTACCTGCTGATGGGAGTCTCTCTCTGAATTATGACCATGTGAATAACAATCGTGCAGTTATGATTGAAATGCAAAGTGGCAGCAAACGCATACAGGCTTCTGTAGAGATGGAGAGAACATTTACTGGTACCCCTATATACCAACTAACCACCAGTCTGCTGCACAGTGTGGAGGAACTAGAAAAACTTGGTCTCCCATTCTCATCCATTGGAAGCTATCATTATCAGGTGAGCATGGGTATGTGAGTCATCAGTCTCAAAGTCTGTTCCTCCAACTCTTGTGTAGTTTATTTACTAAATGTAAAGCTGGACTTCTCCATAGCCTTCCTATCTGGCTTCCCTGTGTCAACCCTTAACAAGTTTCAGCAATCAAAATGCTTCAGCCAATGTCCTCACCTGCAATCAGTCCCACATTCACATCATCACCATTCTCCTTGAGTTCCATTGGCTCTTCATGTACCAGTATGTCAATTTCTCATCCCTTGTTTTCAAATCACCTCATGCTTTGACCCACCCTACATTAGTGATCTCCTCCTGTCTTACATCCCCATACATACCCTCAGCTCCTCTAACACTAGACATCTCCTCGCCCCTCACTCCCTCTGCCCCAGCATTGGCAGCAGTTCATTCAGTCACCATGCTGCTGTGATTAGGAGTTGTCCATCAGGTTCCCTCCACCTCCCTTGCTGCTTTCAAAACCCTCTTCAACATCCTCCTCTTGGACTATGCCTTTGGTTCTCCATCTTACCCTCGCCACTTCTCTTCCTTTTCCTCATGCTCGATGTCCACCATATCCATTTATTCCTTATTGTAATGTGCTCTCAGACATCTTCCACACAAGAGGAACACTATACAAGTACAAATTGTTGTAAGTATCTCACTAAAATATTGTCAGATAATTATTCATTTTATTTTGATGGAATATAGCAGGGTCGATTTTCACTGTGCCTTGGAGGCGTGCGGGGGGTTAAATTCCCGAATTCGGGGGTCCCGACACCATCCTGCCCAAAACCCGCCTCCATGTAAGTTTCAAAGGAGGCGGGTACCCGCCCCGCACTGGGACCCACCGACCCGAGGCGGGAAGGGATTATTGCCAATTAATTGCCTGTTAACAGGTAGTTAACAGGCAGTTTTTAGCCTAATCCCTATTTTGAATGTTGTCGTGTGGGATTCCCGACGGCTCCAAACCACGCCAAGTTAAAGGAGTCGGGCTGTCGGGTTGAAGGACTTGGAGGGGTCAAGATGTCAGTGTTCAGGTGAGTGATGGGTGCATAAGTGCAAAGGTAAGTGTGTTTGGTGTGTCTAAAGTGTGTAAAGAAGTTTAAATTACCTGTACTTACCTTTACAGCCTTTCTTCCTCTAGGTTTCGGGAGTCCATCATTCAGCTGGCACAGAAAGCAGAACGGCTGCGATCTGTCAAAAGTGACAGCCTGCAGCTTTCAGTGCCGGTGAGATTTCTAACTGAGTCTGTGTAGAAGGACTCAGGTTAGAAGTAAGACTGTCAGTGTTTGACAGCTTCAAACAGCTGTGAAACACTGATATTTCATCTGTCAAAACGTCTTGACAGATGAAATTTCAGTCTGTGACGTCACTTGTTGCCGGGTGGCCCTTAATTGGCCTGCTGAGCCCGCTGGGTGGGCTCAACAAGGTCAATCAAGTTAAAATCGCGTGGATTGGCCGCATCTCGATGGAGGCGGGACTACAACCCCGACAGTTGTAGTTCCGCCTCCTTCCCGACTTCTGAATGAAAATCAAATTGGCAAAATTATTAATACAGAGCAGCATAGATTATGTACCTTCATATTACATCTCATAAATATGATTCCATAAGTCTATATAGCCACATATTAAGTATAAGCACAGACTATATCTACAGTGCCTTTTATTCTATGTGCTAGCTATTTCTTTCATTTTCCTCTCAATATAATTGTTTGTATTTGGATACTGCACACAAGAATTTTCATAGGAAGAAATCAAAATAAATCTCTGGAAACTCAGTCCACATCTATTTGTCCAAATCATCCTGAGAATAATAAATTGGTTTAGATGAGTATTCCAAAGTCAGCAGTTACAGGGCTAACAACAACAGAAAATGCTGGCAACACTCAGCAGGTCAGGCAGCATCGTGGAGAGAGAAACAGAGTTAACGTTTCAGGTTGATGACCCTTCGTCAGAACTGGGAAAAGTTGGAGAAGGGGGGAGGGGAGGAAAGAACAAGGGGAAGGTCTGTGATAGGATGGAAGGCAGGAGAGATTAAAAGACAAAAGGGATGATGGTGCAAGGCAAAATGAGATGGTAATGGAACAAGTTTCTTTTCTGTGGTTGTTTCAGATTTCCAGCATCCGCAGTATTATGCTATTGTGCAGTTACAGGGTTAAATTGAACAAAGGTCATTGGGCTGTTTGAGAAATTCAACTGTCTGAATAATTAGAAGTTAGATAAATAAAGGCCAGCTACTGTAGGACAAGTATAACAGTGCTATAAAAAAATGTCATAATTATATAAGCCCATTGACGTATACACCTCTTAAAGGGATTTTTAGACTTGAACCTCCTCACCATCTCCATATATATTACTGTGAAAACACATTCATCGGAAAACTCTCAGCTCCCACAAAGAATATGTAAGCAAATGACCCTGCCAGTGGGTAACAATGTGAAAAATGTGTAGCAATATTGTCACTCCTTGTTTATGGTTTATTCTCAGTGTTGCTAATTTTTATATATTGTGTGCATCTACAAACCATAACTAGCTGTCTGCAGTATCTCTTGTTCCTTATGCAGTAATCATTTGAAAATAGATTACTGCAGTTGTAAGACGTTGGGGTCTAAGGGTAGAATTTACGAGATCTAGCCATGTAGTGAGGTGCCTGGTTCACTGTGAGTTTCCAATCCCCACACAGCGAATCTACCTATCTATTATAAGGGCCTTGATTCTTAATTTGTGTATGTTCCATTTCCATAATTCCACGCTGCATTGGCCCTCAAGGAATGTGTGAAAGAAACTTTATTCCTCGGCGTATAAATGTCTGTTTAATCCCCTGGACAGAATCTCAGAAATGGATACATTGCTAATGTGAGTGTGAGATTGGAGAAGCAGCACCTCCGAGCAGAAATAGAGCAGAAGAGTACTGCGAGATCAGGAGAGATCTTTCTGTCATTTAACCATGATGTAGAGGCATTGTCCAGAAGGATACCAGCAACAATTCAGGTAGGCCTGTGAATGTCACGCAGAGGGCACTGGTTTCCTGAGTATTGCACTCCCTCAGATCTTTTATGTCAAGTGTCACCAATACAGATTCAGGTCCGTGGGTGTAATTATGTGCTAAATGCTAATGAAACAAACTTATCTTGTTTTGATTCCTAACTGTTCCTTCTAAAAGCAGACAGCTGTTCCTTTTTTTTTCCTATTCTGAGCTTATGAATTATTGTTTTTGCTCCTTCCCATCTCAACTACAACAACCTACAGCATTGAAAAGTAAGAAGGGATTAATGCCAAACTTATGGAATAATTGGCCCCAATCCAGAATTCTCACCACAGCTGTTCATTTTATCTGGCCCATTTGTGCGTACATTTCAGAATTTAATTTGCTATATTAATTGGCATTTTAGCAGTAATGGCTTGAGCCTTTCGCTGGTAGTGTGTGTATTAACTTTAATTGTTTGTCTCAAATATTTATGGATATTTAAAGGAAATGGGAATCAGAAACAGCAAACCTTTTTCAATGCAATTAGTATGTACTGCTACTGGTGAAACATAACAGCAGTATGCACTACCAGTAGTGAAATGTAATAGTAACGGGGCAGCACATCTCCGCACTTAACTGCTCCACAGATTTTCAGGGCCCTTGTTAATGTAGACAATCACATACAGTAAAGCAGCAGTTTTCAAACTATTGTGTGTGGAGAGGGGAGGGGGGAGGGGTTGCCTCTGAAATATTGGGCAGGATTTTCATTGGGCCGTGGAGGCGGGATTGGAGGCATGTGGGGAGTTAAACTTCCAAAATCGCGGGTCCCAAACCCATCCCGCACCCAACCCGCCTCCATGCCAGTTTCAAAGGAGGTGAGTACCCGATCCGCACTGGGACCCGCCTCCCCGAGGCTGGAAGGGGATTAGTGCCAATTAACTGCCTGTTAACAAGTAGTTAACAGGCAGTTTTTAGCCTAATCCCTATTTTTAATGTTGAAGTGTGGGATTCCCGACGGCGCCAAACTATGCCAAGTTAGAGGAGGCGGACCGTCGGGATGAAGGGCTTGGAGGGGTCAAGATGTCTGGTGTCCAGGTGAGTGATGGGTGCATGAGTGCAAAGGTAAGTGTGTTTGGTGTGTGTAAAGTGTTTAAAATGGTCTACTAACCTTTACTTACCTTTACAGCCTTCCTTCCTTCCTTCAGGTCTCGGAAGTCCCTCATCTCACCGGCACAGAAAGCAGAATGGCCGCGAGCTGTCAAAAGTTGTAGCATTCAGCTTTCTGTTCTGGAGAGATCTCTAAATCAGCCTGAGAGGAAGGAATTAACTTAGAATACAGATTGTCAGTGTTTGACAGCTTCAAACAGCTGTGAAACGCTGATATTTCATCTGTCAAAAGGCCTTGACAGATGAAATATCAATCTGTGACATCACCTGTTGCCGGGTGGCCCTTAATTGGCCTGCTGAGCCTGCTGGGCGGGCTCAACAAGGTCAATCAAGTCAAAATCACGTGGGTTGGCTAGAACTCGATGGAGGCAGGACTACAACCCCGAAAGTTGTAGTCCCGCCTCCTACCCGAATCCTCAATGAAAATCCAGCCCATTGACTCTTGGAGACCTCCCGGTGTAACTTCAGAAAGACGCATCAGCTACCCAAAGGAAAGTAATGCTGTCACAGCAGATTATTTGTTATTAGTATGCAGCAACGGAAATAATGTCAAAAAATACAGAATCTGAAAAGCTCGCAGATCCACTGGCATTCCCTGGGGGCCCACCTCGGGGTCCGGATACTGCAGTTAGAATATGTCGTAGAATATGTTCTCAGTAGAACAAGTAGACAAAGAAAGTGTCTTTGCTTACCAAGCTTATATTCCCATTAAGAAGTTTGTCTTTCTTTCCCACTGTTGTTAACCTGTCTGCTTATTATTCTCTGTGTGTCTTTGTAGGTAAACTGCAGTGGAGAAGCTTCCCAAAAGCTGCTTTTGGGACACTGTTCTGGAGCAGTTGCAGGCAAACCTTTTGAGGTACAGATTTCACTTACAAAACAGCGCCACAGATATTGCTCAATTCTAGAACTTAGATACCGCAAGCGAGGCCTTAGTTTTGAAGGTTGCTTGAATTTAGTACATAAACAACAGATAAGAGCAAGACTCGTTCATACTTCCAAATTATTGCAGTCTCTGGGTTTCCCAAGTGACACACATGTGATGACCTTTTACAAGAACAATGCAAGTAAGCATATGGCCACGTTTCACCTAATGGCCGATGGACATAAAATTTTAACTGATGGTGAATTATCAGTTACGCCTCATTTTGAGTGGTACTGGGTGGGTTCCTATTTGAAGCCAGGTAATAATTCCCCTAATAATTCTGTGGAGATTAGAGGGTTAGTGAGGCCAAAAGGCCGTGATTCGACAGGATCACTTAGGGTGTCATCCAAAAATATGCTTATTACGCTAAATGTTACTACAAAATGCACCGATTCCTATGGTGCTGAAATCAAATGGGAACACAAAGTCAGGAGTGTGAGAAGTAAAACAGAAAAAAGATTTTCCTTCCAAGCAGCTGGAGAGGTGAAAGATAACCTTTACACAGGTGGTTTTCAGATGCAAAACAATGAGAATTATTTCAACACTAGTGGAAAACTTCTTGCTTCCAAGAACAAAGCTATATTAACCTGGACTATGAAGCAGAGAATGAGACGATTGAAATCCCTGGCAATTCCTGAAAGTATACGAACAGAGGGTTTGGCGTACTTCAGAAGTAATTCCATCGGAACAACTGCAAATGTTATATTTGACCTAAAGCCTGTTGAACTGAAGCTGAAAGCAGTTTGGGGCAGAAGGAACCGATTGGACCTGTTCCTCCAACATGCTGTTCCTACATGGAGAAAGTCGGGGATACCTGGCAGAAACAAGTTGATTGCAGCAGCTACGCTTGATAACAACATGGACGTCAGCCTGGAAGCCATGGCGGGGCCCTGCAGAGCTATTGCACATGGCCAACTTAGCAGAGGCATCTTTACGAAGTGGAACTTGGCAGTTGACAATCAGTGCCCCTACTTTGAGGTAGAAGGAAACATGTGCCCAAATCGGTGCACTTGTTTCAACACTTTAGATTTTTTTCATTGCTCCTCTTTAGCTCTGGCCCTACAACTCAAAGCTGTGCTGAGCCAGTTCGTAAATCAAGAACTAACAGGCTAAAACTGAAGCCGCTGTGTGTGTGTGTGTACTGCAATTAAACATAAGACGTGCCAATGACATGCCAGTTATATCATCTGGTTTCATTCACTCTCGGAATGAAACCATTTCCCACACAGGTGTTGGATATAATGGTTACAGATCTCAAATCATTCTGATCAGTTCTCGATAATAGGCTGATAGTTATACAAGAA
Organism: Somniosus microcephalus; assembly: GCF_052327205.1. NCBI lineage: Eukaryota > Metazoa > Chordata > Chondrichthyes > Squaliformes > Somniosidae > Somniosus > Somniosus microcephalus. The sequence goes on along the minus strand of NC_140997.1, from coordinate 31,442,164 downwards.
TTGCATATTACCGAATTTTGCTGATGCGATCAATGCTAGTGCTTGTAACATTGAAATTGGCAATACAAGTATTGATACTCAAATGTGTCATTCTGATTCTATTAAAAGATCGATAAACTTCAAATCTCTGTGAAACTCTGTAATTTCAACAAACTGTTGATATGTGGAGATTTTAAAAGTGTGATCACATTCTCCTGGTATCTCTTGCTGATTTCAGCATTATCGGGACATTTTTAAAAGTTTGATGTTCATTTCACCAGCACCTATCTGTGAGAAATGACTGCCAGCCTTGGTTTAGATTTCTGATGCGATCTTAACCTGATCCTCCCTGCTCTTTGCCCACTTACATAAAACCAGATCGGAACTGTTGAAACTGCTCAGTTACAGTCAAGTGTGTGAGTAAAAGTTTCTCATCAGCTGTTGGTTTGGATTTTCTGATTATAGAAATCTGCCTTCTTAACATAAATCCAAACTGGGCTGATTTAGTGCTATCACAGCTTGCCCTGATGCCTACTTTTAGCTTTGTACTAGAGTCACTCTGGGGTCTGTATAGTCTCCCAACATATACCATGATAAGTATGCTCAATAAATGAACTGGTATCCGCGTTGGATAAGTGATTTTGTTTTCCTGTGCTTTCTGGAACCGCTTTCCAACACTAGTATTAGTGCATGTATCAAGCTATTATTGATACAATTCACTAACAATTCTCCTGTTGCTTGCCTTATCTGAGAACCTTTTCCTGCTCTTTCTCACTTTTTGAGCCATCATACCAAAATTGTGAAGATTTTAATTCTGTAACGGATAACATCAATCAGTGTTGTCAGAAGTCTTGCCAAAATCCATTAAGATATGTGTCAAAGAAGGCTCAATTGTCCCTCATGGGAAAGTGTGAGGATAAAGTTGCTTGTTCAGAAGATTATGATTCCAGTATAGAACATAATTACTGTATTCGCTTCTGATCATAAAATTCATAAGATAATTTTTCAAGTGTTGAATTTCCTGCGCAGCTTTTGAAAGCTGTATTTTTATATAGTTTTATAAAATTTGCAAAAATTTGACTCATAGATTTCAATAAAACAACTGTCTGTTTTCTTAATAAAGAGTTAAATTAACTTCTTCATCTCACATTTTAGAGTGCAGTGCCAGCAAGATTCTCACTGAATGGCACAATGAGGACAGACCATCGTGAAGCAGACTTCATTGGCCAACTCCAAATGGACAACAAATCTGCACAGCTTGAATTGCAGACTATATGGAGCCCAAATCCCAGCATCGACATTGGTTTCAGGCACTCTGTTCCTTTGCTACTCACTGTGGGCATCCCAAAGGACAACAGACTACTGATCCGAACCGGCAAAGGGACAAAACATGAGGCATCTGTCGAGTTTATCGTTGGCAAATGTAGCTTCAGAGCTGTCGGCGATGTCAAAGTCCCTGGCAGTAGAAAGGAGGGAATAAGAACCGATTGGTCAGCTTCTCTTCTGAACCGATGTCTTGCCCTTGAGGTATGGGTTCTGGCTTGTTTGGTGCCACCAGATTGCCAGCGTTTATTGTGCTTCTTATAGCCTGGTCTGTAGCCCCACCTAAGAAAGGGGTATATTTGAAATGAAATTACTAACTTGGCTTGTAAACAAAAGAGAGAGCCCCTTTTAAAATTAATTTCCAAATAGTTGACATTTACATTTTGAAATATGGATAAAGTTATAGTTATTTCCAGGCAATACTCACTTTCTGATGCTTTTTTTAACCAGTTCTACAAATCATATTAATATAATGCATTTATTTATGGTTAAGAGGAGATTTGATAGAGGTGTTCAAAATCATGAAAGGTTTTACTCTAAGGAGTAACTGTTTCCAGTGGCTGAAGGGTCGGTAACCAGAGGACACAGATTTAAGGTGATTGGCAAAAGAACCAGAGGCGACATGAGGAATCATTTTTTTTACGCAGCGAGTTGTCATGATCTGGAATCCCCTGTCTGAAAGGGTGTTGGAAGCAGATTCATTAGTAACATTCAAAAGAGAATTGGATAAATACTTGAAGGGGGAAAAAAACCATGGCTGTGGGGAAAGAGCAGGGGAGTGGGATTAATTGGATAGCTCTACCAAAGAGCCAGCACAGGCATGATGGGCCAAATGGCCTCCTTCTGTGCAATATCATTCTATGATGCTATGTCAGAAAAGCTTTTAATATGTACACACAAGTTACTGAGAAGTCTTAATAACCATTTCTGTGAGTAACAGAATCAACTAGCAGCAGCCCATAATGTGCTCTCTGTCTCCATCCCTTTGTCTCTTTATTTTTCTTTTTCTAACTCGTTTTGCCTCTCACATTGGTGGAAGAATTGTAAATCCTAAGTGTAGTGACATAATCATGCTCTTTATGAATGTATCTACAGTGTCGCTACACATAACAATCAGGGCAATCCTTGCCCTTTTTTTGTTTTTCTGTTTTCTTTTGCAATGTATAAGGACTGTTGGTCCCTAATTTCACTCTCTCGGGCATGAAGCTCAAATTGTGCTGTTTTGCCATTGTCCGATAAAGGGCCAAAAAAGCCATTGTTACACATTGAGACCAGCTACCCTTTTACACATGCTTTGGTCACTGCCACTACTGAGACATTACAGCTGTTTTATGTTGGTGTCAGTGAGGTGTTTGCGCTGTCAATTCTCAATTCACGGTGTCAACTGCTGCAGTCATGGTTATGGGGGCCAAATTTTGTCACACTGCAGTAAATATTGGAAGCCAGTTCTTGATTTTTTTATTCAATGCCTAATTAATTCTCCTCCTATTACAGACATGTTGATAGACAAGGGCAGCTTAGCTGATCGTGGCTGATCTGCACCTCAACTCCATTTACCTGCTTTTGCTCCATACCCCTCGATACTCTTACCAAACAAAATCTATCAATCCCAGTCTTGAAAGCTCCAATTGTCCCAGCATCCACAGCTTTTTGGGGGGAGAGGGTTCCAGATCTCTACTACCTTTTGTGTGGAAAAGTGCTTCCTGAATTTGCTCCTGAATGGCCTAGCTCTAATTTTAGGATTATGTCCCCTTGGGAAATCAAGGGATTTGGGGATCGAGCAGGAAAGTGGAGTTGAGGTCGAAGATCAGCCATGATCTTATTGAATGGCGGAGCAGGCTCGAGGGGCCGTTTGGCCTACTCCTGCTCCTATTTCTTATGTTCTTATGTTGTTCTTGATTCCCCCACCAGAGGAAATAGTCTACCCTATCAAATCCTTTTAACATTTTAAACTCCTTGATTAAATTAACCCTCAACCTTCTACACTCAAGGGAACACAAGCCAAGTTTATGAAACCAGTCCTCGTAATTTAACCCTCTAAGCCCAGTATCATTCTGGCGAATCTATACTGCATTCCCTCCAAGGCCAATATATCCTTCCTGAGGCCCAAAACTGAATGCAGTGCTCCAGATGGGGTCGGACCAAGGCTCTGTACAACTGAAGCATTCCAGCTCCCTTGAGATAAAAGCCAACATTCCCTTAGCCTTTTTGATTACTTTTTGTACCTGTCTCCTAGCTTTTAGTGATTTGTGAACTTCGACTCCCAAATCTCTTTGTTCCTCCACAGCTTCAGAAAATACTCCGATTTATCTCTCTTGCATCCAAAGTAGGTGACTTCCACATTTCCCCACGCTGAACTTTGTTTGCCATAGTTTTGTCCTCTCAGTTAATCTGTCTATGCCCCTTTGTGACATCCTGCTCCCATCTGCACTACTTACTGTCCCTCCGAACTAGTTTTACCTTCATAGCAGATATTAAGGATCGGTGGGAGGGCACCTAATTTGCAAGGAGCGGGTGCTCCCGCACTTCTGGGGCACCCACCTGCCCCAAAATCACAGGAAATCCAGCCTCAGGCTGCACAATATGGAACTAGGAGCTCCAAGTCATGATCTCAACCTGGACCTCCCTCCCTGGTCAGTCCAATTTCTGGCTGTCAGGAGGCCAGTGTGCCTCTTATCCAACATATCAGCCTCCACACTTACACCAGGTGCCTGTCGGTCCAAGGACGTAGGAAAGCCGAGGAGAGGAAGGCCCCACCCCACTCCGCATCAGTGGTTTTGTTTGGAGCAGGCAAAGGTTCCACCCCCAAACAAGTCCACAGGAAATTCCGACGCAAGTCCGGGTGCATCTGGGTGCTGGTCAATTGTGCAGCCATTCAACTCCGTTTAGCTATGGCAGGAGTCTGTCAGAATGGTCAAGCTATTTAGGCCCCAAAGTTTATTTGGAACTACAAGGAATATTTTTCTACCAAATATAAAACAGGTTACAAAAACACAAACTTTCTGAGCTTGAAGGAAGCAAAATGCCTGAATAAATAGACCATTTCATATATTGTAGATGCTGAGCTCTGGTTGCATGCAAACCTGAATGAACACTTGAATTCATTTTCCCACAGAGAGTGGGTGTTCCGCAGAATCTGGAGACCAGCGGCTCGTTGAATATCAACAGCTGCAACATTGCAATAAAAACAAATATGCTGAACGATGGTGAAACAGCTGAGTTTCATCTGGAGACATCTTGTGATCCCAAGTATACGGTGCAGGGGGTTTTCAGACACACCATTCCACAGCTGAGTAACCGCGGCCTTCCCAGTGAAAGTCGAGTTCTCCTGTCTGCTGCAAAAGGAGCGAAAATGGAAGGTTCTTTCCTGCTGCAGTCTGGAAATTGCAAAGTCCGAGCCAATGGCAACTTGAATCCTGGAGCAAAAGCGGAGTGGATGTGGGTGACAGAAACAGATTGCCAGGTTTTACAGGTAGAATGGAGTTAAAATGAACTATTGAATAACCTCAGGAAATCCTTTGACTTTTTTTTTTACATAAAGCAATATTTAAGAGTATTATAAAGCCCAGTCACTATCAAGCAAATTTGTTTCAGTGGGTAGAAATATCTAGTCTTTAAAGAAGTCCAGCAAGTTACACGCATTCCACATCTGAAATAAAAACAGAAAATGCTGGAAATACTCAGGTCAGGTAGCACCTGCGGAGAGAGAAATAGAGTTAACATTTTAGGTCGATGACCCTTCGTCAGAACTGGAAAAAGTTGGCGATGTAACAGGTTTTTAAGTAAGTGTAGGGGCAGGGAGAGGGGAGGAAAGAACAAAAGGGAAGGTCTGTGATAGGAAGGAAGGCAGGAGAGATTCAGAGACAAAAGGGATGATAGTGCAAGGCAAAAGGAGATAGTAATGGGACAAGTTAAGAAACAAAAGATGACTGTCGATGAAGTGTAAATGGCGATGGCATAATGATCGACAGCTGCCATGTGAGAGAGAGAAAAAAAATGATAGGGGCAGAGGTTATGGTCTGAAATTGTTGAACTCTTATGTTGAGTCCAGACGGCTGTAAACTGCCTAATCGAAAGATGAGGTGCTGATCCTCGAGCTTACGTTGAGATTCATTGGAACAGTGCAAGAGGCCGAGGACGGAGAGGTCAGAGTGGGAGTGGAGCGGAGAATTAAAGTGACAGGCGACCGGAAGCTCGGGGTCACACTTACAGACTGAATGGAGGTATCCCATCCGCAGTATGTTGCTTTTGCATCCATTGGGCAGATTAAGAGGTGTCCTAATGTCCCTTCTCCCACTCAAGGCTAATGACCCACCGAAGAATCCTAGACATCAGATATTAAATGATACTGATTTGCTAGTGCCTCTGACGTGAGTCTTTTCTTCCTCTTGTTCCTGTACTTCTGGTCCTGATTAGACTGCATCTAAACAGCATTCCCCAGTGCATCTCAATAGGCCAGTCACATTATTCTCCGAACTGCAATTCAGTGTATGAGAAAAATATAACTGAACCATTGAGAAGCACAAGTAATTAAAGACATATTTATAAATGTTATTAGAAAACTTAAATCCAGACACCCTGAACCTTCAAAATTGAAGTTTGAAAAGTTTTTAGTTAACAGAAAGGTCTTTCATTTCTGCTGAAATCAAGCATCTTGCAAATCAAATTGTGACTAAGGTTTTGTGTTTCATTGATAAGTAATTAGGTTTCACAATTGTGATGACTGTATTAAAAACAGGGGACACTGGAAATATACAGCAGGGCAGTCAGCATCTGTAAAGAGAAAAGTCAGGTTAATGTTTTGGATGCAACCGTTTGTCCAAACTGTGTGGTTAATCTGTCTTTCCTCTTTACAGATGCTGACTCACCAGTTGTGCATTTTCCGTTTCTGTTTCAGATTACCAGTATTTCCCATTTTTTTTCTTTTCATTTGTGATCATTCTAATGACATTTTGAACTCTAATGCTTCTAATTTTTTTTTACACAGCAAGTTATTATGATGTGGAATGCACTGCCTGAAAAGATGGTGGAAGCGGATTCAATAGTAACTTTCAAAAGGGAATGAGATACATAGAATCATAGAAAGTTACAGCACAGAAAGAGGCCATTTCGCCCCATCGTGTCCGCGCCGGCCAACAAAGAGCTATCCAGCCTAATCCCACTTCCCAGCTCTTGGTCCGTAGCCCTGCAGGTTACAGCATCCCAAGTGCACATCCAAGTACTTTTTAAATGTGGTTAGGGTTTCTGCCTCTACCACCCTTTCAGGCAGTGAGTTCCAGACCCCCACAACCCTCTGGGTGAAGAAATTTCCCCTCAAATCCCCTCTAAACCTTCCACCAGTTACTTTAAATCTGTGCCCCTTGGTTTTTGACCCCTCTGCTAAGGGAAAGAGGTCCTTTCTATCCACTTTATCTATGCCCCTCATAATTTTATACACCTCAATAAGGTCTCCCCTCAGCCTCCTCTGTTCCAAGGAAAACAGACCCAGCCTATCCAGTCTTTCCTCATAGCTAAGATTCTGTACTACCGACAACATCCTTGTAAATCTCCTCTGTACCCTCTCTCGTGCAATCACATCTTTCCTGTAATGTGGTGACCAGAACTGCACACAGTACTCTAGCTGAGGCCTAACTAGTGTTTTATACAGTTGAAGCATAACCCCCCTGCTCTTGTATTCTATGCCACAGCTAATAAAGGCAAGCATTCCGTATGCCTTCTTAACCACCTTATCTACATGGCCTGCTACTTCAGGGATCTGTGGACATGCACTCCAAGGTCCCTTTCTTCCTCTACTGTACTCAGTGTCCTACTATTTAATGTGTACTCCCTTTCCTTGTTAACCCTCCCCAAATGCATTACCTCACACTTCTCCGGATTGAATTCCATTTGCCACTGTTCTGCCCACCTGACCAATTTATTGATATCTTCCTGCGGTCTACAGCTTCCTTCTTCAGTATCAACCACACAGCCGATTTTAGTATCATCTGCAAACTTCTTAATCATACCCCCTATATTCAAGTCAAGATCGTTGATATATACCACAAAAAGCAAGGGACCGAGTACTGAGCCCTGCGGAACCCCACTGGAAACAGCCTTCCAGTCACAAAAACACCTATCAACCATTACCCTCTGTTTCCTGTCTTGAAAAGGAGAAATTTGCAGGGCTATGGGCAAAGAGCAAGGTAGTGAGACTAATTGGACAGCTCTTTCAAAGAGCCGGCACATACAAAATTGGCTGAATGGCCTCCTGTGCTGTATGATTCGATGACTGCCATAAATGCCCTCTGATATGCACTAAGCACAGGGGGACTGACATTCTGACTTTTTTTGGTACAAAAATGGTGTCGTTCTGGCATAGGAGACCACTATTGAGGGCATGGGTCAGATACGCTAGTTACGCCTGTTCTAAAATCCAGGATAAATTCCAGTAGAATTAGTTACTGGCAGAAGATGCACCCACACCCAAAGTGGTGCATGTATCCAATGACAGAATGATGAGGGCCAAAGCTGCTGCCCCAGAAATTGTGCCATTTACACAAGAATTGTACTTGACTTAAATTAAGAAAAGAGGGGTACGTTACATGCATGGCATATCAAACCAGCAAATGGTTGAGTTCACAGGTTTTGAATGTCTACAAACTTTGTCTGAAATATTAGCTTTGACTGAAGTGATTCAAAATAACTTTTATTAATTATGAAAGGATTCAGCAAGCTGACTTTCAGCATTCCAGTCAGGAAAATCTTAAGCTTCCCACCCCTTCCATCATGGAGCTCTTACCGTGGGGTTCACTATGGGTATTCCCATATCCTTATGAGGGAGGCAGGACAGATGGAGGAGGAAGAGGAAATTACAGAGGTACATCGGATATGGCAGACCAAAGGAAAAGACCACCAAAGGAGTCATAGTCATAGAGTCATAACGGCACAGAAGGAGGCCATTCGACCCATCGAGTCCGTGCCAGCTCTCTGTACAGCAATCCAGTCAGTCCCATTCCCCCGCTCTATCCCCATAGCCCTGCAAGTTTATTTCCCTCGAGTGCCTATCCAGTCTCCCCTTGAAAACATTGAGTGTCTCCGCTTCCACCACTTCCATCGGTAGCGAGTTCCAGGTAGGAGAAGAAGACCAACTACGAGGTACTATTCCACTAGAATCTACAGGCCATGCCACTCCTTTGACAATGTTTCAGAAGAGGTCTGCTTAAAGGAGCAATGGTTCAGTAAGAAGACATAGAAGGGAATATCTCCTATTGCAAACTGATCTCCAAACATCATCTCAATCTCACAAACCAAAGAACAGGCATTCCTCTGAATACTGAATTTATGTCACAGTGGCATAAACTGTGATTATCCATTTTACAAAGAAATGAACATTTTTATTTCAGTCAAATGTTTGAGATAAAACAATTTTTTGGTAAGGTATTAACCAAAAATATTTTTTTTTTTAGAACTTTAAGATTCCAGCCCAATCACAATGTAATGGATCCATTCAGGTTGATGGTTGTAAAGCAGAGCTTCTAACCAATGTCCAATTAGAAGGCAACAGTGCTTACCTGGAGCTAAAGTCAGAGTGTGACCCAAAAGTCAACATAGAGGTCATATTTGAACACAGCTTGCCAGTGTTAAAAGGAATTCCAGCACATAACAAGCTCTTGTTTACAGCAGAAAAACACTCAAAATCTGAGTTTGAATTGGATTTGAAGTTGGGTACTTGTAATCTTCTAGCAAGTGGAAGTTTTCAACTGAAAAATAAAACAGAATTAAACTTTTTGGTAGATAATAAATGCAAAAAGCTGCAGGTATGCTTAATGATTTTATTTACCTGATTGTTTAAGTGTTAGAGGGATGTTTGTGGACTCCTCTATGCATTTCTAATGAGACTGTATTGCATCATTGTTAGCTGATTCTATTCTGTCAAGTGAGTGGCCAGTGCTGTAGCAATGAGATATCTTAAATTTCCATGGACCATTGTACCTGAGATTCTAGCCACTGATTGATAAAAGTACTGAAGTGATGTTGGCACATTTGAGTGCCAGCTCCCCACTCACAGCTTTTAACCTCACATTATCTGTCGAGATTTACAGTCTAAAGTTAGTACACTGCAGCTCTTTTGGATCTTAGTTGGATCTTTCTGTGGCCCCATGCCACTAGCAGGCCTTGAACAGAATGGACGGCAATGCGCCTGCAAATTTCTAATAATGTGCCTGCTGTGTGCGAGGCCCACCAGCGATATGAGGCCTCAAAGTTCCACACCTCATTTAGTTCAGACTGCTAGGGTTTAAAGTTTACATTTATAGCTATCCCAATTCACTTCAGTATTATAGTAGCAGCCCAATACACGCACAAAAATGGTCTCCCTGCAGTAAACCACAGATGCGCCTCGCTGTTTATTCCAATCTAATGCAAATCCCCAACTTCCCAGTGGAGCTAGCTCCACTTCCAAGAGGCAGGACCTTTCTGCTGCAACATTGAAATACATAGGCCTAGAAATTCACTATAGCCCCGTTTGGGGCGCCAGCCTCGCCAGGGCGCTAAAAGTAGCGCCCCGGAAGCAGTCGCGGCCGCCCGCCAGAAATTCAGTTGGCGCGCCCCAGAGGGAAGCGCGGTGCTACTGGAGGCGCCCCGCATCCCTCTTGGGGCGCTGCGACTGAATATCGCTGCGCAACGTGACGCTGCGGCACGTCGCGCTGCGGTACTGCAGGCCTTCCTCCCTTTCTTAAAGGGGAGGGGCCTTTTGCAGCATGATCTGGGGCCCAGCTGGGCCCCCGAGGATCGCGAGTGCCGGCAAAAGAGCCCGGCACCGAGGAGAAGTGCCGGGCTCTTGGAACGCAGTCGGCACTCCGCAGCGGGGGTGCTCAGGAGGCCGGGGACGGCAGCGCGGAGAGGTGCTGGCAGGTGGCCAGCAAAAAAAATGGCCGCCCCGCACCTCCTTTAATTAGCGCCTCTACTGCCGCAGGTAGGCTCCCCTGAACCGGTCGCACATAGCGTCCGGCGTTAAAGCAGGGGGCGCATCTAAATATTGCGATCGGGGCGTTAGCGGGGCGCTGCGCACACCGATGATGTCATCGGTAGCGGCGCAGCGCTAACGCTAGCGCCGCCATTAGCGTCCTGCTGAATTTAGCGGGAGGCGTGGCCAGTGGCTTCCGACCCACTTAGCGCCCTCTTAAGGCGCTAACAGGTGGCGCAGCCCACTGAATTTCTAGGCCATAGTGTATTCATAGCCTGAACTAGTTATTGCAAACCCAGCTACACATTCATTATGAATGTAAAGTTGTAAGACTTGAATTAAATATAATTTCTTCATGCATACACAGAAAACAGCTCTGATTGTATTTATTACTCACATTCATCTTCACTTCAAGTGTTGAGACCTAATCCTCTCCCTCCCCACAGCCTGAGGACAAGTCAGACAGTGTGTACTCGAACCCACCTGGATATCCAGGTTCAGGTTATTTGCATAGGCCTGATGACCCTCCAGAGACCGGCCTCCTCTCTTGGCAGGGGCCTGTACCCAGAAGTGGAGTTGGAAATCCAGCTGTTGCTGCAGGTGTGAAGAAGCACTAACAGCTGTTGGTTGCAGGGCCTTCTAGACACTGTTCAAAAACAGCAGGCAGAAGGCCACCAGCCCAAGGCTCCATTGCTGACCTTTACTTTCCTTTTGAGGCCTCTTTGTCTTTGTTGTATCCGGGCCAGGCAAACAGACACCCACCAATGTCTCAGGAGGAAAGTGAAGCAGGTGTTCCCGTTAGGCCCTCTCTTCCATTTCTATGGTTGCCCCCTGCTTCTGCTTCTGCACCCTCGGGATCCACAGGAGATTACTGGGCAATGTAAAAAAAAATCCCGCACCACAAATATTTGCGCTCTTTTCCTGTTTTGTTCTGCCTGGGAACTGAGCGTTCCCCAGACACGTAGGAGATAGCTATCAGGGCCACGATCCATTAGATTAATATACTCAAAATTAGCAATATGACTATACATCAACCCCGAAAATCTGTGGAGGCATAATCCCAGCTGGTGCACCAGGCTTGTGCCCGCTGCTGAACTCTGCCAGTGACCCCACCGAAGTTCATGGGATCTGAGGTGGGACCAGCAGGAGTGGGCATTCGACAACAATCTGGCTGCCCCTGCAGCTCCGATATAAAAAGGAGCTGCTTAAATTCATGTCCCTTTATTCTTGGGAGCCCAGGCACTGGTCCTGGCCTGGACCTCCAGGTGATCCTCGTATGCCCCTGGGTCGGCTGGTCTCACTGGGCATACCTGCATTGACTCAATGCTGGGTTCCAACTGAGGGCGATCACTGGCCTTGTAAGGAGTGGGCAGGCGGTCCGTCCCTTCCAAAGCTGATTAGAAACTTCCCTCCGCAGCCAAGACCTAATATATCAGGTTCCTGGCTGGGAAGGGAGTCATTCCGATGGATTCCTGCATACGTTTCGACAGGAATCCCATTGAAGTTATGCTGTAGTTTTTCAGGACCATCATTTTTACATATTGTTGCTACCTGCCTATAATGGTTGAGCACTGTCTGACCTGACTATTATCTGGAGGGCCCACCATAATATCAAACAGTAGAGCTAAACTTTGAAATCTTGCATTTCTGATTAATCACAGATCACTGTCATTGTTGGTCTGTTTTTATATGTATTTGGGGGTGAGATTTTTCTTGGGCGATAGTGAATTTCCAATGGTTAAGAAAATCGGGCTGAGTGTAAAACAGGCTACAGCTCGGTATCACCCATTTAGCGCCACCGCCAAAATGAATTTCACACCCAATGGCTGGCATTTTCTGCTAAAAAAAAAAGGGTGGGTTTGGGGCATGGGGGCAGTTAAATTGTTAAAAATGGGATTCCTGACCTGATCCCGCCTCCAACTTGCCCACTTCCGATTGTAACGGCGGCAGGATGGGGGCAGGTGACCAACCTGCACCCAGGGGGCAGTATGTCAATTTAAATATTGTAATGAGGCTGGAAACCTTGTTTTTCACCTCCATTTTGATTTTAACTACCTGTGAACGGGTTTCACACAATTGGTGAAACCCGGCAGTTAATCCGAGGCGGGGACTGCTGCGTCCAGGAGGTACGTAGCTTTATACCTAACTCCTGGATCCAGGGTCCCTACCTAACCCACCCCCCGCGATTGGAGACCCCACCATGAGGCCTCCACCACCCCCTCCCCCCCCCATGATGTAGCTGGTCCGGCCACAATCCTCTGGTGGCTGGCCCGATCCTCTCTCCGCTCCCCGGCCCCCCCCCCCCCGCCATCGATGCTCCAGCCAACGCCCCCCCCATCCCACGATCCCTGATCTTCCACTGCCAAATTCCGACCCCCCGCTATCCGCGACTGCCGATTCCCAACTTCCCCTCCCCCCGCAATCCCCGACTGCCGACCCCGCGATCCCTTCCCCGGACCGACCCCTCACATCTGCAGGCCTGCCTGCCCGCAGACAGCCAGCCTCTCAATCTGGCTGGCTGCGGGCAGGAATTCGAGACCTCACATGCAAATCAAGCCCTGCCTCCCGGGTTTCCCCCCAACCCACCTCCCTGGAGAAAATTCCAGCCTATGAGTTTCTGTAAGCTCACTTAAGCATGTGTCTGTTGTAAATAGTCTTTTGGGCTCAATAGGTTGTTCTGGTTTATATATATATATTCATAAGTAATTATTTAATTTACTCTGTTTCAGGATCTGGGAGCACCACTGAAAATTGATGGGTCAGGTTATATTGTGATGAATGGAGTTAGCTTTGAGTCAGAGATACAGATAAATGTTGATCAAACTAAACTAGACGGCCTGCTGACTCTGAAGGCTGGTACTGTAAGTACTGCGTGCAGCTTTAGCCTTGTCTGATGAACACCACATTTATTTAAACCACGGTGGAATGAGTAGAAAAAGAGGCAAAAGGGGAGAAAAACACATAATTGGTCAGCGGGACAGGATAATAGTTATTTAAATGGTATACATTATATTGTACTGCAACTAAAACACAATTATAAAATCCATTAATGAAAGTTGCAGTTAACAAAATTAAACAGCTCATTTGACACCTCATACCCACTGGACATATTAAGGGGTTTAATTCCTTGAACTTCTGCAGAATCAATATGGAATGCCTAACATCTGCAATTAGCAATAATAATGTTGACACTTTTTTTCCCTCCTTAGAATAAACATGCGATTGCTGCCTCGTTGTTCCACAACTTTAAAGGCGCCTCACGGCTTGGCATTCCAGGAAACACAGTTGTGGCTTTAACAGCTGAGAAACAGGCCGACACATACAAGCGGTCCTTCCGATTTATTGTTGATAGCAAGCAGGTAAAGTAAAAAAAAAAATGCGAAACACTTTCTGATTGTAATTGGAGAAGAATAACTAAAAGACTGCAGACAAATGAAACCAGATTTGCATATCTGAAAAGCCACACCCACCATTCCGAATCTCGTCTATTAATCACGTATAACTACACACTTTTTTATTTTGTGATAGTATCTCATAAAACATCAGTGAATTTATGTTAGTTGTAGCACAAGTGGTCAACTTAAAGAGCACATTTGATGTATTTTTTGAGTTTATCAGTGTTTTTCAAACTGTGCAATGATTCATACAGTTAGGTTATCATGACATCATCCCACATGTTTCTTTATCATCAATTTGGTGCAGCGGTTTGAAGTTTGAGACGGTTGATTACTCCACAATATGACAAGGAAGTCGGTCGAGAGACCATAAGCAATTAGTGAAAAGTAAATTTAGAACAGTCATCAAGAAAAACTACTTCACTCAAAGAGTGATAAATGTTTGAAATAATTTATGTAGGAAGGTAACAGAGACAGCAATATTGGGGTCATTCAAAATGTAATTAGATGTCATGATGGAAGGTGTCGTGCATTAGAAGGATGAGCTTAGTGAATGAGCCAAATGGTAATTTTTTTCCAGCCTCTTAGTCAATCTTCAAATGAGTCAAATGGTCCATCACTTGCCCCCCCACCCCCCAGCCGCCACACACGCACACCCTCAGCACCCTCCAATCAACCCAGGTCCAGTAGCCCCATCAAGTTATCAGAAAAATAAAACTTACGTTTATATGGCACCTTTACTATAGCAAAACGTTCCAAACACTTCACAGTTTGTGGTTGTGCAAAAGGAGAAGAAATTAGAGGAGGTCACTGAAGGAACAGTGGAAGCTGCAGGTTTTTAGCAGGTTCTTGAAGGTGGGTAGGAATGAAGCAAGGCAGAGGAGCTTAGTGAAAGAGTCCTCGAGTACAAGACGAGATGATTGAAGGCTCTACCACCAATGGTAGAGTGGAGGGAGTGGAGAACACACCGTAGACCAGAGGGGGAATATTAGAGATAAAAAGAGAAAATGCTGGAAATACTCAACAGGTCAGGCAGCATCTGTGGAGAGAGAAACAGGGTTAACGTTTCAGGTCGATGACCCTTCGTCAGAACTGGAAAAAGCTGGAGATGGAACAGGTTTTTAAGCAAGTGTAGGGACAGGGAAAGGGGGGAGGGGAGGAAAGAACAAAAGGGAAGGTCTGGGATAGGATGGAAGGCAGGAGAGATTAAGAGACAAAAGGGATGATGGTGCAAGGCAAAAGGAGATGGTCATGGGACAAGTTAAGAAACAAAAGATGAAGTGTAAATGGCAATGGCAGAATGATCGACAGCTGCCATGTGAGAGAGAGAAAAATTAGAGGGAACATTAGAGGGTGTGAGTAGGAGTGAAGAGCTGGAAAAGATTGCAGACAGGAGTAAGACTGTAGAGGAATTTATTGACAACACCGTGGATTTTGAAGTTGATAGGCCAGTGAAGGTCAGCGAAGACTAGGGCGATAGGTGAGTGGGACAGGTTAAGTAAAAAAAAAAGTGAGTACATATCCTTTGAGGATCAAATCCCTGTGTCTGCGGCTATGTGATTTGTTTCATAACATGTGGTATGATTGACATTTGTGGCATTGTTTCTGATACATTTGTTGGTAACAGGAAAGTGACATTAATGAATCACAAGAAAATGTTGCAGTGTAGCACACTTGTAGCACAAACTACCAAGCATAAATCACCACTCAAATTCTACAAAGAGCTGTAACATACTTGTGCCCTATGTGTTAATGTAATGTACAGTGTATATCACCAGGAAAAGCTTTGATGAATCCATTGTAACTGTGATTACATTTTAATTAGATAATTGAAGATTTGACTTTCGTTCACAAGGCACATCATATTTCATTGAACTACAAACTTACTCATAATATAGAGATACTCAAGACCCTACTCGTAGATGACCACATTGATATACAGGTAAGAAGCTGTTGCCATTCAAAGAAAGAAAGAAAGAAAAAAAGAATGCACTTATAAAGCACCTTTCACAACCACTGGACGTCCCAAAGCACTTTACAGCCAGTGAAGTACTTTTTGAAGTGTAGTCACTGTTGTAATGTAGGAAACGCAGCAGCCAATTTGCGCACAGCAAGCTCCCACAAACAGCAATGTGATCATGACCAGATAATCTGTTTTTTAGTGATGTTGATTGAGGGATAAATATTGACCAGGACACCAGATATAACTTCCCTGCTCTTCTTCGAAATACAGGAATCCCGCCCCAACCGCGGTTTTGCCATACGCGGATTTCACGTATACATGGTTTCCACTCTGCGACAATTTTTGTCAACCGTGGCAGTGAAATTCGCGTATCCGCAGTTTTAAATTTAGGAATAAGGTAAAAAACATGATTTTTATGCTATTTATATGCTTTTTATATTTTTTATTGTGTTTATACTGAATTTGCCAACCGTGGTTTTACTAACCACGGGGGTTTTCAGGGACGTATCCCCCGCGGTTGGGGATGGATTCCTGTAGTGCCAGGGGATCTTTTATGTCCACCAGAGAGAGCAGTCATGGCCTCGGTTTAATGTTTCATCTGAAAGACAGCACCTCCGACAGTGCAGCACTCCTTCAGTACTGCACTGGAGTGTCAGCCTAGATGTTTATGTTCGAGTCTCTGGAGTGGGACGTGAACCCACATCCTTCTGACTCAGAGACGAGGGTGCTACCAACTGAGCCACAGCTGATACCAATAAAACATATTCGTAAATTTTTAATCATTTAATTGTGGTTTAATTAAGGAAAGCCAGCATGGCTTTGTTAAAGGCAAATCCTGTTTAACTAACTTGATTGAGTCTTTTGATGAGGTAACAGAGAGGGTTGATGAGGTCAATGTGGTTGACGTGGTGTATATGGACTTCCAAATGGCGTTTGGTAAAGTGCCACTGTGGTAAACCACTTTTATCGTTCACTATCGTTACACTATGGTTATCACTGTTTACACTGTTGTATCACTACACGAGGTCGCCTCTTGTCACGCTGTTATACCTGGGCTGACCACTGCGGACTCCGCCCATGGCTCCACCTACTTGCCCAGGTATAAAGGTGGTCGACTGGCTGGTATTCCTCCTTGTTGGATCCGATCACCCACGAGGGTGGGCTCTGTTATTTAGCCAATAAAAACCTATAGTTACTGTCTTAACTCGTCGCTTTTCATTGGATGAATTGATAGGTATATCAGCCATATAATAGGCTTGCCTGCAAAGTTGAAGCCCATGGAATAAAAGGGACAGTGGCAGCATGGATACAAAATTGGCTAAGTGACAGGAAACAAAGAGTAGTGGTGAACGGTTGTTTTCCGGACTGGAGGAAGGTATACAGTGGTGTTCCCCAGGGATCAGTACTGGGAACACTGCTTTTCTTGATATATATTAATGACTTGGACTTGAGTGCACTGGGCACAATTTCAAAATTTGCAGATGACACAAAACTTTGAAGTATAGTGAACAGTGAGGAGGATAGTAATAGACTTCAAGAGGACATAGACAGGCTGGTGAAATGGGTGGACACATGGCAGATAAAATTTAACGCAGAAAAGTGCAAAGTGATACATTTTGGTAGGGAGAACAAGGAGAGGTAATATAAACTAAAGGATACAATTCTAAAGGGGGTGCATGACCAGAGAGACCTGGCAGTATCTGTGCACAAATCGTTGAAGGTGGCAGGGCAGGTTGAGAAAGTGGTCAAAAAAGCATACGGGATACTGGGCTTCATAAATAGAGGCATAGAGTACAAAAGCAAGGAAGTTACGATGAACCTTTATAAAACACTGGTTCGGCCTCAACTGGAGTATTGTGTCCAATTCTGAGCACCGCACTTTAGGAAGGATGTGAAGGCCTTAGAGAGGGTGCTGAAACGATTTAGAAGAATGGTTCCAGGGATGAGGGACTTCAGTTACGTGGATAGACTGGAGAAGCTGGGGTTGTTCTCCTTAGACCAGAGAAGGCTGAGAGGAGATTTGATAGAGGTTTTCAAAATCATGATGGGTCTAGACAGAGTAGATAGAGAGAAACCGTTCCCATTGGCGGAAGGGTCGAGAACCAGAGGACACAGATTCAAGGTGATTGGCAAAAGAACCAAAGGCAACATGAGGAAAAACTTTTGTACGCTGCGAGTGGTTAGGATCTGGAATGCACTGCCTGAAAGGGTGGTGGAGGCAGATTCAATTCGTGGCTTTCAAAAGGGAATTGGATAAGTACCTGAAGGAAAATTTTTTGCAGTGGTATGGGGAAAAGGCAGGGGAGTGGGACTAGCTGAAATGCTCTTGCAGAGAGCTGGCACGGGGCGAATGGTCTCCTTCTGTGTTGTAATCATTCTATGATTCTAATTGTTTCAAAAGTACACCAAAAGATTTTCATTTATGTTGAAATGTGTTTCTTATTAATATGTCTCTGTAGAATTTTGACAAATTGTTGTAGTTTTGCAGGATCTTAATCTTTTACACAACGAACTGTTAACACCAAGGGGAAGCAGGAAGAAAATTGGATGGATTTGCACATTGTTTTCTCACCTCCGAGACGTGGCTTAGAGCCTAGTCTTGGCTGATGGAAGGAACAATTAGAAAGATTCTTCTTTTGCCATTTTTAAAAGCTATGAGTGATTTAAATTTGGGCAGTTTCAGCCTAGTTTCTAGTGGGACCGACTTGGAATACTTAAAATGAAACCCTAATTTCAACCCCCTGCACCAGTCAAGAATGGGCATGTGGGAGGGGGTTAAAATATCCATAGCACAACACTCACTGAAGCCACGCTGCATATGTGCCCTGTGGTATTTTAAATGGTGCCTTTCGGGTAGCGTGTGTGGAGCTCAACCCCAGGCAGGTCAGGGCCTCATTGAGATTCAAAAGACGGGGTCAGTTGATGTCATTCAGATGTGGCTAATGGCAGCTTAAAGCTTAATCATGGCTTTCTGTCATGTTCTAATTGTTAGCACGTTTACTGCTAATGTAAGTTTTGATTGTGAACTAATTTAAAAGAAAAGAAAACTTCAACTAAAACTGAATTCGAGGGGAAAAAGTTTCAGACACAAACATCTGCGTATGTGGTCATTGAAATAAAAAAACGTTTTAAACTAAATGCCTATATGTCCTGATGGAACACTAGTGACAATATCTGGACCATAACTCATTAAGCATTTCCTTACATGGTGCATGTTTTTAATATGAAAGCATATTTCAGTAAGGTATGTAATATTTCAAGCTGTTATATGAAGCCATATTTAATTCTCTCATGCCATTTTTAGTTTACCATTAAATTCTTACCAGCACTATTTTGAATAGGTTAAGGACAATGTTAAAATAGCACGGACAGAAATATAATGCAATTGCATTAACTAGCATGCTAAATTACAGCCTAATATGTCTTAGTGAATGCTTTGGCCAATCGGTGGGTTTACTATTAGGCTGTCTATCAGACTACCCTGGTACTGAAAGAATTAAAAACCCTTAACAATATTTAATAGTGTAGAGGGGAGGGATTGCTCTAACTGCTTTGTGTGGTAACTGTAAATACTTTCAAAGAGAAGAAGCTTACGATATTGCTTCACATAGAGCAATTCTGCCCCTCCCAGAAGTCCATATGAAAACTACTTCAGCATGAATTGCAATTACTAAGGACTTGCAACACATCCGGGGGTAGAAATTTTGTTCAAATCCGCCTGATTTCAGGCAGATCTCGGGCATATGAGGACAGAAAATCCACTGGGGAGCAGTTCTGTGGCTTCCAATGGTTACTGCTCATTTGTGATTTTCCACTGAAGGTGAATACAGCCACTATATCGGCGGACAGATTCACAATTGAGTAGTAATGATGGGATGAAATCATATAACATATTTCCCATCATTGCCACCATAGCAGCACTAGATGCAAGGGACGCCAGTGGGTTAGCGGAGCAGGCTCAAAGGGCCGAATGACCTACTCCTGCTCCCATTTCTTATGTTCTTAATGGCATCCAGTATTGCTATGGCAGGCGGAAGGGTGCTTTAACTTTAAATTCCTCCTAAGGGGCTGCAGTTGATCTTGGGACCAGCAACAGTTTTCCTTCCCCTTAGGCAAATTCCCAGCAGAGGCAGGAATCTCACTGAACCCACCAAAATAACTATATTTAAGCTGGGTTTTGCACTGGAACAAACAAGCAGAGAGAAGTCCCGCTCTTCTGCAGATACAGTGGGATTCTGCCAAAGCAGAAAATCCCAACTCTGCTCTCAGCTGCTGGGATGAGGTGTGTTGGGATCAGCACCAGCGGTTCCATCTGAAGCCTTTTCTATGTTCAAATGAAAACATTCCTTCAAATCTAAGTAATTCCGAACAATAATGGGTAATATACACTCTCTAAGGTGCGGCCATGGCTCAGTGGGTAGCACTCTCGTCTCTGAGTCAGAAGGTTGTGGGTTCAAGTCCCACTCCAGAGACTTGAGCACATAATCTAGGCTGACACTTCAGTGCAGTGCTGTCCGAGGTTCCATCTTTTGAATGAGACGTTAAACCGAAGCCCCATCTGCCCTACCAGGTGGATGTAAAAGATCCCACGGCACTATTCGAAGAAGAGCAGGGGAGTTCTCCCTGGCCAATATTTATCCCTATAGCAGTGGTGCAGAGGGTCTTCCGATACAGCAGAGACTTAGGTGTCTGACCCCGCCAGAATGGAGTCAAGTAATTAGCATATAGTTGGTAGCCGCCTGTGCCAGTATCAGTGCAGTTTGGTGCCTACTATTTGGGGAACTAGGAACATGTGGCGGTGTCAGCTGCTTAGCTGCAGACCTGCCAGGCCTGGCTGAAGAGGCCTGAGGGACTTGCATAAAGGCTGCTTTCCTTACAGCAGCCAATTGCTTTGTGACCAGCTGCAGTAAAGAAACTGGCCTTCACCAATCCTGTGGCCCCTATTTGAAACACTGATGGTACTGTACCCCTGCAGGTGTACAGTACGTCGGGGGCACTGCAGGCGGGACTGGTGGGAATTCTGGCAGGGGATGTCAACCCGCTAGGCCCAGCTCCATTCCTGATGTCAGGCTGCAAGGATCAGGTGCAAGATCCCCCCGCCCCACCACCCAGTGCATCTGAAATGGGGTGGAGACCTGTTATAACTGGGTCCTGCCCCAATTTCTGCCTTCACTTGCTCCAGTAATGCCCCCCAATTCGCCCCTACTGCCAAGGAAATTTGGTCCACCAAAGCTGAAAAAATTTTCTTCCCAACCAGCCAGGAATCATTTGGAAGCTATTTTCCAGCACTGCATCCAATTCGCCCAGTAAAAAATAGTCTGGGATTTGAACTCGGCACCTTCTGATTGGTGAGTGTTCGACCAATTGCTGTGCTGGACAACAACTTCATCCTTTTTTCAGTATCCAAGTTGTGGGAGGGAGGGAAAATTTGAGGATGTCAATCAGTGCCACAGTTGTGTAGCTCTTAAGTTACGGCTTAAAAAACAGCAAAAGTAGAGGACGGTAAGCAGGACACCTGCCCACCCTCTGGGTCGAGAATAGTATTTGTCACTAAACAGAGAAAAATATGGATGCAAAGAGGGAAATAAATAAATATTCTTTCACTTCAGGTAAATGCTAACATCCAAGGTCTGACTCCTAATCTCGAGGGATCTGTTCAAATCATTGTGGATGGGGAGAAGTCCATTGCATATGCATTCAACACTTATTTAAATGATGAGCATTTTAAGTTAATCATCAGAAACAATCACAACAGTGAAAACTTAGCGACCGCTGGTTATCCAAAGGAGATTGTGCTTGTGTTAACTGCACAAAGAGCTGGTAAGGTTTTAAATTTGTACCAAATTATTAGCATTGCCCTAATTGTAAAAAAAATTTGTTTTGATTAAAATGTAAAACTCATTGGAAAGCTTCTTAGTAGCTGTACCAGTTTAGTATAGGGTTGGAATCTCATTGAAAAGAGCAGTTTTCAGTCGATGTCACCAAGCCCAATGGTTTCATCAGCTGAATTTTAAAAACAATGGCTACAATCGTTGACTGTTGACGTTTTAGTTGAGGAATTGTGAGATCATTATGTTTTGGACAATGTTCACTAGATCTTTCAGTTCTCTTTATTAATGTCACTGTAATCCAGCCATACTTGCCACTGATATCACACCCTACTCCGTTTCCAACATGGGGGGTAGATGGTGGTGCAGTGAGACTGTTAGACACAGGCCTCTCAGTTCTGGGCATGTGTTCAAATCCAGTCCAGGTCAATTGGATAAAGTGTCCTCTGTTTATCTGCTGTAAAATTATTTTATGTAATTTAAGTAGCTTTAATCCAGTTCCTATCAAATATGGGCCCACAGCACAGAATGACTCCTAATTAAACACTAATGGCGATTCTCATTCAGAGAGGCCACTGAATGGCTGATATGGGAATGTTGCATTGATGCAGTAGCATGTGCTCTTCTGAGTTTGGGGTTATGATGCACTGTTGAGACAGAGTCAAAGAAGATGAAGCTGTGCTTAATACTGACATTGGAGGAACAATTGTAACCCTGCTCGCCCAACAGAAATCAAGTGGACAGGCGGTTAAAATTGCCCGGGGTCTTACTGCTGAGGTCCCGCTCCCTTCCCGCAGGATCTGATTTTAACCTGCTCTTCTGTGCAAGCAGGAAAAACACCTGCTGGAAACTGGTGGGGTCCTTCTTTAAATATACAGATTAGGCTCAATTGATGGCATCGGGGGCCCGACTGCTGTTTTAACTAGAGGTCTGCACAGGGTAACGGTTCTGGATTTCCTGCAAGGCCAACCTAGCAGGAAGAGGAGTTGGGGCCAGGAGAGGTCTAAAAAGGTAAGTTTGTTTTGACTTTTTCTGAATTTCCTTGTGGGGCCTGGCTATGAGGCCAGGAGGATCAGGAGTGGTCTTCTGGGCCCTACAAGGAAGGTTTAGGCCTCCCCTGCCTCCGGGCTGCACCACCTCCCCCCCCCCCCCCCACTTCCTTCAATTGCAAAGCCCTTCCGAACCCCCTCCCTGCTACCTACCCAAGTGCCAGGGACTGTTCCTTCGGTCCCCGGCGACCGCTTCGTGCCACCCACTATTGCGGCCCCACCAGCGGCCAGCTGCTGTGGTCGCCTGCCAGTTTCGGACTGACTGGGCCTATGCAGATTATGCCCGGCAGGTAGAACTTCCCAGGCCGAGGTTTGCTGCCCGACTCGGCCCCGCCCATACAACTGCCACCCCAAGTTAAAATCAGGGTTTGGGTGCTTGAAATAACAAGGCCTAGAAATTGGGTTGGGGCGCCAAAGTGGCGCAAAAGTCGGCGGAGCGCAGGATTTAGCGCAGCGATCGGAGTGATACCGATCGTCAGATATTCAGTTTCAGTGCCGCTCGAGGGACACGGGGCGAGGCTCGAGGCGCTCCGCGTCCCTCTTAGGGCGCTGAAACTGATTATCGCAGCGCACCGTGCCGCAGCGCCACATGCTGTGGCACGGCACGCTGCGGTACTGCAGGCCTTCCTCCCACTGTTAAGGGGGAGGTGCCTGCAACAGCGCGAGCCCCGATCGCGAGTGCCGGCAAATGAGCCCGGCACCAAGGGGAAGTGCTGGGCTCTCGGGAAACAGCCGGCAATGCGGCGGGGGGGGGGGGTGGTTAGGAGGCCGGGGACGGAGGTGCTGGCAGGCGGCCGCCGAAAAAGCGGCCGCCTCGCACCTCCACCTTAACTTGTGCCGCTGCCAGCACAGTAAGGCCCCGTGAACCGGGCGCGGGTAGCGAGCGGCGCAACTGCGGCATTCGCTACCAAATATCGCGAACGGGGCACGAATGGGGCGCTGCGCACACCGATTACGTCATCGGTGGCGGCGCAGCGCAAATGCCTAACGCCACCATTAGCGCCCCTACTGAATATCGCCGCAGACGCAGCCAGTGGCGCTACAGCCACTGACTGCCTCTTTAGGCACTAACAGGTGGCGCTACTCACCCAATTTCTCCCCCCAAGTGTTCTGTTCTCCAGCACTAACATCCCTCATAGAATTAGCACAACATTTCCAAAATCTAATTGATAAGATTTCCATACTGATTTGGAAATAATGCAAACAAACATGACTGCCATTAACACCAGACCGAGGCACAATCTGCTCAAAGCACCATAACCCCTCTACGTAACACTCAGTGTTACTATAAGCCCAGGAATGACCATTGCTGATACTGGTGGACAAACATTTAGATACATTTGGAGGACATTCCTCTCTGCTATTATAACACCGGTGTCAACCCATTTATTTTGCACAGGTTAACACCTCCGCTAAAATAACAGAATTTCATACGAACGTGTTAAGCATTCATTCATTCATGGTTACTGCCAATAACAATTTCAAGGCTATAGTGTGTGAGCTCCTCAGTTTTGCCAGTTCATATTGCTTTGTGCTACACTTTTGATTCTCAGGAACCAAAATGAGTTCAATTTTTGACATTCAGTATGATGCCAAGAAGATGAAGATAAGTTTGGGTGCCTCCAGACAGTTTGCATTGGGCACGGTTATTGAATTGAGTGCTGGAGTTCAGCATACAATCCCCTTCATCAAACAGCTTGGAGTGCCCTTCAGTATCAAGGTAATTGATGTGAAATGTTTCACTGTAAATGTTTACTTGTTAGTAATCATTTCTAGAGAATTACTTAAAATTTAGTTTGTAATAGGATTTTAAAATTATGGTATCAAAGAGGCACTGTCTCTGAGGGGGGAATTTTCCAGGGAGCCAGTGGGCGGGATCGGTGGCAGGTCGGGTGGGAAAGCGTTTTTTTCTTTACAGCGGGTCAGGACCCCGCTGTCAACCCACCGCCACGCGCCTTTACCAAATGTTGGGTCTGTCAGCGCTGAGCAGACCAGACACGCAGCAGTGGGGGAGGCAATTCAGGTCATTATGACCTTGTTAACAGAGGATTAACAACAATTTTGAGCTCACCTTTAGAATTTACCAGCTCGCCAATGGAGTCCACACTGCTCGGGGATCATGTCTGTTAAGCTGGGCGGGAGTTGAATGGCCATGGAATCATCTCATTACTTGACAGCTTGAAATGTGCTATAAAAGCTCCCATCTCACAGCTGTTTATTTTCCAAGCTCAGAAGCTGTTGCTTCCTGCATTTGGAAGACAGGTTGAGCTTTATGCAGGTTGCAAGTGTTTGGAGCAACTCTTTATCCAATGTCAATGTCACCTCATTGGAACAACATCTCTCACCATTGGCAGATTGCTTCTGTCATCTCAACCTCACCTGCCATCTATTCCATCAGCATGGGTATGGTTTATACTCTCTCACCTTGGTCCTCAGAATCTGACCACGATCAGCTGCAACACCAGCATCACCAGGCACACCAGCAGCACCAACAACCACACCAACCTTCTTCGCAATCATCTGATGCTGCACAGGACACAGGGCATCAGCACCCAACCACATTGCTGCCCGGGAGGCCAGCGATGACCTCACCGTGGCCACATTTACTTCACTTGACGTTGCACACTCTGGCTGCCACATGATGCACCAGGTTGGCACCACCCCACACCAACACCATAAAGCATTCCTACAATGCCCAAGCCATTCCTTTCACACTCATCAGCATTGCGGGGGTGCCGTTATGTCTTACCATTCATTGCAACTCACTAAGCCATTTCCAAAGGTGCACACAAATCTGTCTAAGAACGCAAAGTGTTGAAAATAAAGATTTTAATGTTTGACAGCACATTAACAGAAACTTCACATGAACATTGGCTAAAACACACAAGTGCCTACCCTTGTGTGTTGTTAGTTGGTATGATTGGACTAGGATGAGGGTGAGTGTGAGGGGTGGCTAGTGAGATGGGGATGTGATAATGTAGATAGAGAGGGATGGGTGGAGGTGCAAGATAAGTTGACGTGAGTAAGGATGTGCAGGAGTAGGGTAGGGAAGGCAGAGTGATGGGGATGTGATGAGTGGCACAGCAAGATGAGGTTCAGTGTGGCTTGGCAGTAACGTTTCATGATCTATTGAGATCATTAAAAGGTTTGCACCACTGCAGCCTGGTCCTCCTGACGACATTCCTGCTTGTACCCTCCTGTGCAATGTGCAGCCAGCCTGCGTTGGACTCTTGGGGAGGTCTCTTCCGCCCATTGGAAGCGAAGAGGACCTCCCTGTGTGCTGTGGCTCCCTCCATATAGTCATGGGAGAGCCTGGGTGCAGCCGTGCACCCCTGTGCAGTGCTTGTCAGTGTTTGCAGCACCTCAATGCTGTAGAACACTGACAGCACAAATTGCGCATGGTCCCTTTAAGGAAACCGGCTGATGACACGTCGTGAATGATATCACCAGACCCGCTTCCTTCAATTGGCCGGGAAACTCGCTGGGTGGGCTTAACAAGCCCAATCAGGGGAAAGTCATGTCGGAGGCCGGGCTGGAGCCAGCAGGGAGGCCGGGCTGGAGCCAGCAGTGAGGCCGCGACCTGCCACCGACCTCGCCCGCCATGGACCGGCCGAAGTAGGGAAAATCGCAGCCTGAAAATCTGCCGGGTGCGATCTCAGTGGTTATGTCGGGATCGTGCCTGCTGATGCCCTACAGCACAGATCAGTGGGAGGGCACATCATTTGCATGGGGCAGGTGGGCGCAAGCACCACTTTGGACATCCGCCTGCCTATACCTACTGGAAACTCCAGTGCCTGTCTGTCCATGAGGGGGTGGGGGGATTTCCCAGGGGCCACACCCCCGACCCCAGACATGGTCCTGTCAGCCCCCTGAGGAAGGAGGTCGAGCTGAACAATTACTTTTTAATTACCTTTTTCAAGCCTCCTTGATGACAGAAGTTACAAGGCAATGAGGAGACTCCTGGAAACAGCACAGTATCCTTGACATTGCACATGGTGTTCTGCTGGTTAGCTATGGCAGGAGACCAGCAGAACCCCTGTGGAATCTCAGGGATTCTGCCTGATACAAGGTGTAACAAATGATGTTCTGGGTTATGCTTCAACACACTAGCAAATTAATATGTTTTGTATTTTACAGTTTTTTAGAAACAAAATAGTGGCTTCTAACAAAGCCATGACAAGGAATGGAGAGGCAGGAGATAGCTGCTAATAGCAGTTAGAGAGCAGACGTGGCACTCTGCATAGTGCTCTAGGGTGGGCAATGGCTATCATTTATATATGTTCAGTTTTGTTCTGTAAAGTGACATGTATAATTGTCCAGTTGTAGAAATGACACTTGGTAAAATAGTTTGGTTTCCTGTGTCTGGATGGGCTGAACCCTGCCACTGACAAAGTGGATGTTACCCAACAAATATTTTAGTAACAGCATAACTTTCCACACCAAATATTGTACTTATATTGCTGTGCCATCACTTACTCAGGCTGAATGCAATGGTATGATCAAAGACACTGACGTGGATGCATCATTGAGGCTGAACTATGAGCCAATTGCCAATCTGATACTGCATGTGGAGGGGAGGAACCAACAACACAAGTAAGAGGAACAATGTCAGCAGTAATCTAACGGAGACCAATGAATCATAGATAAACAAATACAACTTTTGTGCTGTAATTATTCCATGTTACTTAGGATTAAAAACCTCTGTTTTACAAATGTCCAATGACACAACACATGCCTTCTTTTAACTCCAAAGGTCATTCAGCACACTAAGGTTACTCAGATTCTGAGCTTTTGCTGTAATCACTGAATATAGAATACAGTTAGAACCATTTCTGGTATTGTTAAAAGGGGCTGGAGAATACGACTGAGGATGAAATAATTTTCTATTTGACATTTTATTTATTTGTTCTGGAGATGGGGGTGACACTGGCAAAG
This sequence comes from Somniosus microcephalus, assembly GCF_052327205.1. Lineage (NCBI taxonomy): Eukaryota > Metazoa > Chordata > Chondrichthyes > Squaliformes > Somniosidae > Somniosus > Somniosus microcephalus. Next base: position 31,414,748 of record NC_140997.1, on the reverse strand, counting down.
CCCTATTTATTGCTCATCCCTAATTACCCTGAAGATATTAAGAAGCAACCATGTAGTGTGGGACTAGAGTCACACCAGACCAGGTGGGAGTGACAGGTTCCCTTCCCTGTAGGACATTAGTGAACCAATTGGGTTTTTCAACAACCCAGCAGCTTTCATGGTCATACAAGATTCTGAGGGGGATTGACAGGGTAGATGCTGAGAGGTTGTTTCCCCTGCCTGGAGAGTCTAGAACTAGGGGTCATAGTCTCAGGATAAGGGGTCGGCCATTTAGGACTGAGATGAGGAGAAATTTCTTCACTCAGAGGGTGATGAATCTTTGGAATTCTCTACCCCAAAGGGTTCTGGATGCGGAATCGTTGAGTCTATTCAAGGCTGAGATCGATAGATTTTTGGACTCCAGGGATATGGGATCAGGCGGGAAAGTGAAGTTGAGGTCGAAGATCAGCCATGATCTTATTGAATGGCGGAGCAGGCTCGAGGGACCGTGTGGCCTACTCCTGCTCCTAATTCTTATGTTCTTATCTCATTTTCTGGTGCTTGCCCACAAATGATCAGATTTATTAAATTCAGTTTCATAGCTTGCCACGGCGGGATAGTGAACTCATGACCTCTGGATTACTATTCAATACCATAACCACGATGCTACCACACCCTGATTTTCCGCTAGTATAATTGCATTGAGATTGTTACGAGATTTTTCTTCAATACAGTTCAACATAGTTTTTACTGTTTCCTTCGCTGTTCCTAGTATTGTTTAATTTTTACAATGTTCTTAGTTTGGCTAACTTACAGTTTGGTTGTTTCCTTCCCTTTATAGTAAAGAGCTGCAGCTGATAGTATTGCAGAATATCCCTGCCCTCAGTTATCTCCCTGGGACAGTGGAAATAGTGCCAAAGGTAAATAGCTATTGTTTTGAAATTTCTGAAGTAAAACTGTATAAAGCTCTTTAGCAGACAAATGTCAGCTTGTATTGAAAGCAGAGGGGAAGAATTTTCAGTTTGGACGCAGGCAGATAACGGGCGGTTGGGGATCGGACGCCCGTTCTATTCTTTGGCTGAACTTCCTTTACATTGACTTCAGGCGAATGGAAAATCAGGTGGGCGCATGTCGGGTGGCCATTCTCCACCCAGACTGAAAATGACCTCCACCCCACCAACATATGCAACGTTTCATGCTGAGGAGTCTGAGTTTTTTTTTGTTATTTATAAATTGCCTTGATCAAATTTACCAACATAAATCAAAGTGCTTTTTTTGGGCTGGAGCAAGCCACAAACCAGACAGCACCGATCTATATTTATAGCAGCTGATAATAAGGGCTGGATTTTCTCAGCCCCGAGGAGGCGGGTATGGAGGCGGGACTGCCGGTAAAGTTGCAGAATGTGGGGGCGGCTGGCAAACCTGCCTCCGTGCACTTTTGCCAGGAGGCGGGAAGCTGTCCTGACCCGGTAGTTAACAGGCAGAAAATAGGATTAGTCCCATTTTACCTTTCCAAGTGCAGGCTTCCCAACCTCGGGGAACACCGCCAGAGTGGAGGAGCCGAGTAGGAGGCCTGCGGGGGTCGGAGGGGTCTAAAAGTGAGATGTAGAGGTGAGTGATGGGTGTAAGTATGGAGTGGTAAGTATGTAAGGTGAGTGTTAACTGTTATAAAATGTTCACTTACCTTTGTTTCTGCCTACAGCCTTCAGCCGCTGTGGATCCAGAGTCCCGACATCTTCATTGTAGATTTCACAGACTGGCTGTTAGATCCTCCGAACCAACAGCCAGGTGATTTCTGCAAAGTTGAAAGGTTTGATGAGTCCTGAACACAAGGGCTCATCAAACTACACAGAATGTCAGTGTTTGACAGCTTCACAGAGCTGTCAAACACGGACATTTCTTCTTTCAAGAAATCTTGACAGATGGCACGTCAGACGTTGACGTGCTCTGTCAGTGACTTCCCCCTAATTGGCCTGCTGAGCCCGCTGGGCGGACTTAACAAGGTCAGTCAGGGGAAAATCCCGCTGGTTGGCCAGAAGCTGATGGAGGCGGGACTGAAACCCGGCAAGCAGCAGTCCCGCCTCCAAAAGCTTCAAAATCCAGCCCTAAGTCTTTGATTGCAACAGAAAGTATTGGACTATACCCAAAATGGAATACATTTTTCAATTTATTTTGCACAAGGGCAGTGCTATTTTCCCCAATCGGGCTATGTCCATACACTGATAATCACAAGCACCCAACAGTTTCTTGCACATTTCTGTTAGAATCTTTGTCTACCTCCCCTGCAATGTATGAGTTATCTTTTATTTCCTGGCGCAGTTCTACTCCCATTCTTTCTAATTTCCCTTGAGGGGTTTTATGGCATTGAGAATGGGACTCCATCCAGTTCACTATGCAACGCTAGCACACCATGAACTTCCTTCCATGTGCACACAGTATTGCCAATGTAAGAGGAGACTTAACTGTCCTGGGACACTGTCATCATCACAAGTCCAGGAAGGGATATTTGACAGAAGATCAAGGCGAGCACAAATATATAACTACGCTTTCTGTATATTGCCAAGAATTTCTGGCAGGATACTGTAAACTTATACTGATAATTACCTTCTCTATTCAGTCAGCAAAAGCACAAATGCAGCTTATTAAAAGCACTAACAACAATCTGTAACTCAATTTTAAGGAAACTCCAAACACAACTTTATGTGCCTGAGCTTTGTATTGAGAGTTTTTGGTGTGTGTGTATCCATCTGCTATATACATTGCATTAAAATAGCCTCTGTGCGCTTTATTACGTACATTTGAACATTCAATTTTAATTATAAAACAATACAAATAAAATAAACATAACCTAATTGAATTCTTTCATATTTATAACGCTAATTCTGACAATCTTTTCTTTGTAGGTTGATTACTCTGCAAATATGGTCAAAGGAACACTGAACGTCATACTGGATAAGAGTAAACTGAATGCTTTCACCATTTTAACTATTGGTGATTCTGGTTATAGTGAGGTCTTGGAGATGACTCACACATTCCCACAGGTTTGTTCCATCATTTCATTTAACATCATATGCTTGCATTCTTGTAACAATGCAGTATTACACCTGATATTTAGTTAGCATGTTATTGATTTTATTTCTGTGATTAACGGTTGTATCTTTTATCCCATTTCTTTTATTTTTACTAAGAGCATACCAGTCCCTTTGCCTGATTATCCAATCTACCTTTTCGATCCATCAAAGCTCCACACCAGGGGATAGATTTTGACTTTGGGCGATAGTGTAAAATGGGGGGACAGCGAGTCAGCAGCCCATTTTTCGCCTCTCCCGATTTTTATTTCCGTTGAAGTCAGTCGGGGGAGTTGTAAAATGGGCTGCCGCCTCGCTATCACCCGTTTTACACTATTGCACAAAGTCGAGTTCTACCCTCAGGAGGGCTAACTCATAAATTTAGCCCCATAGGTTACATGGTGCTACCTTAGAGATGACACCTCTGCATAATCCCCATATTCCATCACCTCTGCATAATCCCCATATTCCATCAGAGAGTGGCTTCAATGATGCTCATGCGGCCTCAGAAAGCAAGCAATTAGGGTGTTACTGTAACCAGGGCGGGGGGGGGGGGGGGTGCGGGGGGCTGGGGGGAGGAAGAGAAGAGAGCCATACAGGATACTCCCTAGAAGGTTTACAAAATAACAATAATGACTGCATGATGTACAGTATTGCCATGGACAGTTGACTCACAATTGGCTTAAATGAGAAGCAGTTGCAAAGCCTGAATCACCAGAGGGAAGATGGTGCATAACAAGCATCAGCAGCACACCGACCACCACAGCCGGTGAGACAGGTGCATGAGGGTGCACTTATACACAGCCACTATGTATGGAATCATTTCTCTGTGTCGGTACAGCTTTTTTTTGCATGAACTTAGTATTACAACTGTAACTTTCCATCATGTGTATATATGTCCTGTGCTACGACTTCATAGTAGCATTCAGGCCTCTGCTGGTGCTGCCATTAAGTCATGCAATTTGCTCCCTTCTTAACTTAGTGTTCACCATCTGGGTGACGTACTCCAAAGCCTGCCTCCTTCTTTGCAGGTCAAACTTTTCGTCAGCCACCAAACAATTTGTTTGCAGTGCTTCATTTCAACACTTACAAGAGCTTTTACTGCATGGTCACGGAACCAGAATTTTCTTTGGCCCCAATTTTAATGCTGGACCAGGTCATAGAGTCATAGGGGGAGAAATTCAGTGGGCTGCGCCACCCGTTAGCGCCTTAAGAGGACGCTAAGTGGGTCGCAAGCCACTGGCCACGCCTCCCGCTAAATTCAGCGGGACGCTAGTGGTGGCGCTAGCCGTTAGCGCTGCGCCGCTACCGATGACATCATCGGTGTGCGCAGCACCCCGCTGACGCCCTGGCCGCGATATTTGGAAGCGCCCCCTGATTTACCGCCGGACGCTATGTGCGACCGGTTCAGGGGGGCCTACCTGTGGCGGTGGAGGCGCAAAATAAAGGAGAGGTGCGGGGCGGCCATTTTTGTTGCTGTCCGCCTGCCAGCACCTCTCTGCGCTGCCGTCCCCAGCCTCATGAACCCGCCCCCCCCCCACCCCCCGCAGAGTGCCGGCTGCGTTCCAAGATCCCGGCACTTCTCCTCGGTGCCGGGCTCTTTTGCCGGCACTCGCGATCCTTGGGGACCCAGCTGGGCCCCAGATCGCGCAGAACAAGGCCCCTCCCCTTTAAGTAGGGGAGGAAGGCCTGCAGTACCGCAGCGCGACGTGCCGCAGCGCTACGATATTCAGTCGCAGCGCCCCAAGAGGGATGCGGGGCGCCTCCAGTAGTGCCGCACTTCCCTTTAGGGCGCTACCACTGAATTTCCGGCGGGCGGCCGCGAATGCTGCCGGGACACTACTTTTAGCGCCCTGGCGAGGCTGGCGCCCCAAACGGGGCTATAGTCAATTTCTAGGCCATAGAGTTATACAGCACAGAAAGAGGCCCTTCGGCCCATCGTGTGCTTGCCGGCCATCAAGCCCTGTCTATTCTAATCCCATTTTCCAGCACTTGGTCCGTAGCCTTGTATGCTATGGTGTTTCAAGTGCTCATCTAAATGCTTCTTGAATGTTGTGAGGGTTCCTGCCTCTACCACCCTTTCAGGCAGTGAGTTCCAGATTCCAACCACCCTCTGGGTGAAAAAGTTTTTTCTCAAATCCCCTCTAAACCTCCTGCCCCTTACCTTGAAACTATGCCCCCTGGTTATTGACCCCTCTACTAAGGGGAAAAGTTCCTTTCTATCTACGCCCTCATAATTTTGTACACCTCAATCATAGAAACATAGAAGATAGGAGCAGGAGTAGGCCATTCGGCCCTTCGAGCCTGCTCCGCCATTCAACGAGATCATGGCTGATCATCCAAACCCTAGCACCCGGTCCCTACACCGACAGCCATCCCACACAAGCCCTATCCCCGTAACCCCATAACCCCACGTATTTAATCCCCCCTAACACTAAGGGCCAATTTTTATCATGGCCAATGAACCTAACCCGCACATCTTTGGACTGTGGGAGGAAACCCACGCAAACACGGGGAGAATGTGCAAACTCCACACAGACAGTCACCCGAGGCCGGATTTGAACCCGGGTCCCTGGCGCTGTGAGGCAACAGTGCTAACCACTACGCCACCATGCTCCCCCCTCAGCCTTCTCTGCTCTAAGGAAAACAACCCCAGCCTGTCCAGTCTCTCTTCATAGCTGAAGTGCTCCAGCCCAGGTAATATCCTGGTGAATCTCCTCTGCACCCTCTCCAATGCAATCACATCCTTCCTATAGTGTGGCGACCAGAACTGCACACAGTATTCCAGCTGTGGCCTAACTAGCGTTTTGTACAGCTCCATCATAACCTCCCTGCTTTTATATTCTATGCCTCGGCTAATGAAGGCAAGTATCCCATATGCCTTTTTAACCACCTTATCTACTTATCCTGCTGCCTTCAGGGATCTATGTACATGCACACTATGTAGCGTTGTGCGTTAGAAGCTCACCCACTGCTCCAGAAATGAAGCCTGAGGTCTCGTTTAAAACCCACCAGATGACCTCCACCCATTCTGGCTGGGAGACTGCCCGGTTTTGGCGGGTGGGGGGCAGGGAGTGGAGATCAGCTGTCAGTTCATGCAATTGAGAAGGCAAGTCCACACGTGAGGCCGATGCTTTACTGCTCCTCATGGCTCCAAACGAAAGTATTTTTTTTTTATGTACTTTTTCCGGCCTGGGGGGAAACTCACTGTGGCTTCCCACTCAGGCCGCCAGGTTAAGATTGTAGTCGGGTCCTGATGGCGTTATCAGGACCTGACGTGCATGTGTAAAAAAGGACCCTGCCAGCTTTGGTTGGGTGTCCTTGCTGCCTGCTCCATTGAGTAGGTTAAAATCGGGAAGTGTCCTAAGTAACCGGGGCAATATTAACTGCCCACCTGCTGGTAGGGTTACAATCGCCCCTATTGTTCTTAAGCCATTCTGCATGGCAATTGCACATTACACAGCTGGATTATCAGAGTTTGGCAGATTTATATTGGTTAAGTGCCTTTGTGAGAGATGTTAAAAGATGCAGTGTGATTGGCTGATGCTTCTTTGTTACCACTAACAACACTTTTTTCACAGGAGCCGTATACCCTCCTGCCTTTTTGCTAGCAGTTCCCCTATTAGCAAAAAAGTAGTCCTCGCTCACATCTTTATGAAAATATGAATGTCAGGTCCTTGGAGACTTCTGTCCTTTCCAGTAAATCCAAATCTGCTGGGAGCAGGTTTACGACATTTACACTGACGGATGGGCTGCGTTACTCATTCTTCATCTGCCTGTTAATTAAAGTCAAGATTTTGTACAGTGTTTCTTTGGTAACCGCACCACTCATTACAACTGTCTCCTAGCATTGCTTTCCAATAATGGCAGATACAAAATTACTTTTTAATTAGCTTTATTTGTTTTCCCTTTACAGTTGAAAGCAATTCCTAAAAAATTGGTATGTAACACAGGTTACCAGAAGAATGGCCGGACCTTTATGCTCAGTCACACTGCCGTGTGGGAAGACAAGGAATTGAGTTTTTTAGGAAACTACAGTGGACCTTTCCCAAAGATATTTGGACGCCATGAAATTCATGGTAAAATCTAATTTGGGAGTGTTAGTAAAATAATAAGAAATTGTACGTTTTAATCTTCCAACCTGAACTACTTGATCAGTAGTTCAGCAGATATATTACAATTTTTTTTATTCAGCAAAATAATTTGTATCCTGCATTTCTAACAAGATTAAATAGACTTTGTCATTCTTTTGTAGTGGACTTTCTCCATCCATTTGCCATCCCATTACCTCATCAATCGCAGGTTAGGATGAGCCTTTCTCATTCTCTCCTCAGTCACCGGGATGATATTGTAATCAACTGGGACAACAAGGATCAGGTTAGTTTGATAAACATGGATGCGTTATTGTGACTGATAATAAGATGGAAACCGTGGCCTGCGAGATATATTTTCTTGTGTTTATTATGTTTAAATTTATTCAGACTTTCAATATGGTTGAAACTCACTAGTTCTCAAACCTTTCTTGGCTGGGCCCCACCATTTAAGTTTTTTTTTAAGTCAAGCGTGACCAAAAAGTTCTCGGACTCTTGTGACCTTCCACAAAAGATATCTGTCTTTTCCTTCACTTGTGTTTCTCTCCCTCTCCACGTTCCTCTTTTGCTTTTATTTTCTGTTGCTCTGTCTCTTTTCTCCCTGATTCTTTTCACTTTCCACTTTTTTTGTTTCCTCTGTTCATCTGTTTGAAATGTTCGTCTTTCTCCTGCTTGTCGCTGCAACACTATTTGCTGCAGCATTTGCACTGCTCCACAAGGAGAATGCAAGGGTGGAGATGGAGCCGGGCAACTGAGTAACGAGGCCAGAGAGTGGGGCACTGAAGGCGCACAGAGCAGTCACTGGAACTTTGGAAGAAGTTGAAATTGGTTGTGATGGTGGAACGCTAAAATAATAAAAAGTACACTAAGCCCAGTCATGGCTCTGCTTGGGGGGGCGGAGGTGAAGAGCTTTGTTTGATTGATATGAACCCTATCTAATCGGGAGGAGCTACTGAAGCAGTGTTGTGGCAACAGCGTCATGCAAATTAAAAATACAAGTTGATTCTGGTCCTATCCGGCCCTTGCTTCACCCCACCTTGACAGGCCTCACACCCCATACTTTGAGAACTAGAGTTCTAGACCAGAATCTCAGCTTTAAATATTTGAATCTGAAGTTTGCGCTACTGCAACCCTATACAGGAAACTTCGCGATATCCGGCACCAACGGGACCGGCGTGATGCCGATCTATGAAAACTTCCGGACAGACCAGCGCTAATGTTGAAGGATACGGAGGTTTTCATCTCCGTATCTGACAACAAACACTGTTGCTTAGCAACAGCTTGTAAACAGTCGGTCCATCCCTTGGAAGCGTCTCTGTAGCTTAGCAACAGCTTCAGAGAGGCTTTCCAGAGACTGACTGTTTAAAAAAATGCTAGGAGAAGAAAAAAAAAGAAGAAAAACCTAACAAAACGGCTGCTGATTTCTGCCGTTAGATCGAGGTTTCCGGACATACAATCTCCGGATAAACCAAAGTTTCCTATATTTCCCTACTTGCTGCAGTGTTTGCCCAGCTGTACGAGGGGAACGCTTAGTCCCAAAATTCAAAGGAAGTGAAATTGGTCTTGGGCACTAGTGCACCACATGCTGAAGCGAATCGTCAGCTTGTTTTACACTGCGCTCAATTTTTTCTTCCATTGATTTCAATAGAAAAGAAAAATCGAGCATTGTGTAAAACGGGCTGCCAATTCGCTACGAGCTACTGGCAAAGACCAGTTTCACTCCAACTGTCAAAATTTATCCATCTCAATGGCTTTGGGAAAAATTCAACATTGCACAATTGAAATTTAGAAGCCACTTCTTACCTCATCCCTGGTATTTGCCATGGGGGAAAAGTTGAGTTGGTTGCGCCTCCCATTAGCACCTTAAGAGGGCGCTAACGGGACGCAACGCAACTAGCGCCCGGGCGCGGCTCTGCCCACGCCTCCCGCAAAATTCAGCGGGAGGTTAGTGGTGGTGTTAACCGGTAGTGTCCTGCGGCACTGCGCCACTGGCGATGACGTCATTGATGTGCACAGCGCCCCGCTCACGCCCCGGCCACGAACTTCGGGAGTGCCCCCTGACTTACCGCCGGACGCTATGTCCGACAGGGTCAGGGGGCGTACCTGCGGCCGGGGAGGCACAATTTAGAGGCAAGGTGCGGGGCGGCCATTTTTGTTGCTGGCCGCCTGCCTGCGCTCCCGTCCCAGACCTCCTGAAATGCCCGCCCCCCACGGAGTGCTGACTGCGCTCCAAGAGCCCGGCACTTCTCTTGAGTGCCGGGCTCTTTTGCCTGCACTCCCGATCCCCGGGGGCCCAACTGGGCCCCAGGTCGGCTGCACAAGGCCACTCCCCTTTGAGAAGGGGAGGAAGGCCTGCAATACCGTGGCACAACGCCACAATATTGACTCACAGCGCCCCAAGAGGGATGCGGGGCGCCTCCAGTAGCGCCCCGCTTCCCTCTTGGGGCGCAACCACTCAATTTCCGGTACGGGGGCGCTAGTTTTTCCGGGGCGCTACTTTTAGTGCCCCGGCGAAGTTAGCGCCCAGCTACTCAATTTTTAGCCCCATGTATTTTAAGGCACATTTGGCTTCTCTTGTTTAATCCCATTCAGGAGGTGCAGGAGGCCATTCAAGTGGGGGGAATGAAAGGGAATGTAGTTGTGGTAGGGGACAGTATAGTCAGGGGGATAGATACTGTTCTCTGCAGCCGTGACCGATAGTTCTGAAGGTTGTGTTGCCTGCCTGGTGCCAGGGTTAAAGTCATCTCCTCGTGGCTGGAGGAGAACTTGGAGTGGGAGGGGGAGGATCCAGTTGTCGGGGTCCATGTAGGAACCAACGATATAGGTAGAACTAGGAATGAGGTTCTGCTGAGGGAGTTTGAGGAGCTAGAATCCAAATTAAAAAGCAGAACCTCAAAGGTAATAATCTCTGGATTGTTACCTGAACCACGCGCAAATTGGCATAGGGACAAACAGATTAGGGGTTTAAATGCGTGGCTCAAAGAGTGGTATGGGAGGAAGGGGTTTCAGTTCATGGGGCACTGGCACCAGTACTGGGGAAAGAGGGAGCTGTTCCGTTGGGACGGGCTTCACTTAAACCGGGCTGGGACCAGTGTCCTGGCAAACCGAATAACTAGGGCAGTAGACAGGACTTTAAACTAATGAAGAGGGGGATTCAGGAAAGAGTACATTTAAAAGCAGCGAGTGACATGTCAAGGCTCTAGAGCAGAGCGGGTCAGGAAGGGACAGAGAGAGTAACAAAGGTAATAAGGCATCAGTGACAAAGATGACATCAGGGAAAAATAGAAATAAGTCAAAGCTAAAGGCACTATATGTGAATGCACGAAGCATTCGCAACAAAATAGATGAATTAATAGCGCAGCTGAAATTAATAGGTTTGATCTAATAGCCATTACGTAGACGCGGTTGCAACGTGGCCAAGGTTGGGAACTAAATATTCCAGAATACTTAACTTTTAGAAGAGATAGGCAAAATGGAAAAGGAGGAGGGGTAGCCCTGATAATAAAGGATGGGATAAAGACAGTAGAGAGAAAGGATCTTAGCTCCCAAAATCAAGAAGTAGAATCAGTTTGGGTGGAGCTAAGAAACAGCAAGGGCCAGAAAACATTGGTGGGAGTTGTTTTTGGCCCCCAAACAGTAGTTGTAATGTAGGGCAGAGTATAAATCAGGAAATTAGAGGTGCATGTAACAAGGGTAATACAGTAATCATGGGGGACTTTAATCTACATATAGACTGGGCAAACCACATTTGCCGCAATAGTGTGGAGGACGAATTCATGGAATGTATGCAAGTTAGTTTTCTAGATCAGTATGTTGAGGAACCAACTAGGGAACAGGCTATTTTAGATCTAGTACAGGAAACTTTGTGATATCCGGCACTGACGGGACCAGCGTGTTGCCAATCTATCAAAACTGCCGGACATACAAAGTTAATGTTGAAGCATAGGGAGGTTTTCATCTCCGTATCTGACAACAAACACTGTTGCTTAGCAACAGCTTCTAAAGAGTCGGCTGCAGCTGCAAGCGTCTCTAGCTGAAGCTGTTGCTATAGCTACAGACCTTGCAGTGCCTGACTGGGGGAAAAAAAAGAACGAGAACTAAAAAAACTTATAGAAAACAGCTCCTGATTTTTGCCGTTAGATCGAGTATTCCGGACATACAACCTCCGGATAAACCAAAGTTTCCTGTATTGTGCAACGCGAAAGGGTTAATTAATAACCTTGTAGTATAGGGGCCTTTTGGGAAGAGTAACCATAATATGTTAGAATTTTATACTGAGTTTGAAAGTGATTTCGTTAAATCCAAAACTAGGGTCTTAAATCTAAACAAAGCAAACTACATAGGTATGAGGGACGAGATGGCTAAGGTAGATTGGGAAACTACATTAAAAAGTATGATGGTAGAGAAGCAATGGCTAGCATTTAAAGAATTAATACATAATTTATAACAAATATACATTCCTTTAAGGCACAAAAACCCCACAGGAAAAGTGATCCAACCGTGGCTAACAAGAGAAGTTAACGGTAGTATTAGATCAAAGGAAGAGGTTTATAATGTTGCCAAAAAGAGTAGGAAATCTGTTAAGAGTTTTTTGAGGTTGCAACTAGCAGAATAGATAAGGGGGAAGAGGGGATGTGGTGTATTTGGATTTTCAGAAGACATTCGATAAGGTGCCACACAAGAGGTTATTAAACAACATTAGGGCTCATGGGATTGGGGGCAATATATTGCCATGGATTGAGAATTGGTTAACGGACAGAAAACAGAGAGTAGGAATAAACAGGTCATTTTCGGGTTGGCAGGCTATAACTAGTGGGGTACCGCAAGGATCAGTGTTTGGGCCTCAGTGATTCACAATCTACATCAATGATTTGGATGAAGTGACCAAATGTAGTATATCCAAGTTTGCTGATGATACAAAGCTGGGTGAGAATGTAAGTTGTGAGGAGACTTCAAGGGGATATAGACAAGCTAAGTGAGCTAAGTTAACATGCAGGTACAGCAAGCAATTAGGAAAGCAAATGGTATGTTGGCCTTTATTACAAGAGGATTTGAGTATAAGAGTAAAGACGTCTTACTGCAATTATATAGGGCCCTGGTGAAACCACACCTGGAGTATTGTGTACAATTTTGGTCTCCTTACCTAAGGACGGATATACTTACCATAGAGGGAGTGCAACGAAGGTTCACCAGACTGATTCCTGGGATGGGGGGATTATCCTGTGAGGAGAGATTGAGTAGACTAGGCCTATATTCTCTAGAGTTTAGAAAAATGAGAGGTGATCTCATTGAAACATAAAACATTCTTACAGGACTTGACAGGTTAGATGTAGGGAGGATATTTCTCCTGGCTGGGGAGTCTAGAATCAGGGGTCACAGTCTCAGAATAAGGGGTTGTCCATTTAGGACTGAGATGAGGAGAAATTTCATCACTCAGAGGGTGATGAATCTTTGGAATTCTCTACACCAGAGGGCTGTGGAGGCTCAGTCGTTGAGTATATTCAAGACAGAGATAGATTTTTGGATATTAAAGGAATCAAGGGATTTGGGGATAGTGCAGGAAAGTGGAGTTGAGGTCGAAGATCAGCCATGATCTTATTGAATGGCGGAGCAGGCTCGAGGGGCCAAATGGCCTACTCCTGCTCCTACATCTTATGTTCTTATTATGTAACTAAGACTGTATGGGAGTAATTGTGACTTTGGGCGAGAGTGTAAAATGGGCAATAGTAATGGAAATGAAAATGTGCTTTGATATCGGAAGAGTAATATTTAGTGGAGCTTTTTAATGGTCAATTATATTAAAATATTTTTTCCTTGGAACAGGTGGTTGTTTTAGCCTCTCTGAATTTGGATAATGATCGTCTAGAAAGCAGAGCCAACTTTCAACACCCATTCAAACTCGCCTTGGAAAAGTTTGAATTAAAGTGTCTTTCTGAAAGAAAAGAACAGAAATTCAATCAAAAGGTTGGACTAGTGAACCAGAGAGGGAAGGGAGTTATCAATGTTATTTTTGTAATGTATTCCCCATCAGTCCTTCTTGGCCAGCGTGCCCTTTTGTGTCTATTGAGAAGGCTGCTCCAGTCCACAGACATCTGTACTAATGGCAACCATACTGTTCCATGTTCAATACACTAAATGATGGCCTGAGGCAAGACTCTCGCCAGCCAGTTTTCTGTCCCCCTCCCAACTAGGCCAGTTGATATTTTTACATAAACAATAGTGAAAATGTAAAATCTTTTGAACTTTTGCCCGATTGGAAGTGTCTCGCAAGGCACACCGTCAGGAAACACTTCCCTTTAAGTTTTTCAAGCCAGCCATTAAAATCTGATGATACTTATTTGTTTTACTTAATTGAAGATTTTTTTTTACAGCATGTAATTATAAAATATCCTGTCGGAGCGCCAAAAGCAAATAACCCTTAGCACACAGCCTGACTCAGCACAAAATCCCACTGCACAGTGAGATCCTGTGACAAGCTATAAAAAAGTGTGTGATTTATGTGTAATCCCAAAGAGAAATATTAATCTTAATACTATTACATCCCTCACAATACAGTCACATTGAATGTTTAGAATCACATACTTCAATTCAAAAAGATCTATTTATTTCAGTCACTAAAAGACTGATAACTCATTTGCAGCATCAGTACTTATATATTATTGGTTAGTTATACTGTACAGGTAGACTATCCTTTATCCAAACTTCCGAAAACCTCGAAAAACCGAAAGTTTTTTTGTTCAGCGTAAGTCGTGCGCACAACATGACCAGAGTGGCGCACAACTTACGCTGAGCAGGGCAGAGGGTCACAGAGTTCCCTCCTGGGTAGGAGATTGCAGGCCGAGCCGGGCAGTGTGAAGGAGGTACCGGGAGTGTGAACCCAACAATACAGCGGCCCGTCCGATATTCTTTTCTCCCCCCGACCCGACCCGAACCGAACCACGGCCCGTCCGATATTCTTTTCACCCGACCCGAGCCGAACCACGGCCCGTCCGATATTCTTTTCACCCGACCCGAACCGCAGCCCGTCCGATATTCTTTTCTCCCCCCCCGACCCCGACCCCCCCCCCAACCGGACCCCCCCCCCGACCGCCCCCCCCGACTGACCCCCCCCCCCGACTGACCCCCCCCCCCGACCGACCCCCCCCCCCACCGACCGACCCCGACCCCCCCGACCTGAACCGCGGCCCGTCCGATATTCTTTTCACCCGACCCGAACCGCAGCCCGTCCGATATTCTTTTCTCCCCCCCAGACCCCCCCCCCGACCCCGACCGACCCCCCCGACCGCCCCCCCCCGACTGACCCCCCCCGACCGACCCCCCCCCCCCCGACCGACCCCCCCCCCCCCCCACCGACCGACCCCGACCCCCCCGACCTGAACCGCGGCCCGTCCGATATTCTTTTCTCCGCCCCCACCCGACCCCCGACCTGATTTGTGGACCAGCTTAGTAGGAGTCAGCCGATATCCGGCTTTCCAGAGAAGCAGGACAGGGAATGAGACACGGAACAGTCGCAAGAGGTAGCCTGAACTTTTACAATTTATATTAAATACAAATTTCCCAGTCTTATAATAATAACTTCTAAAATCCAAAAAATTCCAAAAAACGAAACTCAGCTGGTCCCAAAGCTTTCGGATAAGGGATGGTGTACCTGTATTTGCAAATCGTCCCCACGTAAAAGTTGACCTACGCATCTTTTCTACCCTGTAAATTTTGAAGATAGCAGGATGACAGTACTTTGTACTGTAAAATCTGCTTGCTACATGCCCTTGAAAAACAATCTCGATTGGTCATGGTGGTAATGACTCCCCAAAGCCTTTCCATCATCTACAAGGCACAAGTCCGGAGTGTGATGGAATACTCTCCACTTGCCTGGATGAGTGCAACTCCAACAACACTCAAGAAGCTCGACACCATCCAAGACAAAGCAGCCCGCTGGATTGGCACCCCATCCACCACCTTAAACATTCACTCCCTCCACCACTGGCGTATCGTGGCTGCAGTGTGCACCATCTACAAGATGCACTGCAGCAACTCACCAAGGCTTCTTCAGCAGCACTTCCCAATCCCGCAACCTCTTCCACCTGGAAGGACAAGGGCAGCAGGCGCATGGGAACACCACCGCCTCCAAGTTCCCGTCCAAGTCACACACCATCCTGACTTAGAAGTATATCGCCGATCTTTCATCATCGCTGGGTCAAAATCTTAGAACTCCCTCCCTAACAGCACTGTGGGAGTACCTTCACCACACGGACTGCAGCGGTTCAGGGAGGCAGCTCACCACCACCTTCTCAGGGGCAATTAGGGATGGGCAATAAATGCTGGCCTTGCCAGCAATGCCCACATCCCATAAAGGAATAAAAGCAAATGTGTGGCTTTCCTCATTCATTTTCAGTAGCTTTTGTGCTGCCGACTTTTCTAACGGGACACTGCACAAGTAACATGGGAAAAAGTATAACAGACTGTTGAAGTTCAGCCATATACATATCAAGTGTACTTATTCAGTCCAAAATTGTCCCTCCATCATGGTTCTGCCCCTACCATTGTCATTCTCTCTGCTATTGATGAAACTGTCGTTCCAAGTTTGAAAACTGTTTGGCTCTGCTCTCCCCATCATTCTTTCCTGGCCGGCAACCCCCTTTGTGTCTAAAGGGAAGGCAGCTCCAGTTTAAATATCATTATAAAGCAGTCATAGGGTTTTATTTTTAGTGCAACGTAGAGAGTATAACAAACCTGGAGGTGGGCATGTCAGCACTGTGTGCCGGAAGCCCTGTGAGCCTTGCCGCTCATTATCACCCAGGTCTGAATCAAACTGATTAAAAATAAGCCCAAGCTACTGTAATATATCACTAAAGAGTGATTTGGTACAACAGCTGTGTTTAATTTAAGTTGTAACCTCATATACAATGGAGCAATATAAGGTCTGACTAACATTTGTTTAATCTCTAGGCCCATGTTGCCTGGAATGGAGGCCAACCTATTGATCTTAAATTTGCATTGGATTACAAATTGGAAAGCGACTTAACAGCTTGGGACACATGCTTGGACTTTTCATCAGGCCAGGTATTCCTTACCTACAATTACAGCAGTGCCCTGTACAGTAGTTAGCAGAACTAGGAAGTACTTCCAAAAATGTGTTACACTGTAACAGATAACCACCTATATTTCTATTGCTTATTAAAGTTTTTTTTTAGAAGAAATAAAGTATTTTTGGAGAAGATAAGCCATGACCCAGTAAAAATGACAGATTAGATTGCAACCATGGGTACTGATCATCTGAGAACTACTGTTAAATACACAGCTATATCCAGACTCTCAAATATTATGGCCCGGATATTCCGATCCCTACGGGTGTGTAAGCGCTGTGTACCCACCCATAGGGACATCGGAAATGCCGGTTTCAGGCATGCACTGAAAACCGGCATTTCCGATCTGTCAAGAATGCTCTTGACAGATTGGACTCCTGCCCTGGAGAAGGGCCTCTGCGGGCAGATAGTTCCGCTTTCTGGAGACCCTCCGCCTCCAGAAAACCCTTAGAAATCTTACGCCTGGTAAAAGCAGGCATAAGGCTGCTTTTGCCTGGATAAGAGTTGAAAAAAAAGTTTAAAACATTTTTTTTTCAGTCATTTATCATTTAAAAATACTTTAAAAAAGGTAAGTTTATTTTTAGCCCCGTAAAAACTTTAATTATTTTTTTCAAAAAATTAAATTTTTGTTTAAAATATTTAATTTATTGTAATTTCACTAATTTTAAAAAGGTGATGCTTTTTAAAAAATTGATTTAAAGTTTTACTATTTTTTTCATTGATCTCCATTCATATATTTGACAGGTCTATCTGTCACGTGTATGAAGGGAGACTCCCTTCTTTGATTGGCTCCCCGTGGCCCACGTGATCCCAGGGACGCTTGTGAACCGCATGCGCTCCTGGGATACGTAGGCCCTGCGCACTTGGAGTTGGAGAGGCCCAGGATTGGAACTATACGCACCTTGGGAGCCCTCAGGTAAGTGCGTAGATTTTTTCCAGATCGGAGGCCTTCGCATGCGGGAAGCCTCCGATCGGAAAATACGGCCCATTGTTCTGGACCAGAACTGCTGCTGTGAAGTCAAGTGAATCATAGTGAACATCAGGGGATAACTATCATACTAAAATATACATTCCTATAGCAAAATGTCCCCATTCCCCTTTGCATTGATTCACCTACCCATCCTTGTTTACAAATTCCCCCGTGGCTCCACCCTGTCTGAAGGAGATTGGCTGTTAAAAGGTCAAATTAGTAATTACCGTCAGGGTTAGCTGCGGCCTGGACACATCTCTTTTGTTTGTGCAAATTGTGGGTGAAATGACGGATGTTGTCGCCAACAGCTGCAGAGGGTGTGGGTCAATTATAGATATGGGTGAGGAAGGCCAGTCACCTCATCCAAGCTCATCCATCCAGAAAAAAATGACAGTTCCACATCATTTTATCCAGCTGTTTATTAAATTACTCCAAAGGTTTGTGCCTTCATCACTCTACCACTGCAAATGTTGACCACTCATTTTTGTGAAGGAGAACTTCCTGAAATTGGTCCTAAATTTGCCTTTTATCAGTTTGAACCTGTGTCCCCTTGTCCTACTGCCATAGTTCAAATTGAAGTTACGGGCTAGGTTTGCCTTTTCTATACCGATTGCGGTCTGCGGTCTTCCACACCTTTTGTGAGGTCCCTTCTCAGTTGCCTCCTTGTCTTTAAGGTTACCAGTTAGCACAGCAATCCACTGACACTTGAGGCAATTCAAACATCTTCCGACATGTTCAGTTTTCTAGCTGATCTGGTGTGTAAGACTATACTGTATAATGATGGCAAATAAAGTAACTGAAAGAGTGAGGTGGGAACATTTTACTATAATTGTTTGGTTTTATTAGAGTAATTGAGATAATTCCATGCGCAACTGTTTTATTGATGCACTGTTGCGTCTGTCTAGCTGCAGCCCTTGCTCGTGATGCGATCTCTGCACGGTTGTGGATCTGCCAAACAGACTCAAAACTCGTTTACTGAAAGTGTGGAACTGCACTGGGGTGACAAGAAAATCAACCAAAGCTTTGAGTATCAGGTAAAGATACGTATGTCAATAAGGAAGCTAATCTGTCGATTTGTGTTAAGAGTGTATGCAGTGTTTGTGTCCTTTGTGTAATCAAGAACCCTATTCTACAGCTTCAGCCTAATATGTGTCAAAATTATACATCTCAGGCATTTTATTTCTTGTGCAAAAAATTGCAATTAAAAATATGATTCTACCTCCGAAAGCCAAACACCCACCAGACTTTCAGTGATTTAAATAACGTCAGTGAATGGTGACAGTATGTTATTTTTTTTTACTTATTCGCGGGATGTGGACATTGCTGACGAGGCCAGCATTTGTTGCCCATCCCTAATTGCCCTTTGAGAAGGTGGTGGTGGTGAGCCACTTTCTTTAACCGCTGCAGTCTGTGTGGTGAAGGTACTCCCACAGTGCTGTTACGGAGGGAGTTCCAGGATTGTGACCCAGCGACGATGGAGGAACGGCCGATGTAAGAAAGTAATCACATGATTATTTATGGGTCTGTAACTATTGGGGGTGAAATACATCTTGGGAAGTAGAACAGAACAGGCAATAGCCATTAACAGTCCAGTTTACACCGGGTGGTGTGTAAAATGGGCTACCCGTTCGCTATCGTCCAGTTTGCACTCAAGACAAACTTCAGCCTCATTAAATTTATCATGCTGATTATGTAATTCATCTAAAATTCTGTCATTGATGTTTTAAAACGCTGTGGTTTATGTCATCGCCACAGTAAGATAGTAATGGTTAACTTGCTTTACAGCCAAACAGTTGTGGAGTCAGCTCGCAGAGTTCCCGACACCCAAAGTCAGGAACTCTGGGAGCTTGTCATACTTATGTTAAGTTTTAGTTATTATCTGACCCCTTTCATGGACACCTCATTAATTCTTGTATCTCACAGTTAACATAGAACTTAGTCTGTTGCACATTCCTATTAAATGAGCGCTAATCTGTGCCTCACTCACCAACAATCCCTGAAGAAAGAAACGGCACAGAGGTAAGAATCCTGGAGAGGATATTTTATAGATAAGTTGACAAATCATTACGGAAGGCAGCAATTGTCAACTGTTTTCCACCTTTCTACAGAATAACAGGCCTGCGAGACCAGACAACATCTGGATTGCTGCCACTTTCTCAAATGTGTTCCAGTCATCTTGTGGAAGGCAGGACATTCTTGGTAGGATCCAAACTGATTACCATGACCAGCTGAACCATTACCTGAAAGTGGTCTTCTGTAACATGTCAAATGTAGGAATTGTTTCTTTTTAATTTTAGCTATTAGAATTCTTATTTTATTTTGCCTTCATTCATCCTGCAAGCCTTTTTAAAAGAATTGACTGGCCTAGATTTTCATTTCAACCGCATTACCATCAGCATTTGAAAACCTAGGCTGGAAATGATGATAAAATTCAAATATTTTTGTGGAATTAATCTGGAAAATCTGAAAACAAAGAGCATTGGGTCAATATGTTATTAAATGTGATGATGGCTCCTCAGCTGGTTAAGCTATGTCATAGAAACCATAGATATCCCAGGTTCGATCTCCAGACTGAGCTGAGTTAACGGACCTGAGTCCTTGGTGCCCTGGGATTTGGGGATATGAACATAAGACATCGGAGCAGGAGTCGGCCATTCAGCCCCTCAAGCCTGCTCCGCCATTTAATAAGATCATGGCTGATCTGATCTTGGCCTCAACTCCACTTCCCTGCCTGCTCCCCATAACCCTTGACTCCCTTATCGTTCAAATATCTGTCTATCTCCATCTTAAATATATTCAATGACCCAGCCTCCATAGCTGTCTGGGGAAGAGAATTCCAAAGATTCTCGGCCCTCTGAGAAAAGAAATTCCTCCTCATTTCCGATTTAAAAGGGTGCCCCCTTATTCTGAAATTATGCCCCCTAGTTCTAGATTCCCCCACCTTGGATGGCCAAGGTTCCCGTTATCCAGCAACCCCTGACAGAAGTGCACTTGTTTGGACATAGGATGAGGGCAGCACTGGGCTTGGCTCGGATCTCTACCGGTCAAATAGTGACTATGCTTGCTCAGATACGGCCTGTTGGATAGGGTGTTAGAGCACAGCGCCTCCCTCCAACATTGACTCAATGTTAGCAAAAAAATCAGAGAAGACGAGAAAGAGGAAAATTGACAGAAAGAATAGGACAAGAAGAATAAGAAGATACATGTGAGGTAATGTTGTAATGAAAAGCTTCAACTTTGTTTGCAGTCCATCAAATTGTCAGGAAAGCATCAGCGAAATAAAGGAGAAGTTATTCTATCATCCCAAACCCGAGTCAGTCTTTCCAGTGATGAGAAGCATGACATGGTGCTGGGGATGTCACTGAGGAATGATGGACAGGCTGACATAAAGAACTACTCTCTGGATATGGAGGTAATTGAGTTCACTGTGGCTTTGACAAAGGAAGTACTCCAGTGACATTTTTCTGGCATTACGCTATTATTTTATCTGAGTAATAGTGGACAACCCAATATTGCAATTTATTTTTTCTCAGTTGATATATGATAACATTACTCAAGGTCCATGCCCAGTATGACATTGAATAAAAAAATGATTTTACACTGAACCATTCAATTTTTAAAATCTATGGGGGGAAAATTCAGTATCGCCCCTTTTGGGGCGCCATTATCGGCCGGGCGCAAAGTTTAGCGCCTGGCGCTAATTATCACCTCCGACGGCAAACTTGGCTTTTATCGCCCCTGGAGGTGATTGGAGCGCTTAATCAGGCGCTTCACACCTGTCTTAAGGCGCAAAGGCCGAGGAGCGAGGTGCTACCTCAGAGCACTGTCGAAGCAAGGAAGGGCAAATCAAAATGAACCTGCAAAGTGCTGCTCAGTACCCAAAACTCCTTCACACAGCGTTGAATCTCTCCAGAAGTCTCTCTCTCTCTCTCTCTCTCAGAATGCGTGATGCAAAAATGTCACCAATAAAAAAAGGCAGGAAGCGGTCACCTTTAAATAGCGCTACCCCAGTCCCTTCCTGCAAAACGCTCCCCTCAACCTGTCGTTGCTAGTGGCAGGCGGTAAGGCAGGGGGCGCCACTCAATATCCGGTCCGGGGCGTTGCACACTCGACTGACGTCACAATCTGCCGGCGCAGGAGATCGTGGCGGTAGTGTTTAGCGCCGCCGCAAAATGTATAGTTAATTTTGCGAACGGTGCAAACATCGCCGTGCCCGGGCGCTAGTTGTTTTGCGCCCTCTTAAGGCACTAAAGGGAGGCGCAAACAACTGAATTTTCCCCCTTTAATGGTCTCGTAATGATATTAGAGGCACTTTTGATTCCTAGGTTAAAAGAAAAAAAAACTTGAAATATTGATTTTTGCTTCTCTCACAGTGGAAGGCTTCTGAAGCCAGTCATCTCGGCCTGCTGGGAACATACACTGCCTCTGCCCTCAAAAGAAGAGTAGTACTGGAGGGAATGATCGATCACAGAGAGAAAATTAAACTAGCCACCACACACAAGAAGGGTTGTCAGCAATACTACACTGGATACACTAAGGGTAAGGATGACTAATTAATAGATTGAAACAAGTGGGCAATGCAAAAATTCTACTATTTGATAAAGTATTACAAAATAGCTGCCACTCATTGGCTTAAAGGAGACTGAATGAAGAGCTTGTGGCACGGCGTGGAGGATGGGGGGAGGCGGTGGTTCCAAGTCCAGGTTTGACCATCATTGGCAGAACGACGTTCTCCATTGCCGGGTTGGCATTTATCAGACACAAAACGTCAACAAGATCGCGATCAGGAATTTGAAAGTTAAGTGAGTAAATTATTTGCAGTCGGTTTTGGCCGAGTTCTGACATACAAAATTGGCTCACCTCAAAGTGATTGAGGGCCATGATTCATGAACCCCCCACCCCCATCCGACCCCTCACTGCACATCTGTATTTAATAAAACATGAATTTCTCTGTGATTTCCAATCCTGTACAAATGTGGAATGGATCCTTGATGAGGACTTTCGGCACTTTTTGCTACTTCGCTCAAAACACCTGATGAAGTGGGCAGTGGGGTGGGTGCGGAGGTGGTATGCTTTAACCGCATTAACGTGACGGTAATGGACTCAAAATGGGATTGCTAGCCTTACCGGCCCGTTAACTCTGCTGATGTGGCTGGTGGTATTTTCAAAGGGGCCTACCGCTGAGCGTCCAAAGCGTTTGCCTGTTTCAGGTGGTAGGCCTGTATTATAATATGCAAATCAGGGTCCTAGGATCCCGATTGCCATTTTAGGTTGGAACTAATTGGAGCAAGCGCCACGCACACCCTGATCAGCTCCACTAGTGATAGAGCCCAACAGGCTCAGCAAAGATGCTTGAAATAATTTCTGTGGGGCCAAGAGGAGCAGGAGCAATTTTGATTCCCCCCTCCCACACACCCCCCTCCCCCCAACAACACCCCAACCGCAGTTACCTTGTTGCCAGCAGGGGCAGCCCAATATTGGTGAGCCTTAATCCAGCAAGCTGCATTGAAACGGCCATTTGGCAGCTCGCCGGCTCGATGCAAATGAGGCTGGGCCTCAAAATGGTGGCCGCCTCTTCACTACAGGTACTGGCACCTGGCCAGCGCCAACCCCCAAGAATGAATATTTCTCCGACCGCTGTTTGGGGCTAGATTGAGAACATGTTCTGTTTACATATATATATTTACAATGCAAATAATAACCATAGAGGATGACTTTAATGTGCTACTGTTTGGGCTTAGAAACAGGACGGTAACAGGACCAAACTAGCTCAGCAGGCAGGCGGATCGCCGCTGCCAAGTTGCCATCCCCTCCCAGTTTTTGAGTGGACCTCCATCCAGGCGGCCAGAGAACCTGTAGAAACAGGCAAAATGCTCATGCGTAGATGCAACTTGTAGTTGGATGACATAGTTAGGACCCCCGATACCATTTCTGTCTCAGCCTGCCTGAATACAGCCAGTTCCTGCCTCCACCCACCAACCATGGGCAGTACAGGTCAGGAGGCTGCCATCTCCAATGAGAATGATCGGGATCCTCAGCCAGGGAAAGCTGGATGTGGGTTTGGAAGACATTTTTACAGCAATCGCTTGTGGGTGTTGAGCCTTAAAGGATCCCAAATGTCATTTGCTGCTTTAGGTTCTGCGCCCAAGATGCCTGCTGCTCCAAAGTGGCTGAATTCCTGACATTAACACCCCTTTGAGGAGCTGCTGGAAACCCTTCCCATTCAGCCACCTCCAGGTCATCAAGCCGCCTATAGGGGAGCATGTTTCAAGCTGGCAGCTCCTTGACCACTTTACAATAAGAACCCAGGTTGGATCACATGCTGGGTCCTCTTGGCGATTGCTATATGTCCAAAAAGTGGTCAGGGTGGAAATCACCCCCAAAGTCCTTCCCCGGGCCTGCTGATGTAGGGTAAGGTTTCCAAACTAGGATTTACTTATCATCTTGAAGGGTGAACAAAGCAAAATCGATTTAAAAGTGGAAACTCAAAACCAGCTTTTTAATAATACAAACGTAAAATATTGGAAACGCTCAGCAAGTCAGGCAGCATCTGTGGAGAGAAACAGGGCTAAGGTTTCAGGTCAGTGACCTCTCATCAGAACTGGAAGTTGGAGATTTAACAGTTTTTAAGCAAGTACAGAGCCAGGGAAAAATGGGGGAGAACAAAGGAAAAGGCCTGTGATAGGGTGGAGGGCCGGAGTGATTAAATGGGATAATGGGATAATGGTAGAAGGCAAAAGTGGGTAGTAGCGGGACAAGTAAAGAAATGAAAGATGGATCCAGAGGAGGTGTAAATGGTTACAGCAGAACCATTACCAGCACCTGCTGTCTGAGAAAATGGGAGCAAAAATAAGTTGCATGAGATTTTTAATGTTTCAGTCAGTTATTCAACTAGTTGATCCCCTGTATTTTGTTTCACAATTGTCCAGCATCCTTTTAGTCCATTGTCTTTGATAACTTTTGTGACAAATGGAAAGATATTATTCAATATTAATTGCCTGTCTGTGTGGAAGGTGGATCAGACGAGGAGGGAGTAGAATTGGCATTTTGCTCCAATGGAAGAGGAAGCGCAAAAGCGGAACTGTATCACACCCTGAACCAGACGAGGAAAGGACAGCTGGGACACATCTTGGTCGCTGTTGTCAACAAAAGTATGCAGAGTGTACTGAGGGTAACAGCACAAGGCTGTGGACACCTCATCACCAGATCCGAGGTAATTTTATCCAATGACAATAGACCTACAACTCGTCGCAGATTCCAACTTTAACTCCTTCAGAGGAGGTTTACCAGGATGGTACCGGGGATGAGGGAGTTTAGTTATGTGGAGAGATTGGAGAAGCTGGTATTGTTCTCCTTACAGCAGCTACGTTTAATGGGAGAACTAATAGAGGTATTCAACAGAATGAGGGGTTTTGATCAAGCAAGTCGGGAGAAACTATTTCATCTGGCAAGTGGGTCGGTAGCCAGAGGTCATAGATTTAAAATAATTGGCAAAAGAACTAGTGGGGAAATGAGGAGAAATTTCTTCACACAGAGGGATGTTAGGATTTGGAATGCACTACCTGAAAGAGTGGTGGAGTCAGATTCCATAGGAGATTTTAAAAGGCAATTGGACATAGACTTGAAGGGGACTTCTTTGCAGAGTTATGGGGTAAAATCTGGGGTGTGGAACTATGTGGACAGCTCTTTTAAACAGCCGGCACAGGCCTGCTGGGCCAAATGGCCTCCTCCTGTGCTGTAAGGCTCTATGATTCTATGAAAGTGAATAGCTGGTCACTATGTTTAAAATGAGTTACGTTAATATATTGCCATATGGAAACCCTCAAGCAGGTCTGCTAGCTATGTCAGTTTAGTTTAGTTGGTAGAACTCTTGCATCTTAGCTAGAAGGTTACGGGTTCACGTCTCCTCTGGGACTTGAACATCTAATCTAGGCTGGAATTTCAGTGCAATACTAAGGGAATACTGCATTGTTGGAGGTGCTGTCTTTTAGATGCAATATCAAAGCAAGACCCCCCCATCTGCCTGTTATGGGGGATGTAAAAGATCCTATGACACTACTTGAAGAAGAGCAAAGAGTTCTCCTCTTGCTATGGACAAGCTTCATCCCTCAAACACCACCAAAAACTGATAAACTAGTCGTTTACCTTATAAACATAAAATGCTGGAAATACGCAGCAGGTCAGGCAGCATCTGTGGAGAGAGAAACAGAGTTAACGTTTCAGGTCGATGACCTTTCATCAGAACTTCTGAAACGTTAACTCTGTTTCTCCACACCGGCTGAAAATTTCCAGCATTTTCTGTTTATATTTTAGATTTCCAGCATCCGCAGTATTTTGCCTTTGCACTTATTGTTGTTTATGGAACCTCTCTCAGCTCTGCTCAGCTGCATGCAGACGCTGAGCCTCAAGGGGCCATCCAGAAAGAGGGCGATCCTGGAGGTGCAGGAAGAAGTGCAGGGGGCTCTGACGGGTTTTGCAAGTGCGATGTCTGCAAATCTGCAGAGAATGGAGGAGTCCATCTCCAACATGAGCACCACCATGTCCCAGGCGATGGCGACTGTAGGCTCCTCCATGGATAGGATGACCACCTGCATGGAGCAGCTAATGCACCACTCATAGGAGCACATGGTCTCTGTGGAGAATAAATGGCTATCTATGGAGGATAAATGGCTATGTATGGAGAACAGATGGCAGAGGCTCATTCACCTCAGCATGGACGTGGGTCCTCATGGCCCCACTGATGTGCAGCAAGGTGCTCTCCAGCTCCTTGGCAGCAGGGAAGTGAGCAGGCTGCCTCTACCTCTGCTGAAGCCACAGGGCTAGCACCTTGTAGAAGCACGCGGAAGAGAAAGATGACACACAGGTACATTCGCAAGGGTGTTTTATCCAATATTTATGTAAATTTTCCGTTAATGTGCTGTCAAACATAAAAATATTTATTTTCACCACTTTCCGGTCTTGGTCACATTTGTGTGCACCTTTGGAAGTGGCTTAGTGAGTTCCAGTGAATGGTGAGACATAATGGTATTTCCAGCAATGGTGGTGAGTGTGAAAGGAATGGCTTGGTCATTGCAGGAATGCTTTATGGTGTTGGTGTGGGGTGGTGCCAATCTGCCGCATCATGTGGCAGCCATATGGGTTTACAGCATCAAGTGAAGTAAATCTGGCCATGGTGAGGCCATCCCTGGCCTCTCGCGAGCAATGTGCTTGGGTGCTGATGCCCTCTGTCCTGTGCAACATCAGGTGATTGCGGAGAAGGTTGGTGGTGTTGTTGGTGCTGCAGGTGTGCCTGATGCTGCTGGTGTTGGGGCTGATCATGGTGGGATTCTGAGGACCAAGGTGAGACAGTATAAACGGCACCCATGTTGATGGAATAGAGTCATAGGCCTAGAAATTCAGTTGGTTGCGCCAGCAGTTAGCGCCTTAAGAGAAGTGAATTTCGGGCGCTATGCGTGTAGCGCCCGGGCGCAGCGCAGTTTGCGCCTCGCCCCAAATTAAGTTGACCCTTAGCGCCGGCGCAAAGTTTAGCGCCCGCCCGGCTGCGCGCGCAGAAAATGACGTCACATCCTCGTGCAACGCCCTTTGCGCACCCCGGTTCCAAACTTCAGTCGGACCGCCCCATTGTGCGGCTGGCGGCCAGAGCGTTTGTAAAATGGAACGCAACACAGCCGACGCGGGCCCCGGGGAGCGCAAATTAAAGGGCACGTACCCTGCAGTATAAAGGGCAGCCATTTTGCAGCAAACACTCTTGTGCAACGGATTTCTGGACACACAACAAGGAGGAGAGCTAACTGGTTTCGTGCAGCAATAGCTCAGGTATTTTTGGACTCAGGCCAAAGCGCTGCAAGTGCCCTGTTGGAAATTTGACTGTTTGCCAGCATTTGATGGGGGTTGCATGGGGTGCCAACGCGGAGTTTCAGCGCCATGTGCGTAGGGCTCGCAGACGCGGGGTCAGAGGGGCAGCCCTGGCTAGAGGCAGAGGGGGCAACAGGCGTCGGCAACATAGGCCTTACCCAGTCAGGGTATACCGCCAGCAGCGCTCCTACCTCACCATGAGTGGCGCGCGATGTGTAAGAAGGCTGAGATTCCGAAAGGAGGTGGTTGCAGAGATCTGCCACCTGCTTCGCAGAGATCTGCGTCCAAAGCTCAGGTGCAGGACGTCTCTGCTGGTGGAAGTGAAGGTGACGGTGGCATTGAACTTCTATGCCACCGGCTCCTTCCAATCCGCTGTTGGGGGCATAGCTAACATATCCCAGTTCGGCGTGCATCGCTGCATCCGCCAGGTGACCGATGCCCTTTTCAGAAGGAGACGCCAATTCATCTCCTTCCTCATGGCCCTGGAGAGCCAGCATCAGCGTGCAGTGGGATTTGCAAGACTCGCGGCCTTCCCCTTGGTGCAGGGCGCCATTGACTATACGCATGTGGCTTTGCGGGCACCTCTGGAGCATGGCGAGCAGTATCGCAACCGGAAGGGCTACCATTCTCTCAATGTGCAGCTGGTGTGTGACCACAAGCAGCGCATCCTGGCTGTCAATGCCTGCTTTCCAGGCAGCTGCCACGATGCCTTTATCCTGCGGCAGAGTACTGTGCATGACATGTTCGAGGCACAGCCTCCCCCAAGAGGATGGCTACTCGGGGACAAAGGCTATCCTTTGTGTACCTGGCTCATGACCCTGCTCCGCGCGCCCAGGACCACTGCTGAAGAGGCATACAACGAGAGCCATCAAAGGAGCAGAAACATCATCGAGCAAACTATTGGGGTCCTCAAGCAGCGGTTCTGCTGCCTTGATCGTTCCGGCGGATCTCTGCAGTATTCGCCGCACCGGGTCTCCCAATTTGTCGTAGTTTGCTGCATGCTACACAACCTGGCTCTCCGCAGGATTCAGGCACTGCCACCTGACGTTGGACCACCACCTCAGGAGGAGGAGGAGGAGGAGGAGGAGGAGTACGTTCCCAGGAGGGAGCGACAAGGTCCAAGGGCCGTCCGTCGCCAGCTTATTGAACGTAACTTCTAAGCCCCCTGTCAGGGAATGCCTTGTGGCCATGAAGCAAGATGAATGCAGCCGCTCCGCAAGCCCTCAGCCGGCGAAGGCAACAAAGACTAACAAGAACAACCATGGACACTGTCTGAATAAAGATAAATTTATATTTGACAAAAATGAAACCCCTTTCCACATGAATCCCAAAAACAATCAACGGCCCCCACAAAAAGTGCAACAAACGACTCACTCCCACAACCTGGGGAGGAGTAACTCCACATTTAAACAAACCAGGCCTCAACCTCGGCCTTAACGCAAAAAACATACCCATAAACAAAACAACCATGGGCAAAATAAAGATGTCCACCGCCATATAAAATGAAAGCTGGCCACACCCTCTACTTAGTGGCCCACGAGGGCGAGACCTTGTCCAGCCTTTTGGCGCCCCTGCCCGGCCTGCTGCTCCTCCGCAAGCTCTGCCCAGTGGCTGCTGCGAGGCTGGGGGAAGGCGCCTGAGGGTCAGATGTCCTTCCGCCAGATGGCCTTGGGGGGCGGCCTACACGGGCTTTGGGCCTCGAGGGGCCGGCTGTTGATTGGCGCACATGTGCATGCCTACCATCAGCTCCAGCCGCTTGCCGTTGACGCTCCACTGGGGGAGTGGCGGCGACGGATGGCGCAATGTGGGCAAGCTGGCGTATTGGAGGCGCTGGCTGGTGATGTCGCACGCTGGCACTCGCCCGGGCACGCACTGCACGATCCGCACCAATCAGCCGAAGGGCGGATCGCTGTGCTGCTGCAGCGCGGCGGGTGTCCTGGCGATGCCTGGCTGAGAGAGCGCGTGTGGCAGCAGTGAGTGCCCCTGTTGCCCTGGTCTGCGCCCGCATCACATCCGCCACTGACTTGACGGCATCAGCCAACGACTCCATCGCCGGAGGCATCCGTTCCACTACCTCCATCATCATCCGGCCACTCTCGGCATTTGATGCCCCAAACTCCCGCACACTGGTCGCCAGCGACTCGATGGCCTCAGGCATCCGTCCCACCACCTGCATGAGCTCTGTGTGGCGGCGGTCCGAATCCTCAGCCATTTGGTCCAGCTGGCGCGCCTCCTCCGAGGTGAAGGTGGCCGGACTGGAGGCGGGACTCTCCCGCTGGGGAGCAGGGGTCCGAGCTAGGCGACCCTTGGCACGTTGCTGGCGCCGAATGTCCGCAGCAACTGCACTCCCCTCCGATCCTTCCCCCCTCTGGGGGAAGGCCGCGGCCCACCCGCAGCCCTCCTGGGTGGCTGGACGCCACTGGTCCCAGCAGCTGCACTCCCCTCCGAAAGTTGCTCCAGGCTCTCGTCCAGGGAAGACGTGTCCAACACTTCGCCCTCTGCTGCGGGACCTGAGTCCTCCCCTGATGGTCCGGGTTGCTCTTCCTCCTCCTCCTCCTCCTCCTCCTCCTCCTCCTGTTCGGAGGGGCTGTCACTGGCAGCTTCAGGGAGCTCTTCGTCACCAGCTGAAAGTAGGAAGGCACAAGAGTAGCTTCAGAGTGAGGAGAGGGCGTCAGCGAGGGAGTCATGACTGGTGGCATTCAGCGCATTGGTGGCACAGTGGCAAAGGAGGTAGCTCGGATGCGCAAGTGCGACGAGAGAGGGCCATTGCCGGGCAGCGGAGGGTCGGCTTCTCCGCACGCTCTGGGCACAATCACGCGGCCTCCCATGAGGCCACTCACGCGCTCCTCCAGGGGAGTGAGCTTCTGGAACTTGGCGCGGCCTCCCCCGGTGATGTCGCGGCGCTTGCGATTATTCGCAAGTTTAGCCTGCAAGAGAAAGGACGGACTCTAAGTACGGTGTGTAGCCGTGACGTAGTGTGCACTGCCTCCCATGGTGGAATAGCTTGGCCAGAGTGTAGCCCTGATCTAGTGTGCACTGCCTCTCATGGTGGAATAGCTTGGCCAGTGTGTAAAGTGCAGAATGTGCAATTGATGCTCATGACTGTCCCAAAGCTGCTGGCTGAGGGCTGCCCATTAGGCCTTTCAGGTCCCTTTGCCCATCATGTCAGGTGTACATGCAAGAATGAGGAGGAGAGTGGAAAGGGTACTCACCCTGACAATCCTGGTCAGGTCATTATTTCTTCCGACATTGCACCTTGTCCCTGGGGGCATCGCCGTAGGATGACACCCTGGTGGCAATCTCCCTCCAGGCTTTGGTGTAGACGCGGTGGGTGGGATTCCTGCCAGTGTCTGGGAACAAGATCCTGCGCCTCTTCTCCAATGCTGTCAGCATGATATCCAGATCACGCTCTGAGAAGCGCAGGGCACGCTCACGGGCCTTCTCATGCGTTGCCATGGCTCCTTGGGCTCAGCAGCAGTGTTGAGGCCTAGTTTGAAAGCTGCAGTGTGCAGGGCGTGGCAGCAGACCAAATCGTCCCTTCCCCCTTTAAGAGCTGGCCGGCGCCACGGGGTCTGCTGTCAATCAAAAAATGACCGCACCCGCGCTGCGCCCCGCCTCGGCGCTATCCCTCTGCACCACCAGCTTAGCGCCTAAAGATAGTCGTGTAACGCCTCTTTTAGCGCTCCAGCAACCTCTTAGGGCGAAGCAACTGAATTTCGGCGAAGGGGGCACAACTTTGGGACGGGCGCTAAAGTCGGGCGGGCGCTAACGTTAGCGCCCCAAAACTGGCAAAACTGAATTTCTAGGCCATAGAGTTATACAGCACAGAAAGAGGCCCTTCGGCCCATCACGTCCGCGCCGGCCATCAAGCCCTGTCTAATCTAATCCCATTTCCAGCATTTGGTCCATAGCCTTGTATGCTATGGCATTTCAAGTGCTCATCCAAATGCTGCTTGAATGTTGTGAGGGTTCCTGCCTCTACCACCCTTTCAGGCAGTGAGTTCCAGATTCCAACCACCCTCTGGGTGAAAAAGTTTTTCCTCAAATCCCCTCTAAACCTCCTGCCCCTTACCTTGAATCTATGCCCCCTTGTTATTGACCCCTCTACTAAGGGGAAAAGTTCCTTTCTATCTACCCTATCTATGCCCCTCATAATTTTGTATACCTCAATCAGGTCCCCCCTCAGCCTTCTCTGCTCCAAGGAAAACAACCCCAGCCTGTCCAGTCTTTCTTCATAGCTGAAGCGCTCCAGCCCAGGTAACATCCTGGTAAATCTCCTCTGCACCCTCTCCAAAGCAATCACATCCTTCCTATAGTGTGGCGACCAGAACTGCACACAGTACTCCAGCTGTGGCCTTACCAGCGTTTTGTACAGCTCCATCATAACCTCCCTGCTCTTATATTCTATGCCTCGGCTAATGAAGGCAAGTATCCCATATGCCTTTTTAACCACCTTATCCACCTGTTCTGCTGCCTTCAGGGATCTATGTACATGCACACCAAGGTCCCTCTGATCCTCTGTCTTTCCTAGGGTCTTACCATTCATTGTGTATTCCCTTGCCTTGTTAGTCCGTCCAAAATGTATCACCTCACACTTTTCAGGGTTAAATTCCATTTGCCACTGTTCCGCCCATCAGACCAACCCATCTATATCGTCCTGTAGCCTGAGGTTTCCCTCCTCGCTATTTACCACCCCACCAATTTTTGTGTCATCTGCGAACTTACTGATCATACCTTTTACATTCACATCCAAATCATTAATGTAGACCACAAACAGCAAGGGACCCAGCACCGATCCCTGGCAGGTGAAGTAGAGATGACAGAAGCAATCTGTCAATGGTGAGAGAGGTTCTTCCAATGAGGTGACACTGGATGGAGACTTAGCTGGAAAGACATGCAGCCTGCAGAATCTGTGCTGGGAATGGAGTGAGCAACAGCTTCTGCCTGACAAAAGTGATTAGCTGTCAGGTGGGAGCTTTTATAGACATTTCATACTGTCAAGTAATCAGCTGGAGCAATGGCCACAGAAATCCCGCCTCAGGTTGACAGACGTGGTCCCCGAGCAGCGTGGTTCCTGTGGTCATGCAGGTAAATTTAAAATATAGGGTGAAAAAGGCTCTTAACTATCGGAAAACAAGCTTATAATGATTTCAATTAGGTCGCCTGTCTCTGCTGGTCGGGTCGCTGCCACATCACGGCAGCATCGCAGGGTGCAGCCGAATTTCTGCCACGGGGCGGTAATGGGTCGCCGCACATTGCGATGACATCATCTCCGGAGGCGTGGCGGCGCAAGGCGCTACCGGCAGGGGTGCGGCGCTATCGTGTAGTGCCTCAGCAACGCCCTACCGAATTTTGCGGGAGGCGCTTTCTTTACCCTACCCCCCCCTCACCGGGCAATAGCCCCACCCGGAGGCGCTAATAGCAGGCGCAAAGGAGCCGAATTTCGCCCCCTTAATCTTTTATCTATTTACCCTTGCTCTAGACCCCACAATCACTAGAATCAGCCTGTTTCTAACTACCCTGTTGCTCTATCAGATCACACCATATCTCCTCTCTTCTAACAAAAATAGCCCAAACTTTTCAAGTATTTCTTTGTATTTGCATTTTCCCATACCAGGCAGCATTCTTGTGAATCCGCACTGTACCCTCTTTATTGCCTCAACATCCTTCCTATCATGTGGAGCCCATAACTCCTTTCAGTATTACCCAACTGTGGTCTTACTAAGGTTTTTTCTATATTCACCATTACATTTTGACTTTTATATTCTATACCTCTTGCCGCTTAAGGTGCTGCTTCTGAACCTGAATCCCCAAATCCCCCTACTTTTTAAATTTCCCTGCATGGCCACAGGATTCACACAGCTCGGGAACTGAAAGGAAATTGAGAGAGTACAATGGCAACATGTTCCTGTAAAGGTCAAGGGTGGGACCAACAAGCCCAGGGAACCTTGGATGTCAAGGGATATACGAGAATGGATTAGGAAAAAAAGGGGGGCTTTTGGCAGATACAAAGGACTAAAGACAGAGGAAGCCCTAGAGGAGTATAAAAAGTGCAGGGGGATATTTAAAAAAGAAATTAGGAGAGCGAGGAGGGGCCATGAAATAACACTGGCGAGCAAAATAAAGAAAAATCCTAAGGTGTTTTATAAGTATATTAAGGGCAAGAGGATAACTAGGGAAAGAGTAGGGCCCATTAGGGACCAAAGTGGCAAGCTGTGTGTAGAGCCAGAGGATGTAGGTGGGGTTTTAAATGAATTTTTTGCATCTGTGTTCACTATGGAGAAGGACGATGTGGACATAGAAATTGGGCAGGGGGACTGTGATATACTTGAACATATTAGCATCGAGAGGGAGGAGGTACTAGCGGTTTTAGCAGGCTTAAAAGTGGATAAATCCCCAGGCCCGGATGAGATGTATCCCAGGCTACTATATGAGGCAAGGGAGGAGATTGCAGGGGCTCTGACACAAATTTTCAGAACCTCTCTGGCCACAGGGGATGTGCCAGAGGACTGGAGAACAGCTAACGTAGTACCATTATTCAAGAAGGGTAGTAGGGATAAACCAGGGAATTACAGGCCAGTGAGCCTAACATCAGTGGTAGGGAAATTATTGGAAAAAATTCTGAGGGACAGAATTAGTCTCCACTTGGAGAGGCAAGGATTAATTAGGGATAGCCAGCATGGCTTTGTCAAGGGAAGATCATGTCTGACCAAGTTGATTGAATTTTTCGAGGGGGTGACTAGGTGTGTGGATGAGGGTAGTGCAGTGGATGTGGTTTACATGGATTTCAGTAAGGCTTTTGATAAAGTCCTGCATAGGAGACTGGTCAGGAAGGTAAGAGCCCATGGGATCCAGGGTGCCTTGGCACATTGGATCCAAAACTGGCTTAGTGGCAGAGGGTGATGGTGGAAGGTTGTTTTTGTGACTGGAAGCCTGTGTCCAGTGGGGTACCGCAGGGATTGGTGCTGGGTCCCTTGCTGTTTGTGGTCTACATTAATGATTTGGATGTGAATGTAAAAGGTATGATCAGTAAGTTCGTAGATGACACGAAAATTGGTGGGGTGGTAAATAGCGAGGAGGGAAGCCTCAGGCTACAGGACGATATAGATGGGTTGGTCTGATGGGCGGAACAGTGGCAAATGGAATTTAACCCTGAAAAGTGTGAGGTGATGCATTTTGGACGGACTAACAAGGCAAGGGAATACACAATGAATGGTAAGACCCTAGGAAAGACAGAGGATCAGAGGGACTTTGGTGTGCATGTACATAGATCCCTGAAGGCAGCAGAACAGGTGGATAAGGTGGTTAAAAAGGCATATGGGATACTTGCCTTCATTAGCCGAGGCATAGAATATAAGAGCAGGGAGGTTATGATGGAGCTGTACAAAACGCTGGTAAGGCCACAGCTGGAGTACTGTGTGCAGTTCTGGTCGCCACACTATAGGAAGGATGTGATTGCTTTGGAGAGGGTGCAGAGGAGATTTACCAGGATGTTACCTGGGCTGGAGCGCTTCAGCTATGAAGAAAGACTGGACAGGCTGGGGTTGTTTTCCTTGGAGCAGAGAAGGCTGAGGGGGGACCTGATTGAGGTATACAAAATTATGAGGGGCATAGATAGGGTAGATAGAAAGGAACTTTTCCCCTTAGTAGAGGGGTCAATAACAAGGGGGCATAGATTCAAGGTAAGGGGCAGGAGGTTTAGAGGGGATTTGAGGAAAAACTTTTTCACCCAGAGGGTGGTTGGAATCTGGAACTCACTGCCTGAAAGGGTGGTAGAGGCAGGAACCCTCACAACATTCAAGAAGCATTTGGATGAGCACTTGAAATGCCATAGCATACAAGGCTACGGACCAAATGCTGGAAAATGGGATTAGATTAGACAGGGCTTGATGGCCGGCGCGGACGCGATGGGCCGAAGGGCCTCTTTCTGTGCTGTATAACTCTATGGCTCTATGACTCTAACCATGTCTGTCAACCTGAGGCATGAGTTCCGTGGCCATTGCTCCAACTGATTACTTGACAGCATGGAAAACAAACCAAAATAAAAACATGTTGATTACATCGGCTAACAGATTGATGGAGATTCTGTTCTACTTGAAAAGCTACTGGTAAATGTTAATTCAGAAATTCCTGAAAGGATGTAAGTACTACCCTGGATGGTGAGGGAAATACATTTTTCATTGGCCACTCCCAGCTGTTGCCTTCCAACTCAACAGTAATTGCAGTGAATTGATCTGCACTATAAAAAATGTCATATACCATTTAAATAGATTTTTGTGTTGTTTCTGGTCATGTTTTTCTCACCGTATACTGTGATTACCCAGTTACACATTAGATCAAGTCATCACTCATTCCACTGGTTCAATTTGCTTCCAGTCCCTGAATATGACTACTTAAATTTTTCAGTCTGAGACTTTAGGGTGAATTTCTGCAGAGGTTCTCTCACTTGTCCATTGTTAACTTCAACAGAAGAGCTGCAGAAATCCCAGAAACACATTGCAAGCAGCACTTACACTGTTTGTCCGGGTTTCCGCAGCTCTTCCTTTGAACTTGCATAAGATTGTAAATCCACCCCTTTACAATTACATTTAAAATCTGCTTAATTTTATATATTACCTATACACATAGATCTTTTATTTGTACCAGTTACTGTTAAAAAAAAAAAATTTGGATTCGTGACTAAAGCACCAATAACTTCCCAATTAATGTACTTTTTAAATTATGTTCTTGATCGTATTTGTAGATGGCGCCATATTATTTAATGATTGCATTATTTAAATATTTCTTTGTCACTCATATATAACTTTTATTATATTATTGTACAGTAAAGATTCAACACCCACTATGTTAGATTAAACTTAAAATTTAATGTGGCCATGGTCCCTTTAAGAATCCTGGCTTAAAACATCATGAGTGACGTCACCAGACCCGCTCCATCTCATTGGGCTGGGTAACGAGCTGGGCGGGCTTAACAGACCCGCCCAGGTAAGGAAAATTCCAGGAAAATTGTTTGATTCCCACCACAAGGTAGAACATTTTCCTAATAGAGACAAGTTTTGCTAGTTCATTAGATCAAGCATGCCATTTTAAAAAGTGACATCCTCTATACTTCACGTTCATCATGGAGTAGAACTTGACAGTGGTGGTGGAAAGTCTACAGCTGAGCTCATCCTTGTCCATCAGGCTAGGGCAAGGTATGGGGTGACAAGTAGCCTTCAATTAGAGAAAATGGAGAGAGTTTTTTTTTGTCAAAAAGTACTATAAATTTCATTTATCTTTGGAAGACTGGAATAGTAGATCAGTAGTTCAGTGTATTATAGTTCATAACATTTCATCATTGGATATTGTATGGTAATTATTTTTCCAGCAAAGGGGCATGGTTTGAAAGCAGAAAGTGACTTTCAGTACCAAGGGGGGTTTTGTGTTTTATAGTCAGGCACATGAGAACATGTTGCTTGATGCTGACTTCAGTTGGATTCTCAGCTCCTGCATTATTACATCATTTGTTGCAGTATTCTCAGATTGCTCCCTCTGAACAGGGGAGATTTTATTGCAGCTGACGAGACTATGAAGGATTTCAAGTAGTTGAGAAGTCTTCTATTCAGTGCGTGTTAAATCTAATTCCATTAATGCCAATTGTAGGCTTTTTTTTTTGCTTTTAGGCCAAACTCTCAGAAGTTGTTTTGCATTTTAAGAACCAGTTGCTGAAAAAGCTCAAAGATTTTGATCTACATGTTTGGAAATTCAGGAAAAATGTGAGTACCACGCACAAAGTCCTAGAATTTGCAGTTTTCTTTCATTAGTCTTATAAAAAATTAGAATCTAGGAACAAAGGAACAGGAGTCTGCCATTTCCTGTTCCGCCATTCAGTGAGATCGTGGCTGATCTGTGACCTAACTCCATATACCCGCCTTTGCCCCATATCTCTTAATACTCCTGGTTAACAAAACTCTATCAATCTCAGAATTTAAATTAACAATTGACCTTTGCAGAAGAGAATTCCGAACTTCTACCTCACTTTGCGTATAGAAGTGTTTCCTAACTTTACTCCTGAAAAGGCTGGCTCTAATTTTTAGGCCAGTGG
Source organism: Somniosus microcephalus (assembly GCF_052327205.1). Taxonomy (NCBI): domain Eukaryota; kingdom Metazoa; phylum Chordata; class Chondrichthyes; order Squaliformes; family Somniosidae; genus Somniosus; species Somniosus microcephalus. The sequence continues at coordinate 31,377,618 of NC_140997.1, read as the reverse complement.
AAATAGTTTCTCTCTATCTACTCTATCAGTTCCCCTTAATATCTTGAAAACTTCGGTCAAATCACCTAAATTCTAAATTCCAGGGAATACAACCCTAGTTTGTGTAACCTCTCCTTGTAATTTAACCCTTAGAGTCCAGGTATCATTCTGGTAAATCTATGTTGCACTTCCTCCAAGGCCAATATATCCTTCCTAAGATGTGGTACCCAGAACTGAACACAGTACTTCAGGTGTGGCCTAACTAGGCTTTGTATAGCTGTAGCATAACTTCTACCCCCTTGTATTCTAGTCCTCTATAGATAAAGCCCAGCATTACATTAGCCTTTTTGATTATTTTCTGTACCTGTCCGTGACATTTTATGATCTATGTACATGGACCCCAAAGTCTCTTTGGACCTCCACTCTTTCTAGCTTTTCACCTTTTAGAAAGTACTCTGATCTATCCTTTTTAGGTCCAAAGTGGATCACCTCGCACTTGCCTATATTGAAATCCATTTGCCACAGATTTGCCCATTCACTTAATCTATTAATATCTCTTTGTAATTTTATGCTTCCATCTACACTGCTTATAATGCCACCTATCTTTGTGTCATTGGCAAATTTGGATCTGTGGCTCTGCATCCCAGCATCTAAATCATTAATAAATACTGTGAATAGTTGAGACCCCGAAACAGATCCCTTTGGGACACCACCAGTCACATCCTGCCAATTAGAGTACCTGCCCATTATTCCTACTCTCTGTCTCCTGCCGAATGTTATGCTAACTGGTCTATAATTCCCTGGTTTCCCTCCCTCACCTTTCTTAAATAGTGAAGTGACGTGCAATTTTCCAATCTAAAGGAACGTTCGGAAGATTATATTAGGGCATCTGCAATGTTCTCACCTACTTCCTTTAAATTCCTGGGATGGAAACCATCTGGTCCTGGGGGTTTGTCACACTTTAGTGCGATTATTTTCTTCATTACTGTTATTTACGTTAATTTTGGTGAGTCCCCGTCCCTGATTTAATATTAGTTTCCTTGGGATGCCCGGCATGTGCTACTGTAAATGCCGATGCAAGTAATTATTCAACACTAGCTGGAGTGCCCGGTGGTGCCGAGGCTTTTTCGAGGGCATGTTGTTGTTGTTGGAAGAGAGAGAGAGAGAGCGACTGGGGGGGGGGGGGAGAAGAGAGAGAGAGAGCGCGACTGGGGGGAAGAGAGAGAGCGACTGGGGGGTAGAGAGAGAGCGACTGGGAGGAAGAGAGAGAGCGACTGGGGGGAAGAGAGAGAGCGGGTGGGGGGAAGAGAGCGGGGGGAAGGGAGGGCGGGGGGGAAGGGGCGTGGGGGAAGGGAGGGGGGAAGGGGAGGGGGAAAGGGAGGGGGGGAAGGGGCGGGGGGAAGGGAGGGGGGAAGGGGCGGGGGGGAGAAGGGGGAGCGGGGGGGGGAAAGGGGGGTGGGGGGGCAAGGGGCGGGGGGGGCCCAGGCCAAGAGCCCCGCTCTCCGAGCCCCGCCACCCCCCCCCCGGCCGAGCCCGATTGCGGCTCTGAGAGACGGCCGGCAGCCGAGCCCCGCCCCCCCCCCCCCCCGCCGAGCCCGATTGCGGCTCTGAGAGGCGGCCGAGCCTCGCCCCCCCCCCCCGCCGAGCGCGGAACAGAGACGCCGCGTCTCACCTGCTCCTGCTGGGGGGGGGGGGCGAGGCTCGGCCGCCCTCTCAGAGCCGCACCTCGGGCTCGGCGGGAGGGGGGGGGGGGGGTCGGCTGCGGAGCTTATCAGAGCGCAATCCGAGCTCAGGCCTGGCTGGGCAAGAAAGGTGCAGGCTTTGAGGCCTAAGAAAAAAACGGGGAAAGGTAGGAAAAAGAATGTTCAGGTTAGGTTTACAAATGAGTGATTTTTTTAAAAACAATTTAATAAATTCAATTTTATTTTGGTGGAAATGTATATTTGAAAAGAAAGACGCAGAAAGCAGGAAAAAGAATGGAAGCAAGATGGCGGCGACTCACCTCGGTTAAGAACGATAAGGCCCGCCCACACACGCAGCGATTGGTCGACCGTCAGGTCACCAAAGCGTAGGATTGGTCAATCGTCCCGTCACTCGACCATAGGAGGGCCCGGCCGCACGCGGCAGCAAGCCGCCGTACGATTGGTCGACCTCGAGGTCACTCTGTCACTAATGAGCGGATAATGAGATGCTAATGAGCGGAATGTTGAAGGTTTTTGGGATACCGCGGGCGCGATTTTAGCCCGGCCGAAACGTAAATATGCTTAAAACCGTCTTGGAAGCGTAAGCTTTCTTTGGAGGTAACGCGCGCGTAGGTACGCCCTGTAACTTTCGAGCGCATAGCCCGCCAGACGCACACGCGATGACAGGCAGAATGACAGACAGACAGAATGACAGATTTATATATATCGATGTCTGCCATTTCCATATTTTCATTTGCAATATTGAAATATGCTGGTGGGAAGGCGGCCAGCATTCAGCATGTGCAGTCAAACTTATAGACCGCCTTTGGTCAATTGAACATTGCTGTATGCCAGTGTTGTCGAATAGAAATCGATGGCCAGCCACTAATTAAATGTCAGGAGTGGGATTTGTACCCACGCCTCCAGGGGAGACTATGACCTGAATGCAGCGCCTTACACCGCTCGGCCATCCTGACTGCACAAAATTACGTCACTTTTTCACATATAATATACTTTAAATATAAGTGTTACGATAACAAAAAGAAAACGTCACATAATAAACTTTTTTGATATTGCAACTTTTAAGCCATGCAAAGTATCTATTAACACCAATCAATTATATATAAAGTGTGAGTGGCCATAAGATTGTAAAAGCATTGCACCTATAGATGGTTCTGTAAATGTATCTCTGTAAACACTGCAATGGGTCCGGACATAATGTTATCTGGCAGCCCGAAATTGAACACAAGTGAATTCCAGCCATCAGCTGATAACAGCTGTTACATATATTATTTCTTATACAGGAAACTTCGCGATATCTGGCACCGACGGGACCGAGCTGCTGCCGATCCATCAAAACTTCCGGATAGACCAGCGCTAATGTTGAAGGATACGGAGGTTTTCATCTCCGTATCTGACAACAAACACTGTTGCTTAGCAACAGCTTGTAAACACTTGGCCCGTGCCTTGGAAGCGTCTCTGAAGCTGTTGCTAAGCTACAGAGACGCTTTCCAGAGCCTGACTGTTTAAAAAAAAATGCTAGGAGAAGAAAAAAAACCTAACCAAAACGGCTGCTGATTTCTGCCGTTAGATCGAGGTTTCCGGACATACAACCTCCAGATAAACCAAAGTTTCCTGTAGTCATTTCGTCCAGACCTGCAGGGAAGAATGCCACTGTTCCAATTGTGTGACGTGCTAGTGACAGGACATAGCATTGTTTGGAAGGCCAACATAATCCCCATAACCAAAGGGAATTGCACCGTGTAGCAAAACATAGAGTTCAGTGTTATGGTAGAATGCTTTTGCAATGTCAGGACAGTATGGCCCCATGATATGGGGAGGAAATGTATTCAGCTTAGAGACTGAAAAGAATTGCATCAAAGTAGCACTGTTAATCATTTGGTTCACTGAGCACAAATATGTGTAGCAGTTCCTCGTTCCATTGGACGAGTGTTATTTTCACCCCATCACTGATAACTTGTGGCCTTTTTGGCTTGTATGTATATTGTATTCTGTCAGCCTATTGGCTGTGTCAGTGCTTTCAAGCTCAGTAATCAGCTGTGTAGAGGTACTCCTGATTCACACTACTAATGGCCCGAAACTTGCCTGTCTTAGGTTAGGGGCAAAACATCTTCCTCCCTACGCATGTACTCTGAGCTGTAATTTTATTCTTCTATATAGGTTGAAGATACTGACTTCCTGTATGAAACATGTGGTTGGATGCTCAAGGTCTCGCAGAAAACAGCGGACATGATTAGGAATGGTGGTAGAACATTCCGTCAGTTATGGAGGCTGAGCAGAGCCAGACAGATGATGCTGCATGTCGTTCCATTATACCTCGCAAAGATTCAAGAAACATTACAACAGCTACAAGGAGAACTACAAAGTAAGTAAAGACTGATAAAGAATACGCATTAAAAGATTGAAATGAGGTTGGGCACAGTAGCCTGGAGTTTCCGCTCGGTTGCGCTGGTTTTTGGGGCGCAATTCGCCCAAAATCGGTATAACCAGCGCAAAGGCGGGCAGAATTTTAAGAGCAAATTACATTCAGTGCAGCTCGAGTTTCTGTGATCTTTTGCGCTAGTTTAAAAAACATCGTGCTAGAAGCAGGCCCCACCCACAAACCTGGCCATGCTCCCCAGGGTGAATTCATCACCATTGGGAGTTTGCGCCAATTGCGCTCGTTTGCAGGCCTTCGAGGAGGCTCCAAAAATTAAGCCGTTTTTTTTGGGCGCAAGGACTCTAATAGGCATGTTTTAAAAGCTTTTGAATATATGTATTTATTTTTTTTTTAACTAAGAAACTGACTACTGTACACCAATATAACTCACAAATTGCTTTGTATATTTTTTAAAGTAATTTTCAGTCATTTAAAATCGGGTGGTGGATTGACACGGTGATTAAAAACGTTTGCTTTTTATTTTTGTGATTAACCCATTTTCAGCTAGTTACCACTCTTAAACATATCACGGAATATTTTGTACAGCAATTTTTTTTTAAATTACGTTTTAAAACGCTGCCCGATTGTGCTGGTTTATGGCAGATTTTGCGCGCTGTGATATGCAAATGAATTTGAACGGAAACTAAGAAAAAAAAACACTTTTCAAAACATGCATAATTTTGGGCACTGTTGCACCCGGAAACTCTACCCCATCGCTCGGTCTCTGCAACTGGGAGTATTCAATTGCCTGTGTCCAGTGCATGGGAGGGTCACACACCCATAAGAAATCCGGCACGATTTTCTATCCATTACTTTAGATGTGTCAAATTCCATTATATCATAAGTACCATACAGTTGCCTGTCAGTTCATTATTATTTATTCAATTATCTTAGGTCCTGATCTTAGGTACAACTAGGAAGCCTCCCCAAAACCCAATTAATCAAAAATAGAGAAGTCTGCAAATTACAATGCTCAAAAATACATCGGTTCAAATGATAGGATTGCATTTCCATCCTTTTTTATCATGATCCAGCGAATACAAACTCTTTAAAAAGCTGATGCTTTCCTTCTCCCTCATTCGGTTTCCCATTCCTTTCACACATATAGTGAACATAAAAAGTGTGAAATTCCATTGTGGTATCAAAACCACTGACTGTTAGTGACAAGCCTCCTCTAAATGACATTCAGGGAACATGGTGATCTTCTCCGGTAGAAACATAGAAGATAGGAGTAGGCCATTCGGCCCCTCGAGCCTGCTCCGCCATTCAATGAGATCATGGCTGATCGTCCAAATTCAGTACCCTGTTCCTGCCTTCTCTCCATATCCCTTGATCCCTTTAGCCTTAAGAAATATATCCAACTCCGTCTTCAAGATATTTAATGAATTGGCTTCTACTGCCTTCTTTGGTAGAGAGTTCCACAGGTTCACCACTCTCTGGGTGAAGAAATTCCTCCTCATCTCTGTCCTAAATGGCTTACCCCTTATCCTTAGACTGTGACCCCTGGTTCTGGACTCCCCGACCATTGGGAACATCCTTCCTGCATCTAGTCTGTCTAGTCCTGTTAGAATTTTATAAGTTTCAATGAGATCCCCTCTCATTCTTCTAAACTCCAGCGAGTGCAAGCCCAATCGACTCAACCTCTCCTCATACGTCATTCCTCCCATCCCAGGTATCAGCCTGGTGAATCTTCGCTGCACTCCTTCCTTGGCAAGAACATCCTTCCTCAGATAAGGCGACCAAAACTGCACACAATACTCCAGATGTGGTCTCACCAAGGCCCTGTACAACTGCAGCAAGACATCCTTGTTCCTGTACTCAAGCCCTCTCGCTACGAAGGCCAACATACCATTTGCCTTCTTAACCGCCTGCTGCACCTGCATGCTTACTTTCAGCGACTGGTGCACAAGGACGGCCAGGTCTCGTTGCACTTCCCCTTCTCCCAATCTATTGCCATTCAGATAATAATCTGCCTTCCTGTTTTTGACACCAAAGTGGATAACCTCGCATTTATCCACGTTATACTGCATCTGCCATGCTTCTGCCCAATCACCCAACCTGTCCAAATCATACTGGAGATTCTCGGTATCCTCCTCACAGCACACACGCACACCCAGCTTTGTGTCGTCTGCAAACTTGGAGATATTACATCTAGTTCCCTCATCCAGATCATTAATATATATTGTGAACAGCTGGGGTCCTAGGACCGATGTTTGCGGTACCCCACTAGTCACTGCCTGCCACTCGGAAAACGACCCGTTTATTCCAACTCTTTGCTTTCTATCCGCCAACCAGTTCTCTATCCAAGTCAATACCTTGCCCCCAATCCCATGTGCCTTAATTTTGCACGCTATTCTCTTTTGCGGGACCTTATCGAAAGCCTTCTGAAAGTCCAAATACACCACATCCACTGGTTCTCCCTTATCTATTTTACCAGTTACATCCTCAAAAAATTCCAATAGATTAGTCAAGCACAATTTACCTTTTGTAAATCCATGTTGACTTTGTCCGATCCGGTCACTTTTTTCCAAGTGCTCTGCTATTACATCCTTTATAATGGACTCTAGCATTTTCCCCACTACTGATGTCAGGCTTACCGGTCTGTAATTCCCCGTTTTCTCTCTACCACCCTTTTTGAACAGTGGGGTAACATTAGCTACCCGCCAATCCATGGGTACTGTTCCAGAGTTTATCGAATTTTGGAAGATGACCAGCAATGCATCTACTATTTCTAGGGCCACTTCCTTAAGTACCCTAGGATGTAGATTATCAGGCCCTGTGGATTTATCGGCCCTCAATCCCATCAATTTCCCTAACACCATTTCCCTACAAATACTGATTTCTATCAGTTCCTCCCTGTCATTAGATCCTATGTTCCCCGACATCTTTGGGAGGTTATTTGTGTCCTCCTTTGTGAAGACAGAACCAAAGTATGTATTTAATTGTTCTGCCATTTCTTTGTTCCCCATTATAAATTCCCCTGATTCTGACTGCAAGGGACCTATGCTTGACTTCACCAATCTTTTTCTCTTCACATAGCTATAAAAGCTTTTACAGTCAGCTTTTATGTTCCCTGCAAGCTTACTCACATATTCTATTTTCCCCTTCTTAATTAATCCCTTTGTCCTCCTTTGTTGAATCCTAAACTGCTCCCAATCCTCAGGTTTACTGCTTTTTCTGGCCAAGTTATGTGTCCTCTCCTTGGATCTTATGCTATCCCTAATTTCCCTTGTTAGCCACGGTTGAGTCACCTTTTTTGTTTTATTTTTATGCCAAATTGGGATGAACAAATTCTGTAGTTCACCCATGCGATCTTTGAATGTTTGCCATTGCCCATCCACCGTCAACCCTTTGAGTGTCATTCCCCAATCAATCCTACCCAACTCGCTCCTCATACCATCGTAGTCCCCTTTATTTAAATTCAGGACCCTAGTCTCTGAGTCAACTATTTCACTCTCCATCTTAATGAAGAATTCTATCATATTATGATCGTTCTGACCCAAGGGGCCTCGCACAACAAGATTGCTAATTAATCCTTTCTCATTACATAATACCCAGTCTAAGATGGCCTGATCTCTAGTTGGTTCCTCGACATATTGGTCCAGGAAACCATCCCGTATACACTCCAGGAATTCCTCCTCCACAGTATTGGTACATCTGGCTGGAATTTGAGACCCCGTGAAGCATTTGTTTAATGCGAATGGACTTTTTAATGAGATCACCCAAATAGAGTTCCACTCTGAATCAACACAAATTGCCAGATGTTAGGAGGCCTTCGTTGCAGATGCAAAGCAGTCTTAAAATCATGCATGCTTCTAAGCTGTAGGCTTAAACTGACAAGGACATTCCAATTTGCAAAGTTCCTGACCAATCAACAATTAAACTCTGAATGACCTGAGAATCCATTTACTTAACAATTAGACTTTGTGGCATTAAAGGGAGATAGGCCTATCTTACCAGAAGAATAAAACACTGTGCATTAAATGATGTAACACTCCTTTATTATCCATATAAAACAGTGTCTTATCTGAATTACCACAAGCAACACCACAAAAACGCCACTGTTTATATTGTACAAATGATATGACTATTATTATGGGCCAGAACTTCGGGTCCCCACGGGTGAGTACGCGCTGGGTACTCACGCGTAGGCCCAACGAAATTGCTGGTTTCGTGCATGCACTGCGCATGCGTGGGAAACCGGAACTTCCGTTCCCTTGAAGGAAGGGGTTCACAGGTTGAACGCGTGCGCCGGAGAGGCAGCGCGTACGCTTGGACCTTCCGTTTTTTTTGCAGCTTTCTCCGGGAGGGTAAGTCTCCAGCAGCTACGCTTCCAAAAAGCAGTCGCAAGGCCTGCTTTTAACAAGGTAAGTGGTAAATTAAGTAAAATTAAAACATTTTTTCCACAGGTTTATTATTTTTAAATACTTTAAAGAAAGGTAAGTTTATTTTTAGCCTTGTTAGAAACTGTAATTAATTTTTTCAAAAATTTAAATTATTGTTTAAAATAGTTATTTTATGTAATTTATAGTTATTTTAAAAATGTGATTTAAAAAAAATGTATTTGAAGTTTTAGTTATGTTTTGGGGCTGAATTGTATTCATAGGTTTGACAGGTCTTCCTGTCAAATCTATGAATACAGATTCCCTGCTACCATTGGCTCTCCATGGCCCACGTGATCCCAGGGGACGCTTCGAACTAACTGCACCCCTGGGATACGCAAGCGCTGCGTGCCGGCAGTTGGAGCAGGCCCAGGATCGGAATCCCATGCGGGCCCACAGCACAATGGCCGGCGCGCTAGGTAAGTGCAGGTCGGAGGCTTACACCCGCGGGAAGCCTCCAACCCAAATTTCTGGGCCCATGTATTTCCTGCCCCTCTGGTGTCACACATCCTATGTCACGCTCTAGGATCACACTTTTTTCATTGATTCAAGTGTCAGATTTCCGTAACTATTAGAAGTGACAATTGTCTACTTAAAACCTACCTCTTTGACCAAGCATTTGGTCACCTGTCCTGCTATCTCTTTGTGTGGCTTGATGTCAGATTTTGTCTGATAACATAGTTACATAGAATATACGGCACAGAAACAGGCCATTCAGCCCAACCAGTCCACGCTTATGCTCCACTCAAGTCTTCTCCTGTCCTTCCTTATCTAACTATCAGCTCCTGTGAAGCACCTTGGGATATTTTTACTACATTAAAGGCGCTATATAAATGCAAGCTGTTGTCATTATCTACCTATAACAAATGCAAAAAATGAATCAATCAAATCTATCAAAGGTTTTCAAAATCCTTTTGAATGCAGCAAATCAGAAGTCTGTAGCTGTACAAAAAATTATGAAAATCTACTGATTTTTAAAAAATTAGGCAGATATGATGGAGAATTAGGCAAATATGATGGAGAAACAGACAAAGAGAAAGACACATACAGAGAGAGAAAAACAAATACATACAGAGAGTGGAATATTTATATTTTGTAATATATTGTAAGTGGTTAAAGCATTTGCCTTTTTTATTTAGACCGAGAATTCACATAAATGCTGCTGTGGTATCTAACGTGGTATCTATTGTCTACCTGCAATAGAAAAAGACTTGCATTTCTATAGCGCTTTTCACGACCACCGGACGTCCCAAAGCGCTTTACAGCCAATGAAGTACTTTTTGAAATGTAGTCACTGTTGTAATGTAGGAAACATAAACACTGTTGTAATGTAGGTGAGGAAAGTCCACTTATTTATTTTCCAGGAATCCAATCAAGAAACAATTAGGGACAGATTTTGCTGTTTGATCATTGTGTCCAAATGCTCTATCTGGCGGGGAGGATTGCAACGCTATAAGGAACCAGCCCAATTTTCCATCCATGAATTTAAATTGTCAGGAAGTTAGACGAGCTCCATGACCAGCGTATCATCCTCGCCACCTGATGTTCTTCGATAAATTGCACCTAGGTGATCCAATATGGCCCAGGAACAATAACGGGAAAATCTGCCCCATTTACTCCGCTTCCTCTGGGTAGCTCTCCTACAAACTTCCTAACAAACTCTTTCGCTGAAGGTGTTCACTGTAGCAACCCCCATCATCTCGTAGCAGTCCAACCTCTGACTTTGGGGAGAAGGCAGTGACAGGATACTGAGTTTGGATGATCAGCCATGATCTCATTGAATGGCGGAGCAGGCTCGAGGGGCCGAATGGCCTACTCCTGCTCCTATCTTCTATGTTTCTATGACTCACTGTGAGCAACACCATGAGAGATATGCTAATGTGTGTATGTTTATATTGGAATAGTTTTGTGCCTATCACTTGTCTGTCACACACTAGACTTTTACTTCAGAACATCACACATTGTTCCCTATTCAAAACATTGTTTAAAAAGAAATTGAGGGAAAATACAGTCACTGACCCGGAGCCTAAAATATACAAGCCATGACAACTGTTTGACCGTAGGAGTTTAGAAGTAGCTACAGTTACCTGGCTTTCCCTATTTACACCATTTCCACAAAGGGGGTGATTGAGCAATGACCTACAGCTATAATTATCTCACTTTGCCTCCACTGGTGGGAGGGCGTAATTACAGCATGATAAGTTTTCATAGCATGTTTCATTATAAATGTAGGAATAGCAAGTTATAATGGAAACAGTAGACCCGAACTACATGCAGATGTAAGATTTTTAATATATTTAACAGATAAGTCCATTTGATTTTCAGAGCCTGTGGCCACACTAAAGGATGCTTACTACGATGTGACACTGAAGGAACTAGATCAAGAGTGGAGACAGAAAACTGAGGACTATCTCGAGAAAATTCAGTCTTTTATACCCACAGTAGTTCAGGACACATGGCTACTGCAATCGGTGCAAAGAGTGCTACATATTACCAAGCAAGCGTTTGATTTGGTAAGTGTAATAAATGCTGCACTACAGAGGAAAATACTTGCTGCCACTAATATTTAATTTTGCAATCTAGTTTATTTTATACTGGGGAAATATGTTTTGTTTCTCGGCTCCAGCTGACCTTATTAAGTATGAAAAAAATCATGTTCGGTCTTAAATATTAGAAATCGTGAGATACATCTGTCTCGATTTTCATTTCCATTCCAGTATGATTTGGACAGGTTGGGTGATATGGCAGATGCAGTATAATGTGGATAAATGCGAGGTTATCCACTTTGGTGGCAAAAACAGGAAGGCAGATTATTATCTGAACGGCAATAGATTGGGAGAAGGGGAAGTGCAACGAGACCTGGGTGTCCTTGTGCACCAGTCGCTGAAGGTAAGCATGCAGGTGCAGCAGGTGGTTAAGAAGGCAAATTGGGCTTGTACTCGCTGGAGTTTAGAAGAATGAGAGGGGATCTCATTGAAACTTATAAAATTCTAACAGGACTGGACAGACTAGATGCAGGAAGGATGTTCCTGATGGTCGGGGAGTCCAGAGCCAGGAGACACAGTCTAAGGATAAAGGGTAGGCCATTTAGGACAGAAATGAGGAGGAATTTCTTCACCCAGAGAGTGGTGAACCTGTGGAACTCTCTACCACCGAAGGCGGTGGAGGCCAGTTCATTAAATATATTCAAGAAGGAGTTGGATATATTTCTTAAGGCTAAAGAGATCAAGGGGTATGGGGAGAAAGCAGGGACCGGGTACTGAATTTGGATGATCAGCCATGATCGCATTGAATGGCGGAGCAGGCTCGAGGGGCCGAATGGCCTACTCCTGCTCCTATCTTCTATGTTTCAAATGGTATGTTGGCCTTCGTAGCGAGAGGGTTCGAGTACAGGAACAAGGATGTCTTGCTGCAGTTGTACAGGGCCTTGGTGAGACCACATCTGGAGTATTGTGTGCAGTTTTGGTTGCCTTATCTGAGGAAGGATGTTCTTGCCATGGAGGGAGTGCAGCGAAGATTCACCAGACTGATACCTGGGATGGCAGGAATGACGTATGAGGAGAGATTGGGTCGATTAGGCTTATACTCGCTGGAGTTTAGAAGAATGAGAGGGGATCTCATTGAAACTTATAAAATTCTAACAGGACTAGACAGACTAGATGCAGGAAGGATGTTCCCGATGGCGGGGGAGTCCAGAACCAGGGGTCACAGTCTAAGGATTAGGGGTAAGCCATTTAGGACAGAGATGAGGAGGAATTTCTTCACCCAGAGAGTGGTGAACCTGTGGAATTCTCTACCACAGAAGGCAGTTGAGGCCAATTCATTAAATATATTCAAGAAGGAGTTAGATACATTTCTTAAGGCTAAAGGGATCAAGGGATATGGGGAGAAGGCAGGGACAGGGTACTGAATTTGGATGATCAGCCATGATCTCATTGAATGGCAGGAGCAGAATGGCCTACTCCTGCTCCTATCTTCTATGTTTCTATGTTTCAATAGAGAGATGTGCAATGGACGGCTGAATCGATATTGCCCGTTTTACACTATCGCCCAAAGTCAAAATTAACCCCACTGTGTGTATTTAGTTGGTCTGCGTAGGGATGATTTGTAAATACATTTAGAAGTAAATCTGGTAGCGGCAGAACTTGAGCACTTTGACTCCTGTCCCAGGGGCATATATTCAAATTCCAACCATGACTGCTATTCAAGCTTGACTGCAACAAATTTTAGACTTCTTTCTGTTTATGAACTAAGTCAGTGTTGAACAGTACAGTAAAACTGGATCAATAAAAGGCATTTTCTAGTATTGAACAAAATTGGCAAAAGGGTTATTGTAGTTCCTGAGCTTTCTAATATATTCAATATAGATAATAAATTGAAATAGAATTTTTTTTTGAACACTTTACTTTCCTTGTTCTTGGTTGTTAGTTCTAACTATCAAATAGCTCATATTTGCAGTATCTCTATTTCATTAATCGTTTATCTTCATCTTTCTGTTCCATTTTTACCATTGTCGACCTGCATCTGATATTACTCCATTACATATGAAGGTAACACTTTTCCCCATATCCGAACAGGCAACACAACAAACATTGAAGTGGGTCGAGGCAAGAATCTCCAAAGCCACAAGCAAGATCCAAAAGCCACTTGCAAATCTCTACAAACACTCAGCAGAGTAAGTGCCAAGCTATTAAATATTATGCATTTGTAACTATATTTCAGTTGCGTTAACAGTGACATTTTATGTGTTTTCCAAAAGATCATTATGTCAACCGTTGTAAATTGGTAGCACCCTAGCCTCTGAGTCAGAAGGTTCTGGGTACAAGACCCATTGCAGAGACTTGAGCACATAATGTAGGCTGTCACTTAAGTGCAGTGCTGAAGGAGTGCTGCACTGTCTGAGGTGCTGTCTTTTGGATGAGATGTTAAAACAAGGCCATATCCATACTGTGGGCTGTACTGGAACGATGGTAGCATGGATTGAAGAGCATTTTACAATTATTAGAGGAACTGGTGTCGGCTTTGCATTCGCACAGGTTATTGGAATTTTCATCTCCTGCTGTATATAAAGAAGCTTCAAGATATATCTTTTGAAAGTCACCAGACTGATTCTTGGGATGGCAGGACTGTCGTATGAGGAGAGGTTGGGCCGACCAGGCCTGCATTCACTAGAGTTTAGAAGAATGAGAGGGGATCTCATTGAAACGTACAAAATTCTGACAGGGCTAGACAGACTGGATGCAGGGAGGATGTTTCCCCTGGCTGGGGGGTCTAGAACGAGGGATCACAGTCTCCAGATATGGGGTAGGACATTTAGGACTGAGATGAGGAGAAATTTCTTCACTCAGAGGGTGGTGAACCTGTGGAATTCTCTACCACAGAAGGCTGTGGAGGCCAAGTCACTATTTAAGAAGGAGATAGATAGATTTCTAGACACAAAAGGCATCAAGGGGTATGGGGAGTGAGCGGGAATATGGTATTGAGATAGAGGATCAGCCATGATCGTATTGAATGGCGGAGCAGGCTCGAATAGCCTACTCCTGCTCCTATTTGCCTATGTTTCTAAGATAACCATATACCAGGTTACTAATGCAAATTTTACAGATCATTAGTACTGAACGATCTGGATTTCTTAAACATCTCAAGGTCGATGGATAAGGTCCCAGGCATTATTCAAAGTAGAGCAGGGGAGTTCTCCTAGTGTTCTGGCCAACATTAATCCATCAAAGAACACCTAAAAACAGACGATCTGGTCATTTCACTCATTTCTGTTTGTACGGCCTTGCTGCGTGAAAATTGCCTGCCATATTTGCCGACACTACAATGGTGGCTATACTTCAAAAGTATTTCACAGGCTCTGAAGCACTTTGGGACATTAGGAGGCTGTAAATGATGCTATATAAATGCAGGTACTTTCAATATTACTGGCATTCAACAAGCCATAAAAGTAACATTTGAAAAGCTCATTTTCGGACTAGTTAATAAACATTTATTGCCACATTGCAGTTAAATTAGATTCAGTAGACTCAATAAAGTACTGATAGCTTTCATTCTTCATGTGTAATGAACCTATTTTGCAGAGATTGCTCTGTCACTGTGAATGTGCCGTTGTTGCCTATGGGGGAGCAGTTGCTTGATGTGGCTAATATTACCAACTACCTTGTTGAAACCAAGCTGATAAAGGCCCTCAGGAGCCTGTACAACATAAACCCAGTAGCAGAATATTACAGACTAAAACGCAGGATGATGGACAGCCCGTTTGAACGTAAGTTTTTGCCTACTTAACAGGCAACAGTCAGTGGACTTCAAAATAACTCATTATGTGAAGCACTCTGAGAATTTTCTAAGTGATACGCTATATAAATGCATTCTTATTATGAATTACTTACTCAACAAAAATGGATTTGTTTCGAAGTGTCTAATAGCATGCCAGCATGATGTGTGGGTGACTGTGGGATTCGGATACCTGCATTTGCACCTCTCAAAACGTAACACTTTTTCACTGATTTTCAGGTACTCACAAGTACAAACGTTTTTAAAGAAAACACAAATGGCACTAATTCACGGTCGCTTGACATGTCCGTGGAGGTTCTCCCGATGTACTGACGCAACTTCGGCTGAACCCCTGGGGAAATGCTAAAAATGACCACTTATGCCATTTCTCGAGAGTTTCCGCTGCTCTTACACTGAAGTTACAGCAGTGAGAAATTCTACCCTAGTATTTTTATATTTGAAGAAAAATGTGAAAAACATCAAAAATCTACCAATGGTAAACTGTCTCTCAAAGAAATACTCTGAGTTCGATTTACAAAAGGAAAACCTAACAGTTACCAAAATTGAATTTAGAAAGAACTTCAAATGTGTTTTACCAGTAAAACGTTTTTTCAGAAAGAAATTGCAAATTGATTAAATAGCTCCTGCCATTGGGTCTGTCTTTAGAGAATTATTCTGAAGATTTTCTTGTTCCAGCGCCTACCCGTATTGGATCACCTGGTGTTTCCATTGAACAGAACAACAGGTGTGCTTCCTTACAGGCGTAAAATCTGCCCGCCAAATTTTCTGCTAGGCCCCAGATCATCCAGTACAACCAGGAACATACAAGAAGCAGGAAATCTGCCCCATTGCATTAAAATACTTTCTGATGATGTGGCAGCACCTTATAGAAACATAGACATAGACAAATAGGAGCAGGAGTAGGCCATTCGGCCCTTCGAGCCTGCTCCGCCATTCAATATGATCATGGCTGATCCTCTATCTCAATACCATATTCCCGCTCTCTCCCCCTTATGATTGTTTCCTACCTGACAGAGTCTCTTACAGTTGGTGGCACAAGAGGTAACTTATGTTATCTGGTTGTGGTTATCCATCCGTAGCAACACTGAATTTAGAAAAACAAGCGTTAGAATTATGACAGACGCATGATATTTGACAAATTGACCAATTTACGGCAGCATATAATAGCGGTGAGCAAAACTAGTCTATTTTCTCATGGATTAATCTGATCTGATCTAAACTGACCCAAATTCATAAACCCCATTTCCAGAAGCAGGTCTTGCCCCTATTTTATTTTCCTACTTCTTACATCTTATCCATACTGTGTCTCACTTCCCAATTCAATCCCACAGCCTTTCCCGATCACAAGTTCTGTTCTAATGTCCGAGCTAGTCTCTTTCACCTTATTCTGGGTACAGTCTGACCCAGTCCATGATTCTTGTTAACATCCTCTGATCAAGTCCACGATTCTTGTTAACATCCTCTGATCAAGTCCATGATTCTTGTTAACATCCTATGATCAAGTCCACGATTCTTGTTAACATCCTATGATCAAGTCCATGATTCTTGTTAACATCCTCTGATCAAGTCCATGATTCTTGTTAACATCTTTTAATTTGAAACAATTCTGAAGAACAAACTCTGCAAAGCCTGTAGGGAGAAAGGTCAGGGGATCTGAGTACAAGAACATCCAAAAACACACCAAGAGGGGAAAAGATTAATTTGGAAATGAAAATAGCTACAGACGCTACATATAACAGCAAGAGATTTTTTTTCTAGTTATGTAACAGCAAGAAAGTGGTCAGGAAAGAAGTGAGAACCATAAAGGATGCAAATACGGATAAAACTGATGGCCTAAAGAGAATAGTTAAATAACAGAAAAAGCTAGAGTAAACCTATTATTGCCACTGCACACTATGAAGTACGAGCGATGATCTTAGCCTCCAGACTAGATACTGTCATCTGTGGGCTGGCCTGTCCAGAGCAAACAGGTTTTATGTAGAGCTGCCTCTCCAGGGCCAACACCAGGTGACTGTGGTACACCTACCCTGGTACTCTTCTTGGATGCAACAAAGATATTTGACTGAGTTCAACTGCACATTCCTCCTAAAAACACTGGAAAGAATGGCTTTGGCATCACATTCAGGAACTGGATTACAATCCTCTATTAACACTCCCCATCTCCTGTGTGATGGAGAAGGCGAGAGGAAGGAGGTAAGGAGATAGGGGGGGGGACGTGTGGGAAGAGGTAAGGAGGAGGAGAAAGAGGAGAGGAGGTGGAAGGGAGAGAAGGCAAAGGAGGAGGCAGGGAGGAAATCCATTGCGTGGCTGGGCTATCTTCTAGATATTTCTGCTCCTTGGGAGGAAGGATGCTCAGTACTGGGAAGGATTGTGGGGTGGGTAAATCCAATGGGAAGTTGGGGAATGATACCAATATTTAAACTCCATGTGAGGTAAGATTTAATGTGGGCTTGCATTCCAATATGGAATTTCTGATCATTGTGGGAATGGGATTGAGGATAAATGTTTGCTCCAAACTCATTATTTTTGTTCATAGTTTGGCTTATTTTCGGATTGAAATCCAATCCGGCAATCTCTGCTCAGTGGAGGGAGGGGATGGAGGATCAATGCGGACCTGTGTCTAAATCTCCACTCGGTGGAGCGGGAGGAAGTCTCCGTCCCATTCTAAAGGTTTCTATTCCATGGGGGTGTTGGGGTATGATTGTGATTTTTGATGTGTAATCCAAGAATGACTGCTCAATGGCCAGGAAGGGTGGGGGTGGGAGGGGAGTGGGGAACAGGGTTGCATTTTTGTTTGCTATGCAATTCAGGGAGTAGATATTTGTCATGACCCAGTGATCTGGCAGAACCTGCCTGCTTTTCATTCCATTCAAATCTTAATGTCTCAAGTCACTTTGAAGTAACAATCAATGAAGTGAACTAAAAGTCAGACATTATGCTAAAATTGTTACAGTGCCCTGGTGAGACCAAACCTTGAATATTGTCAAGTTTTGGTCAATAAGACACAAGGGAATCACTGTAGCCCTGGAGGCAGTGCAGACAACAGCAATAAATAACGGAGAGGGTTGATGAGGGTAGTGCGGTTGATGTTGTGTATATAGATTTTCAAAAGGCATTTGACAAAGTACTACTTAATAGACTTGTTAGCAAAATTAAAGCCCATGGGATTAAAGGGACAGTGGCAACATGGATACGAAATTGGCTAAGTGACAGGAAACAGAGAGTAGTGGTGAAAGGTTGTTTTTCAGACTGGAGGAAGGTATACAGTGGTGTTCCCCAGAGGTCGGTTCTAGGACCACTGCTTTTCTTGATATATATTAATGACTTGGACTTGGGCGTACAGGGCACAAGTTCAAAATTTGCAGATGACACAAAACTTGGAAGTATAGTGAACAGTGAGGAGGATAGTGATAGACTTCAAGAGGACATAGGCAGGCTGGTGGAATGGATGGACACGTGGAAGATGAAATTTAATGCAGAAAAGTGCAAAGTGATACATTTTGGTAGAAAGAATGAGGAGGGGCAATATAAACTAAAGGGTACAACCCTAAAGGGGGTGCATGAACAGAGAGACCTAGAGGTATATGGGCACAAATCGTTGAAGATGGCAGGGAAGGTTGAGAAAGCCGTTAAAAAGGCTTACAGAATCCTGAGCTTCATAAATAGAGGTATAGAGAACTAAAGCATGGAAATTATGATGACCCTGTTTAAAACACTGGTTCGACCTCAACTGGAGTACTGTGTCCAATTCTGGGCACCGCACTTTAGGAAGGATGTGACGGCCTTAGAGAAGGTGCAGTAAAGATTTACGAGAATGATTCCAGAGTTGAGGGGCTTCAGTTACGTGGATAGACTGGAGAAGCTGGGGTTGTTCTCCTTAGAGCAGAGAAGATTGAGAGGAGATTTAATAGAGGTGTTCAAAGTCATGAGGGGTCTGGACAGAGTAGGTAGAGAGAAACTGTTCCCATTGGCAGAGGGTTCGAGAACCAGAGGACACAGATTTAAGGTGATTGGCAAAAGAACCAAAGGCAACATAAGAAAAAACTTTTTTACGCAGCAAGTGTCATAGTGTCATAGAGTCATATGACACAGAAGGAGGCCATTCAGACCATCGAGTCCGTGCCGGCTCTCTGTCGAGCAATCCAGTCAGTCCCATTCCCCCGCTCTATCCCTGTAGCCCTGCAAGTTTATTTCCCTCAAGTGCCTATCCAGTCTCCCCTTGAAAACATTGAGTGTCTCTGCTTCCACCACTCCTGTCAGCAGCAAGTACCAGGTCATCACCACTTACTACATAAAAAAGTTTTCCCTCACACCCCCCCCCCGTATCTCTTGCCCAAATATTAAACCTCTGTCCCCTGTCCTTGTACCTTCAACTAGTGGGAACAGCCTTACCCTGTATAGCCTATCCAAACCCATCATAATCTTGTACACCTCTATCAAATCACCCCTCAACCTCCTTTGCTCTAATGAAAACAAATCCAGCTTCTCCAACCTGTCCTTGTAGCTAAGATCCCCTGTGCACCCTCTCAAGGGCCTTCACATCCTTCCTAAAATGTGGTGACCAAAACCGGATGCAATACTCCAGTTGTGGCCTAACCAGCGCTTTATAAAGGTTCAGCATAACTTCTCTACTTTTGTACTCAATACCTCAGTTTATGAAGCCCAAGATCCCATATGCTTTGTTAACCACTCTCTCAATATGTCCTGCCACCTTCAGGGACCTATGCACATTAACTCCCAGGTCCCTCTGTCCCTGCACACTCTTTAAAACTGTGCCATTAAGTGTATATTGCCTCTTCCTGTTCTTTCTGCCAAAATGCATCACCTCACACTTCTCTGTATTAAATTCCATCTGCCACTTGTCTGCCCATTCTGCTAGTCTTTCTATGTCCTTTTGCAGTCGATTGGTACCATCCTCACTGTTTGCCACACCCCCAAGTTTGGTGTAATTGGCAAATTTAGAAATTCTCCTCTGTATTCCAATATCCAGGTCATTTATATATATATCAAAAAAAGCAGTGGCCCCAGCACTGACCCTTGGGGAACACCACTGTCTACCATCCTCCAGTCTGAAAAATAGCCATTTACAACAACTTGCTGTTTTTTGTCCTTAAGCCAATTCTTTATCCAAGCTGCCACTGACCCACCTATTCCATGAGCCTCAATTTTGTTAACCAGCCTTCTATGTGGTACTTTGTCAAATGCCTTCCAAAAATCCATGTGGTTAGGATCTGGAATGCACTGCCTGAAAGGGTGGTGGAGACAGACTCAATCACGGCTTTCAAAAGGGAGTTGGGTAAGTACCTGAAGGAAAAAAAAATTCCAGGACTACGGGGAAAGGGTGGGGAAGTGGGACTAGCTGAGGTGCTCTTGCAGAGAGCTGGCACGGGCTCAACGGGCCGAATGGCCTTCTTCCGTGCTGTAACCATTCTATGAGTTGTTATGATCTGGAATGCATGACCTGAAAGGGTGGTGGAAGCCGATTAATTAATAACTTTCAAAAAGGAATTGGATAAATACTTGGAAAGGAATCATTTGCATGTCTATGGAAAAAGAACAGGAGAGTGAAACTAATTGGATAACTCTTTCAAAGAGCAGGCATAGGCACGATGGGCCAAATGGCCTCCTTCTGTGCTGTATCATTGTATGATTCTAAGGCTGATCCCCTGTGTCAGAATACTGAGCTGTGAAGGAAGACGAGAGAAACTGGAGCTGATTAGCCTTGATAAAATTAGGGAAGTGATAACAATTGGAAGCTCCACTATAAAGTAAGTCTGGGTACATAGCGGGAAGCAGTGCGCTCCAGGCTGCGTGCGGGCAGCCATTTTTCAAATAAAATTTAGGAGGGGATGGAGAGATGTAGTGAGAAGTAACAGGACAGGTGAGAATTGGAGTCGAGATAGTGAGGCTGAATGGGATAGCCAACAGTCAGCCCAGTTAGTGAGATGGTAGAGGTTCGAGTGTGAACGGCATTTTTTTTAATGAAAATATTAAAAATATAAATGGCAGCACTCCCTCCATTGGTACTTGAAAATTGCGTTGGGGTCCTACAAATGGCGCAGGACACTGATAAGAATACTAAAAGTAGCCTCCTGCCTGAAACATGTTGGAAATCATGGTAGCAGGAGCAGGAATCGGGCAGTCAGTGCTGCGCCGTGATTTACAGAGCTCTACTACCCCATTCCTGCCCAGCGTAGGCCTTGAAAATTGCCCCCAACGAATGTATGGGCAATGGGGGACAGAGCACTGACAGCGGCAACTGGGCTGGGAGTGGGAAAGAGTAACACACACACAGGCCATGAGCCAACGCTAAGAGCAGTGGTGCTGGTATTGAGAGCGGGGAGCCGAAAGATGGGGGCAGGGCCACCGTCCAGCAGGGACTAATCAGCAATGGGAAGAGCTTTGGGGTGGTGAGTCGGGCCAGAGGATACTGAGGAGAACCTGGACGGAGGAGTTGAGAGAACAAGTGGCAAGTTTTCTTTAATAAACTATTACCAGATGCAGCAGGCAGCTCAAGGCTTGGTGGCAAAGTCTGCTGAAATAGGAAACAGAATGGGTTCCGAAGGACAGCTTCGGTGATGAGCTACAAAGAAGTAAATGAAAAATCTATCCATCCATTATTAACATACCTACTAAGAATTAAAATACCTCCTAGAAGAAATAAAGTTACCATCTAAAATTACAAACCTAGAGAGAAGACGGAGAGAGTGAGGGTTGAATGTAAAGATTCCGTGCTACAGTACCTGGTGGTCAGAATGTGGAACATCACCGATCGTCACACACAGTCACATTCCATTGAAAAGTCCTATTAAGCCAATGTAGCCATCACATGGAAAGGATTCAATGGAATGTGGCAGGACTGAGGAATAAAAACAGACAGTGGAGCCTGTAGAAACAGACACTCCCAAAAAATGAACACCTGCAAAAAACAAACACTTATTGAGAGTCCCAAATAACTTGCATGGTAAAATATACAAGAGGCACTCTGAAATCACAGACTCTCGCAAATTACAACCTACGACAGCCTTCAATGCACCAAGCCCTTTTACAACTTAAACCACAGGACACGCAAGCGGGTTTTGTGAAAGGAATGACTTTTTTGGAATGGGGAGCTCTTTACCCAGCATCCACAGCGGCAGCGAAACCGCTCTATCTCTGGGATTGAATGCTTGCGTGGCTCTATCCCAGGGATCGAGCGGTTTCTCTGCCGTTGTGGATGCTGGGTAAAGAACTCCCCATTTTACTGAAGTTTTTTTTACAGTACCTGTATATACAATGACCATTTAAAAAATAAGGGCACCTGCAAAAAAAGGATTTAGGGCTGATGTCAATGAGAATTTTTTCACACGAAGAGTAATTAACACTTGGGTAGATATAGAGGCGAAGACCTAAGCGTTATTCAAGAGCTGTGTGATGAGGAACTTGGATTTTCATTGAGGAGACGGGACTACAACTTTTGGGGTTGTAGTCCCGCCTCCGTCGAGTTGTAGCCAACCCACGCGATTTTGACTTGATTGACCTTGTTGAGCCCGCCCAGCGGGCTCAGCAGGCCAATTAAGGGCCACCCGGCAACAGGTGACGTCACAGATTGACATTTCATCTGTCAAGACCTTTTGACAGATGAAATATCAGCGTTTCACAGCTGTTTGAAGCTGTCAAACACTGACAATCTGTACTACAAGTTAATTCCTTCCTCTCGGGATGATTTAGAGATCTCCCCAGAACAGAAAGCTGAATGCTGCAACTTTTGACAGATCGCGGCCATTCTGCTTTCTGTGCCGGTGAGATGAAGGACTCCCAAGACCTGAAGGAAGGAAGGCTGTAAAGGTAAGTAAAACTTCTTTAAACACTTTAAACACACCAAACACACTTACCTCTGCACTCATGCACCCATCACTCACCTGAACACTGACATTTCGACCCCTCCAAGCCCTTCAGCCCGACAGCCCACCTCGCTAACTTGGCGTGGTTTGGAGCCGTCGGGAATCCCACACTTCAGGGATAAAAATAGGATTAGGCTAAAAACTGCCTGTTAACTACCTGTTAACAGGCAGTTAATTGGCACTAATCCCCTTCCCGCGTCAGGGAGGCGGGTCTCAGTGCGGGTCGGGTACCCGCCTCCTTTGAAACTGGCATGGAGGCGGGATGGGTTCGTGCCCCCCAATTTCGGGATTTTAACCCCCCACACGCCTCCAATCCCGCCTCCACGGCCCAATGAAAATCCTGCCCGCAGTCTTTTCTATCTGGACGGCTGAGCTAAAGTGGGCATATTTATCTTGTGATTCTCACTAATATAATCTCCCAAGCAGTGGCAGAACGTCAGTGTTACACCATATGGGCATTCAGTCTTATGAAAGTAACACACCACATGCTAGCTAATTTATTATTCTGAAGTATTTTTTAACATTGGGCTAGAATGCAAAACATAACTGGTAAAATCCAGTTTTCACTTGTTTGCAAACCAATCTTGGCAACAGTGTTCATTGCACGGCACCAAAGGGGAAAGATGTTCTGTACTTATTTGAAATCTGTTTTTAATTTAAAAGTAATCTAAATGTGAATGTTTATATTTGGGGCAATACGTTATGAAATCTTGAAACTCTTTCTTTAAATGTTCCATAGATCAAGCCCTACTCATTGGAAGCAAACATTATGTGACATTTGATGGGAAGATGTATGATTTTGCCAGCAAGTGCAGTTTTATTTTAGCTAAAGATTTCCAGAAGAACACATTCACGGTGTTACTGAACCACGAGAGTGATGGCAGGAACTCCCTCCATGTGGAAATGAATCAGACCACCATTGATATCTACCCAGGAGTAAAGGTAAAAACACACCTGCTTTCAAGTTCAGGCTAACCTAGCTGCTCTCTTCCCCATCACACCCATACCGATGTACATCAACTTCTGCTTGGAGTAAGAATCATTTAAGATGAAACAACCTGGAAAGGATGTAATGGTTGACAAATATATCCAGTGGTTGTCTTTATAAATGATGTTCAGAAGGTCAAAGCCTGTCTCAGGGAAGCTGTCTTTTGTTTACTGAGTGATATTTAAAGGGAGCACTGGATGTCACTGTTAATGTTACTCTTAATCCAAAGTTTTCAAAGTTGCTTAATCCCAATTGAATCATTGCAAAAATGCTTCCCGTGCAGTTTTATTGAAACTGCTTCATTCGACCGACTGGAAACTCAATTTTTCTTCAGTAAAAAATTATTTGAGTTGAAGGCGTAGAATGTGGGGCTTTTAACATTTTTCCGACTGCTTTGTTCTTTAAAGTTGTGTCTGTGCAGTCACTTTATTCTGTTCCTCTAACCATAAAAATGATGTAAATCCCCTGTACCATTAAGCAGTTATGCTGACTGATTATAAGAATACATGCTGCTGCAAATACATTTTTAAAACAGCAGAGATATGTAAGCCAGTGTCCAATCTCATTCTTTATTTAATTCTCGGCTTTTATTGAACGTAAGTAGATTTCCAACTTGCCACCCAGGCGTATAACTGGGGTTGTGGATTGGCACAGCAATGCCAGTTTTACACTCGAGAGGCAAGTTGAAAATCTATCCCATGATGGCAATATTTGTGAATTGGCACGGATACAATCAATTCATGTGGAAGTTTGGATCTTATCTGGCTTACCTTTTAATACCCACTGGTTATAGAAACATAGAAACTAGGAGTAGGCCATTCGGCCCCTCGAGCCTGCTCCGCCATTCAACGAGATCATGGCTGATCATCCAAACCCTAGCACCCGGTCCCTACACCGACAGCCATCCCACCCAAGCCCTATCCCCGTAACCCCACATATTTAATCCCCCCTAACACTAAGGGCCAATTTTTTTATCATGGCCAATCAACCTAACCCGCACATCTTTGGACTGTGGGAGGAAACCGGAGCACCCGGAGGAAACCCACGCAAACACGGGGAGAATGTGCAAACTCCACACAGACAGTCACCCGAGGCCGGATTTGAACCCGGGTCCGTGGCGCTGCGAGGCAACAGTGCTAACCACTATGCCACCGTGCTTCTTCTGAGCTTTTTAGTGTCTCAACCTATTTTGTTTATTAAAAAGAAATAGAATAATTAGATAATACAATAAAATAATAAAAATATAAAACAAGTTGTTTTCCATAGGTTGAGGAGAACTGCAAAGCCAGTGAACTGCCTTTGGTGAAGAATGGAGTGACAGTCAAAAAGGATCTTAATGAAGTCAAGGTGTCAAATCAAAATGGAGTTACTGTATCGTGTGATATGCAACATGAAATCTGCAGTCTAACTCTCCCTGGGTGGTACCATGGTTAGTGCAAGGAATATTCACACTTAAAGTTGTAACCATAGTGTAAGTGTGCTTTGCCCATTTAAAGGGGAACCCCACCCTGTTTGAAAATGATGGAACTTTAAATAGTTTACTTATAAACACAAACCTCTGCCAAGTATTTAGAAACAGATGGCAATGTCTTCTATTACTAGGTTATGTCATCTGATACTGTTTATAGATGAAAATATTAAACGTTATTTTAATATCCTGCTTAATATTTTTACATTATCTGCTATGCTAGTCCTTAATTTTTGTTTGTTTTTAAAATGTCTTTCCTGCAATCCTCAATTTGCTCTTATACTCACTGTAATTATCCTCCTTTTGTGATTCTCTTTTAGAATCTAGTTATTTGGACAAATAATATTTATTTTTATACTTAATAGCCTTTGCATGCATTTTTATTATATATTAACCCTTAACAGCATAAATTGTGATTAAATGACAAGATCATAATGAATTCTTTCGCCTAGATGTTACCCAGTGAAATACTATCATGTTGAAGCCTTCATTTAAAAAATAATGCCTAAAAATTACACTGTGTGATATCATCATATGAACACTTAATGCATTTGTATCAAATTCCTCTGTGTTTCTTTTACACAGATTAATGCCTCTGTTAAAATAGAGGAGAAAGGAATTTGATATCAATACATTAAGTGTCTGTACAATAATATCGTTCAGTGTAATCTCCAAATAATTTTAGTCTTTTATTAAAGGATCAATTTGTCCACTGCGCTTTCTAAAAGTAAGTGAGGCAAGGGAGTGGCTGGTGAAGTCCAGGCTGCATTTGTCTTGGGCAGCCAGGTCAGGGCGGTGGACAGGAGAGTGCAGCGGGAGTAGAGGCTGCTGCAGAGTAAGAGGGAGTGAATGACGATGCCCAGGGCCTGGATTCTGAGAGTTGTAGTCTGGTTGCTTGATTATATAATGTCATCCTCTCCTTCTAATTGTACTCCTTCTGCCTGTGTTGTTTTGGAGGCTGGGCAGCACAGTGGCCCATGATGGACATTTGGCTCAAACTATTAGCCTCAGCTGGGTGGGCTGAGCTGGGCTGGCAAGACAGGTAAAGGTGTACGTGAGGCTGTCAGTGTTGGTGAGGCCCAGTCAGGTGTGTTTGGAATGTGCGAGGGTGGCATGTGTTCTTAGAGTGACTGGAAGATGGGGCGGGTAAGCTTATGGGTTAATTTTCTGAATTGTTGAACTTTTATTGTTTTTATGTTATAAATTTTATTTTTAGGGGCATGTAGTGAGGTGGGTGGGGAGTTGTTTTGGTATATATCTAGGGGAGAATGTTTGATTGAGTAGATTTTTGGTTGAATTATAATTGGGTAGAGTTTGTTTTTTGATGGAATGGGATTAGAGAGAAAATGTATGTGACTGCTTGTTATGCAATGTGTTCTTTGGAAAAATCGAATCGCTCTCATTGGCTGATGCATAGCAGCAAATTTCTAAAATGAACCGTTGCAGAAATGTTCTGATTATAAGACAGTAGTATTTACTCTGCTATGAGCCAAAGGTTTTATGTAATATAATAGTAGAAAATAACCAATTGAAAAGGAGAAAAACAGAGACCAAAACACTTAACCAATAAAGAAGAAAATTGGCCAATGTCTCGGCAGCTCCACAATCACGAAATAGATGGCAGACTCAATGCATAGGATATACACAGAAAATGTTATCGTATAAGATTTAACCGCTCTTGTCCACTATTTGTGCATTGTATTCGAAGAAGCTTGGCATCATCACAGCCTGTGCTGTGTAGCAGTGCTGTAAAACTTTCCAGAAATGTTTGGCTCATAACAGAACAAATATTGTTTTCATGGTCCAAAAATCTCTGGAAAGTTTTATCGTAAAGTTGTAGAGTTTTGCTGCACCAGCCAATTGCACTGATTTCATCTTTCCCAGAAGGCACTGAACAACAGGAAGCAGTCATAGACTAGATCCCTGGTGATGGAAGATGCAAGGGACAAGATGGGTTTTTGTGCAACATGGAATCCAGAACATTTGGCAGAGGGTCCTGCTTGTTAATAAAATATTTCTAATTTTAAAAAGGGTGGAATCTCCTTTCCGGATGTTTAGCTTCCTGTGACTGCATAGTTTCAGATGTGATTTAAAATTAATATCCAAGTCATTGTATTTACTGTTTATATGTAAAATCTTGGTGGCTATTTGAATGTTTTTTATCTGGATTAAGACTGGAACTCCTCTAAAGGGAGCATCAACTTGCATTTATATAGAGCCTTTGATATAGTAAAAGGTCCCATGGTGCTGCACAGGAGCGTTATCAGACAAAATTTGACACCGAGCCACATAAGGAAATATCAGGACAGGTGGCCAAAAGCTTGGTCAAAGAGGTATATTTTAAGGAGTGTCTTAAAGGAGGAGAGAGGTGGAGAGGTTTAAGGAGGGAATTCCAGAGCTTAGGGCCTAAACAGCTAAAGGCTGCCAGTGGTGGGGCAAAGGAAATCGGGGATGCACGAGAGGCCAGAATTGGAGGAATGCAGAGTTCTCGGAGAGTTGTAGGACTGGAGGAGGTTACAGGGATAGAGGGGTAGAATAAGCAAACCCCCTTAGGTCATAGTGATAAATATACCACTTAATGTGGTACAGAGCTGGCCAGGACAGGGTAGGCCCCCCTGCACTAGGTAAATCAAAAATAGTCAAGGTTCCCAGTCCTGGCAACAATCCAGTAGTTCATGCTGTAAAGTGCATGTGTAGACATTGGATGGGGACAGGATTGCGCCCATTTGTAATGCCTCTCACCATCGAATTGGTTGCTGGAACTCAATGTCTAGGCCTACACATGGTCACTTGGGCAAGGTACCAGAGGGTTGCTCATGTCTAAGGAAGCATAGACCCAACAAAAGTGAATGTCGGCGTTCAGGAGAGATGGGTAGAAAATCGGGGCAGAAAATAACTGAAGCAAAAATCAGCCAGAGAAATAGACCAAATGACGTATGCCATTTTGCGACACAGTAAATTACATCATCATAACAAACAGCAAAGTTATAGCAATGACTTTTATTGTTAATGGTGCCTCTTTTTAATAATTTGACAGTCTCTTGTTGTATAAGAGTGCCAATAACAATAGCAATTGCAAAAATGCTTACATCAAAATAGATATGTAACGCCAACTGAAAGAAATGACTAAACAGAGTTTATTATACAGGTTTTTACTTGTTATTTGTAGGTATGTCAGCTGGTCTGTTCGGAACTAATGATAATGAAGCTGGAAATGAGTTCACGCTACCCAACCACTCACAGACTGAGAATGTGCAAGAGTTTGCACAGAAGTGGCAGGTAAAGTATTGATTCCAGCACGCTGGGGGAGCGGGCAGGTTACCGTCACTGCATGCTTTCTAATAACAAACTACAATCCTTATGAAATACAGATCTGAGACACCTCCACAGCCAATGATGGAATTGTTATGTTAATATTAATGTGAAAAACTGAGAAGATGCCTATTGTCAAAGTGAATTTAATATTAAGCTCAAGTTGAATAAATATTAATTGTTGTTGAGATAAAATATAAACGATTGTGTTCAAAAGTATATTAGAATAAGCATGTTATGCAAAGACAAAGACCTCTCTATTCAGATTTTACAAATGTTAATCATTTTCCTACCTAAGCTCGTGTCATTCTTACATTAATAACTCAATTGAGAGCCATTTAACTTACTAGAGTGTTGACTACAGCCAGGATATTAAACCCAGAATGAAACATGTTCCTGCACAGTATTGATGGCTGCTCTATGAATTATTGATCCTTCAGCTGAAACCATCTGGTTTACTGTGATGGCCAAATGGATCTGAAATTTTGTATTTATATTATGTAATATTTTCAAATATGCTATAACATACATATAGACTTTTCATAAAGCACATGAGTAGATTACACTAAATGTATCCATTACTTTTTATTTTATGGGTATTGTGGGATCTGTGGGCAGCCTGGTTCCACGTACACTAACCATTTTCCAGACTGGTTTTTTTTGCCCTGCAGTGCCTGCAGGGAGATGTTTTCCTCATCAAGCTTTGGAGTCATAGCGCCAATTTGAACTCTCAGCGGGAAGGCATCGGGAGCAGATGCCAATCCCGCATGGGAGTGTGTGTTGGAAGCCAATCAAATTTTAACTGCCGGGCCTCAGTTGAATCCCGCCGGTCAACTGGCTAGCCATTTCTAGCAGAAAGCAGCAGCAGGGAGGTGGGATGAAAATCTGGTAGGCTGCCCACCAGCATCGGGAAAAAAAACACACAGGCAGCAAGATAAATCCCAGGGGTATGTTTGCAGGGTCTTGCGGATTAGGAGAGTGAGCCCAAAGCAGTGAGGCCTGGCCTTTCCTTGTGGGGCCTGAAGGAGCATTCTTGTTCCTCAAGGCCCAACAAGATACCCTGAAGGTATCTACAGCAGACCTGATTTCATAAGGTGCATTCCATGTTACCTTAGTGGCCATGGGAACCAATTTGCATTTACTAACGGGACTCATGTCGAAGCTTGGTGGGAAGCTCATCTGCTCTATTTTAATTGCTCCCCCACACCTTTCCTGCCGATTGAGGAGATTTAAAATTCCCCCTTTAGAATTTTACAGTACAAGAAGATGGCCATTTGGTGCATTGTGCCTGTGCCAGCTCTCTGATAGGCTGTCCATTTAGTCCCGCTTCCTTGCCCTTTCCCCATTCCTTTTATTTTTATTTTTGAAATGTTTATCCATTCCTTTCTTTAAAGCTATTATAGATTCTCTTGCACCACTGTTTCTGGCTGCGATTTTATCGGCACTGAGAGGGCGGGTTTGGAGGTGGGTCAAAGGTTAAAATCCTTTTGATTGACGGCGGGTTCCAATCCCACCTCCAAACAATTTTCCCAAGTGTCGGGTCCCCGATTTGCACATGGACCCGACACCTAGTGGCGGGAAGAGGATTAAAGCTAATTACCTGCCTGTTAACAGGTAGTTGATAGTAGTTGACAGGCTATTTTTAAATTTTGACGCTTCTGCCTCGGGTTTCCCGATGTCCCGACACCACGCCAGGTAAGTGTGGCGTGTTGTGAGTCTGGTGTAATGTTTCTGGATTGATGACAGCTGCAGAAGTGGTGTGAAGGATCCAATGGTGCACTGGTGAATCTCAGAGGTAAGAAAATGTTGGGAAATTAATTTTTAATGCATTTACACATTTCTTTAGGTAACAAGTTCTGAAATCCATGTCCAATGCCATTTCATTGGGAGAACCTCTCTCACCAGTGACAGATCGCTTCTGTCACCTCACCTGCAGCTGCCATCTATTCCAGCCACTGGAGGGAGTCACTGGAGAGCCTGGGTGCAAGAGCTCATCTTTGTACAGTGATTGTCAGTGTTTGCAGCACCTCAGTGCTGTCAAACACTGAGAAATCAGCTGCCAAAAAAATATTGTGCGTGGTCCCTTTTAAGAAAACCGGCAGATGACATGTCATCAAATGACGTCATCTGACCGGCTTCCTCTTAATTGGCCGGCAAGCCTGCAAGGTCAATCAACGTAAAATCACGTCCGTGGGCCGGATGCAGTTGGGGGCGGGACTGGAAGCCGGAAACCACCTGACCCGCACCCAACCCGTCTCCAATGAAAAAATCGCGGCCGTTGTTACATTTCAAAATGTTCTAACCATTTCTGAAAATGTGAGTTAGATTTAACGTTGGGTTTATTTTTAGGCAAAATGGTATTCTCACAAGGTTAAAAAGGCTCCTGGATGAAATGTGGTTAATATGCTAATTGGAAGTCATTTTCCCCAAGACTAAAAATAAGCAGTTCATTAGTTTGTCTAGATAATCGGAAAAAAGCCTCACACTCAATGTTGAAAAACTCTAAAAGACCAAAGGGGAGATGGTAGGCAAATTTCTTTTTTACATCGAGTTTATCAGCACATGGAATGCACCTCCTTATGAAATCAGGTCTGCTGTAGGTACCTTCTTGGCTTCAGTGGTGTCAGTTACTCCCTGTCAATGGTCTAAGCATCTTATTTTTATGGGAGTTGACTCATGTTGCCCTGTATCTACTTGTACATTAGCATAACTTGGAAGTGTAACAATAGCATCCCACAGTGATCCGGATATTCGTATCTTTCTCTCTATTTCTTCAATCTCTCCAAAGAGGGACCGAGCTATCATTAAGTGAGGCATCGCTTGATTGTTAAAGTGAACATACAAAACAATAGTTATGATCAGATTTGCTTAGTTCAATTGGTAAAACTCATCTTTATGTAATAA
Organism: Somniosus microcephalus; assembly: GCF_052327205.1. NCBI lineage: Eukaryota > Metazoa > Chordata > Chondrichthyes > Squaliformes > Somniosidae > Somniosus > Somniosus microcephalus. The sequence continues at coordinate 31,346,286 of NC_140997.1, read as the reverse complement.
TATAAAAATAATAAATATACTACACTAACCCACATTCGTGGGTTGTGTTAATTAACAAACAGAAAACCTCCTCTCTCTTGTCGCCTGTCTTTTACTGTGCCTGCATAGCATCCAATTACCCCAAAAGACTCTTTCTTTCTCTATCTCTCCCTTTGTATTACTTTCTTCAGCTCCTTTTCAGTCCACCTGCACAAACATGAAAAGTGAAGCAAGCAATCAAAATTAATTATGATCTACAATTTAAACAAATGACTTTATGCAGTAATGTACAACTGTTAGCCTTCCAGAGAGAATAAAACTGTTGCTACTAACGTTGTATTGCAATTACAACAAAACCATCTGCACTTCAGGAAGCCTAGCTATTTATCCTAGCTATTCAATTTCACTATTAACAATACATTGAATCCATTCCAATTACTGGAGCTGTTTCCTGGTTTGATGTATTTTTCTTGTAAGCTGATAACCGAACACCAGAAATAAAATCAGAAAATGCTGCAAATGCATCGAGTCAATTTGCATCGGAAGGAGAAAACTAGTCCAAATCCAAAACATTAACCTTTCATTAAAATACTCTGGGTCCTAATAAAGTGTTGTTCAATAGAAATCGGTGACTAGCCACAGGGGATAATAGCATTTTAGCCACATGCACTAATTTTAGAAGAAAATGCCTGACACACAATACAAATAAATGTACTTCACACGTATACTTACTTAGCAAACATCTACCGCCATGCAGTGCAAAACTTTGCTGTCTTTCTCTTTCACCAAAGTTTGGAATTCTGGCATCAATCGGACACGGGGCATCTTAGTGCAGCTTCTAGGTTTCTGTCCAGCAGGTGTAGGTGGTACATTGACTTGAGAGTGATTGCTGAGAATGTTGACTCACACAAGACGTGCCAGGCCCGTCCCTGCTCTCCATCCAGAACGCGGTTGGAGGCTGCTTGTTCTTTGCCCTTTGCCATGAAGTGCCCTGTTGGAGCTGCCCGTTATTGACTTGCTTTCTTCTGCCTGTCTGGAGCGGTGATTCTGATTGGTCCAGCTGAGAAAAATTGGGAGAGAGGTAACATGAGTTGCCAACTCGCTATTACCCATTTTACACTATCGTACAAAGACAAGATCCACCCCTCTGCTTTTATAGCTTACCATTTTACTAACAAATGCACAAAGGTGTTAAAATACATTTTGAGATCACATGCCCAATCATAGATCATAGACTCATTGAAACTTACAGCACAGAAGGAGGCCATTCGGCCTGTCATCCCTGTGCTGGCTCTTTGAAAGAGCCATCGTGCTTAGCCCCACACCCCCGCTTTTTGTCCGTAACCCTGTAAGTTGCTCATCCTCAAGTACCCGTCCAACTCCCTTTTAAAATTATTTGTGGAATCAGCTTCCGCCACCTTTTCAGGTAGAGCGTTCCCGATCCTGACAACTCTCTGAGTGAAAAAAATTCTCCTCATCGCCCCTCTAGATCTTTTGCCAGTGATTTTAAATCCATGACCTCTGGTTATTGACCCACTCACCAGAGGGAATAGTTTTTCTATCTACTCTATCAAAAACTCTCATCATCTTGAAAATCTCTATTAGCTCACCTCTTAACCTTTTCTGTTCCAAGGAGAACAGTCCTAACTTTTCCAACCTCTTCTCATTCCTGAAGCCCCTCATCCCTGGTAACATCCTGGTAAACCTCCTCTGTACCCTTTCTAAGGCCTTTACATCTTTCCTGAAGTGTGGTGCCCAGAATTGTCCACAATACTCCAGCTGACGCCTAACCAGTGATTTATAAAGTTCTATCATGATCTCTGCTTTTTATTCTATTCCTCTATTTATAAACCCAAGTAACACATATGCTTTTTTTAACCACCTTATTAACTTGCTGTGCCACCTTTAAGGATTTGTGTATGTCGACACCAAGGTCTGTCTGCTCATCTACACTTTTCAAAATCGTGCCATTTATAATATACCGTCTTTCCATATTAGTCCTCCCAAAGTGCATCACTTCACACTTCTCCACATTGAACTCCATCTGCCATACTTCTGCCCATTTCACCATCCTGTCGATGTCATCCTGAAGCCTATAACTATCCTCATCACTATCTACAACATTCTCAAGTTTCGTATCATCTGCAAACTTTATAATGCTGCTCCCTACACATGAGTCTCGGTAGTTTATAAAAAATTGAAAAGAGTAATGGACCTAAAACTGACCCTTGGGGAACACCACTGCAAACCACCTCCCAGTCTGAAAAACATCCATCCACCACCACCCTTTCCTTCCTGTCACTAAGACAATTTTGTACCCATACCGCCACTTTCCCCTTAATTCCATGGGCTTCCATCTTGTTAATAAGCCTTCTGTGTGGCACTTTGTGGTCGAATGCCTTCCGAAAGTCCATATATACAACATCTACTGCACTACCTTGATCAAGCTTCTCTGTTACCTCATCAAAGAATTCAATCAAGTTAGTCAGACACGATTTGCCTTTAACAAATACATGCTGGCTCTCCTTGATTAACCCATGCCTTTCCAAATTAAAGTTTATTTTGACCCTGATATTGGTTTCCAATAAGTTCCCCACCACCGATGTTAGGCTGTCTAGCCTGTGGTTTCCCGGTTTATCCCTCTCCCCTTTCTTGAATAGTTGTATAACATTTGCAACCCTCTGGTCCTCCGGCACCACTCCTGTATCCAATTAGAATTGAAAGACTGTGACCAATGCCTCTGCTATTTCTACCTTTGCTTCTTTCAGCAATCTAAGATGCATTCCATCTGGACCGGGTGACTTAACAACTTTCAGTAATGCTAATCTTTTTAATATGTCTTCTCTATTTATTACACTCCTGTCCATAACTTCTCTCTCCTCTTTTAGTGTAACTGTCGCCATCATCTGCTTCCTTTGTGAAGACAGATGCAAAGTACTCATTTAATACTTTAGCCATGTCTTGTGCCTCTCCATGAAGATTTCCAATGATGGTGTGTCTTGCTCATTTTTTATTAACGAATCAAAAATGCATTTGCAACATATGGATTCTGAATGAGCCACATGAGGCTTATGGATAATGAATTGGACAACACTGTGATAAAGGATCACATGCAAAACAAAAGTCTTTGGCTGTCAGATGCTGAGCACCCTGTTGTGCATTTCCAGCATTTTCTGATTTTAATTCTTGAGTGAATTTGATTATTTTTAAAGCACCTTTTTATCACTATTAATATAATAAAGCTGCAAACACAAGTGATCACATCATAATGCTGCATTGCAGTGCAGAAGTTAGCTAAAGCATTTTGCAAATGTCTTTCTAGTGAGTAAAATGGAACGTTTAAGCCCATCATGGATATATGCCACATTTTCCAATTAACCTTTATTTAAAAATATTCCGTGCTTAAGAAGTTACAAGAATGATTGATCATGTTGCCCCCATAATGAATTCAGCGATGCTGCATAAATTACTGAGTGTGGCAATTGTTTGACCAAAAAGAAAATCCATCAGTACAAATAAAAATAAATGTGGTTACGTCATTTGTAGCAATGTCTCTGTTCTGGAATTGTAAAGTATTATTGTGTTTTATGTGTTGGTGTTCCTCAGTTTATAGTAGTTTCTACTGTTGTTAAAGAGGACTAAATCTACTGATTAAAACTGCAAAGTGATTGAAGATAATTTATTTCTCCTTTGCATAGAATTGAGACATTCAGAGAGAAATGGTCATTTGAAAGAGATTGGAGGTGATTTTAACTGCCAGCCGCCTGAAAGATTTGATGTTCTGGCTGTTAATTCTAAGCGTAAAATGAAGGATTTTTTTTAATGCATTCTGTTTTTACCATGGTTACGTACAGAAAACAGCGTTCCAAGCCTTACACTGAACCAGCTCAATTAAAGTTCAGTGCGGGGGCAGATCTGGACGCATCATGTCATAGCACACCTAGCAGGGAGCCTGAGCTATTGATGTTCAGCTGGTCCCAGTGCATCAGTGTGCGAGCATCAAGATGCTATTTTGAATTATGTCACATGCACGTGATACACTGAAGTGGTTCAGTGCATTAGCAGGCCAGGGAATGAGGCAATTGATCTAGTGGCAGATGGAAGACCTGTGAAAATGATGGCTCTATCCTGCTGATGGGTCTACTGAGGTATGGCCATTGACTTTGAGAAGTGCCATTGGTGTCAAGAATGCTGTGCATTTACTCCAGTGAGGAACAAAAGCCTTTAGAAAGGAGTACTCAATTAAGTTAAACCTTCAGCCACTTGCAGTTTGTATCACTGGGTTTGTCACTGTAGAACATGAAGCTGTAGAATTTATATAAAGCTTTCTGGATGAGCAAACACATGTTGGTATTTATATTGTCGCACAGGATGAAAACACGCTGCAATTTCTACAACAGATTCAGTCAAACAAGTGTCACTTCCCTCGTGGTTTTGCAATCCATCAAATGCTCTTGCCTAGTCCTACACAACTAGACTAGGCTAGCACAAGGGAAACTATTGTGCTAATGACAGTTTGTCACAGAATACAGTACCTCCTCCTGATAATTTTGCAGGATTTCTTTGCAGCGAGTCACATCTTAAATATCTTTCCTCTATTTTCAATAGATTGATGCGCCGTGTCGCACTACCGACAAGAAGGTTAAGCTGTGCTTTGGCAGTGCTTTTCAATACATCTGCAAAACTTTATTCAAAGGCACCTATTCACCACTCAGAAACTGTTTCAGAGTGGTAAGTCACTGTATAATCACGATAGCGGAAATACTCAGCTTTATGTATCTTGTGTCTTAATGGGTGCCCTTATCTCTCATGAATAAACTGTACCTCCTAATACATCATCAGAAAGTGATATAAATGTCAATGGCCCCAAATTTGCGGGGGCCACAGCCCCGGCAATTACACCAGGATGGCAGCCTGCCACTGCCTTGCACTGTCTGCAGGGTGCGTGGGAGGACACCTTGTTTGCATAGGCCTAGGAGGTGCTCGTACCATTATGGGCACATCTAGGACGTGCGTCAGCCCACACAGGCTGGAAACTCTGGCAGCTGCTACTGTCCGACAGGGAGAGAAGGGGTTTCTCAGCTTCTCCTCCCTTGACCTGCGGGAGAAACAATATTGTTTCTCCAGGAGGTGGGGTGGGGTCATTTTTTTTTAAAGTACCAGTTCCTCTGGGGCCCAGGCTGCTTCCCTGACCTAGTTGCTCCCTTCAGGAGGGTGGTACACCTCATCTTACCGGCCTCCAACCTTATGCCGGATTCCACTGAGGGTTGGAGAAGGGTAGGCAGCCCCTGCCTCCTCTGATGCAAGAGATCACATTTGAGACTGGCTGAGGTTCCTCCCAGAGAAGGCCCCTGAAAACTCTTGGCAAATCCGGATCCTGGCCAATTTCCGGGGCATTTCCTGCTGGAGTCAGTGTGGTATGATATTGTAGGATTGTACTGCTTTTCTGGGACACAACAGTTTTGCGTGAGTAAATATGCTGAGTATGTTGTACGACTCTCTGCTAACCTCAATAAACCAAACACAACACGCCCTATAGGATACTTTGAAAGCAACTCATTATCTCCACCTTGTAAATATAGGTGTACCATGAAGAATAGCCATAGTAAGCTTTTAAAATATATATCCACATATTAGTACACATTCTGCAATGACTATGCAAGGCCAGGCCTGGAGCAGTAGAGACATTACTTCATTAACCATCCACGAGAAGAGATTAAGAAATATACAGTTAGTAGGTATATAGTAAATCAGTCAAATGACTGTAGGGAGGTAATCTGGTATGAATGTACTGGGAAGAGTTAAGAGGAAGGCCATAACTGATACTTCCTGTTTCTCATTAGTGAGTAAACAGATGTTATTGTGCAGACTCATTGTAGGGAGATTCATCAGACATAGTTAGAACACGTTGACATCAGGTAAAAGGACGTAATTAAACACACAAAATGTACAGACACTGGAGCTCCTTGAGGACTTTTAATCTGGTCTTGCTGAGGCTAGCATAAGCAGTTAAGATGAACACTTTCGATCTCCTGAAGGAGTCCCTGGTATGTGATCTATAATGTTATAATTGGTACCTAGATTTCATATACACTCCATTTAAGGCATTGTGTTTTATTATCTCATTACCTTGATTTAATAAAGAGAATTAACCAGATCTTTGAATGTTTCTCAGTCCTCAAACCTGTATTAGAGGTAAAGGATATATGACTCTATCCTATAATACCTCCACATACAGACAATAGGGATATATGTCAATAGCTGTATAAACCCAACATCTGTGTTTTGTTAGCAGCTGAAACAGTAAATGCTAATCACATACACCTGTGAGACTGAGATTTTAATTTCTAACACCTATGAGACAAGCAAAAGACAAAAAGACAAATGCATTTCTTTCCTTGTTCTAATTTGATTTCTGTTTTTTATAAATAAGTTGAATTTTGAAAGCAAAAAAACTTCTTTGAGGAAACAGAGAGGAAAGGAGGGTATCACAGTTGGGGGAGGAGGAAAACTGGTTGAGGGTGAAGGGGCTTATAGCCTCTCACCTGCCCTTGGGGTAAGTGAATGGGAGTGAAAGGAGATCTAAAAGTGAGGTGAATGACAAATGCTTTCTAATATAACAACAACTTGTATTTATATAACGCCTTTAACATACTAAAACGTTCCAAGGCGCTTCATAGGAGTGTTATAAGACAAAATTTGACACCGAGCCACATGAGATATTAGGGCAGCTGACCAAAAGCTTGATATATATAGTTTGATATAACAAGGTTTGGCTGTATTTTTATAAGCGAACATGAATATATAATACAGTCCTCACAGATCTTTTATGATGAATATTTTAGTTATTAATGTATGCTTGCAAATGTTCATAATGTGAAATTTGTGCATTTCTGCCATGTTTTTAGGTAGATCCTGTTCCATTCTATGACATGTGCCTGAATGACATGTGTGAATCCTCAGATCTTCAGCCAGGCTGTAACCTAGCAGCTGCCTTTGTCCACTTGTGCAACAGGAATTTTGTCCCTCTGGAAATTCCATCACAGTGTGGTAAACTTGGCTAATTTTCATCCGATCTGTTGATAAAATGATAATGTCGAATCCCAGAAAATACTGTAATAACTGGGCCTTTTTTTGCTTTCTTGAAAGCTGACAAACTGAGTAATAGCACTGCTATATGTATAATAGTTTTGTACTTCATGGCTGTGTGACACCCAATTTCACCTGGCCAGCCTTTAAAGGAACCTTGTCCATTGTTGTCTGAACCCGAGGTACAGTGCTTCACAGATGCTTCCAAGAGGGAGGGAAAACATTAATCGTCAGCTTGGCTTGCATCCAGCAGGGTAGTGATTGAGAGAAAGAAGTAAATGACTCTGTTCTCTTTGTCCATACCTGTCTCCTAAATACATAACACTTGCTTCCTGGTAGCTAGTATAATGCACCAAAAATCAAAAGCTAAAAAATATGGGATATCTTTTCCTACTTGCACTAATATTAGTGATAAAACTGGTGGTTATGTTTCAGGGATAATCATAGAACCGTACAGCACAGAAGGAGGCCATTTGGCCCATCATGCCTGTGCCAGCTCTTTGAAAGAGCTCTCCAATTAGTCCCACTCCCCTGCTCTTTCCCCATAGCCCTGCAATTTTCTCCATTTCAAGTATTTATCCAATTCCCTTTTGAAAGTTATTATTGAATCTGCTTCCGCCACCCTTTCAGGCAGTGCATTCCAGATCCTAACAATTCATTGCGTAAAAAAAATTCTTATCTTACCTCTGGCTCTTGGCCAATTACCTTCAATCTGTGTCCTCTGGTTATTGACCCTTCTGCCATGAGAAGCAATTTCTCCTTATTTACTCTATCAAAACCCTTCATGATTTTGAACGCTACTGTTAAATCTTCCCTTAGTCTTCTCTGCTCTAAGGAGAACAATCCCAGCTTCTCCAGTCTCTCCACGTAACTGAAGTTCCTCATCCCTGGTACCATTCCATTAAATCTCCTCTGCACCCTCACCAAGGCCTTGGAGTTGGCAGGTTGGGAAGGCTGAGTTGGGTGATACACCAGTCACAATGTAACACAAGTGTCCTAAGGAGAGCTCAGAGAGGACATTAATGCAATGGAAAGGAAGGATATTAACTCGGATGAAACGGAATCTGTATGGGTAGAAATGAGAAATAGCAAGGGGAGGAAAACGTTTGTGGGTGTGATATATAGGCCTCCAAATAGTAATATGGAGGTGAGGGAAGGCATAAAAAGGGAAATTAGAGAAGCGTGCGATAAGAGCACAGCTGTCATCATGGGTGACTTTAATTTACATATTGATTGGACTACCCAAATTAGTAAAAATTCTGAGGAGGAGGAATTCCTGGAATGTTTTCGGGACGGTTATCTGGACCAATATGTCGAGGAGCCGACTCGAGATCAGGCCATTTTAGACTGGGTATTGTGCAATGAGAAGGGACTTATCAGCAATCTTCTTGTACGAGGCCCCTTGGGTCAGAGCGATCATAATATGATCGAGCTCTCAGTCGAGATGGAGAGTGAGGAAATTGAATCAGAGACTAAGGTCCAGAACTTAAATAAAGGGAATTACGAGGGTATGAGACGGGAATTGGGTAAGATTGATTGGGTGGTGTTTCTGGGGGGATTGACAGTGGATAGACAATGGCAAGCATTCAAAGATAGAATGGAAGAATTCCAGAACATGTTTATACCGGTTTGGCATAAAAATAAACCTAAAAAGGTGACTCAACCGTGGATAACGAGGGAAATTAGGGACAGCATAAAATCAAAAAAAAGGGCATATCAACTGGCAAAAAAAAGCACCAGACCGGAAGATTGGGGGCAGTACAGGATACAGCAAAAGAGGACAAAGGGATTAATCAGGAAGGGGAAAATAGAATACGAAAGTAAACTTGCAGCAAACATAAAGACAGACTGCAAAAGCTTTTATCGGTATATCAGGAGGAAAAGACTGGTAAAATCCCAAGTCGGTCCCTTGCAGTCCGATTCGGGAGAATATATAATGGAGAATAAGGAAATGGCAGACCAATTAAACTCATACTTTGGTTCTGTATTCACAAAGGAGGACACAAATAACCTCCCAGGAATATCGGCAAACATAGGGACTAATGAGAGGGAGGAGCTGACAGAAATTAGTATCTCTAGGGATATGGTGTTGGGTAAGTTGAGGGGACTGAAGGCCGACAAATCCCCGGGGCCTGATAAACTACATCCTAGGGTACTTAAGGAGGTGGCCCTGGAGATAGCAGATGCTCTAAGGATCATCTTCCGGAACTCCATTGACTCGGGAACAGTACCCGTGGATTGGAGGGTAGCTAATGTTACCCCAATATTTAAAAAGGGGGGTAGAGAGAAAGCAGGGAATTATAGACCAGTAAGCCTTACATCGGTTGTGGGCAAAATGCTAGAGTCCATTATTAAGGATAAAATAGCGGAGCACTTGACAAATGGGGAAAGGATCGGACAGAGTCAACATGGATTTACAAAGGGTAAATCGTGTTTGACTAATCTGCTGGAATTTTTTGAGGAAGTAACTGGTAAAATAGATGGGGGAGAGCCAGTGGATGTGGTGTACCTTGACTTCCAGAAAGCCTTCGATAAGGTTCCACACAAAAGATTATCATGCAAAATTAAGGCTCATGGGATTGGGGGCAAAGTATTAACGTGGATAGAGAACTGGCTGGCGGATAGAAAACAGAGAGTTGGAATAAACGGCTCGTTTTCGGAGTGGCAGGCAGTGACCAGCGGGGTGCCGCAAGGATCTGTCCTGGGACCCCAGCTGTTCACAATATATATAAATGATCTGGATCAGGGAATTGGATGCAATATTTCCAAATTCGCTGACGACACTAAACTAGGAGGAGGGGTGGGCTCTGATGAGGATGTCAGGAGGCTACAGTGCGATTTGGACAGGTTGGGGGACTGGGCGGATACGTGGCAGATGCACTATAATGTGGATAAATGCGAGGTTATCCACTTTGGGGGTAAAAACAGGAGGGTGGATTATTATCTAAATGGCAATAGATTGGGAGATGGGGAAGTGCAGAGGGACCTGGGTGTTCTTGTGCACCAGTCACTGAAGGAGAGCATGCAGGTGCAACAGGCGATTAAGAAGGCAAATGGTATGTTGGCCTTCATATCAAGGGGGTTCGAGTATAGGAATAGGGATACCTTACTACAGCTGTACAAGGTGCTGGTGAGACCGCATCTGGAGTATTGTGTACAGTTTTGGTCGCCCCATCTGCGGAAGGATGTTCTTGCCATGGAAAGAGTGCAGCGGCGATTCACCAGGCTGATACCTGGAATGGCGGGAATGACCTACGAGGAGAGATTGAATAGTTTGGGCTTGTACTCACTGGAGTTTAGAAGATTGAGAGGGGATCTCATCGAAACATATAAAATTATGGCAGGCCTGGACAGGCTGAATTCAGAGAGAATGTTTCCAATGGCAGGGGAGCACAGAACCAGGGGCCACAGTCTAAAAATAGCGGGCAAATCATTTAAAACAGAGATGAGGAAGAATTTCTTCACTCAAAGAGTGGTGAGCCTGTGGAATTCCCTGCCACAGAGGGCTGTGAAGGCTAATTCAATAAATATTTTCAAGAGAGAATTGGATATATTTCTGAAGGCTAAGGGGATTAAGGGTTACGGAGAAAAGGCGGGGACGGGGTACTGAACTGGTAAGATCAGCTATGATCTCAGACGAAGATCAGCCATGATCTCATTGAATGGCGGAGCAGGCTCGAAGGGCCGAATGGCCTACTCCTGTTCCTATCTCTATGTTTCTATGAAACCTCCTGTGGGATAGAAGAGTGAACATTAGCAAACAAAGAAACTTTTGTTACTCCATTACTTCTGTTATGATAATGGCTGATTGGAACAAAGATATTTTACAGAAAGTAGGAACTACTGATGCGACGCACAATCGAAGGCTTGCAGTTTCCTAGTTCATGACAAGAAGAGTCATCATATAAATACTCTGTCAAAACTGTTTCAATTTTGTGAAATAATCATCTGACATTTCTGAGGGTTATTTTAATTTGTGTGATAGTTGCAACAAGTATTTCGGAGTAGCAATCAGCCGTGTAAATTGGGGACTCTCAAATTACCAGTATCCACCAGAGGGGTTCTATCCAGTATGGCAGACAAGCGAAGTTCCACTGTCGTATTCCGTATTCAATTATGTTTTTCCTCATACAGTGGCTGGCAAGGACAGTGACAGCATGCAAAATGATGATGTGGTAGATAACGAGCAATTGCTGACTTTAAAACCAGCAGATGTCCTCTTCATTATTGAAGAAAGAGACTGCAATAAGCCAATTGTTGCAAAACTCCCTTCACTTATCAACTCAATGGTTGACACCTTCAAGAAACAAGGTAAGTTTCCCCTTCTGTTTTAATTTATTAAGCACATAATTGACTTGCCTGTTGAAAGAAAGAACTAGAAAGGGAGACGGGAGAAGGGTGGCAAGATGTCTAGACCAGTACGGGGGGAATAGTGAATGAGAGTGGGCTCTGAAACTCTGACATTGCCATTGTGCTGTCAGAACTGAAGCAGGGCAGGATTTCCTCCTACCATGACATCCTGGTCATGACTTTGTCCTAAATTGTGGAATTAGGCTATTTGAATATAAAAAGACATAGGGGGAAAAATTCAGTTGTTTGCACCTCCCACCTTAAGAAGGCGCCAATTGGGGCGCAAAGCAACTAGCGCCCGGGCACGGCGATATTTGTGCCGCTCGCTAAATTAACTAGACATTTTGCGGCGGCGCTAAACACTTCCGCCACGATTTCCTACGCCGGCAGATTGTGACGTCATTTGAGTGCGCAACGCCCCGTTAGCGCCCCGGACCGGATATTGAGTGGCGCCCCCTGCCTTACCGCCTGCCGCTAGCAACGACAGGTTGAGGGGAGCGTTATGCTGTCAGAAAGGGACTAGGGGAGCGCTATTTAAAGGCGACCGCTTCCTGCCTTTTTTTGTCGGTGACATTTTTGCACCACGCAGTCAGAGAGAGAGAGAGAGAGACTTCTGGAGAGATTCAACGCTGTGTGAAGGAGTTTTGAGTACTGAGCAGCACTTTGAAGGTTTATTTTGATTTGCCCTTCTTTGCTTCGCCAGCACGCTGAGGTAGCACCTCACTTCTCCGGCGTTTGCGCCTTAAGACAGGTGTGAAGCACCTGATTTAGCGCTCCAATCACCTCCAGGGGCGATAAAAGCCAAGTTTGCTGTCGGAGGCGATAATTAGCGCCAGGCGCTGAACTTTGCGCACGGCCGACAACGGCGCCCCAAATGGGGCGATACCGAATTTTTCCCCCATATAGGCTACCTAAAGCCAGCCTGCAACACTTCAGATAGTTGGTGGTCTTACTGTTTAGTGTAGCATTATCCTGCATGCTTCTTTCATTTCCTCCTCTTCCTGCCCCTGTTCTGTCTCCAGTATAAGGACAGATATAGAAATGCCCATAGTGAGCTTCATGGTAAAGGCACCATGATGGAAGGGTGGGAAGAAAAAGATCTTCCTGCCTGAGACTGCTGAGAGGCACCTTGCAGAATTTTTTTTTTTTTTTAACAACACTGCTGAGAAAACATCTTTTTAAATTGCTCCAGTCAAGATTGCTATTCCGGACAATGACAGTCAGAGCCGGTGAACTCAACCATTTCCTGCTTTGATGAGTCATGCACGTAACCTTTTAAGCCAGATGCAATTCTGGTGTAGATGGCAGAATTTCTGGGCCAACAGCTTTGACCCTCATTATCCTGACATTTGCAAGCATGCACCACTTTGACAGGAGACTGGGAGAATCAGGGCCAATATTCTAACTTCTAAAAGATGTTTTTACATAGAAACATAGAAGATAGGAGCAGGAGTAGGCCATTCGGCCCCTCGAGCCTGCTCCGCCATTGAGATTATGGCTGATCATCCAAATTCAGTACACTGTCCCTGCCTTCTCCCCATATCCCTTGATCCCTTTAGCCTCAAGAAATATATCCAACTCCTTCTTGAATATATTTAATGAACTGGCCTCCACCGCCCTCTGGCAGAGAATTCCACAGGTTCACCACTCTCTGGGTGAAGAAATTCCTCCTCATTTCAGTCCTAAATGGCTTACTCCTTATCCTTAGACTGTGACCCCTGGTTCTGGACTCCCCAGCCATCGGAAACATCCTTCCTGCATCTAGTCTGTCCAGGCCTGACAGAATTTTATAGGTTTCGATGAGATCCCCTCTCAATCTTCTAAACTCCAGTGAGTATAAGCCCAATCGACACAATCTCTCCTCATACGTCATTCCTGCCATCCCAGGTATCAGCCTGGTGAATCTTCGCTGCACTCCTTCCATGGCAAGAACGTCCTTCCTCAGATAAGGTGAACAAAACTGCACACAATACTCAAGGTGCGGTCTCACCAAGGCCCTGTACAACTGCAGCAAGACATCCTTGTTCCTGTACTCGAACCCTCTTGCTACGAAGGCCAACATACCATTTGCCTTCTTAACCGCCTGCTGCACCTGCATGCTTACCTTCAGCGACTGGTGCACAAGAACACCCAGGTCTCTTTGCACTTCCCCTTCTCCCAATCTATTGCCATTCAAATAATAGTCTGCCTTCCTGTTTTTGCCACCAAAGTGGATAACCTCGCATTTATCCACATTATAGTGCATTTGCCATGTTTCTGCCCAATCACCCAACCTGGCCAAAATCGTACTGGAGTTTCACGACATCCTTCTCACAGCATACCCTCCCACCCAGCTTTGTGTCGTCTGCAAATTTGGAGATATTACATCCAATTCCCTCGTCCAGATCATTACTATATATTGTGAACAGCTGGGGTCCTAGGACCGATCCTTGCGGTACCCCACTAGTCACTGCCTGCCACTCCGAAAACGACCCGTTTATTCCAACTCTTTGCTTTCTATCCGCCAACCAGTTCTCTATCCAAGTCAATACCTTGCCCCCAATCCCATGTGCCTTCATTTTGCACGCTAATCTCTTATGTGGGACCTTATCGAAAGCCTTCTGAAAGTCCAAATACACCACATCCACCGGTTCTCCCTTATCTATTTTACCAGTTACATCCTCAAAAAATTCCAGTAGATTAGTCAAGCACGATTTACCTTTTGTAAATCCATGTTGACTTTGTCCGATCCTGTCACTGCTTTCCAAGTGCTCTGCTATTACATCTTTTATAATGGACTCTAGCATTTTCCCCACTACCGATGTCAGGCTTACCGGTCTATAATTCCCCGCTTTTTCTCTACCACCTTTTTTGAATAGTGGGGTAACATTAGCTACCCGCCAATTCATGGGTACTGTTCCAGAGTCTATCGAGTTCTGGAAGATGACCAGCAATGCATCTACTATTTCTAGGGCCACTTCCTTAAGTACCCTAGGATGTAGATTATCAGGCCCTAGGGATTTATCGGCCTTCAGTCCCATCAATTTTCCTAACACCATTTCTCTACAAATACTGATTTCTTTCAGTTACACCCTTTCATCAGACCCTATGTTCCCCGGCATCTCTGGGAGGTTATTTGTGTCCTCCTTTGTGAAGACAGAACCAAAATATGTATTTAGTTGGTCTGCCATTTCTTTGTTCCCCATTATAAATTCCCCTGATTCTGACTGCAAGGGACCTACGCTTGACTTCACCAATCTTTTTCTCTTCACATATCTATAAAAGCTTTTACAGTCAGTTTTTATGTTCCCTGCAAGCTTACTCTCATATTCTATTTTCCCCTTCTTAATTAATCCCTTTGTCCTCTGTTGAATCCTAAACTGCTCCCAATCCTCAGGATTATTGCTTTTTCTGGCCAATTTATATGTCCTCTCCTTGGATCTTATGCTATCCCTAATTTCCCTTGTTAGCCATGGTTGAGTCACCTTTTTTGTTTTATTTTTATGCCAAACTGGGATGAACAAATTCTGTAGTTCATCCATTCGGTCTTTGAATGTTTGCCATTGCCTATCCACTGTCAACCCTTTGAGTGACATTCCCCAATCAATCCTACCCAACTCGCTCCTCAGACCATCGTAGTTTCCTTTATTTAAATTTAGGACCCTAGTCTCTGAGCCAACGACTTCATTCTCCATCTTAATGAAGAATTCGATCATATTATGATCGCTCTGACCAAAGGGGCCTTGTACAACAAGATTGCTAATTAATCCTTTCTCATTACATAATAACCAGTCTAAGATGGCCTGATCTCTGGTTGGTTCCTCAACATATTGGTCCAGGAAACCATCCCGTAAACACTCCAGGAATTCCTCCTCCACAGTATTGTTACTAATTTGGTTAGCCCAATCTATATGTAGATTAAAGTCACCCATGATGACTCCTGTGCCCTTATTGCACGCTTCTTTAATTTCCCTTTTAATGCCATCCCCAACCTCCGCCTTACTGTTTGGAGGTCTATATACCACTCCCACTAACGTTTTCTGCCCCTTAGTATTTCTCAATTCTACCCATACAGATTCCACATCATCAGAGCTAATATCCTTCCTTACAATTGTGTTAATCCCTTCTTTAACCAGTAATGCTACCCCACCTCCCTTTCCTTTTTGCCTATCTTTCCTGAATATCGAATACCCCTGGATGTTGAGTTCCCAGCCTTGGCAATCCTTGAGCCACGTTTCCGTAATCCCAACCAAATCATATTTGTTTACCTCTATTTGCGCAGCCAATTCATCCATCTTATTACGAATGCTCCTCGCATTAAGACACAAAGCCTTCAGGCTTGTTTTTTTAATGCTCTTAGACCTATTAGAATTATTATTTACTGTGGCCACATTTGATTTAAACCATTGATTTCTCTGACTGCCACTTTTGTTTTTCTCCTTCCTATCTTTTGCTTTTATCCTTGTTTCCCTTTCCTCTGTCTCCCTGCTCAGGTTCCCAACCCCCTGCCATTTTAGTTTAAACCCTCCCCCAGAGCACTAGCAAACACTCCCCCTAGGACATCGGTTCCAGCCCTGCCCAGGTGCAAACCGTCCGGTTTGAACTGGTCCCACCTCCCCCAGGACTGGTTCCAATATCCCAGGAACTTGAATCCCTCCCCCTTGCACCATTCCTCTAGCCACGTATTCATCTGAAATATCCTTCAATTTCTACTCTGACTAGCACATGGCACTGGTAGCAATCCTGAGATTACTACCTTTGAGGACCTATTTTTTAATTTACCTCCTAACTCCCTATATTCCGCTTTTAGGACCTCATCCCGCTTTTTACCTATATCGTTGGTGCCTATATGCACCGCGACAACTGGCTGTTCACCCTCCCCTTCCAAGATGTTCTGCAGACGCTCTGAGACATCCTTGACCCTTGCACCAGGGAGGCAACACACCATCCTGGAGTCTCGTTTGTGACCGCAGAAACGCCTATCTATTCCCCTTACAATAGAATCCCCTATTACTATAGCTCTACCCCTAGTTTTCCTCCCGTGCTGTGCAGCAGAGCCACCCCTGGTGCCAGGAAGTTGGCTGCTGCTGCTTTCCTCTGATAAGCCATCTCCCCCAACAGCACTCAAAGTGGTGTATCTGTTTGAGAGGGGGATGTCCACAGGGGACCCCTGCACTACCTGCCTGCGCCTTGTACTCTGCCTGTTGGTCACCCATTCCCTTTCTTCCTGTCCAACCTCTACCTGCGGTGTGTCCAACTCTGTAAACGTGCTATTCACGACGTCCCGAGCATCGTGAACGCTCCAGTATGCATCCAATCGCAGCTCCAGCGCCGCAATGCAGTCTGTCAGTAGCTGCAGCTGGATGCACTTCCTGCACATGTAGTTGTCAGGGACACAGGAAGTTCATTATAGTGATTAAGCTATAAGTTTTGTTACTTTTTTAATTGTACTTATTTGGAAAGGATAACTCTAGCAATAATGTTGCTGCGGCTAACTTCACAACCCACAGCTGACGAAAATGTTTTCCATACGAATATCTATGATTTTCTTTTCTTTCCCAGGAGTCACAGATGTGAAATTTGGTTTAGTTGGCTTTGGTGAAGATGGAGTTCATGAGCAGCACCTCCTCACTGTGAAGAGTGATAACTCGACCTCCTCACCATGGCACTTGGAAAAGGAGCTGGGGTAAGGCTGTAAAATTAGTCACATCAGTAGTACTGAAGCCTTTTCAAGAACATAACTACTGCTGAAGAGAACACTTTTAGAAATTCAAATGCAATGGTACTCTGTTATAAGAGTATCCTATTTTCCCAGGAAAAAATGATCCATTGGGATGTCCTTATAAGAACATGAACTAGGAGCAGGAGTAGGCCATTTGGCCCTTTGAGCCTGCTCTGCCATTCAATAAGATCATGGCTGATCTTCTACCTCAACTCCACCTTCCCACACTATCCCCATATCCCTTGGTTCCCTTAATATCTATCGATCTCTGTCTTGAATATACTCAATGACTGAGCATCCTAAGCCCTCTGGGGTAGAGAATTCCAAAGATTTGCAACAATTTAAGTGAAGAAATTTCTTCTCGTCTCAGTCCTAAATGGTCGACCCCTTATTCTGAGACTGTGACCCCTGGTTCTAGACTCCTCAGCCAGGGGAAACATCCTCCCAGCATGTACCCTGTCAAGCTCCTTAAGAATTTTATATGTTTCAATGAGATCACCTCTCATTCTTCTAAACTCTAGGGAATATAGGCCTAGTGTACCCAATGTACTCAACAAAGCTGGGTTATATAATACATAATGGGTATTGGGTATTTCAATGATACGTAAGATCACACTTCAAAATCTTTATTTTTAATTGTTCAACCATTAGAGTACGAAAGTACATTTCCTAAAGCTGTACTCCATGTATAGTCAGTAGGTTAGTCAGTTTACAGCTTGAAGACTAACTGCAGTCTTTACAATCCTCTGTTGCAACCTCACATTGGATTAATGCAATTCAATGTTTCCTGCCCAACCAATGGATAAGCTACTTGGCCCTGAGATTCTGCAGGCCTACCAGCAGCCTCCTGCCATAAATCCAGTGGAACCCCCAGAGAAACAGCATAAATGGCTGAAAACGACAACTAATGCCATTTCTTGGGGGATTTTTACCAGTGGAAGACCAGTGCTAGCCTCAGGTCCCTGGAGATTCCAATGCACTTCAGCCCAGCCTCTTGTTCTTGACACATTTCAGCCCAGCCCTTCCTCGTGAGCTCAGCCTCTTCTCCACAACACGGTTCAGTCCCATCTCCTTGATTCATTAGCTACTCCTCCCTAATGTGCTTTAGCCTTGTATCTCTGACTTGTTAGCAATTATTTATAAATGTCATTAGAACATAACATAAGAATTAGGAGCAGGAGTCGGCCATACGGCTCCTCGAGCCTGCTCCGCCATACGGCCCCTCGAGCCTGCTCCGCCATACGGCGCCTCGAGCCTGCTCCGCCATACGGCGCCTCGAGCCTGCTCCGCCATACGGCCCCTCGAGCCTGCTCCGCCATACGGCCCCTCGAGCCTGCTCCGCCATACGGCGCCTCGAGCCTGCTCCGCCATACGGCGCCTCGAGCCTGCTCCGCCATTCCATAAGATCATGGCTGATCATCGACCTCAACTCCACTTTCCCGCCCACTCTCTATATCCCTTGATTCCCCTAGAGTCCAAAAATCTATCTATCTCAGCCTTGAATATACTCAAAGACTCAGCATCCACAGCCCTCTGGGGCAGAGAATTCCAAAGATTCACAACTTTCTGAGTGAAGAAATTTCTCCTCCTCTTGGTCTTAAATGGCCGACCCCTTATCCTGAGACTATGCCCCCTAGTTCTAGACTCTCCAGCCAGGAGAAACAACCTCTCAGTATTTACCCTGTCAATCCCCTTCAGAATCTTGTATGTTTCAATGAGATCACCTCTCATCCTTCTAAACTCCAGATAGTATAGGCCCATTCTACACAACAACAACAACTTGTATTTATATAGCGCCTTTAACATAGTAAAACGTCCCAAGGCGCTTCACAGGAGTATTGTAAGACAAAGAATTTGACACCGAGCCACATAAGGAGAAATTAGGGCAGGTGACCAAAAGCTTGGTCAAAGAGGTAGGTTTTAAGAAGCGTCTTAAAGGGGGAAAGAGAGGTAGCGAGGCGGAGAGGTTTAGGGAGGGAATTCCAGAGTTTAGGGCCTAGGCAACAGAAGGCACGGCCACCAAAGGTTGAGCGAGTATAATCAGGGATGCTCAAGACAATCAGAAATTAGTCCACAATTCAAAATAAATGAGCATTTAATTGGCTATCTCAATCAGACAAGCCATGAAATCAGTCCATCGGCCCTGCGTTCAGTGGGAACTCACGCATGAAACCTTAATTTCCCACTTGAGGATCATGATTCTGTTTTTGTGTGCATGGACTGGTATTTCCCAGCATTGACTTTGATTTCTCTTGCTGGAGAACGATATCCTATATTAAAACAATAACCTTGAACTGCTATCAATGCTGGGATAGCCCTGCTTCCACAGCTGTAGGGGAAGACTTGCAAATCCCAAAGCCTGGGGGGGTGGCGGGGTGGCTGGCTATGAAAGGAATACTGTAAATAAATAAAGTGAGAATAAGAAGTGAAAGACATGGAAAGGAGGATAAAAGAGAGGCAGGAAGAATGGATTAATGTCACTTGTGGCCCATGTGATGGACGCAGCTTATTGATATTAATCATTTATGATTTTTGCACAAAGCAGTGGTTCAGGTGTGTGGCTCATGACTAAAGGTTTCAGACCTAAGATTTGTCTGATGTTGTCATCACTGCATAAAGGTGGCTGATGTGGGAAATGGAAAAGAAAATCACCATTAAGGCCCAGAATTTGCTACCAAAATAACGACGAGTTTAATGGCACTTGCCGTGATTAATGTGTAAATTTTCCAGCAACTCGTGTCGAGGAAGAGCTACCCCGTGAATTGCATATCGCCTCAAGCTGCTGGACAGTTTGTGCCGCTCCACCGTTAGCCCCGCGAAAACAGCATCTCGCCCTCAACTGCCCCGTGAGTTTCTTGAAGTTGCTGCATTCGCACATTAATTGCCCATTAAACTCATCGCACAAAGTTAGGAGTACTACTCGATAGCGTAAGTACCCGACTGCTTTCCTGTGGTTGGACAGAAAGCCCAAAGGGATGGGTTTATTTAAATATTAGGGACAGGCCTCACCCCCCTGATAGTAGCTGGGCTAAAGTGGTTTCCACGCAGCCGAGGTAGCAGGATGTCAGAGGGCTGCTTGCTGCTCCTTGCGAGGGGGTCAGAGGCCAAGCCATCCAAAGAATAACGTCACTCCAAAATTCTGCTGTGCAGCTCCCTCGATGGTGGGCCCCGAAATTCCAACAACAATCGCTCCATCTGGGATTGATCGCCGTTTGAATCTGACACTGTGGGGCCCACATACACTACAAGAATGCCAAGTACATTTGCTTCCTGCAGACCTACTTACCACTGGCTTCTATAGAAACAGGATTTCCAGGGGAGCCTGGGAACACCCCCTCCCATCTCCTAGACACACCTGTAATAATGTCATTGGGACGTGAGGAGCAGTTGGAAGAAGTGCGCATGCCCCTTCCATCAGAATTCACCATGTGACCCGGGAAGGGGTGAAAACCGGAACGGTTCCAACCAATGTTCCCTCTAATTCTTTTTTTTTGTGCCTGGTCCCTTTAATTGGTTGCGCGACCCATTCAAATTTTTGCGCATGCGCAGTTTCTTCCATGTAAAAGCCAGTGAGCGGCCTGCGCGGGACCTCTAGACTGCCGCCCGGCCACACTGCTTAGCGGGAACGTTGGTTCCAACTCAAATTCCAGATGCTTCCACCCCAAAGAAGATCAGCAGTCCTACCCTTTGGTGTTCTGATTGATTTGATCAGGCTAATCGCGAACCAGAGATTGGATAGGCGTGATCAATAACGAACGCTAAACTTTTGGCATTGAATGTCTTACACTGTTTTATCTGTACACCTACCAGTACTCTGATGTTCACCCACAATGTCTCTCACAATGTGCCAGCTGCTGTGAAACTGGTAACGCAGTGGCCGTTCCGCACTGAAGCGACCAAGAGCGCCATTCTTCTGACTTGTTCCAGGTGTCATCGAAATTACAAGGTAACTTCATGTTAATTACACCACATACACTGAGGTTTTGTCACACTTGTCTGAGTAAATACTCATTGCCAATAATATATCACAAAGGAAAAAGAATGTTGTCAATAGTTAATTGCATTGACTGTTTTGAATGCTAATTTCTCTTGGCACCTTGCAGTAGCTACAACTACCCTCTGTCCTATGGGAAATATCTACACAAATGTAAATGATGCTTTCTAGTTGATTTTTAATGAATGTACCAGGATAACTGGACTGGCGGGATGAGTTTAATCCAGTTAAACAACCCTGCCTGATTTATTTATGCCCCTTTCTATTGCAGAGCCATTTCAAGCAGAAGTGGTTCCTGTTGTGTGCTAGGGCTCCATGTATCCTGTGGGGTGCAATCCACAGCACCAGGAGCAAAAGAGATTAAAATAAACTCTGCTTGGCCTGCCGTTTAAAAGTTGTAATCATATCTTTCATTTTGTGGTCATGGATCATTCCCGTTGGCTGAGGAAGTTCTGTACAGGCCAGTAATGCAAAAACCAGTGCAGGTGAGCCGAGGACTCGGCCCAATTGCAACCAGACAAAATGGCATCTGTTTGTATTGACCACTGGTAGCACCGCAGCCTCAGGAGGAGCCATAGGCCTGGAAATGTCGACCGCCCAGCTTTGCTGGCGTAAGTGCCCGCCTTGCCCAAGACCAGAGATTCCATCCCAAAATTTTGGAATGGGGCCATTTGTATAGCTTGGGTGGGCCGCTGGCACTTGCAAGGGCGTGTCAGCGATGCCCAGCCCCCGCTCGAGGTGGCCTGCCCTTCTAAGACAAGGAAGAGACCTCCAGAGACCCAAATGGGCAAAATATTTTTTTTTTAATGGAAACTACTCTAATTAGAGAGGGTACTGTTAAGTCTGTGTGTTATATTGAGAATTACTACACAGACCACAAGAGTAAAATTTAACAGGTCTTTACTGGTTGAAGGTCAGGGCGGAACTGCCCAATAAATCATTACACAGCACTTATATACCGGTGTGGTCACCGCCGGTATTACAGTATACAGCAGCCAAGATAAAGTAGTGCAACTCTTAAAATAGTTCTCTTAAAGGTGGAACGGTTACTAAAATAGTTCTCTTAAAGGTAGAACGGTTACATACACTACAGGTACTTACGCTAGTGAAGATTTGAGGGCCTTTTTGAAGCCTTAAAGACACTCGGGCTAGGTCTGAACTGGCGTGGGTTGTGTTGAAGCCATTCATGGGTGTAAAGGAAGGAATCTCCTGCAAAAGCTTTGGAATTGCCCCCGACATTCCTCCTTGATGTAGGAAGGGCAGGTGGGTGGGCAGACAGAACAGTCCTCCCCGACTAGAATTTAAAGGTCCAGTCCAAAAGGGGGCAGAATCCCATATTTCAGCAACCCCACCAGGAGAAAATGTGATTTATCCTCTCTCCAGCCCCAGGAATTTTGGAGCCTTGGAAAACAACCTACTGAGGTGGTTCTTGGCTTTTGGCATAGCAGTAACAGCACCACATTTATATTACATCACTGTTACTGAAGTCGCATCTGTATTCAGTGACAGTGCTGTAATCTAAAGGGAGCATGAATTTGTCCTATTCTGACTAGTCCCAGATGCTGTCTTTTCTAGCTCGTGTGGTCATAGCCTTCTGACACCACTAATAATTTCTGTTGTTTTGTTAGCTGTCTGAGGATACTTTGCAGAGCTTGCTGACATCCTCAGGGATCATACTGCATGTACTAAAGGACATGAGGTTTCAGCTGAAGAATGGAAACAGTGATGCCAATGTTGTCGGCTTGGATGACAGCAATCTCTTTGGAGGCAGCACTATTGGCTACGGTGGGAATCGGCCTTTTAAAACATTACGTCATCACATTGCGGTAAGCTTATATTATTTCAAAGGGAAGATTCACACTGGGGAGAACACTTCAAATATACAGCATTTCCCAGCCCATTCAATTTCTAAAAAAGAGTTGTTTGTTTATTCTCATTACCTGTGAAGAAAATCATCACTTTTAACTCCAGCTGATGCCTTGCTGGAAACCAATTACATCAGGCTTGCTAGTGTCAAGATAGCCAGCCTGCTGACGCACATAGTGGGCTCATCAGTGAGCAGCGCTCATTGAAGAATAAACAACCTCATCCTTCTTCCTATGTGTCAATTCCAGAGGTCTAAAATTATTTTTTTTAATTCAGTCCGGCGTGGGCATGCTTAAGGTCAAATCTGCCGGCAAACTTGTCGCATTTATCAGTGGAATGTTATGTTTTCTCTTTTATAATTGTATGGCATCCGTAAAAGTATCTACGTGAATCTCTGGACAAATATGGTCAAAGGGATGCTTGGTGCTGCTAATGCATTAAGGTTGAGACTTTTCTGGGACAAAAAGAAGCCATATGTGAAATTGTTTCTGTAAATTTATTGCACCAGTCACAGGGAGCTGTTAAAATAGTGTTGTGATGTAACTAGAACTGTAACACAGTCTCAAGCATCATGACATAATTCTATCAGCATCAAAGCTAAAAATTCATCTTTGCGGTTCTACTTGCCCTGTCGCTCGATCTTTCGTTCCCCTCCTTTTACAGAAGCTAATCTCTATCTTCATTTAATGCCTCCCTCACTTCTTGGGCCCACCCTCATCTGAACCTCCCCAACTCTCTGATCTCACTTCCTCCAATCACTAGTACGAGGAACAGCACCTCACCTTCTGATTAGGCACTTTGCAGCCTTCCGGACTCAATATCGAGTTCAACAATTTCAGATCATAACCTCGGCCCCTATTACATTTTTACTTATATTTTTTTCCACCCCTTTGTTTTGGGTCTTCCCTTCCCCCCCACCCCCCCTTTCCTTTTTTTTCTCTCTCCCACATGGCAGCTGTCTCTCATCCTGCCAGTACACTTCACACCTAATCTGAGCCGTCTTTTGTCTCCACTGTCCTATTACCATCTCGTCTGGTTTTGAATACCTCTTAATGTCTCTTTTACTTCTTTTGTTCTATCGCAGCCCTGCCTTCAATCTATTTTATTTCCTTTCCAGTTTTGAAAAAGGGTTAGACCCGAAACGTCGACTCTAATTTCTCTCCACGGATGTTGCCTGGCCTGCTGAGTTTTTCCAGCATTTTCTGTTGTTATTCCTCCAATCACTATTTTGATTTTACCACTGGCTATTTACATGATGACAGCTCGAGCTTTGCAGCCCTGCATTAATGAGCCAGCAGGCGCAGCATTATTTACATTCCTACACACAACTGTGGCTAAATGATCCCGTTCGGACATGGAATATATTTCTACTGCCTTCATTTTGTCTTTCAGTTGCCTGCGGAGGACGTGTGTCTGGCTGCAGCTATCAAATCAGGAGGTGCAATATTTGACTCTTCAAAGTTCATCAAACAAAGCAAACATTTCCTCCAATTGTTTAGTTGCCGAGTCACTAGGATGTATCAGGCTGGCAAGTGTGAGATTTGCCAGTCCATCACAGGTTGAAACCGCTTCACATTTGTTATCTTGAGTTGACTACTTCATAGCAAAAGAATGTCAGATAATTATAGCGGCAGATGCACAATATGAGGAATGCATACTACAGCCTGTAACACCCATGGAATTAAAAGTCATATTTTCCCATTCATGACATTGCAGTCCACACAGTGATGTCACCGTACACATTACCCTGAGTTCCTAGTCTAAGTTGCAAATTATTTCAAATTCATTTTTAAACAATAAAACAAAACAATGTTTATTTTCACTCTGTGACTTGCTCGTACAGTCAGTCCAGCGCTGGATTTATATTCTTAACATATTAATGGGTGGGATATTTTTTAAACTCCCTAAATCATTGTTTTTCACTCCACAAAATGTGCTTGAACGTTTAGCAGAAAGAATTAATACTGACGATGAGAGGGAGCTAAACATGGCAGATATGCTGCAGAAGCCCAGACTTGAAAGCTGTTGTTTTGACATTTCAGCTCAACGGAGTTGCAAGGTGACTCATGCCAGCTAGTTTTTAAGCCATGGCTCTGCCTTACTTGTGGGAAAATAAAAGAACATATATGCAGGGATCTATTCAGCATCCTTTATATACTATCAGTGTTGCGTGGATAACTGTGACTGGGTATCTGGTGTCAGTGCCATTTAATATAGGTTAACAGTAAATGTTTGATTTCCTCATTTTCAAAGTATGACTAATGCAATCCTTCTGAATCATACTATATGAGAAACTGAGCAACCAAAGTGAGAGATCATTTTGTGTTCGTATTCTGCTGAATAAAACACAGAGCAGTACTTGGTTTATAGTGGGTTACAGGCAACGTTCCCGCTAAGCTGCGTGGTCTGGAGGCCCCGCGCAGGCCGCTCACTGGCTTTCACATGGAAGAAGTCGCGAATGTGCGAAAATTCGAATGGGCTGCGCAGCCAGTTAAAGGGACCACGCATGAAAAATAAATAAAGAACATAAGAAATAGGAGCAGGAGTAGGCCATTCGGCCCCTTGAGCCTGCTGCACCATTCAATAAGATAATGGCTGAATTAGAGGGAATATTGGTTACCAGGCACATTTGATGAGTTCAAATCATGCAGTAAATGGGAAAGATCAAGATTCAGCTATTTTTGGCAGCATCGTACAAATCCTGAGATCATGTTGCAGTCTGAAATCCTCCCCAACACTTTTTATATACTGTACGATGCAGATTTATTATTGTACTTACTGGAAGTCATTGTGGTGTGATGGTTTGCCAGTGCTGTAGAGTTTACTGTTGTCCACAATGAAAGCCTGAAGCCGGTTCGGTTGCCTGACAAGATGAGGAGGTTCAATAGCAGTTACAACAAAAGAACAGAGGTCTAGCACATCCAATGGCAGGAATGGGCAGCAGCATGGGAAAATGCTGATTAATATGGCGCTGAAAATCATAGCCACTACATTTTCTATACAAAGCAAAAAGCTTTAGCATAAATTACTGGAATCTTCATTACTCACATTAGATGATATCAGTTATGACAATAATATTCAGGACATTAAGAAAGGTATCAGATTGTTGAGTAGCATTAATAGTTTAGTACAGAATTGTAAATATCTCAAAATTGCACAAACTTGGTGCCTTTTTATTTTTGTCTATCAATTAAAAATATTACCAGATTCCTTTTCCCTGAAACATTTTGTTTGTACTAATAAAAAATCATTCTTTGATTTTGTGAAGTTTAGGTTATCAGTCTCAGTAAGGTGTACTTTTAGTGAGTGAATCGTAGATGTCATTTTCCCTTTGGGCATTAAATGTCCTGAAATATTGCTTTTAGATTCATGTTCAAAAGCTCAGTCAGTTTGCTTGAGAAATGTTTAAAATAATATTACCTGCAGGTTTCCTACACGTGACTTTAATTGAATTACACCTTTTTGGAATCTAGAGAAAGCAAATTGTTAGTTAAAATCTTGTGATTCTCAGTTTTTCTATTTTGTTTCATGCTAGCAGTGAAATTATTTTATTAGAATTTTGTAATGAGTTCCAGTCCTTATAACTCTGTGATTGGAGGGTACTGAGTCTTGCCAATGTTTTCAATGTCTTAGTTCTCCTTTACCTCATTGATGCAATGCACTTTTATATTTGGTTGTGTGTATAGATTAATTTTTTAACAAAAAAAAAGTTAAAAGTTATTGTGTGCATCTAGTCTTAATTTGACAGTACTTGGTTTGTTGTTAAAGCATGAATGGGGGGTACAGTACTCTGATTTCAAAACGTGCTGCAATATCAGTTCTTTTATGCGACATGTAATATGTTAATTTTCAGGTTCAAATTGGATTTGTGTAACCCATACCATCAGTGTTTTTGATATGTTTGACTTTTTTTTTGACAAAAAATAAACTTAATTCAAAATTGTGTGGCAATTTCCATAACTCCTAGATGTCACTATTACATCTGTGTAGTAGAAGCTGGCCTTTCAGGACTTTTTGCCCTGTTAGTGTGCCTTAAAATTTAGCAACATTTTGACCAGCTGCAATTGGGCTCGTTTTAATTCACTTTAAAGAATCTGGATAATGCGGGGAATTATAAGCAAAGGATTTGTGCGCTGAGATTCATCGCTTAAGCAGATCATTCACTTACCAATTGGCTTCACTGTATAAACATTAAGGCTGATTTTAACTTTTGTTCATAGCGCTAAACAGGTGGTAGTGGATCGGCCGCCTGTTAAACACCTCACCAGATTGTCCTTTCCATTAAGCTCTGCCTCCACCAAAAGTTAAAATCAGCCATAATGTGGCAGCACTGCCTATTTAGATGACAAATATTCAGGCAAGTACTTGGCCAACTGTTTGTTGGTTAGATGGGTGGAATTATGTTTTAATTCATTCTCAGGTGTGGGCATTGCTGGCAAGACCAGAATTTATTGCCCATCCCTAGTTGCCTTTGAGAAGGTGGTGGTGGTGAGCCGCCGCCTTGTCCGTGTGGTGAAGGTACTCCCACAGTGCTGTTAGGCAGGGAGTTCCAGGATTTTGTCCCAGCGACGATGAAGGAATGGTGATATATGTCCAAGTCAGGATGGTCTGTGACTTTGAGGTGATTGTGTTTCCATGCACTTGCTGCCCGTGGCCTTCTAGGTGTTGGAGGTGCTGCCGTAGGAGGCAAGTTGTTTCAGTGCACACGGAACGCCATTGGTGGAGGGGTGGATGTTTAGGCTGGGGATGAAGTGCCGATCAAGCACATTGTCCTGGATAGTATTGAGCATGTTGAATGTTGTTGCAGCTGCACCAATCAAGGCAAGAGGTAGAGAAGCATTGGGTAGATTTTCATCTGTAGCACCTAAGCATAAAACAATCACTTGGGCACAGTATGGAGAGGGAAAAGGGGCAGGGAGGATTGCACATCCATAATGGACCCCACCCGATTTTCCTTCTATTTAGAGGAATGGAAGCAAATTGGCCGAAATCCGTTACAGGCATGCGATCGTCCCTACCCAACTGTTTTACGCCCAAGCATTAAAAACAAAAATCTGCCCCACTGAATCAGTTATTTAAAGGAAAATGAGATATTTTAAATTTGGAGTGAGTGCTTTGTATTGGCTGTAAAACATGACCTGCTCCTTTAAAAGCCTGTGAGCGGGAGAAGCCCTGAGGAAATTCGCCACCCAATTTTTCTTCTGTCTCCATGGAAAAGCATTTGGCCATCAGTGTCTCAATATGCAAACTGAGATTGGGAACTTGTGGGAAGTCCATATAGAAACCCCCACCGTCGATCGCCCTGAGGCCAGGATATTGATAAACACTCTGTTACATTACCAATGTTTTCACTGTTTATAAAACCAGAATGTTTTATACTTAGGAGCCCAAGATTCCATTTCAGTAATCTTGCATTAGATATTCGCAGCCATACGGGTCTTCTTAAAGTTCTGTGTGCAAAATCTTATCCTGTTCCCAAGTGGGGTGACTTATCTCCCCATAGAACCTTTTCAGTAATTATTCTCCGAAAGGGGCCTTGTACATCTGTAGTGGACTAAAATGAATGTTGATATTCAGACCTTTTTACTTTCCACAGATATGGGATAGAAGCTCCATCTGTGGAAATTGGTTGCTATTATGTTAAGTCATGTGTTAATATTGAAATTGAAAGATACTTGTTGCAGCCATCCAAATATCACATTCTGGGTCTGAAGTTCCTGGGCCTTGGGGTGAGGGAAGTGCTGCAGCAGCACATTCGGAACAGATTGGTTGGAATTTGGGGTGAGAACTGCACTATTGTAACTGCCAATTTCTGCTAAAAGTGAGGATGCTTTTCTTGCGTCCACACCCCTCTATGTGATGTCACTAGAAGAGGGGGGACTAGTGGGATGATGTCATTTTCCAGAATCCCTGCCAGTTCTGCCTCCATTGTCTCCAACTCTAAGTGTGCCCGCTGGAAGGAGGGGGCTCACAATTGTTTCAATTCCCAGTTGTCCAAATGGCAACTTTGAATCTTAAACTCTTAAGTTTCTGGCCAGACCCCTCCATGGTGACAACAGTCCAGAGTGAAATTCCTGCCCACTGGAAGGCGCACTAAATAGCGCTTGTAGCCATCCCCATAGGCAAATTCCCTGGACTCCATGGGCTGGATTTTCATTGAGGCGGGACTACAACTTTCGGGGTTATAGTCCCGCCTCCATCGAGTTGTAGCCAACCCACGCGATTTTGACTTGATTGACCTTGTTGAGCCCACCCAGCGGGCTCAGCAGGCCAATTAAGGGCCACCCGGCAACAGGTGATGTCACAGATTGACATTTCATCTGTCAAGACCTTTTGGCAGATGAAATATCAGCGTTTGACAGCTGTTTGAAGCTGTCAAACACTGACAATCTGTACTCTAAGTTAATTCCTTCCTCTCAAGATGATTTAGAGATCTCTCCGGAACAGAAAGCTGAATGCTGCAATTTTTGACAGCTCTCGGCCATTCTGCTTTCTGTGCCGGTGAGATGAGAGACTCCCGAGACCTGAAGGAAGGAAGGCTGTAAAGGTAAGTAAAACTTCTTTAAACACTTTAAACACACCAAACACACTTACCTCTGCACTCATGCACCCATCACTCACGTGAACACCGGACATCTCGACCCCTCCAAGTCATTCAGCCCGACGGCCCACCTCACTAACTTGGCGTGGTTTGGGGCCGTCGGGAATCCCACACTTCAAGAATGAAAATAGAGATTAGGCTAAAAACTGCCTGTTAACTACCTGTTAACAGGCAGTTAATTGGCACTAATCCCCTTCCTGCCTCGGGGAGGCGGGTCCCAGTGCAGGTCGGGTACCCGCCTCCTTTGAAACTGGCTTGGGGGCGGGATGGGTTCGTGCCCACCCGATTTCGGGATTTTAACCCCCCACACGCCTCCAATCCCGCCTCCACGGCCCAATGAAAATCCTGCCCATGACTTGGGACAGGATTAAAGCACGTGACAGACTGGTGGTTGGAAATCCCACACTGTTGCACACCCAGTGGAGGAATGGGTCCCCAGGAATTCTCAGGACCTCTGTCTTTAAGCCATTGAAGCAACTCCAAACCAACATGAATTAAAGACTTGGACAAGTGGGTTAGCCTTGGTGTAATCCAGTTTACCCTTTATACCCAGATAATCTCCCAATCTAACCCAACACCAGTGCCAGAACCCTCATGGATTCCCTTGGGTCAGGCAAAAAATCAGGATGAAGTTGTGGATGTTTGCATCAACATGGATCTCCTTTATTCCAGCAATGTTCTTCATATTAGATTATTGATGATATGAGAAATCAAGAGAGCATAAAGAGATGGTCCTTATTTAGCTCCCTCCTAAGTGGTAGGGAAATTGAGGCAATTTGTTTTTTAACCAATAATGTCGCTGGGTACAATTTTTAATCCACTTTCAATATGACTCATTAAGCCTAGATAAAAGGAAGATGCACCCTCTCCACTTAGTCAAAAAACTAGTCTCTGCAAGATCCTAGCCTTCACAAACTCCACCAGTGAGGATGCAATGCCTTCAATACAGCCTGATCAGCTGAACAAAATACCTTTTACAATAATAGAACAATTGCTGCAAAGGTTTCTGTGGGTACATAAGCAATCCCACATGGGAACGGGGATTTTGTATGCAGAACTTGAGGGAGGTCCCTACTGTTGCAGCAGCATTGCTAAAAAGATCGAGCAATCGGTTTTGGTAGGTGCACTGGGTCTATAACTCAGCACAGCATGGTGTCCTTCCCCTTGTTTGGTAGAATTGCAATTGGCAGTTTTCACAATATTTCCAGTAGTTTTTGGCAGGCGACGGCTTGATTTAAAACCATCCAGGAAAATGGGGTCCAAGGTCAGAACATAATCTTAGTATGAAAGCTGCTGATTAAACCAAGACTTGGCTAGCCGGAGGGCCTTCAGTAGATTAACAACCTCTTTTTTTCTGCAATAAGGTATCAGCCTTGGCTTAGTGGTAGCACTCTTGTCTCCGAGTCAGAAGGTCATAGGTTCAGAAAATTGAGCACATAATTTAGGCTGACACTTCAGTGCAATGCTGAGGAGCCCTGCGCTGTCGGAAGTGTCGCCTTTCAAATGAGATGTTAAACCAAGGCCCTGTCTGCCCTCTCAGGTGGATGTAAAAATTTCCATGGCACTATTCGATGAAGAGCAGGGGAGTTATCCTAGTCAATATTTATCCCTCAACCAACATCACTAAAACAGATTATCTGGTCATTATCTCATTGCTGTTTGTGGGAGCTTGGTTGCCGCGTTTCCTACATTACAACATCGACTACACTTCAAAAGAACTTAATTGGTTGTAAAGTGTTTTGTGGTGTCCTAAGATCGTAAATGTAAGTCCGTTCTTTCTATATAGCTGCACGAGTTAGACTCACTGTACCTGGATCAGAGATCCAAAATTCGGCAATATTAAAGCAAAAGCTTACATTCTCTGTAATGTAATTTATTATTTTTTTTACTCCATCTTTGTTCTGCCCTCGCAACGCGTTTCTATGCAGAGCTCGACAGATAGCGAACAACTCGATATCTTCCAATAAAATCACAAGGCTTGACTTTTCTTGTAACGCTTTACTGAACGATTCTAATTGTAAAACTGAAATACAACACAGAAATGGAAGGACACATTAGTATACAGACGCATAATTGATATGTATACACAAATTTAGGTACGCCTGGGCAACACGGTACATCTGGCAACGAATTACATTTAGCAAGCTGGAAGGCATTCTCTTTAAATTAGCCCTGTACATAGTGTATCAAATACGGCTGCTAGTTAACCAGCTAGACAGAGAAAGTTACAACTAAACATTTTCTACAACATGCAGTGTACGCTAATCGTCTATAGCATTCTAAGTACTCACAGACAAACAATTTCCAAGACTGAAGCATGGGGACAATACAACCGAGGAGCACCGTGGCGCAGGTCTTGTTCCGGCGGCAGCTCCACGAGGAATGAACTCGCAGTGCCATGGGGAGCGTGGTGACCTCATCACGCTCGGGGTCGTGACGTCGTCGCGTTTGCCGGTAGTTGCGTCGCTGGCCGTTGGGGCCTAGGTCGGGAGCAGGAGCTGGAGGCCAGGCTGGGCCGGTGCTTGCCGCGGGAGCGGAGGATAGCGGCGCTCCCGGCGGCTGATCGATGCGGCCGAAGACGCTGGGCCGGGCTGTGCCGGCAGCCTTTCTGGAGAGCCGAGTCGGGCCGGCAGCCGCCTCACGCACGTACGTCACGTCGTACGTGACGTGACGTCAGCACGCTAAGGCGCGTCTTAAAGGGGCAATGGCCCTAAACGGTGAGTTAAAGGGGCAACGGCCCTAACAGGTAAGTTATACATATTTAAGTAGGTTATGTACATACAGTAAGGTTAAGTTAGAGGGAGAGACAGCACACTCCCCGCTTGGTACAATTCCATTTGTACCACTACAGATACAAAATAACCTGGAGAAAACGTCCTTTGGCTGCCACACGCTCAGAGTCCGTTCTCTAGATTTCTTCGGAAAGGAGGACTACGATCTCTGAGACTGGCCTCGGAAACACCTTGACAGTCTCTTCCTTGACGGTCTTCACCTCCACCTTGCGGACCCTCTTGTCCCTGCTCGGCAGAGTTTTGACGGCCAGTCCCACTGACCGTTCGTTTGTGTGCTTGGCTGTCTTTCAGCAAGACGACATCTCTCACTTTGACATTCGGCTTGTCTTCTGTCCATTTCCTACGGCTCTGTAGGGTGGGCAAATACTCTCCTCCCCATCTCTTCCAAGAAGTGTCTGCACGACACTGTACTTGCTTCCACTGCTTCCCGTGCAGCTCGGCCATGTCGAAGTTTCCAGAGGGAGCTGAAATAGCACTCATCTTTTGAGTCAGGAGCATCGCTGGGGTGGGGACTGCAGGCGTGTCTGGGTCGGTGGACCCCGGCACCAGGGTTCTCCTGAGCGAGCAGAGGCGCCCCGCAGCCTGCTCCCCGCTACTCGGAAGACGGCGTCCAGGAGGGCGAAACGGCAGGGGTGCCGCCCAGCTGTGTCTATCGTCCTTGGACCTTTCAAGCACTGAGCATCCTAGGCCATCTGTGCTCACAGTGGGGCCTGCCTCTTCCTCACAGGCAGAGGAGGTTGACCTATGATGCTGCGTCATGTCGTCGTAGTCCTCCTTTACCTGGATCCTGTTTGGGCATGGGCTGAGACAGGATGTGCGACCGTTGCACGACACGTTTGCTTTATAGACGCTGACATCCGCTGGTTTGTGGACTGCTCCCAGGCAAACTCCACCCACGAGGACCCATCCCAAGTCAAGCCGCTGCGCATAGGGAGCATTGTGGGGCCCGTTGATGTGCTCACGTACCTTGTGCACCCTTAAGATGTCTCTTCCCAAGAGTAGGAGGATTGGAGCATCCGGGTCCACAGCTGGAATCTTATTGGCAATTGGCTGTAGGTGGGGCTGATGGCGTGCGACCTCTGGGGAGGGGATTTCCGTCCTGTCCTCTGGCATCATGTCGCACTCAATCAAGGTGGGGAGGGGAAGCTGTAGTTTCCCATCCATGGACTCGATCATGAAGTTCCCGACTCTCCTACCCGTAGTATCTGTTGTCCCTGCACAGGTTTTTAGCGTGTACGGAGCAGTGCTGGCCTTGACGTCGAAGAGATTGAAGAATTCCGTCTTCGCTAGGGACTTGTTGCTTTGCTCATCGAGCACTGCATACATTTTGATTGCCTTCTCCTTTCTCCCTGCAGGATATGCTTTAACCAAGCAGATTTTGGAGCATGAGCGTGGGCTGCTTGCATTTCCGCAAACCTCTATACACTTGG
Organism: Somniosus microcephalus; assembly: GCF_052327205.1. Taxonomy (NCBI): domain Eukaryota; kingdom Metazoa; phylum Chordata; class Chondrichthyes; order Squaliformes; family Somniosidae; genus Somniosus; species Somniosus microcephalus. Next base: position 31,312,484 of record NC_140997.1, on the reverse strand, counting down.
AGGTGACTGAAGATGTGCTTTCGCTTTGCTCCCCGCTATCCTCTTTGTCAACCGCGGCGCTCTCGGTGGTTGACGGAGGAGGACCTGGATGCAGGGCTGCTATGTGTTTTTCGCTGTTGCACTCAAGGCACTTGATTGTCGCCTTGCAGTCTTTTGCCATGTGCGTAGTCGACCCACAACACCTGAAGCAGATGCGGTTCTCTTTCAGGTATGACGTGCGCTCATCAATGGGCTTGTCTCTAAAGCTTCGACACTTTTTGAGTGGGTGGGGCTTCTTGTGTATAGGACACTGACGATCTGGGTCATCCACTTCATTCCCAGCAGAACTGGATTGGTTGACTGAGGGTTCGGCTGGAACCTCTGTTTTGTGCACACTCACAGAGGCTTTGTTGCTGTCCTTTGTGGGTTTCTCTGTTCTCGAAGGAGCGTAACTGCTGGAGGTGGAGAAAGCGAAACTTGGATCATTCCTCACCCTTGCCTGTTGTTGGACAAACCTGGAGAAGAGAGAGAAGGGGGGAAATGCCACTCCATTTTCCTCCTTGTACTTGGATCCCTTAGCTATCCATTTCTCTTGAAGATTGTGGGGGAGCTTTTCCACTATTGGGTTTACCCCGCGAGCCGTATCCAAATACGAGAGGCCGGTCAGGTAACCTTCTCCCTTGGCACACTCCAGTTCGAGGAGAATGTCGCCCAATTCTCTGAGCTCGACATTATCCTTGTTGGTTAGCTTCGGGAAGTCCTCAAGCTTCTTGAGCAGTGCGTGTTCGATGACTTCTGGTGTCCCATAACAGTCGTTGAGACGTTGCCAAACCAGGTGGAGGCCTGCTGTGGGATTGAGGACGTGCGCTGAGCGAATTCTCTTCGCCTGCCTTGACGACTCGGCTCCGAGCCACTTTGTCATCAAGTCTAGTTCTTCTCTGGCTGACAGATTCAAGTCCTTGGTGGTACTCAGGAAGGATGCTCTCCATGACCAATAATTTTCAGGACGGTCATCGAATTCTAGGAGGCCTGAACTTAACAATTCTCGGCGAGTAAGGTACCTGGCGAAGTCTTGTGCGCCTTGCGGCTCGGGCGAGGACTGCTTAGCTGGATTGGCCGAGTGTTGTGGAGGTCTCTGCAGGTGAGTCTTACTCGTTTCTTCTCTTTTGAGCTCAGTGTCTCCGAAAACGGGCCGTTTGTTGCTGGGGTGAGTAGCTAGTTCTACGTCGAGATACCTGAATGTTTCCTTTGAGAACACTTTGGAGTGTTGTTGGACATACTCATTTGTACGTTGCACTGGACTGAGGGGCTGTTCCAGGTCATATGTTTCCTGGCTGGGCTCCCCGCGTTCGCTCTCCTCATCTTCTGCATAAGCTGCGGCTTCGGCTTTAGCGGCAGCGGCAGCTCTCTGGCTTTGGAGAATGTGGAGAATGGCAGCGAGATCAGCTCTCTGCTTTACAAGGTCGGCTTTCTGCTTCATCACACTAGCTTCGAGGTCAGCTCTCTGCTTCATCACACTAGCGTCGAGGTCGGCTCTCTGCTTCATGAGGTCAGCTTCTTTTTCAGCGAAGGACAATTGCGCTTGGGTGGCCTTTGCCTTGGCACGTGCTTTGGCGGCTGTAGAAGCTGTCGATGACGACGGTCTGCTGGACCGCCGAGATGACCTAGAGGATACTTTAGAGAACTGTGACTTGGCGTCATTTGCTGGGAGAGCTGTCGGTGACGACGGTCTGCTGGACCGCCGAGATGTTCTAGAGGCTGCTTTAGAGGACTGTGACTTGGCGTCGTTTGCTGGGAGAGCTGTCGGTGACGACGGTCTGCTGGACCGCCGAGATGTTCTAGAGGCTGCTTTAGAGGACTGTGACTTGGCCTCGTTTGCTGGGAGAGGCTCATTCTTCTCGATTGGCTGGTCGACTTCCTCTAGAGTATATTGTTTTCCTGAGCGTAGACTCATGGTAGCTGAGTGGTATCTTCCTGTGCTTGAGCCCGCTGTGCTGCTGTCTTTTTACTGTTGTGCCCTCGCAACGCGTTTCTATGCAGAGCTAGACAGATAGCGAACAACTCGATATCTTCCAATAAAATCACAAGGCTTGACTTTTCTTGTAACGCTTTACTGAACGATTCTAATTGTAAAACTGAAATACAACACAGAAATGGAAGGACACATTAGTATACAGACGCATAATTGATATGTATACACAAATTTAGGTACGCCTGGGCAACACGGTACATCTGGCAACGAATTATATTTAGCAAGCTGGAAGGCATTCTCTTTAAATTAGCCCTGTACATAGTGTATCAAATACGGCTGCTAGTTAACCAGCTAGACAGAGAAAGTTACAACTAAACATTTTCTACAACATGCAGTGTACGCTAATCGTCTATAGCATTCTAAGTACTCACAGACAAACAATTTCCAAGACTGAAGCATGGGGACAATACAACCGAGGAGCACCGTGGCGCAGGTCTTGTTCCGGCGGCAGCTCCACGAGGAATGAACTCGCAGTGCCGTGGGGAGCGTGGTGACCTCATCACGCTCGGGGTCGTGACGTCGTCGCGTTTGCCGGTAGTTGCGTCGCTGGCCGTTGGGGCCTAGGTCGGGAGCAGGAGCTGGAGGCCAGGCTGGGCCGGTGCTTGCCGCGGGAGCGGAGGATAGCGGCGCTCCCGGCGGCTGATCGATGCGGCCGAAGACGCTGGGCCGGGCTGTGCCGGCAGCCTTTCTGGAGAGCCGAGTCGGGCCGGCAGCCGCCTCACGCACGTACGTCACGTCGTACGTGACGTGACGTCAGCACGCTAAGGCGCGTCTTAAAGGGGCAATGGCCCTAAACGGTGAGTTAAAGGGGCAACGGCCCTAACAGGTAAGTTATACATATTTAAGTAGGTTATGTACATACAGTAAGGTTAAGTTAGAGGGAGAGACAGCACAATCTTGATATCCCCAGCATAAGCCTATACATTCTTCATCGAATGAAGAAAGTGCTCTCTGGAGCCCCACCCATGTTCAAATTACATCTCTGAAACACAATCTCATTTTCCATTAATAATTGTTGCCAGTTGTGTTTTTCATTTACAATTCATTCCATATTTTTTACATTGGACTTTAAGCATAGTTAGTTTCTAAACCACTCATTTTCCATTCCAGCCTCCTTTTCTGTTGCTTATAAAAAGCAGACGCATTTAACTTTCTCCTCCACCTTGTTTCCCAGACAATAGATGGCTACATTTCTGGGCTATGGTTTTCCTTTCCCATCTTGCTTTGTATCTCCTATTTTTAATTTTTTTTGGCTTGTACCATTAAATCACTATCATGGGTAATTGTGTGTTCAGCTAATGCAATCCATACCAGAGCATGGTCTGCTGTGATGATGTCTACTGCTGTGTCCATCAGAGCTCGACAAGTGATCTGAATAGTAGAGAAGTACTCATCAGTAGTGAATCTATAATGAAATATAGAATCTCCCACCTTAATTCTACAAGATCCAGATCATAGTTTTCAGCTATCCCATTTTAATTAGGATATACTGACATTAAACAGTGCCACTGACAAAATCAATAGCATCACGCAAAACTGCCAAGCTGGCAACAACAGAAAACTGTGCTCCTGCCTAACTCTGACCCAAATTCCACTTTTTTTAACACACTGTAAGGAAAGAAGTTGCATATATACATAACCCTTCAGCTCCTTAAGATTAATTGCTTTTGAAGTGTAGGCCATGTTGTTTACTCGGCAAAAACAGCAGCCAATTTGTTCTTAGCAAATCCCAGAAACAGCAATCAAATGATTTGCTTTTTGATGGAACACCTCCGTTCAGCCTGTAAGTGTGACCCCGAGCTTCCGGTCGCCTGTCATTTTAATTCTCCGCTCCACTCCCACTCTGACCTCTCCATCCTCGGCCTCTTACACTGTTCCAACGAAGCTCAACGTAAGCTCGAGGAACAGCACCTCATCTTTCGATTAGGCAAATAACAGCCTTCTGGACTCAACATCGAGTTCAACAATTTCAGACTATAACCTCGGCCCCTATCTTTTCCTTTTTCTCTCACATGGCAGCTGTTGATGATTCTGCCAGTGCCATTTACACCTCATCTAGAGTCATTTTTTGTTTCTTAACTTGTCCCATTACCATTTCCTTTAGCGTTGCACCATCACCTCCTGCCTTCCATCTTATCACAGACCTTCCCTTTTGTTCTTTCCTCCCCTCCTCCCTTTCCCTGCCCCACACTTGCTTAAATATATGTTACTTCTCCAACATTTTCCAGTTCTGACGAAGGGTCATCGACCTGAAACGTTAACTCTGTTTCTCTCTCCACAATGCTGCCTGACCTGCTGAGTGTTTCCAGCATTTTCTGTTGTTTTTGGTGGTGTTGGTTAAGTGAGGAATGTTCTCTGGCACCCCAGCAGGACTCCTTTGCTCTTCAAATAGTGCCACAGAATCTTTTACATCCACCTGAGAAGGCAGACGAAGGCCCTGATTTTAATTCAGCAACGCACCGGGAGCGGTGGGGGCAGGCGGGCGGGGGAGGGGTCCGATAGCGCACGGGAAACCCGGAAGTAAGTGCAGCGCGTCTGTCAGTGGCTTTTTAACCCAGCCACCTCATTATCATTTTACTTCCGAGTTTCCTGTCCAATCAGCGGCAGCGGGCATGATGTGAACCGCCTGATGCAAATTTCAACTCCAATATTTAAAGGGACATTCCAAACATGTAATTTGAAGGAGTTTGGAGTTGGGAACCAAAGAGATGGAAGTGCCAGAGTGGAGTCCAGACGGGCAAACACTGCACCTCGCCTCAATGACGCCTCCCTGGATGTGCTCCTGGGGACTGTGAGGAGTCGGAGAGAAATAGTCTTCCCTCCCAATGGGAGGAAGAAACCTGCAGTGGAGATGAAGAATGCGTGGTTGGAGGTTGTGGAGGAGGTCATCAGCAGGATGTGGTGCAAATGCTCTTGGATTCAGTGCAGAAACCGCTTTAATGACCTAAGCAGGTCAGGAAAGGTGAGTACAGTGGCACAGTCACCTATGTCCTGCTGTATGCAAGACCCCACCCCCTCACTCTGCCTCCTCAAGCCTATTTTACCACATCACTCCTTACACCCACTTACCTTGCAGGTGCATCCCTCCTCCTCTTTCTATGCACTTCCTCACACCCCTATCTATCTATCCACCACTCCCACTTGCCCTCATCCTTAAGCAGTGTCATGCCTCTCCCTCATAGTCACCCTCACCAAATGCACTCCATCCATCGGATGAACACATGCCATTACACTCACTCATACGTGTTAACACTCCACAGCATGCACATGCGGGCTAACCCAGACTTCTGGTTTCCTGACCAAAACTCCTCCCCACCGCCCCCCCCCCCCCCCCAAGCTTGTGCAAAACGTCCCTGTCAATATCAGGGCCCAAAATTCACCTGCTGAAAACTGGCCCCCATTTAAATTCAGGGCTTAGATCCTCCTCTTATTCCCTAAATCTTATTCCAATGAATTAAATCTAATGTACTCAGATGTTGAAATTTCTTTGTGATCAGATACTGATAACAATTTGATATACATGCAAAGATTGTGTCAAAAACTGTCAAAAATCTTGTCAGAACTCACCTGATGGCAGTGTTTAACTGTGCCATACTGATCAGAAGGACCCAGGTCCAATTTACTATCTGTACTGAGTTAGCAGTGCTTGTACTGAGTTAGCAGTGCTTGTACTAGAGGCGCTACCACTAGCTATAGAGAGACAATCAGCCAGTGTTCCTGCTCTTGATTGCTATTTACTGATTCCTGTTGGACAGTGCATGTTTGTGGATGTTGAGCGAGGATAGGGTTGGACTTGCCTGTGAAGCTCCACTTATTATCTAGTCCCACACATGAAGAATAGCCACTGCGGCTGGGGGAGACTGGCAATGGTTGAACTGTACCCCAACAAGAGTCAGCACCTTCAGGAGAGGTGGGAGAAAATTGGGGGGAGGGGGAAAAAAGCTTAGTAAGAATGTCATCGCACATTAAGAGTGTATTTACAGCTGGCTTAACACTCTACCAACTGCTGCCAGCTCAACAACAAGAAGAAACCACTATGATTGAAACAGTACATATTACAAAAATACAGACAGCATGAAGCGATTTAGTGCCGTAGTCTAATTAATGGGATTCTGCTGATGTTATTTCACTTTCAGGGTTTGCTTCATTATTTGAACGGCTCAATTAGGTTACAGCTTTGTAATCACTTATATCACATATAAAGTTAATTACCCAACTAATAATTTATCTCATTAAGAATGTAGTGATTAATGATTATCTTGTCATCCAACAACTAATAATCGTCTAGATGCTTGATTGAGCCATTAAGAACCTGCGCTACAGAAGAATGCTGTTGACATTGTTTTGGTAAAACATTGGAATATAGTTTTAGTCTTATTATTTGGACAACGGAAATGCATTGATTAAGAAATGTAAGCTAAAGTTGCAACTTGACGTCAAAGTATTATTTCCATATTTATCTGGAGGTGTTGCTTTCACAGTGGGACTGAGCAGTTGATTACTCATTTCAAAATGAATGGAATATCTAGTTGCAAAATTAAATAGGTTTGCACAAGTCGAGCATTATTTTTATGTTTATCCTTTTGTGTTTTTGAGTTTTACACGGTACTTGAGTTCAGTGTAATGGACCACTCTTGTAAATGGACCTGGTGTTTCCCACAGTGCAGAGTGTACTTTTTCCTACCCAATATCTAGGTAAATGATAGCAAGACCCAAAGCTCAAACAAAACTCTTGCCATTGTGCTGGTATGTACCACAAATCGCCATGTGATTCTCCTAGTATTCGGTAGGTGGACTACATAGAATTTATAGCACAGAAACAGGCCATTCGGCCCAACTAATCCAAGCCTATGTTTTGTCTATGCCGGTGTTTATGCTGCACATGAACCTCTTCCCACCCTACTTTAACTCTATCAATATATCCTTCTAAGCTCTGGAACTCCCTCCCTAAACCTCTCCGCCTCTCTACCTCTCTCTCCTCCTTTAAGACGCTCCTTAAAACCTACCTCTTTTTCCAAGCTTTTGGTCACCTGCCCTAATTTATCCTTACGTGGATCGGTGTCAAATTTGTTGTCTTAAAATACTCCTGTGCAGCGCCTTGGGACGTTTTACTACGTTAAAGATGCTATATAAATACAAGTTGTTGTTATTATTCCTTTCTCCCTCATATACTTATCCAACTTCCCCTTAATTGAATGTACATTGGGCTATAAACCAACAGATAATTTATTTCACATAAAACAGGTAAATGAATAGTACTTAATGTAAAACAGTGTATTTACAGACATTTACAAATGTTGTTATCTTTCATGATATATCCAAAACAATAATGAGGCATCTCACCCTGAGCTATCTCTCAACTTATATGGAACCTTGAAAATGAATGTCTGCTTAAGTGGTGAAACATTGCCACAGAGTCAAACTAGCCTAGACACTCTGCTGGTTGTAGACACTGGATTGACTGCCAAGCTAAACGCCTGTAGCTCAATATAAACCCATAATTGGAATCCCTGGTCATAGAGCTATCCGTCAAAAGGACTACAAGGATCCATTGATCCTGCTCCTACTCACAGGCCTGACACGTGTCTTCATCCTAATCACAACTGTCAATCAAGAGATCTCCGAGATGGTCTGTTTCTTTGAACTGAGCCATATGCCTTAACTGACCTGTTTCCAGATTCTGCGATGATGTGGGTCCTAGTCCCTCATTTAATTGTTGCTGTAATAATCCAGTTGTTAAAAGATTAATACCGAGGGCTGTACATTCAACCAACATTAACATATGAATATCGCCTTTATTTGACAGAAACCAAAATTCAATGCATATTAATTGACTTAAGCCTGCCAGACCAAAATGCATATTACTGTACCTTGCAGAAATATCCCATAGAAACCATAATTAACCCAGTGTATACGACCAATAAACTAACGCAGACAATAACACTTCATTTTTGTCACAATCCTGTTTAGCTCTTTTCCACTTCAAGCAACTCCATATATTATAGTTCCACAAAGCAGGTCAAACATGCACTGATTTCTAATTGTTGGAACCAATTATGTGGCGTTCACATTTAAATTGGTTATTAAATATCTACACTTTGGCATATTTTAATTGTGATTGTCGGCAGCGAATTCATTCTAAGAATGAGATATCCTTTGATGGAAAATTCTCAAGTCAAGCAAAATAGGTTTGTGGGATGTGTTGACAATTAATTGAACCTGTGACTTGAGCCTGTGCCGTCAGGCTTGCAGTCTAATTTTCACCTCCATTGAGTGCATCAGTGTAGAGTGGTGGCTCTTTCCTTCCTCATTACTTTACATTACTTGCTCTGCATAATGAATATCTTTAAATTTTTGTCTCTGGAGATGTCCAAACTGGGGGTGTTAAAGTTGTGTTTACTGCATAAAGATGTGAGTGTGACAGATTAGCGTTCTATCCTGTTTGACAGTAAAATAATTTCTAGGTTACATGAGTTTTTAACTGTTCCATTATTCTGGCCATTTTAAAGTTGAGCCTTCTCTCACTTGTTGATGGCGCCGAACACCTCGAGTCTCTTCGCCGGGAGCAAGCGGAAGCCAAGCGCAAGCAGCGCAAGGAGCGCCCGTCAACCCAAGCACCCCACCCACCCGCCCCTTCAACCACCGTCTGCCCCACCTGTGACAGAGACTGTAGGTCCCGCATTGGACTCATCAGTCACCTGAGAACTCATTTTTAATGTGGAAGCAAGTCATCCTCGGTTCCAAGAGACTGCCTAAGAGAGAGAGAGAGAGAGAGTGATAGGATGATAGACCGTCCATTCACACATTCCTTTGACGTCTATTTTAATTGACAATTCAATAACCAAAAGCTGCCTAAAACTAGAGGGGCGATTTTAACCCAACCTCCTCCGCCTGCCTGGCGGGAACGGTGCAGGTGGGGGGGGGGGGGTTACAGTTGTATCTGTCACAGCCCACACACTATCTGCAATGTTCACGCCCCCAACATTTCATCTGACCGGTTTGTGGCTGCGTGTCAGGTGCCCACCCCAGGCGAGCGGGGTCCTAATTGAAAGGTCAAAGTAGAGCTCCGATAACATCATACCCTCCCCCACTGCATTTTAATTCAAATTCGCAGATGCTCCACAATTCGCCGGTCTGATGTAAGTGAAGCCTGAGGGCCCAATATTGGGTGGGCCTCGGGCCTTCTCTTTCTGGCGCAAGGAATGTTCCCTGCAGACACTTTGCGCCGCCCTGCCGACGTGAACCAATTTCTAGGCCATGAAGTCAATTCAGTATTAGCTCAAGCTAAAAGTCATAATTTAATTGACAAGCAACATGCAAAATGAATACAAATCCAACAATGCTTAGATGTGTATTAGCATAATTTTGAATTCACTTCAAAGGAAGAGAATAAAGAACTTGTATTTATATTGCATCTTATTATGTCCTCACGACATCCTCAAAATGCTTTACCACCAATGAGTTACTTTCGAACTGAAGTCATTGTTCTTATGTAAACAAACGTAGCAGCCAATCTGTGTACAGAAGATCTTATACAGTGAGATAAATGAACAGTTAATCTGCCCTTGATGCTGTTGATTGATTAAAGAATTTTTTTTTAGCCAGAACACCAGGAGAACTCCATGCCCTTCAGATATTGTTGTGGTATCTTTTATGCCACCTGAACAGGAGGCCAGAGAGGGGCAAAATACCGCAGATGCTGGAAATCTGAAATATAAACAGAAAGTGCTGGAAGTACTCAGCTGCCTGATGCTGCTTGATTTGCTGAGTGTTTCCAGCACTTTCTGTTTTTATTTCGGATTACCAGCACCTGCATTATTTTGCTTTTGTAGGAGTACCGTCAGGACTGGCGACAGGAACAGAAACTGGGTCAGGAGCTCAAGGACACTCAAAGGATCGATCCCTGGCATGAAGTTAGTGGCGGGGCAGGGAGTTCACTGGGGGTGTTGGCGTTGGGAGGGAGAGGCAAGGCCATGGCTTGGGAGGCTTGGGAGGTCCAAGGACTACTTGCAGGTCCAAGGGGAGCACTCATGCTCCTACTGGCCCACAAGGTCTCCCCAGAAAAGTAACATTTTTATAATTACATTGGCCTCTTCTGGCCACTCCAGTGTCTTGCACCAGGCCTTGCTGTTGTATTTGGCCCCACGAGGGCCTCCCACGATGCTAATTAAAAATTGTGGTGCAGCACTGATGATGTCATTAGGACCCCGCCTGCCTGTGGTGGGCGGCCTCCACGCTGCCGGAATCCTGACAATTAAAATGACAGGGGGCGGGAACACAGCGGCTTTTGCCCGGCCACCATTTTAACCCCACCCGCCATCCACATAGTTCCTGACATGAATCTTGTCATTCGTGTGAAAATGACTTATGAAATGATACTGGGCGGCCTGCTGGTGGCGCTGTCCAGGGAGAGTGTAAATACTCGGGCACGGGCCCAACTTGCTCAGGACATTCTTTAACAGGAACCAGTGAAGGACACAACAAGATCGCCATGTTGAAAAACAATTGATTAAAGCCTTGTTTAATACTTGGACCAAGTGCCTAGTAGTTTTCTTATGTCAGTTGCCACGGGTTGGGTTACACGCGTGACTACAGTATCAGCCTAAGTTATATGCTGAAGTCCTGGAGTGAGTGCTACCAACACCATCAAATGCTTTACTCGCTTTTTTCTTCAGACGAGAAGTTGCAGAAATCCCTATATGCATGAAATTGTATTGATTACTTACCCATTGCAATAAATATATCTAAACACCTGACTAAAGATTATTATCAGCAGGGCTGCTGGTGTAGTGGTGTCATGTAAGATTCCTATTCTAATGACCCTGGTTCGATTCTCAAGAGGGGCAGTGCGTCTTAATTCATGATCTGCCGGTTCGATTCCCGGGCACAGACTTTAATTCACCGGTCTCGGCTTCTTTTAAGCAACTTGCTTTTGACATGCTCTTAATAAAAAATGCAACTAATTACGTTCTGCGAACAGCAATTTTGTGGTTTAAATTATGAGCATGTGCTTAATTGCGTGGTTCCATTTCATATTTTGACTTGCAAAGTACTCACATGTCCCATCAGCGCTGGGACAGCTCAGAATTTATTTGCAATTTCGCGTTGGCTTAGCTGCTCAGTTCAATTCATTCTAAAATATGTCATAAATTCTCCACGAAAAATTGAACAATTTAATTTGTTTATTCCATCAATCATCTTAATAAAGAGGACTAGTCACTTTGCTGCAAAGATTTTGCAAATTGTTATTCCAGTGTATGTAACTGTAGCAGTGGCCGCAATTTTGTTGACCTCGGTGGATCCATGGTGGGCGACGTCGGGGGCGGGTCCTGACCCTGCTGCTGGCTCCATCCCGGCCTCTGAAATGAATTTCCCGAGATTGGGCTTGTTAAGCCCGCCCAGCGAGTTTGCCGGCCAATTAGAGGAAGTGGGTCTGGTGATATCATTTGATGAGGCGTCATCAGCCGGTTTCCTTAAAGGGACCAAGGCCAACTTTCTTTTGACATTTCTGCTGTGAGTGTTCTACAGCACTGAAGTGCTGCAAACACTGACGAGCTCTGCACAATGGTGCAGGGCTGCAGCCAGGCTCTAGCATGACTCCCTCCATATGCTTATGAAGGGAGTCACAGCACGCAGGGAGATCCTCTTCCTTTCCCATGGGCAGAAGAGATCTCCCCAGGAGATCAACACAGCCTGGTTGCACATTGCAGAGGAGGGCACAAGTAGGGATGTGGTCAGGAGGACCTGGGTGCAGTGCCGCAAACATTTCAATGATCTCAGTAGATCATGAAATGTTAGTACAAAGCCACACTCATTCTCATCCTGATGTGCCTCTCATCACATCCATATCACTCTGCCTTCCCTACCCTACTCCTGCACATCCTTACTCACACCAACTTAACTTGCACCTCCAACCATCCGTCTCTATCTACATTATCACATGCCCATCTCACTAGCCAGCCCTCACACTCACCCTCATCCTAATGCAATCATACCAACTAACAACACACATGGGTAGGCACTTGAGTGTTTTATCCAATGTTCATGTAAAGTTTCTGTTAATGTGGTGTCAAACATTGAAACCTTTATTTTCAACACTTTGCGTTCTTGGACAGATTTGTGTTCACCTTTGGAAGTGGCTTAGTGAGTTGCAGTGAATGGTGAGACATAACGGTGATGAGTGTGAAAGGAATGACTTCGTCATTGTAGGGATGCTTTATGGTGTTGGTGTGGGGTGGTGCCAACCTGGCGCATCATGTGGCAGCTACAGTGTACAGCGTCAAGTGAAGTAAATCTGGTCATGGTACGGCCATCCCTGGCCTCCCGGGCAGCAATGTGGTCAGGTGCTGATGCCCTCTGTCCTGTGCAGCATCAGGTGATTGTGGAGAAGGTTGGTGGTGTTGTTGGTGCTGCTGGTGTGCCTGGTGCTGCTGGTTTTGAGGCTGATCATGGTGGGATTCTGAGGACTAAGGTGAGAGAGTATAAAGGGCACCCATGCTGATGGAATAGATGGCAGGTGAAGTTGAGATGACAGAAGCGATCTGTCAATGGTGAGAGAGGTAATGAGGTCAGACTGGATGGAGACTTGCATAAAGACTTGCAGCATGGTGAATCTGTTGTGGAAATACAGTGAGGAAGAGTTTGTGGCTCAGTGAAGATATATCTGTAAGGTGGGAGCTTTTACTGTACATTTGAAGCTGTCAACTCAACAGCTGATTCAATGGCCACTGCACTCCCGCCTCAGCTTGACAGGCATGGTCCACGACCAGCATGGACCCTGTGAGCGAGCTGCCAAATGCAGAAGGTGAGCTGAAATTCATTCTTAAATGTCTGTAAACAAGCCACTAATTACCTGAATTGGATCCCCCACTGTGAATCTGCCGCTGCATGTCGGGTTTGCTCAGCGCTGATGGATACGACATTGGGAAAAGGCATGTGGCAGCGGGTTCACAACGGGGTCCTGACCAGCTGGGGGAAAAAAAACACTTTCCCAGCCATCCTGCCACCGATCATGACTGCTGACCCCTCGGAAAATCCAAGGAAATTATATTAAAAGAGAGTTCTGTTTACTCTACAGAATTCATTTTCCTGATAATGGGAGTAGGTTAGTACAACGTGTGCTGCTTATACCTTGGACAAGATGTACTTCACTTGCTTGGGCAGTTAAAGACACTCGATCCAGCCTGTACCTGCTTATGTCACTACTGGGAAATTATAGACTACCTGGGCAATTTTCACTTTGGCAGGGTGGAAAACTGGCGTCAGCAGAGTGACCGCCCGTTATACGCCCCATGGGGGTCATTTTAACTTTTAGCGATAGTGTAAAATGGGCGATTTTGTATCAGCCGGTCGTTATAAAGAAACGGATTTATAAAGCATCTTTCATGATCTTAGGATGTCCCAAAGTGCTTTACAGCCAATGAAGTACTTTTCTGAAGTGCAATAACTGTTGTAATGTAGAAAACGTGGTAACCAATTTGCACACAGCAAGTCCCACAAACAGCAATCTGATAAATAAGAAAAAACTGTTTCCAGTGGCAGAAGGGTCGTTAACCAGAGGACACAAATTTAAGGTGATTGGCAAAAGAACCAGAGACGACGTGAGGAAACATTTTTTCACACAGTGAGTTTTTGTGATCTGGAATGCACTGCCTGAAAGGGTGGTGGAAACAGATTCAATAGTAACTTTCAAAAAGGAATTGGATAAATACTTGAAGAGGAAAAAATTACAGGGCTATGGGGAAAGAGCAGGGGATTAGGATTAATTGGATAGCTCTACTAAAGAGCTGGCACATGCACGACGGGCCAAATGGCCTCCTTCTGTGCTGTAACATTCTATGACTCTATGGGAGGGGGAGGTCCGATAGCCCATGGGAAACCCAGAGTGCAGCACATCTGTCAGTGGAGATTGCTGACAATGATTCCTCAGAGGAGCTGAGTCCTTCTGAGGCTACACCGTCACAGGACTCATTCAGACCATGCACCAGCTCAGATACTCACACTTCGGTGGGACCAGTAAGGCAGATAGTTGGGTTTTCACCTGGTGACTCACACTTTACAAGTGAGCAAGAGCAGATGGTGGAGTCAGGGACAGCAGTGGAGAGTCCGTGTCGGAGGGCGCAGCCCTGTCCAAGCTCTGCTCAGCTGGACACAGATGCTGAACCTCGGGGCCATCGATGATGAGGAGAATCAATGAACAGCAGACAATGTGCGATGCACTGACAGGCCTTCAAAGTGGAATCACCATGATTACAGAGAGATTGGAGGAGTCCATCTCAAGCATGAGGGGCTGATGTCACAGGCCACTGAGATGTCTTCTTCCATGGAGAGAGTGGCCAGCGCCATGGACCGTCATACACACCAATTACAGGAGTCCATGCACGCCTTCAACACCACTGTGCAGACTCTGGATGCCAACATGTCTGCCATCTTCTAACATGTTCTCCAGCACAGTGGTAGCAGAGAGATGATGGTGAAAGGGGTCGTGGAAGTGGGGACTCCACTCAAAGCGCTTCGATTTCTCACCCACAGCAGTCATGCTGCCTTGTCTCCCGATGGCCCAGGCTACCCCTGCACAGGTGCAGGTGGAGCAGTTTTTGGTGGGGACCTCACGAGCTCCAAAACCCAGAGGATGTCGGCCAAGAGCATCTCAGCAGTCAGAGCAGGGATCTGAGCAGCCTGCCTCTACCTCTGCTGAAGCCACAGGGGTTGCACCACGTAGAAGTAGCAGAAAAAGGAAAAGTAAGGCTTTGTAGTTGCACAGGGGTATGCACATGAGTGTCTGAGAAAATGTGTTGCTAAGTTTTTGTTCTTTATTTAGCTCACATAAATGTTATTCTTTTAACCACTTTTCCATCTTGTCCATTCTTGGGTGTTGGGTGATAAGTGGCCTTCTAATTTGTTGATGAATGTGAGGACATGAATTGATGGGGACCAATGGTGGGATGTTGAAGGGGTGGTTGGTTAGTTGCAGGACTGCTTTGTGTCAGTGGCATTGGGCGGGGGGGAGGGGGGAAGAGTGGCCATTGCATTTTCTGGTGACTTGGGTTCACTGCTGCAACTTTAGGGAACCTTGCATTAATAAGGGCATCCCAGGCAGCAATCCTTCCACCCTCCTTCTTCTTCCTCCTCCCCCTCCAAATCATCCGAGGAGGACCTGAGCTCTTTGCCTTGTTCCTCCTGTAGCTACAAACCTCGCTGTTGTGCAACGTACAGCTAACCACAACCATTCTGGAGACCCCGGCTGGTGCATACTGAAGGATACCTCCAGATCTGTCGAGGCACCTGAAGCTTATCTTCAGCATGCCGATGGCCTGTTCAATCACACATCTGGTGGTGATGTGGCATTCATTGTAGCGCTGTTGGACTTTAGTTGTCGGGTTTCTGACAGGTGTCATGAGCCATGTTTGCAGTGGCCTAGCAACCACCCCTTAAGTCTGCTTCCAGGTGTGAAGAGATCAGGGAGCTTGGACTGCTGGAGGATGAAAATATCATGGCAGCTACGCGAAAGTTTTGCACACACCAGCATAAACATCTTTTTGTGGTTGCCCACCAGCTGTACATTGATGGAGTGGAAGCCCTGGCGGTTAACAAATACTCCTGGTTGTTGTGGGGGTGCCCAGATTGCCACGAGTATGCAGTTGATGGTGCCCTGCACCTGTGGGAAGCCAGCCAGAATTGCAAAGTCGAGCGCCCACTCGTGCTGACTGGCATCAGCGGTGGCAAAATTGACATAATTGCCGGGCCTGGCAAACAACCCATCAGTCACCTGTCTTATGCATTTGTGCGCAGCCGAGTGGGAGATTCTGGATATGTCTGCGGAAGAGCCCTGGAAGGATCCGGAGGCAAAAAAGTGGGCAGTGGTGACTATGACAGCTACTGGTAACGTGTAGCCACCAGGTCCAGCGGGCAGCAGATCATCTTCTAGGAGGCTGCAGATGTCTGACACCAACTGATATGACATCCTCAGCCTCCTGAGACTTCATGGGTAGTGCCTCCTGCGAACTGCATCTCTGCTAATCCCCTCTCTGCTGGTTCCCTTTCTACTGTGCAGCGACAGATCTATGGGCAGCAGGCTGCTGCTCATCTTGGTCCTCATCTGATATCCAATCTAAGGCAGCACAAGCGACACCCATCCTGATGTGATAGAGCAAACCACCAAAAGTGTAGAAAGTAAAAGTATTGTGAACAAACCCTTTCCCACTAGCGGGTAGCATTGGTGGTACCTCGCCAGTGCTTTGAGGTGCCTGCTGTACATGGTCCATGTCTCTGAGGCATACAGCAGGGCGGGTATCACTATTGCTCTGTAGATCATGAGCTTAGTGCCGGGTTTGAGGTCCTGGTCCGCAAACACTCTCTTCCTCAGGCGACCGAAGGCTACACTGGCACACTGAAGGCGGTGTTGGACTTCGTCATCGACATCTGCCCTTGTTGACAGTAGGCTCCCGAGGTATGGAAATTGGTCCACGTTGTCAAAGGCCTTGTCGTGGATTTTGATAATCAGGGGGCAGTACTGTGTGGCGGGGGCAGGTTGGTAGAGGACCTTTGTCTTACAGATGTTTAGTGTAAGGCCCATGCTCTCGTACGCTTCGGTGCAGGTGCTGACGATGGTTTGGAGTTCGACCTCCGAGTGTGCGCAGACACAAGCATCGTCTGCATACTGTACTTCGATGACAGCAGATGGGACGACCTTGGATCTGGACTGGAGGTGACGGAGGTTGAACAGTTTCCTGTTTGTTCTGTAGATTAGCTCCACTCCAGCGGGTGAGATGGAGCATTGCAGCAAAGGAAAATCGAGAAGAGCGTTGGTGCGATGACACAGCCTTGCTTGACCCCGGTCCATACGTGAATTGGGTCTGTGGTGAATCCGTTGGTCAGGATCATGGCTTGCATGTCGTCGTGAAGCAGGCAGAGGATGGTGACAAACTTTTGAGGGCAGCCGAATTTGAGGAGGACACTCCATAATCCTTCATGGTTGACAGTGTCAAAGGCCTTTGTGAGGTCAAAGAAGGCCATGTACAGAGGTTGGTGCTGTGCCCTGCATTTCTCTTGTAGTTGACACACGGTGAAGATCATGTCCATTGTGCCCCTTAGTGTGCGGAATCCGCATTGCAACTCTGGGAGGAGCTCTTCAGCCACTGGGAGAAGGCAATTGAGGAGGATTCTTGCGATGACTTTCCCTGTGGCAGACAGCAGGGAAACTCCTCTGTAATTACCGCAAACGGACTTGTCACCTTTCTTGAAGATGGTCATGATTATGACATCTCTGAGATCTCCTGGCATGCTCTCCTCCTTCCAAATAAGAGAAATGAGTTCATGTATTCACGCCAATAGTGCTTCTCTGCCATGCTTTAGTGCCTTGGTGGGGATTCCATCTGCTCCTGAGGCCTTGTTGTTCTTCACACTGGGCTGGGGTTGTGCTGAGGTGGTGGCGGGTAGCATGCTGCGGGATGGAGTTGAGGACACTTGCGTCAAAGACAGAGTCTCGGTTAAGGAGATCTTCGAAGTGCTCCTTCCAGCGGGCACTGACTGCCTCTCTGTCCTTGATGAGTACCCCTCCGTTCTTGGCCCGCAGTGGAGTAGGACATTAGGTGCTTGGGCCGTAGGTGGCCTTGACTGCACTAAAGAATCCACGCACGTCATGGTTGTCGGCTAGCTGCTGGATCTCCTGCGCTTTCTCCACCCACCATCTGTTCTTTAGGTCACGAGTTTTTTGTTGGACCTCGGCCTTCAGGCATCTGTAGAGCTGCTTTCTTGCTCTCGAGTTGTATTGCTGTTTCCAGATCAGGAATGCCTTGCGCTTGCGGCTTATTAGCTCCTGGATCTCCTGGTCGTTCTCATCGAACCAGTCTTGGTGTTTCCTGGTCGAGTGACCGAGCATCTCTTCACAGGTGCTGATTATGGAGGCCTTGAGTGCAGACCTTGCGCTGTGGACACTCTGTGTCTCTGAATCACTGGGAGTCGTCAGGCTGGTTGTGAGGCGCAGGCTGAATAGGGCTTTCTTAGCAGGGTTTTTGAGTGCTTCAGCGTTGATTTTCCTGCGGCATTGTTTCTGTTGCCGCCGCTGTTTTGGGGCTACATGTTCCTCCGCAAGATCCTGCAAATCCATTGGCAGGATAGGCGCACCAACATCAGTGTTCTCGCTCAGGCCAACATCCCCAGCATCGAAGCTTTGACCATGCTCGACCAGCTCCAATGGATGATCCACATTGTCTGCATGCCCAATACGAGACTCCCAAAAGAAGCGCTCTACTCGAAGCTCCGACACGGCAAGAGAGCCCCAGGTGGGCAGAGGAAACGCTTCAAGGACACCCTCAAAGCCTCCTTGAAAAAGTGCAACATCCCCACCGACACCTGGAATCCCTGGCCCAAAACCGCATAAAGTAGAGGAGAAGCATCCGGGAAGGCGCAGAACACCTCGAGTCTCTTCGCCAGGAGCAAGCAGAAGGAGCGCACGTCAACCCAAACACCCCACCCACCCGCCCCTTCAACCACCGTCTGCCCCAACTGTGACAGAGACTGTAGGTCCCGCACTGGACTCATCAGTCACCTGAGAACTCATTTTTAGTGTGGAAGCAAGTCATTCTCGGTTCCGAGGGACTGCCTAAGAAGAAGGAAGAAGACAACAGGTAAGAAAGCAGCTGTGCATACTGATTATTTATTGGCATCTTTGCCTGAGATTGCTTCAGCCCACTCAATTGCCACTGTGTACTCGCCTTGCTTTCACTGGCGAGTTTCAGGAAGCCCGGGAAACCTGTGGACCCGACATTAAAGTGAAAACTGTGTCAATATCACTCTAATTGAGCGATTAGCATATGGAAATTCACAACCTGCCTCTCCCGAGAGGGTTGCGCGCACGCAGCCTAACGCGCTGGAGTTAAATGCGGAAATCAGCGGGTTGGAGCCGGCTTCCCCACACGCTGCCAATGTCGCCGGTTTTAACCACCCCCTCCCCTCCCACGCGCTCTTCCACATTAAAATTCAGCCCTGTGATTCTATGACATGCACGAAATAGTAAACATACATAATTCTTTAATTGCCTTTATCACAGATAATTCAGTTCTTCCTCTGAACAGTAATCTTCCTTGTTGTGGTTGTGTAACATACCTAACAAGCTGTCCAACTTAATGCATTTCATTATGATATAGCTTTCACAAGAATGCTAGCTTGGTTGTGTCTGGAGGAAGACGGCTGGCAATTGATAACCAGGGCATGGGCTTGTCTGGGTTCTAATATGATGTGCCACAACTCTGGAAACTTTAGGATGGCACAGAAGATTTATTTTCCTCTTTTCTAGAATAATAAACACTTGTTAAGTAAATGCCCTTCAATTCAGTGAAAGTTTAGTAAGGAATTTCTGTTGCTCATTTATTTTTAATTTTTTTTAATTTATGATGCTAGCTTCTGAAATGTGAACATCTTCACATGCTCTATTGCTTCCACTGCCAGTAATTTGACGCTTTACAGTAACAAAAGTCACACAACAGAATAAGCAAAAGGTGCCTGTAACTGAGGTGAACATGAAAAAAATGTGCATCCCAAACAAACATTTACAGTTAAAATTATTTAGCAAGTGGGAATAACTGAGTGATGTCACATCATGCAGCTTTAAGCTATGGCCTTTCGATTCTGTGATTTCACTTGATAATCTTTTGGAGTCTTGGTTCCATGCTGTTGTTGTTATGTGAATTATATTCCTTTTGACGTTAATATATTCTGCTGCGAGGGCAGAATTTTCTACTAAAAGGTTTTCTAAACCACATGGTATTCACAAATAGTTTTTAAAAATATTGTTACATAACATTTATTTATGATTTCTTGAGCTAATTATTGATCGTCTGCCAACGCATTGCATTGCATTTATCCCACGGGAGGAGAGGCACCATTTCTCATTTTGATTTTCCCTCTATGGCCCCTTATGCATTTCTTTTAGTTTTCTTCTAACCTAGCGAGTATCAGAATTGGCACCAATTCTGTCCAGGTGATTAGGTCCATTGAATTTTATAGGTGTCATTTTTACAGTTATTTGTTCATGATTCGTTCCATGCTAGTCACTGAGCAGGGAACATTGAAAAGGACATTGACCTGAAACGTTAACTCTGTTTCTTTCTCCACGGATGTTGCCTGGCCTGCTGAGTTTTTCCAGCATTTTCTGTTGTTATTTTGGAGGTCTTCTGTTTTGTTATTGACAGAGCAATAATGTAGAGAGCAGAGATCTTATCCCGTCAGGTATATTATATGAGCTGTGATTACTCAAAGAAAACATCAGGTATACAAAGTATTGTTTCCATTTTTCTCCAAGCTCCAACTAATTAAATATTCATTAAAAATGACTGCAGCAAGTTTGTCACAGATTAGGGTTTTTCTATAGTTCTGTGTGTCATTCAGTATACATGATAGCATTCATTTTTAAACTCCTGATGCTAACAGCTGCGTCATTTATCACAAAATGTGCACTGCCAAATTTTTATATTAATCCAACAGATACTCAGTTGTCTGTTTTGTCCTTCCACTTTATATTTTTCTTATTTTCTATAGTTATATTTGCCAGGGAAAAATCATTTCCGGTCTCAGGAGACTTATACATCACACATAAAATAACATGGTTGTTTATCTCTCCTGATTGAAGTCAGCATTTGACCACAGGATTCCTCATGGAATTGGCACCATCTCGATTTCATGGGTTGATTTTCCTTTTATTTCACTTTGATGTAGAGGGAAATGATTGCATGTACACAGAGAAGCCTGTCCGATTTTCTATCCATTTAAGTTAGTGGGTGGAAGATCGGGTGAGCTGTTACAGTCGTGCAATTCTACCCACCCAATTTTCTTCTATGTCCTGTACCCTGGCTATCTTTAACGCCCAAGTGGCAATAAGAGGAAAATTTGCCCTTGACTGTTTAAAGTGACATCAGCGCGATGAGGGTTGTTAGTGCTAGGAAATTAAATACTTTCCAGTTTAGACACCCAGGCCTCGATATTGACAGAGGCGGACTGTGTAGGCAGGGGAACGGAGTTTCGAACAGGATAGCCGGGCTTTCCCTTTCCCCGCATGCTGTGGAGTTTTAACTCCGCAGTGTGCGACTTTTGTCTTTGACAGGATTACTCACCCGGAAGTCAGCCTGATTGACAGGCTTGGCTTCCAGTTGGGTGGAGAGAACTCCAGATCACCCCGAAGTCCCAGCAACAAGCACTTGCTTGCCAGGTATAGCTTTTTGCAGCTGCTCCCTCTGCTTTACCTCAACAACAATAACTTGCAGTTATATAGCGCCTTTAATGTAGTTAAACGTCCCAAGGCACTTCACAGGAGCGTAATCAGACAAAGTGTGACACAGAGCCGCATAAGGAGATATTAGTACAGGTAAAGAGGTAGGTTAAAGGAGGAGAGAGAGGTGGAGAGGTTTAGGAAGGGAAATCCAGAGCTTAGGGCGTAGACAGCTGAAGGCACGGCCGCCAATGGTGGGGCGAAGGAAATTGGGGATTCATAAGAGGCCAGAATTGGAGGAATGCAGAGTTCCTGGGGTGGACCAGGAGGGGTGAGGCCATGGAGGAACTTGAACACAAGGATGATAACTTTTCCTTTGTTGTGTTGCTGACTCGGGAGCCAATGTAGGTCAGCAAGCACGGGGTGAACGGGACTTGGTGCGAGTTAGGTTCTGGGCAGCAGAGTTTTGGATGAGCTCAAGTTTACAGAGGGTGGAAGATGTGAGGCCGGCCAGGAGTGCGTTGGAATAGTCGAGTCTGAAGGTAACAAAGGCGTGGATGAGGGTTTCAGCAGCAGATGAGCTGGGGCAGGGGCGGGGATGAGCGAGATGTTATGGAAGTAGAAGTAGGTGATTTTGGTAATGGTGTGGCGACACGCCACCACTGGACATAATCCGCTCACGGCGGCCCTTTCCTCCAGCAACTTGTTTCCCGCAGGGACAGGCTGCCGGGAGCACTTCCTGTCTGGGAAGTATTTAAGTGGATGTGCGGGCTTTTCTAGTTCCTGTTTGCCATGTGGTCAGAATAAAGCAGTTGTGTTTTCAATAGCTCTGTCTCGACTCCCACGTTTGCCGCCGTATCTCAACAATGGAGAGGATATGGGGTCGGAAACTCCGCTCCGATTCGAATAGGGTGCCAAGGTTACAAACAGTTACCTCAAGTCCCAACTTCAGTCGGGCACCCCCGACCCTGGGAGCTGCACTGAGGGCCGGAAGAGACCCAGTAAGGTATGTTTTCTAGAATTATTTGAAGGGGGGAGGAGAGTTTCACAGAATCACAGAATCTACAGTGCAGATAGAGGCCATTTCGGCCCATCGAGCCTGCACCGACACATATCCCACCCTATCCCCATAACCCCACGTATTTAATCCCCTAACACTAAGGGTCAATTTATCATAGCCAAATCAACCTAACCTGCACATCTTTGGACTGTGGGAGGAAACCGGAGCACCCGGAGGAAACCCACGCAGACACAGGGAGAATGTGCAAACTCCACACAGACAGTCCCAGTGAGTCTGTTGAGGGGTTTTTCATTCTGTGAGGGGTATGAGATTGTGTGCTTGCCTCAGTGAGTTGGGGGTTTCTAGAGTGTAAATTTTGCCACAGCAGGTGTAGGGGTTTCGCAAAATTCCCCTGAAAACAAGAGAAACATTGGTCCACATCGTGGATGAAGATTTATGTGTTTTGAATTGCCTCTGGGTCAGATCAATGTTTTAAAGCATGCTCAGAACCACGAAAGACTGCTGAGCTGGGCTGAGCTGGACTACAACGGAATCGAAGAAATTCGTGGAAGTATTCACACACATTGAGAAAGAACATCTTGATTAAAATTTGTGCTTTTGAGCCCGGTCAAACACAGAGGTTTACAGCTTGTAATGTGTTTGTGTGAAAGACCTGTCAATCAAACCAGGGAGGTCAGGAGTTGCCCACTTGACCCGAGGCCACAGAGACAGGTTGTTATGGCTGGCTATGTTCAGCAACCAATCACAGTCAGCTAGGCAGCTTGTAATGTGTCTGTGTGAAAGACCTGTCAATCAAACCAGGGAGGTCAGGAGTTGCCCATTTGACCCAAGGCCGATTATGGCTGGCTATGTTGAAACAAGCAATTCAGCAACCAATCACAGTCCTTTTGTTTGTGTACTGGAACTTTAGGCGGGAATCTTTCCAGACAGAACGGCAGCAGCACACAGGTATAAAGATAGCTGCTGAGAAGCTTTGCTCTCTCTTTTTACTTCGCTGGACCACAGGTGAGCAGGGTGTTCTGACTCCTCAACAAGACAACCTAGCAAGGAGTTTGGGGTGGTGATTTAAGGGAATTACTAAGATTGTTTAAATAACATTGTAGTCATTGTATCCCTTGTTTTTGCCGTCTGTACCCCCTTGTTATATACTTTTGTTGCATTTACTATGTTCGTGTGGTATAGTTTATATTTGATTATGGTTCTTTAGTTTAATAAATTTTGACTTTGCTCATATCCAAACCAATTGTCCGCTTTAACATCATTAATTGTAAGTCCTCCAGTCAGAACTGAAAGGTGGGGTAGCGATTCGGAACCACTGTTAAAATTGGTTTACAGTGCAGCAGGCAAAAAGGCTGCTGGCCAGGTATGTTACCATAAACCAGGTAATAGATGCCCTCCTACACAGGGGAAGGATGAACTTTTATGTTAGCAGGGCATTTATTCGTCCATGGAAGTTGAAGGGACTTGGGATGATTTTTGTGCCATCGCCAGTTCTGTTGTTGGATGAGAAGCTCAGAGTGCCATCAGGCTGCAGGTGCCTTTCAGCTTCTTTCTTAAGTAACGTTTTCATTACTTTTCCAGGTCCAGCATCTTGCAATTTTTTTTAAGCTGCTCTGTGGTTTTTTTTTTAAAGAACCATTTGTGTGATTCTGAAAGTGGGTTAATTTATTTTTGGCTTTGGGTGGCCCTGTCACATAACTTATGTCCCATAACATAATGCTCACAACTCCACCTACAGCTGTAATACTTTTACCATGTTGGAACGGTCGCCACTTTTAATATATAAAATGTATCAATATTAAAAATGCAGTGATGTTGATGGATACTAATAAGATGCATGAAGAGATGGGGAGAAAAATTATCATTTCTGGAATGATCGAGGATAAAAAGTGTTGAAGGTGAGCTGACAGTTTAATTCCTTAAATTGAACGAAAATGTATTCAAGAGAAATATACAGAAACATAAACATAACATGACATCATAGAATCTTACAGCACAGAAGGAGGCCATTTGCCCAATTGGGCCTGTGCCGGCTCTTTGAAAGAGCTATCCAATTAGTTCCACTCCCCTGCTCTTTCCCCATAACCATTCAGGTTTTTCTTTTTCAAGCATATATCCAATTCCCTTTGGAAACTTTGAATCTGCTTCCACCGCCTTTTCAGGTAGTGCATTCCAGATAATAACAACTCGCTGCGTAAAAAACATTCTCCTCATCTCCTCCTGGTTCTTTTGCCAATTATCTTAAATCTGTGTCCTCTGGTTACTGACCCTTCTGCCAGTGGAAACCGTTTCTCCCTATCTACTCTATCAAAACCCTTCATAATTTTGATCACCTTTATTAAATCTCCCCTTAACCTTCTCTGCTTTAAGGAGAACAATCTCAGCTTCCCTAGTCTCTCTATATAACTCAAGTCTGTCATCCCCGGTACTATTCCACGGTGGCATAGTGGTTAGCACTGTTGCCTCACAGCGCCAGGGACCCGGGTTCAAATCTGGCCTCGGGCGACTGTCTGTGTGGAGTTTGCACATTCTCCCTGTGTCTGCGTGGGTTTCCTCCGGGTGCTCCGGTTTCCTCCCACAGTCCAAAGATGTGCAGGTTAGGTTGATTTGGCTATGATAAATTGACCCTTAGTGTTAGGGGATTAAATACGTGGGGTTACGGGGATAGGGTGGGATATGTGTCGGTGCAGGCTCGATGGGCCGAAATGGCCTCTATCTGCACTGTAGATTCTGTGATTCTGTAAATCTCGTCTGCATCCTCTCCAAGGCCTTGACATCCTTCCTAAAGTGTGATGCCCAGTACTGGACACAATACTCCAGCTGAAGCCCAACAAGTGATTTATAAAGGTTTAGCATAAGAACATGAGAACATAGAATTAGGAGCAGGAGTAGACCATATGGCCCCTCGAGCCTGCTCCGCCATTCAGTAAGATCATGGCTGATCTTCAACCTCAATTCCACTTTCCTGCCCGATCCCCATATCCCTTGATTCCCTTAGAGTCCAAAAATCTATCTATTTCAGCCTTAAATATACTCAACAACTCAGCATCCACAGCCCTTTGGGGAAGAGAATTCTAAAGATTCACAACCCTCTGAATGAAGAAATTCCTCCTCATCTCAGTCTTAAATAGCCAACCCCTTATCCTGAGACTGTGCCCCCTAGTTCTGGTCTCTCCAACCAGGGGAAACAACCTCTCAACATCTACCCTGTCAATCCCCCTCAAATCACCTCTCATTTTTCTAAGCTCCAGAGAGTATAGGCCCAATCTACTCAATCTCTCCTCATAGGACAACCCTCTCATCCCAGGGATCAATCTAGTGAACCTACTTTGCATCACCTCTAAGGCAAGTCTGTCCTTCCTCAGATAAGGAGACCAAAACTGTGCACAGTACTCCAGGTGTGGTCTCACCAAAGCCCTGTACAATTGTTGTAAGACTTCCTTACTCTTGTACGCCAACCCTCTTGCAATAAAGGCCAACATGCCATTTGCCTTCCTAATTGCTTGCTGTACCTGCATGCAAACTTTCTGTATTTCCTATATGAGGACACCTAAATCTCTCTGAACACCAAAATGTACAGGAAACTTTCTGGTATCTGGCACTGACGGGACCGAGCTGGTGCCGTTAGATCAAAACTGCTGTATAAACCAGTGGCAATGTTAAAACATACAGAGCTTTTCAGCTCCGTGTGAATCAGCAAACCCTGTTGCTTAGCAACAGCTTCAAAACAGTCGGCTGCAGCTGCAAGCGTCTCTAGCTGAAGCTGTTGCTTAGCTACAGACCTTGCAGAGCCTGACTGGGAAAAAAAAGCAACGAGAAGTAAAAAAACTTATAGAAAACGGCTCCTGAATTTTGCCGGTAGATAGAGCTTTCCGGACTTTTAACCTTCGGTTTAACGAAAGTTTCCTGTAATAGTTTTTCACCATTTAAAAAATATTCTGTTTTTCTATTCTTCCTATCAAATTAAATAACCACACATTTCCCAACATTATACTCCATCTGCCACCTTATTGCCCACTCACTTAACCTGTCTATATCCCTTTGCAGGCTCTTTAGGCTGGATTTTCATTCAGTAGTCGGGAAGGAGGCGGGACTACAACTTTCGGGTTTTATTCCCGCCTCCATCGAGATGCGGCCAATCCACGCGATTTTCCCTTGATTGACCTTGTTGAGGCCGCCCAGTGGGCTCAGCAGGCCAATTAAGGGCCACCCGGCAACAGGTGACGTCACAGACTGAAATTTCATCTGTCAAGACATCTTGACAGATGAAATATCAGTGTTTCACAGCTGTTTGAAGCTGTCAAACACTGACAGTCTTACTTCTAACCTGAGTCCTTCTACGCAGACTCAGTTAGAACTCACACCGGCACTGAAAGCTGAAGGCTGTCACTTTTGACAGATCGCAGCCATTCTGCTTTCAGTGCCGGCTGAATGATGGACTCCCGAAGCCTAGAGGAAGAAAGGCTGTAAAGGTAAGTACAGGTAATTTAAACTTCTTTACACGCTTTAGACACACCAAACACACTTACCTTTGCACTCATGCACCCATCACTCACCTGAACACTGACATCGCGACCCCTCCAAGTCCTTCAACCCAACGGCCTGACTGCTCTAACCTGGCGTGGTTTGGAGCCATCGGGAATCCCACACGACAACCTTCAAAATAGGGATTAGGCTAAAAACTGCCTGTTAACTATCTGTTAACAGGCAGTTAATTGGCACTAATCCATTCCCGCCTCGGGCCGGCGGGTCCCAGTGTGGAGCGGGTACCCGCCTCCTTTGAAACTTACGTGGAGACGGGTTTTGGGCGGGATGGTGTCAGGACCCCCGAATTCGGGATTTTAGCCCCCCGCACGCCTAAAAGCCCGCCTTACGGCACACTGAAAATCGACCCCTTTGTGTCCTCCTTGATATTGTACTCTATGGGCTCAATTTTAATAGCCCTGAGGAGGCAGGTTTGGAGGCGAGTCAGCAGCGAAAATCGGAAAAAATGGCTTCAGACTGCCAACCCAACTCCATCCCGCCCCCACGCAATTTTCATGTGTGTCAGGTCAGATGCTCCCAAACTGACCCGACTGGAACAGGTGGGACAGGTAGTTAAGGCAGTTAAGAGCCTGTTAACTGCCTTGCTAATCCTATTTTTATAGTGGTTTCCCATTTTCGTGCTTCTGGCTCCTGTTTCCCATCTTGTCAGAAACACACCAGCTGCAAGGAGACGAGTTTTTCGAGGACATGATTTGTAGTCATTGGTGCAGTACTTTACAAGCGCTCCTCTAACATGGCTGCCATTCAAATGCAACAACTTTGTTGTTGGAGGTTTGGGATAGGACTTTGCAAATCTACAGACCTTGTGACTGTTCAAGCTGACGCTCATCTGCAGTGTTACCTGATTGGAACGATTTCAGGCCACTTTGAGTGTGCGCTTGCAAGCTTCTTGCCTCAACTGAAATCTATAGCAACGCGATGAGAACCATTTACATCCTCTCATCCTGGCCGTCAGATTCAGAGGAAGAGCAGCCGCAGCAGCACCAGCACCAGCCACAACAGCAGCGCCAACCTCCTCCTCCCCCACCTGATGCTACACTGGACACAGGGCATCAGCCCCTGACAAAATTGCTGGCCAGGAGGCCAGCGATGGCATCTCCATGGCCAGATTTTCTTCACTTGATGCTGTAAACCCTGGCTGCCACATGATGCGCCAGGTTGAGACCATCCCACACCAGCACCATGAAGCATCCCTTTAATGTCCAAGCCATTCCATGCATACACATCACTATAGGGGGGGGGGGGGGGGGAGTTATGACTGAACAATCACTGGAACTCGGTAAAACACTTTTCAATGTGTGCTCAGATCTGTCCAATAAAGGGCACTTTTGGTAAAAGATATTACACTGTATGACAACATATTAGCAGAAACTTGGACGTTGGCTAAACCTTTCAAGTGCCTACGCTTGTGTGTTGTTAGTTGGTATGCTTGCAGTAGGATGAGAGTGAGTGTGAGGGGTGGCTAGTGAGATGGGGAAATGATAAAGTAGATAGAGAGGGTTGGGTGAAGGTTCAAGGTATGTTGGTGTCCTGGGGAGGTCTCTTCCACCCTTGGAAGGGAAGAGAACCTCCCTGTGTGCTGTGACTCCCTCCATAAGCATTTAAGGAAACCGGCAGATGACGTGTCATCAAATGACGTCATCAGATCCGCTTCTTGTTAATTGGCCGGTAAAGGCCAATCAAGGGAAAATCACGTCTGCAGAGCGGAGGCAGCTGGGGGCGGGATCGGAACCCAGAAACCAGCTGACCCGCTCCCATCCTGCCTCCAGAATTAAATTTGCGGCCTATGTCTCTATTTATAAAGGCCAGGATCCCATTTTTTTTTGCAGCCTTATCAACCTGTCCTGCCACCTTCATAGATTTGTGTATGTAAATCCCCAGGTCTCCCTGTTCTGCACTCCCTTAAATTTTACAATTTAGTTTATATTGCCTCTCCTCATTCCTCCTTCCAAAATGCATCACTTCACACTTCTCTGCTTTAAATTTCATCTGCCACGTGTCTACTCATTTTATCAGTCTGTCTATGTCCTCCTGAAGCCTGCTACTCTCCTCCTTATGGTTTAATACATTTCCAAATTTTGTGTCATCTGCAAACTTTGAAATTATGCCTCCTATACCCAAGTCCAAGTCATTAATATATATCAAAAAAGAGCTGTGGCCCTAATACTGACCCCTGGAGGACCCTCCAGTCTGATAAACAACCATTCCCCACTACTCTCTGCTTTCTGTGCCTTAGCCAATTTTGTAGCCATGCTACCACTGCCCCTTTAATCCCATGGGCTTCAATTTTACTAACAGGCCTATCACGTGTATCATCTAATGCAAGAAATTAGAAAAAAGTATGACAACAGCAAAAATGATTGTTGGTGCCAGTTTTAAAAGGTGATAGTCCCCTTAACCATAAAGGAGCTCTTATGTAAAATCAGAGAATTCTCAATGAGGAAAGAAAAGTCTGGAATAAACACTCTGAAATAGGCTCGTGTGCAGCATAATTCGCTTGCTGAAGTTTCCATGGAAACTCAGTGTTCAACATTGGATTTTAAATGTGTTAAGTCCCACTGCTCATTTCCTGTTGGGTAATGAGTTTACAGATTTTAATTACTGCATTTTGTTAATACTGTCTGTGAACATTTATCCTACTGTTTGGATTTATTTTCCTTAGGTGCTATGAATTGCCTCGTGTTTCAGATTTCTAAAAAAAAATCCTAATTTATGTTGATTCCTTCGCTAATCTCTCTTTCTAAATGGCAGAGCTGCTTCACTAATGCCTTGTAGTTTTAAATCATGAGAGTCTTGAGATGTACTCTCAACACAGATGTAAGTATGTTGCGTATTAGATGGAGACAAAAATATCAGAAGAAAACAAGGACTAGTGTTTTAACTCACTGCATCACCCAGTTCTCTCTTCTCAGCATTTTCGACCAGCTTTCTTCCCTCCTCACCTGAAGGTGGCGATTTATGCTGGGATACAGATCCACAGGTGCTGGCAACCCCTTGGTACCTTGCTCAAGTGGCCATTCTTTGAAACAATGGGTGTCAGTGGGTCATCACTGCTGAGCCTCGTCCTGTCCTTACCTAGTTTCCATACAGATGCACTTCCCTGTCGGAGTCATTGAATGGAGATCAAGGGGGCGATTTTAACCTAATCCGTCTGTCAGCAAACAGATAAGTATTGGCCAGGATACCGGGGATAACTCCCCTGCTCTTCTTCAAAATAGTGCCATGGGATCTTTTACATCCACCTGAGACAGGCAGACAGGGACCTTGGTTGAACGTCTCATCGCCACAAGGAGTTAGATATATTTCTTAAGGCTAAAGGGATCAAGGGGTATGGGGAGAAAGCAGGGACAGGGTACCGAATTTGGATGATCAGCCATGATCTCATTAAATAGCGGAGCAGGCTCGAGGGGCCGAATGGCCTACTCCTGCTCCTATCTCAGCACTCCCTCGGTACTGCACTGGAGTGTCAGTTTAGATTTCTTGCGCTCATTTCCAGGGAGTGGGACTTGAATCCACAACTTTCATTACTCAGAGCTGAGAGTGGGACCCACACTGAACTACTGATGACTCAGAGTGGGGAGAATGTGGAACTCGCTACCACAAGGAGAAGATGAGGTGAATAGCATAGATGCATTTAAGGGCAAGCTAGATAAGCAGGAGGGAGAAAGGAATAGAAGGATATGTTGGTGGGGTGAGATGAAGAGGGGTGGGAGTAGATTCCTGTGCATCATAATTCGCTTGCTCGAGTAGCCCTGCCAGTGCGCAGGTGCGGCGGCCGAGGTGCTTCCTGGGAGTTGTAGTGGCCCCATGGTGCCTTTGTCTTCCTGCGGTATCCGGACAGCGCCCGAGCCCGGACTACAAGTCCCAGAGCGCCGAGCGGCCGACAGCCTGGGGAAGTTTTGTGGGCTGCGGAGTCTCACACACGGCGCACTGGCCGTGGCTCTCGGCTCGGTTCTCCGCTCGCTCCGGACCTGCTCCAGTCCGAGGATGATCGTGGCGCCGGCAGCCGAGAGGAACAAGGAGCCCATCCTGAGAGTCCTGAGGCAGCAGCTCGGCCCCTCCGCCGCCGCCCCCGCGCTGGCCCTGGAGCTGGCGTCCGGCTCCGGCCAGCACACGGTGCATTTCGCCCAGTCGCTGCCCAACGTGCTGTGGCAGCCCTCGGAGGTGGAGGAGCGATCGCTGGAAAGGTGAGGAGGAAGAGGGCGCAACAGATGGCTCTGCTTTCCCCTGTTCTGCTTTAATAGTTTTCAAACTGCCGTGTAGCGATTAGAATAGAGGTGAGATTGACCGAGCCGTGAGCCTCAGCACCGTCACTCACTCACTCACTGTCACTCACCCACACTCACTCACTCACTCACCCACTGTCACTCACTCACCCACCCTCACTCACTCACCGTCACTCACTCACTCTCACTCACCCACTCTCACTCACCCACTGTCACTCACTCACCCACTGTCACTCACTCACCCACACTCACTCACTCACCCACTCTCACTCACCGTCACTCACTCACTCTCACTCACCGTCACTCACTCACCCACTCTCACTCACTCACCGTCACTCACTCACTCTCACTCACCCACTCTCACTCACTCACTGTCACTCACCCACCCACTCACTCAGCCCCAACTCCCGAGCTCGCCTCTTAAAGGATGCGTCTACTGACAGCAATGGAATGGTCATTCCGTTAACCAAGTCAAACTATTTGTCAATGGTCACTATGTTCGTCAATGGCCACGCAGTTGATCAGTAGTCACTCCGTTCACCAGTAGGCACTGTTTGTCAATGGTCACTCGGTTTGTCAATGGTCGTGTCTTCGGTTTAAGTTAGCTCGTTCAACAGACGTGAAATGTTTGTGACTCATTCATCAGAACTAAAGGTCGCCGTATTCCCGGTGCGTGTATTCAGCGCTTTAAAACAATCTAGTAGTTTAATAAACAATTTCCAATTCTGTTTCTAAAACTTCAGAAACACCGTTGTCTGTTCAATGTCATAAAATTAAATCGAAATTAACCCAAAAAAATTAATTCGATTTATGCGCCGTGCCACTAATGGGGCTGGAGGTCCAGATCATAACTGTCTTTGTACAGCGCTATGAGCTTGTTCTTTTATTCGGTCTCAAACGACCAGTGCTGAAAGACAGACGATCATGATCAAGACCTGGGAATGACTGGAATCCAAACAAAAAGACCTGAGGCAGAACCAACTAAACTGAATTACAGGCTGTAAATGATCAGCCAGGCACAAGATTTACAAAAATAAAACTCAGTAACCCTTCTCTTAGGCAGTCCCTCGGAACCGAGGATGACTTGCTTCCACATTAAAAATGAGTTCTAGGGTGACTGATGAGTCCAATGCGGGACCTACAGTCTCTGTCACAGGTGGGGCAGACGGTGGTTGAAGGGGCGGGTGGGTGGGGTGCTTGGGTTGACGTGCGCTCCTTGCGCTGCCTGCGCTTGGCTTCCGCTTGCTCCCGGCAAAGAGACCCGAGGTGTTCGGCGCCTTCCCGGATGCTTCTCCTCCACTTTGTGCGGTCTTGGGCCAGGGATTCCCAGGTATCGGTGGGGATGTTACACTTTTTCAAGGAGGCTTTGAGGGTGTCCTTGAAGCGTTTCCTCTGCCCACCTGGGGCTCTCTTGCTGTGCCGGAGCTCCGAGTAGAGCGCTTGTTTTGGAAGTCTCGTATCGGGCATGCGGACAATGTGACCCGTCCATCGGAGCTGATTGAGCATGGTCAGAGCTTCGATGCTGGGGATGTTGGCCTGAGCAAGAACACTGACGTTGGTGCGCCTATCCTGCCAATGGATTTGCAGGATCTTGCGGAGGCAGCGTTGGTGGTACCTCTCCAGTGCTTTGAGGTGCCTGCTGTACATGTACTCAGTAACCATCCTGTAGATCAAAAGGTAAATAATGTCATGTTGTGGGACTGATCTCTGGTAAGTGCTGATCTCAGCTGAGCAATGGTGGGAGTGTGACTGTTGCCCTCTGAATCCCTAGTTTTATAGAGGAGTGGAAAATGGCCTGTTTTCCTGCTGTCAATTATCCAGGTACTCTCTGCTGGAATTGCAGACATGTGGTGGAAGGACAGGATCTGGCTTGACTGCGATGGCTCTCATGACTGAATAACCCACTAGCATTCAGTGTGCAAGTTCACACACAAAGATGGGTGAGATACCAGAGGGATGTCCACACCTGTGAAACAATACCACAGCATGGAGAGGGATTTGCCTTAATTATTCCAACCAAAATTGAGTGGGATCACAATGGAGAGTGTCAGAAAATGCAGGCGGTGAGGCCATCTCCCTGACTGGGATTTCCTCCTTATTGGGACTACTATTGGCCACAGCATCCCAGTCTGCCACGTGCAAGTGGCAGCAGGAGGGCAGGGCCTGAAACACCTGGCAGATTTTTCATCTTTCTGCCCCACTTCCCAGGGCTGCG
Organism: Somniosus microcephalus; assembly: GCF_052327205.1. Taxonomy (NCBI): domain Eukaryota; kingdom Metazoa; phylum Chordata; class Chondrichthyes; order Squaliformes; family Somniosidae; genus Somniosus; species Somniosus microcephalus. The sequence continues at coordinate 31,279,262 of NC_140997.1, read as the reverse complement.
ATATGGAAGGCAATGTATGGTCCCAGGGATTGGCAGTAAAAGCCCCCAGGCAGCTCCAGAGAGTTACCCGTTGGCCTTCAGTGGGACTTCATTTCAGATCTTCAGGGAGCTTCTGTCCCTTTTAAGACCTCTTGCTGGATCTTCTGGTGTTGCAGTAGCCTTATTGGCCAGCTCCCTCTTGACAATGGGAATCCTGCTGGGTGCCCTACCTTCTATACCTGACCAGACCCAAGGGAATGGGTTGGGGCTGGACCATATACAGAGAGGGGAGGGCAGAAGTGCTGCCCCACCGGGAGGGCGGAAGTGCTGCCCCACCAGAACTCTGTCCCAAAAAGGAGAACTCCCCTACCTCCAACCCCTCCCACCCCCTGCTTCCACCTCAACCCCATGAGTCATTGCCTTCAGGAGAGAGGTAAAATTGACTCGTAACTAATTCCATGCAAGTGTCAGAAGTCAGCAAAAGATGGGTGGATTTCAGTGCAATATCTTTTCCTAAGTAAATGTTTTTTTTATTGGTTTAGTAACAGTGTATCATGATGTTTACCCTGCTGTATACAGAAATTATTTTGTCAGACTACATCTGAATTTCCTTGAAGGGTTCTGACGGTGATTGATTGAGTTAAGATAACACGTCAGTTAATTTCAGACCTCTTGTTAGTTGCCGCGCATGTAGTTCTAGTAAGAGACCATTTGTAATTTTCATCGTTTTTCACTATACTGTAAGGAATACACTTTTGCTTACCTTTTCAAAAAATTAAGATGAATAATGTTTTTCACATACATGTGGGCATGGAGCATTGATGAAATGTGGGCATTTTTAATGAATATTTTACCAGGCAGCCTACAATTTTTGTACAATACTGCTCTGTGATAACAATGCTATTGAGCTTGTTTCTTGAGATATTCATTATTTTGCTTCTGTTTATTATGATTGAAAAAATAAAAAGACTAAAAGTTTTTCAATGCCAGATTTTGTTTGATTCAGAATTCCTTATCAGTCTATAATTATCCTATTTTGCTTGTGTATGCGTTTCCATGTACAAGCAAGAAAAAACTAGGCTTTTGAAAAAGGGGATCTTCAATCTTACTGACAAAAATGTTGTGGTAATACTACTAGTGTATGTGTCTGTATAACCAAGCGCAGATTGGGTGATCGTTTTGTGGAACACCTCCGTTCAGTCTGCAAGCATGACCCTGAGCTTCCGGTCGCCTGTCACTTTAATTCTCCACCCCACTCCCACTCTGACACCTCTGTCCTCGGCCTTCTACACAGTTCCAATGAAGCTCAATGGAATCTCGAGGAACAGGCACTCGTCTTTCTACTCGGCACTTTACAGCCTTCCGGACTCAGCATTTAGTTCAACAATTTCAGATCATAACCACTGCTCCCATTTTTTCGGACAGCAGCTGCTGGTAATGGTTCTGCTATTCCCATTTACACCTCCTCTAGACCCATCTTTTGTTTCTTAACTTGTCCCATTACCATCCCCTTTTTGCCATTTGTCATTTAATCTCTCCTATCACAGACCTTCCCTTTTGTTCTTTCCTCCCCTCCTACCTTTCCCTACCTCTGCACTTGTTTAAAACCGGTTACATCTCTAACTTTTTCCAGTTCTGACAAAAGGTCATTGACCTGAAACGTTAACTTTGTTTCTCTCGCCACAGATGCTGCCAGACCACCTGAGTATTTCCAGCATTTTCTGTAGAGTAATCTGTTTTGTGCATGTATTTTTAAAAAAATCAGCTGCTTAATAAGAATTGTAATGATTTTTGAAAATGTGTATTTTTTTTATTTGTTCGTTGGATGTGGGCATCACTGGCAAGGCCAGCATTTATTGTCCATCCCTAATTGCTCTTGATGATATTTATATTCATTGTTGAGTCTGTTTGGAGCTTGTGTGGTCAAGCGGGTTGTAGGAAGGGGAGAAAGATATTCTGCATTCGCACAAGGTTGTAATCCATCCTTTCTCCACACTGACCGGTGCATTTCAAGGTTACCAACTCATCGCCTTGATGAGAAATGGATGATTCTGCGCGTTAGACAATGTACAGTCTGTTTGCAGCAATCAAAATGAAATAGCGGGAGGAACTTAAGAGAAGAACTTGGGTGATTATGTAGCACCCATTTGAATGAATACTCCAGGATAAAGCTTTTATCATTAAGCGTTTGTTAGAAAAATATATCCCCAGTGTTTTGTAATTGATTATTGAAGAAAGATTTTTTTTAAACACAGTTGGTGCAAAGTATTACATACATCAATACCCCTGCAGGCCTATTACAAAAGATTAAAAAATGAACTTTACTGAAGTGGAGTAATTTATTCCAACACTAATCTTCAAGTGCTAGAGGTGTGTGTGTATAATGATTTACCAGAGGCAGCATGGAGAGCAGTGAATTCAATTAACTACATTATGTAGAGGATGGAATTGGAGACACTTTAATGAGGCAGACAGCTGTAAGGTTAAGATAGTGTGCCAAAGAACCAAGGGTATGGCTGCCAATTATAACAGTGAACCTAAAGGATAACGGCATTGTTGCATGATTGATACCATTTTAATAAGAGACGTAAGAAATCCTATAAGTTGACCATTACAATTGGCATGTTGTACTGATACTCTGGGTCCAGTGTCAACAGTCACATTCTCACAATTGCCTGTGTTGAAAAACTAAAGGATCATTTTTTTTTTATTACTTTGTAATAGCAAATCTTCCATGATGTTTTTTTCCAGCAATACAAAATATGCTGCACAACCATATAACACACAATGTGCGCACATGTAACACACAGTGGAGGTTATTTTGAGGAAAGGGTGAAAACAGGCGCTAAGTGGGTGCTGAGCTAATAAGACACGCCTGTTTAAAAGTCTGGTTTTAGCCTGTAATTTTAGGGCTAATTGGTGAGAACCATGATTTAAACATGCCTAAAGGCACTAAAACGGACACCTGCACGTTTAGCACTCAAGCACTGATTAGGAGCAATTTTCATGGAGCGATATATGTAGCCTCCACGCGCACACTTCCACTGAAGGTGTGAAGTGCACTGGCTGACAGACAACAGCATGCATCAGGATGGCTCAGGGACCGAGGAAGAGAGCTCAAAGGTTCTCTGACGTGGCACTGGCGGTCCTGGTGGAGGAGGTACAGAGGAAGAGGGATGTCCTGTACTCGCAGGGGGCAAGGAGGCCACAGAGGCAAATAATGCAGCAGATGTGGAAGAAGATTGCCTGGGAGGTGACAGCCAGGAGCCCTGTCCCCAGGACATGATTCCAGTACCAGGAAAAAAATTAACGATTTGACACAAGTGGTCAAGGTAAGATCCCATCTCACAAATGCACTTCTCAATAACTGCGCCACAGCCAGCATCATAACCTCAACACACTTCATCCACCATCTAATTATACACTGACATTCACACACCCCACAGTATTGCATCCTTCACAGGCACTACTCACACCACAGACACCTCTCACAGCTCTTCAATCATGTGAGGCATCGCAGAAGCGTGCGCACACACACAAACAGACCTGCCAATAGACTCATTCACAATCACCACTCTTTTTCTCTTCCAGGACAAGATAGCACATAACAGGCGGCAGCAGGACCTGATTGGGGGAGGGGTAGCACAACTGCATGAGGCAGTGCTGGCGGTGATCAGGAAGAGAGTGACAGATGCCGTGGCTACTGGCAGAGTAAGGGACATCTCGCCTAGAGGTATGTGGCCACTTCAGCATCCTTACATATCCATAACTATTTCTGATCCCTAATCCCCCAAACCTAACCTCACAAGCTCCATATGGTCTCATCACACACATTTTAGTGGCCAAACGCACCGCACCCTAACCCTTCCAGCTTTATCATTGCAGGCACCCAGCAGCAAGATCCACCTCGCCCCCTGGTGGAACTAGAAGAGCAGGAAAAGCCACCTTGCTCCCCCCCCCCGGAAGAGGAGGGTGAGGAAGAAGGCACTGTGTCAATCGCTATCACTGTCGCAGGCACCAGCTCAGAGACAGGCACCATGCATAACTTAAAGGCTAGGGTAGAACATGGATCCTCACATGGGGATGCACCGGGCACTAGTGGGCAACAGCCACACCGGGTGGAAGGGACACCACAGGTGCCACCTGGAAGGGGGGGGGTGGCGGTGCAAGGTCACATACTAGTTCTGCTGTAGAGGAGTCAGATGAGGACCTCGCAGGGCTAAGCTACAGAAGAAGGCTGATTGGTTTAACAAACCAAATGCTTGGTGCAATGGACAGCCTGCCTGAAAGCTTGCAGTTTGTGGCTAGGGAGATGGAGGAGTCCACCGCCAGTTTGGCCCGTGGGTTGACGCAGAGCCTGGAACCCATCCTCTCCGGCGTGGAGAGGCTGTCCAATTCCATCTAGTGACCTGTGGAGCCCAACATCATGCAGCGTCTGATGACTGAGGTTGCAGCTTCCACTGCAGTCGTTGCGGCTTCCATGAAACGCCAAACAGCTTCTATGGAACAACAAAGTGCTGCAAAGGAAGCTCAGGCAGCTGCCATGGTGGCTCTGGGCTCCTTGGTTGAAAGCAGCTTGCAGAGTGTCTCAGCTGCCCAGAGATCTGTCCACCAGCAGATCAGTGGACTGGCTGAACCGACGCCCCGAGGTAGTGGCGTGGGAATCAGGGAGAAGGAACCTACTGGCCTCTCTCCAGATGCCAGTATCACTTCCCTCCCCTGCCACGCCATCATTGCCCTTGCCGTTGCCCGACAGCCAGGTGGCCCAGATTGCTGAAGCCCATGCTGAGATGGTGCAGTCTGAGGCGGGGCCATCACAGTTCACAGCCTCTGTCCCAGGAGGACATCAGAATTGCCCTCTTCAGAATCTCAGCAGCCATCCACCTCGTGTGCTGCTGCCACTCAGGTTGCACTTCATAGAAGCACCAGAGTAGGCAAGAGCACTTATAGATAGCTGCTAAGGGTAAGCACCAGGGTGAATAGTTTTGTAAGTGATGTTGGTTGTGTCATGTTTTCATTGTTTTTGCTCTAGATAAAGAGTGATTATGGTAATTGTGTAGTGGTGGTCTTTTTTATTGTGTTCTTGGGGAATGGGTTGAAAGGATTGAGTGCAGATGGTGGATTTCTTGATTGGCTCCTCAGTCGTGGAAGGTAAGACGTGGCAACAATGCTCCAAAGCCTGATGATAGAGAACGTCTTCAATTAGGTGGTGGTGAGCGTCCCTTCCAGGTGCAGGCCATCTACCTGGAACCCTCTGGTTCCCCCCCCCAGTCCCCCTCATCTTCCTCCTCTTGTGGCTTCTGAGCTTGACCCTCTGGCACAATGGCTGGTGGTAACAGCTGGTTTCTCATGATCGCCAGATTGTGGAGCATGCAGCAAGTCACCTTGAATCTGGAGCCCTCCTCGCCCTCTGCAGCAGCTAGTGCTGCTCTGCCTGGCCAACTCCTCCTATTCCTCCTCCAGACCAGGAGGGATCCCTAGCAATATCCCCATGACCAAGCACTCCCTTTCTCCTGGTGACTCCTATAAAGTCTCCAATAAGGTACAGTAGCATAGCACTTATTCTCTTTAGGTGAAGTCCTCAGAGAATTTGCGAAATAAATGTTTATCAGTGTTGGTGAATTCTTGACAAAGTGCCCCAAAAAGTCCTCTTCAAACGCAGTGTAGTCAGTCGATCTCCAGCAGCAAGTGAACAGTGATAGCTGAGCATGGCTGTAAGTAGCGCTCGCAATCCTCACCAGTAACTTCTTTACTTCTGTTCAGTTGGTCGCTGTTAGGAGGTTGTTAACTAGCCAACAAAATGGCGTGCAGTCTCTTTAATGAGCATTAAGAGTCAATTGGTAATCAGACCCTTAATGATCTTCAAGACGGCCGTTCCTAGTGTGTGCTTCAACTCCTTTACCAAGATGGCGTTAACCATGGTTGTCTTATGAAAAGACTTAACTAAAAGTATTTTTAATGTTTTACTTTTAGCATTTCTGCATATATTGCAGCAACAAGAGTGGAGAATGTCAAGCAGCCACTTAATATTGACTGTTCGCAGAGCTGGGAGACTTGGGGAGGATTGAAACCAAACACCTTTGATCTTATTGTAAATATCAATATGATTCACATCACAGAGATAAAATGCACTGAGGTGAGATTTCTATTCATTTGTGTGAATTAATTTTGTTCGATCTATAGCTGTCAGTCCCAAAGAACCAAGTTGAACTACATGTTGAAAAGATCAGCCCCACCATTTGGCTATTCTTTTACTGTTTATACGTTTATAAAAGACTTTTTGGTTCCCTTTTATATTACTCACTAATCTATTCTTATACACTGATAATGATGAGGAGTCCATTTTCCCCCTCCCTGAGGCCAGTTTCAGTGACCCAGAAGATCAACATAATAGTCACCTCCAAAACAATTTAAGTAACCCTGGTGAGTTGCTGCAGTGCATCCTATAGATCGTACATACCACTGAGTACAACTATTATCAAGCTTGGACACCAGTATCAAGATGTTAGTGAGCAGGGTTGAATGGGCTGAGATTGGCAAAGTCTGTTCTGCTTTGCCAATAGGTCCATCAATTTCTTTCCCTATTTTTGAGATTGGTAGTGATTGATTAAAAATAAGTGTCTTGCTAGACCACTTCAGAGAGCATCAAGGGCCAACCGTGTAGCGTGGGACTGGGGTTACATGTAGACCAGACCGGGTAGGGGTAGCAGGTTCCCTTTCCTGAAGGACATTCATAAATTAGCTGTGTTTTTACGACACTTGAGCTTTCATGATTATTTCTCGGTGCTAGCCCACAAATTACCAGAATTAGTGAATTCAATTTCACAACTTCCATGGTGGGATTTACAGAGGAACTGGAGTAGGCCATTCAGTCCTTCTGGCCTGTTCTGCCATTCAGTTAGATTGATCTGTACCTCAATTCCATTTACCTGCCTTTGATCCATATCATTTGATACACTTACCTAATTAAAAATCTATCGATTTCGGTCATGAAAATGTCAATTGACCCAGCATCCACAGACTTTCGGGGGAAGTGAGGTCTACATTTCCACCACCCTTCATGTGGAAAAAATGCTTCCAAATTTCACCCCTGAATGGCCTAGCTCACGACTTCCAGTACCACAGCCAGGAGGCTACTGTACGCTGTTCAATGGCTTGCAGCAGTTGTATTTCCTTTTCTGCATTTTCAAGCTAGATTTAACATATGATAACAGTCAGAAATTTCATTTTACTTTGCTGTATCAAAGCAGGAGGAATGCAAGTAACAGCATTCATGGTTCTATAGCTAAGAGCCAGGAGTGTCACTGAAATGCTTCGATCTATTTTAGGATTGGTTGCCATCACTTTTTAAAAGATATACACACCTAATACATGGAAAGTCTATTTTCATCGCATAAGCCTCTGTAATTCTCTTTAGCATAAAGTTTTGGCATAACAAATGTTGTTGGTGACTTACTGCAGCAAATTATTGCATCCCTGAAGACTTGTTTTTTAAAAAAGACAAGGCATTTGGTACTTCAACATTTCACCCAAAGAGCCAAGGCAGAGTGGCATTATTCTGCCAATGCCAGTTGCTGGTGTCTCCAGCACCAGTATCTACTGCTGTTGGCAAGTGGTTGCACATTTTTCCAGTTACTGCTCAGAAGATGCAATAACTCTGTGGCAAAATCCTGCAGTCTCTCCCTTTATTCCATTTAAATACCTTTTTTTGCGGCTATATGCCATCTATTTTTGGTGTTGTCACCCTCGCCATGAGCCAAGAACCTGACCATCTCCTCCTAAGCTGTTGCCAGTGCCTTGAGACTGCTCTGTGATGGCCATACACATTCCCCCCACCTGGCCCCTCACTTCCCTCAGGAGGAGCATCTTCTCTGATAGCTTAGCTTGGAACGTAGATGGAACCAGCCAAGCAATTCTCTCTGTGCATAATAGAGGAGCTTGGGAGGAAAAGAATCATAGGAGCCAGCACTGTTACTTAATAAGATGTCATTATTTACAATATTCTATTTCCTACAGGGTCTGTTCAAAGGTGCTGGCCAGTTACTAAAACCAAATGCCTTACTCATCACTTATGGGGTAAGTAATCCATGAGATTGGATTCTATGACAATGGAAAGATTTATCGCCTTCTAATATACCCAGTATTATTACTGTCATGTTAATAATACAGAAAACAAATGAGGTTTTACAGTATTTGCACTGCAGCACAGTGGTGCAAAGTCATTTATTTTTCAAGAAGTGACGTACAGCACTGTACTCCAAGTGGAAGGAACTTTATAATGCAAACCCTGAGAGCCTTGTCGTATGTCCTTGGGCAAGTTGGGCTAAGTCTGAGCCATTGAACTGTATACATAAGCAATAGTGAAGTGGAGCAGAGTGCAACTGTGAAACCTTTCAGAATTCTGAAATACCGAGGGTGATTTTCGCGTTGAACGTACATCAGGTGGGCGGTGAGCAGGGTGATTGCCCCACCTACCATCACTGGCGGGAAGCCCAAACAATTTTGCTGATCAGGCCTCGTTAAATAGAGTATAATTGGCAAGCTGTTGAACAGCGCTGACGGCATCTCGCCGACTGGGTGGACAGGGTCAGGAAGTCTGCCAGCTCCTCTGTGGAGCAGATCCGCCAGGGACGCCTTTGGAGCAGTTGATATGGGGGTGAGGGGCACCAGCACGGAGCAGGACAATTTTTGCGGTGCCATAAGGAGCATTCACGTTCCTAGGCTCCACAAAAACCATCCAAAAAAACTTCCATAGGAACAGGAATAGGCCATTCGGCCCTTCGAGCCTGTTCCGCCATTCATAGAAACATAGAAGATAGGAGCAGGAGTAGGCCATTCAGCCCCTCGAGCCTGCTCCGCCATTTAATGAGATCATGGCTGATCATCCAAATTTAGTACCCTGTCCCTGCCTTCTCCCTATATCCCTTGATCCCTTTAGCCTCAAGAAATATATCCAACTCCTTCTTGAATATATTTAATGAATTGGCCTCAACTGCCCTGTGTGGCAGAGAATTCCACAGGTTCACCACTCTCTGGGTGAAGAAATTCCTCCTCATCTCAGTCCTAAATGGCTTGCCCCTTATCCTTAGACTGTGACCCCTGGTTCTGGACTCCCCGCCATCGGGAACATCCTTCCTGCATCTAGTCTGTCCAGTCCTGTCAGTTCGATCATGACTGATCTGTATCCCCAACCCATTTACCCGCCGCATATCCCTTGATAACCTTACCTAACAAACATCTATCGATGATAGTCTTACAAGTTTCAATTGACCCGGCATCCACAGCCTTCTGGGAGACAGAATTCCAGATTTCCACTGCCCTTTGTGTGAAAAAGCGCTCCCTGATTTCACTTCTAAATGTCCCAGCTCTAATTTTAAGATTGTGCCCCCTTGTTATAGATTTCCCCCACTTGAGGAAATAGCTTTTCTGTATCTATGCTATCACATCCCTTTATCATTTAAACCACCACGGGGTAGAGTTTCTGCTTGTTTGCACTAGTAATATCCGCGCAATCCGGGCGGAATCGGCCGAACCAGCGCAAAAAGATCGGGGAATCATAAATGTGAGTTACGCCCAAAACCACTTGCATTTGTGTTTTCCATGATCTTTTCCACTGGTTCAAAATTCAATTCCCCCCCCCCCCGACCAAGTCAGGCCCCGCCCACAAAACTGGCCATGCTCCAGGTCGAAATTGTGAGATTCTGCCGACTGCGTTGGTTCGGGAAGGCTCCTCAAGTTCTGCTCATTTACTTAAGCACACAGGCACGTTTTAAATGTTTTTTTCATATCAAAAAATATTTTTTTTATTGAGAAACTGACTAGTGTGCACCAATGAAACTATTAAATGCTTCAGTATTCTTTTTAAGACATTTTCAGTAATTTTAAATCAGGTTACTCAGAGGTAGAGGACTGGACACTCTTACTAAAAATGCTTATTTCTGGTGATAATCCCATTTTCAGCTATATTAATAAAACTGCATCAGGTTACCACTCTTAAATACATCAAGAAAAAAAGAAACTATTACGTTTTATTATGCTGCCCGATTGTGCTGGTTCATTGAAGATTTTATGTTTGTGATTATGCCAATGAATGTTATCGGAAACATGAACTGTAACCTAACCAGCACATTTTGAGCACAATTTCCTGCTTGGACCCTAAGTGAAAACTACCGCCATGATGGGTGTTCTAAACTCAAGGAAATACAAGCCAAGTTTATGTAACCTGTCCTCCTAATTTACCCCTTTAAGCCCAGCATCGTCCTGGTGAATCTGTACTGTACCTCTTCCAAGGCAAATGGTATGTTGGCCTTTATTGCAAGGGGGTTGGAGTTTAAGAGTAAGGAAGTCTTTCTGCAATTATATAGGGCTTTGGTGAGACCACACCTGGAGCACTGTGTACAGTTTTGATCTCCTTACCTAGGGAAGGATATATGTGGAAAAGCAACTCCCAATCCTTCAAGCAAGTCGTTGAAATATATGGTGAAAAGCTGAGGCCTCAGTACAAATCCCTGGGGAACGCCATTTGTCACATCTCGCCAATCAGAAAATGTTCCCTTTATCTCTACTCTCTGCCTCCTACCTCCCAACCAATTATCAACCCATGTCACAGGTTTACCTCCACTTCCATGAGCTTTTACTTTTGATAATCTCTTGTGCGGAACATTATCAAATGCCAATTAAAGCTAATAACATTTGGGAGTTTCTTGGATATAGTATCTAATAATTATGCGCCAGAATAATACTGAGCTCTAATAATTTAATGTTTAGTGTTTTGGGTGCATTTTTTAAAAAAAAATTCCCATTACGTCTCGTTTCTTAAAGACAGTGCTAATATTGGGATACTGGCAACCACAAACATTCCGCCCAAATTGTAATTCTTCATGCGTGAGACTAGTCACTCACTGAGTGTCACAGTCGAGCCCAGTTATGTCTTCACTTGACATTTGCACACGTGTATTTTCAAGCAGGTGTCGGAGTGGGAACCCTGGCTGATTTGATATTTGTGCTTTCTTCCCCGCTGCCACCCCCCCCCCCCCACCAACACCACCCAGAGATGCTGAAATCAAGTGCTGTACCCCATTGCCACCCAGTGTGATGCTGGCTAAAATATACCAGGGATCGGATGTGTGATGCTCTTTGTTTGAATGACTCAGTATCGGGCCAAATGGTATATTGGGTCATTGGGGAAGCATGGTAGTATGCCTTTTTTTGTTGCCTGTCGATTTTGCAGTTGCAATGTTAATTCACCTCCATTTTAATGGGCTGTTACTTAAATGAGGAAAACATGCCTTCATTCATGGTTATTATTTTGACTTTTTTGTGGTATCTGCTGGTGTCAAGTAATAATTCACAGTCTCTTAAGATTTCATTTTTATTTTCTGCAAGAAATAAAGACTTAAGATACTTTGTTATCTCTTACTTGAATCTGCTGCTAGCTGCTGGGTTGTCACTAAGCAACCATAATAAGTGCACTGGAAATTACATTGATCAACTATATCTCAGTCAGTAAAAGTGCCTGATGTTAGCACTGATTTAGAGTTCTGCTTTGCTTCGTATTCATTGCTGTTATGGAGTTATTGATTCAAAAGTCATACTTAATATACAATCACTGTGGTTTCCCAAGGTGATTGTAGATAGTTTTTCTCTCCAACGTTCTCCTCTCCCAAAGGTGATGTGACTTATGCTGAGGTACGCTTCCATGAGCACAGGCTGCCTTCTGATATCTTAAGTGGCTGTTCTTCCTGTGTGAGGCTAACCAGTGAGTGTTAGTCTTTTCAGTCATGGCGGGTATTGTTGAGTCTGTGTGTTCCAGGTATACTTATTTTAAATAACTGGACACAGACAACAGGAAAAACTTAAACAGGTCTTTACTACTTGAAGGTCAGGGCTGAACTGCTTTACAAATTACTACACAGAGCTTATATACCGGTGTGGTCACCACCGGTACTACAATATACAGTAGCAAGAGAAAGTAGTCCATCTTCTTAAGGTAGTTCTCTTAAGGTGGTACAGGTTACACACACCACAGGTATCACAACAGAGCCCAATCCTGTTCTCACCAGACATCCAATACATGCATTGTTTCTAGCAATCAGGTCTGAAACACTAGCTGATTTTATTTTTCTCCACCCCCTCCCTAAGCCCAGAACTAAACACTGTGCTATGGCTAAGAACAGCGAATTCAGCATGACCCTGGGACTTTCCTGGGCTGTGTGGCTTAGCTTCATACTGGGCAGTGGGCCATAGGTGGATTTTATTTTATGACCATTTCTATTGGTACTTCAGTTTTCCTTCATTGTAAACTTGCATATTTTTCTGCTTTTTGAAGCTGACTGACCGCAATTTTCTTTTCCTAAAATCGCTGGTATGTAAGGAAAACAAATACCCCTTAAATGTTTCAGTAATAACTTTGAAACATTTTTAAAAGGTAATTTTGAAACAGGACTTTTTATTTTCTTCAGGACTAAAGTTGTCAATTGCCACTTTGTCTCCCCATACAGGACACCGAAGAAATTGGCAACATGTTAATAAATGAAGTCAATTCAAATTCACCTCTCCTGAATTGTGAGTGGCTCACAGACCTCTTTGCTTCCAATATTGAGCTTTTCCGTCAGTTGCCTCCGCTTTCTGTCCACTACTCTTTTCTGAGCCCAACTCGGTCCTCACCCCCACATCCTGCAGCTTCTTTTTTTTTTATATTCATTGATGGGATGTGAGCGTCGCTGGCTGGCTAGGCCTGCATTTAGCGCCCATCCCTAATTGCCCTTGAGAAGATGGTGGTGAGCCACCTTCTTGAACCGCTGCAGTCCATAGCGGTTGTTTACAACTGAGTGGCTTGCTAGGCCATTTCAGAGGGCATTAAGAGTCAACCACATTGCTGTGGGTCTGGAGTCACATGTAGGCCAGACCAGGTAAGGACGGCAGATTTCCTTCCCTAAAGGACATTAGTGAACCAGATGGGTTTTTGCAACAATCGACAATGGTATCATGGTCGCCATTACTAAGACTAACATTTAATTCCAGAATTCAATTGAATTGAATTTAAATTCCACCAGCTGCTGTGGTGGGATTTGAACCCATATCCTCAGAGCATTTGACTGAGCCTCTGGCTTACTAGTCTAGTGACATAACCACTACGCCACCGCTTGCCCACTGAATCCTGAGATGGCAGGACTGTCTTATGAGGAATGATTGGGTCGACTAGGCCTGTATTCACTAGAGTTTAGAAGAATGAGAGGGGATCTCATTGAAACGTATAAAATTCTGACGGGGCTAGACAGACTGGATGCAGGGAGGATGTTTCCCCTGGCTTTGGGGGGGGGGGTCTAGAACGAGGGGTCACAGTCTCGGGATACAGGGTAGGACATTTAGGACTGAGATGAGGAGAAATTTCTTCACTCAGAGGGTGGTGAACCTGTGGAATTCTCTACCACAGAAGGCTGAATATATTTAAGAAGGTGATAGATAGATTTCTAGATGCAAAAGGCGTCAAGGGGTATGGAGAGAGCGGGAATATGGTATTGAAATAGAGGATCAGCCATGATCATATTGAATGGTGGAGCAGGCTCGAAGGGCCGAATGGCCGACTCCTGCTCCTATTTTTCTATGTTTCTATCTGCCCCCACTCCTCATCAGACTTAATCTCCTCCATGAAGCCTACCACCTGCTCCCAGCACAGCTCTTAACCTCTCAACTTCCCCACCTTGGCCATGGACTTGCCGACATTCTCACCTCTGCCGATGTCGCTACCACTTTTAAAACTGACGCCATCACCCCTTCCTCCTTAAACTGCCCACCTGCAACCCCTCTTTTCTCAAATGACTGACCTTTCTCTAACTTCTCTTCAAAATCCTGAACATATTGCCACCCAGTTATGTGCTGTCATCTCGGACTACTCTGAAAAGTTAAAGCCAGCGCTTTATAAAGTAGCTTTAAAGAAACCACAGAGCAATGGATATATTTTCAGTTTACAGCAATCTGTAATAAAGTATTGCCAAATTAAAATGAAATATATTCCTGCATTCAACAGCAGGTTAATATAATTTATCTCTTATTCAATGGCATGTATCACTGTCTGTGACAATGTGCAAGTGTGCTTTACTTTATTATAGATTGTTCATTTTCACTACAATGCTCTATCCATTGTCCCTAGAAGTTGTGTGATATGTACACGTGTGCTTAATAATTATTGTCCCGAGGAACTCATAGTCACTTTCTGGCTATTAAAACTAATATTTCTGTGAATATTTTAAAGAACCTTTTTTTAAAAAAAACACGTGTTGTCAGTGGTAGGATTTAAGGCTGCATTTGCAGCTTCTCAAACTGTTGCATCATGAGAACATGAGAGGTGGTGCTCCTCAGTGGAAAGAGAAACCAAAGGCTGCTAACAAGTGAAGTGTTACTGGCAGAGACCTACCCTCCCAGCTGGAGCATGTTATGGGGACACTGCAAGAGGGGTTGTTGTGTGCTGTGTAAGAGAGATGCTTTCTCATACAAGTGTGTTGTTTCATAATATGATTATAGCATAACATGGTGATGCATGTAGAAAGCACTCCTATCTCCATGGACATTTTAGCATCCTGACTGTCAGATGCAGTATTGAAGAGAGGAGTAACTTAGAATGAACCCACCCACCATATTGATTTAAACTAAAGGCATTTTTTGGGGAAAAGTAGCAGCCAGAAGAGCTGAGCAGGGATTATGAAGAAAATCGAGACCTGAGGAGCACGAACAAATGAATATTTAGTGCTGCAGAAAAACCGAAAGGAAATGGAACCAGTAACTGGACCAGTGAGAAATTTGTCAGCATGTTTGAATTTTCAAATCCTTGAAGGTTGCTGCAATTTAGCCAATTTCTATGTTATAATTGCACATTATTTCAATTAATTAAACTAACGGTCAGTGATATGATTTGCAATGGCAGATCTTAATTGCATGTGTATTCTAAGCCTTGAGAGTGTTCTGACTTACTGCAGCATAATTAACATAATTTAACTCATTTATTGGTTGCTTAACATAATTTATTTATAAGTACCTGGGATATTCTGACTTGAACCCTGTTTATATTACAGTGCTGTCTTCAGAGTTAGCATTGTGATATAAATAAGATAGCATTCATGGAAGTACAGAAAAGCACTTAACATGCTGGTTTTGCTCCCTGCCTTCAGATGCAAAGCACTAGATGGTTGTGTATATTGTTCATTTATTTAAAAAAATAAGATAGCATGTTCCGTTAACTTTTTGTATTCTGTTCGGTCTAGATTTGTATCCTCTTAATGCCGGCGCTGCAAATTTGCAGCAGTATTTTAGCAACTAGTAAATAATGTAGATTTACTTATTGCTATTACCATACAAAAAAAGGTGCTAATTGCAAGCCTTTTTTAGTAAGGCCGTAAGATGGTTGGTGTGAAATTGTTGGGGGGGGGGGGGTGGAATTACAGTGAAGCTGTAAGCCCTGAGGTTGGGCTAAGGTGCATTGCCAGAGGGGACTTTACTCTGCATCTAACTGCTGTACCTAACCTGGGAGTGCTTGGTGCTGACACTGGGCACCCAAAATAGAAAGTTTTTCATTCCCATACTAACATCCTTCATCGTGCTGAGCACAAAATTCACGAAGAGTCTGTAACACCTGTGACTCTGTTTCACATGGACAGGGAAGCTGCCGATTTGTGTAAAATCACCTAGGCAACTGAAAACTGAACAATTATATCATCCAGGGAATATTCTAGCTCTCAATGAATCATAGAATGGTTACAGCACAGAAGGAGACTTAAGCTAGTCCCACTCCCCCACCCTTTCCCCGTAGACCTGCAATTTTTTTTCTTTCAGGTACTTATCCAATTCCCTTTTGAAAGCCATGATTGAGTCTGCCGCCACCACACTTTCAGGCAGTGCATTCCAGATCGTAACCACTCGCTGCATTTAAAAAAAATGTCCTCATGTCGCCTTTGGTTCTTCTGCCCGTCACCTTGAATTTGTGTCCTCTGGTTCTTGACCCTTCCACCAAAGGGAACGCTTTCTCTCCATCTACTCTGTCCAGACCCCTCATGATTTTGAACACCTCTATCAAATCTCCTCTCAACCTTCTCTGCTCCAAGGAGAACAACCCCAGCTTCTCCAGTCTATCAACGTAACTTAAGTCCCTCATTCCTGGAATCATTCTCGTAAATCTTTTCTGCACCCTCTCTAAGGCCTTCACATCCTTCCTAAAGTGCGGTGCCCAGAATTGGACACAATACTCCAGTTGAGGCCGAACCAGTGTTTTACAAAGGTGGTTCATAACTTCCTTGCTTTTGTACTCTATGCCTCTTTTTATGAAGCCCAGGAACCCGTATGTTTTTTTAACCACTTTCTCAACCTGCCCTGCCACCTTCAATGATTTGTGCACATATACTCCCAGGTCTCTCTGTTCATGCACCCACTTTAAGATTGTACCCTTTAGTTTTTATTGCCTCTCCTCGTTCTTCCTACCAAAATGTATCACTTTGCACTTTTTTGCGTTAAATTTCATCTACCATGTCCCCCCCCCCCCCCCCATTTCACCAGCCTGTTTGTCGTCTTGACGTATATCGCTATCCTCCTCACTGTTCACTATACTTCCGTGTTTTGTGTCATCTGCAAATTTTGAAATTGTACCCTGTACACCCAAGTCTAAGTCATTAATATATATCAAGAAAAGCAGTGGTCCTAGTACCGACCCCTGGGGAACACCACTGTATACCTTCCTCCAGTCCGAAAAACAACCGTTCACCACTACTCTCTCCTGTCACTTAGCCAATTACACATGGTTTGTTGGAGGGATAACAATGCGTGTAAGCAACTGCTCTGCTCTCCACATCTGGCAGTGTCATTCACCTTTTATCAG
This sequence comes from Somniosus microcephalus, assembly GCF_052327205.1. Classification (NCBI taxonomy): domain Eukaryota; kingdom Metazoa; phylum Chordata; class Chondrichthyes; order Squaliformes; family Somniosidae; genus Somniosus; species Somniosus microcephalus. Next base: position 31,262,419 of record NC_140997.1, on the reverse strand, counting down.
ATCAGTAACCAGGCCAGCTGCTTCCATGACAACGCAGACTTGACCCCCGCCCACAGAAAAGCACCATCTGCTCAAGCTGACGTTTGATTTTTTGTCATAGCCTGAGCTCTAAATGAACAATGTGCTTGTGCTGTGACCTTGTGACCACTGTTGTCTAAACCAACTTCACCAGCAGCTCTTGAAATGACACCATTTAGTGGATCCTTATTCAGAGGTTCAAGCTGCATCTCACCCAAATTTGGATGCAATGCTAAATTATTGTGATGGGGAGTAACCATCGAAAAATGGCAGAAAATAGATCTTTATATAGCAATACAGTCTTGACACAAATCTTTCATTTCTGACCCCTGTCCTACACCTCTGGTTTGCGGAGCTATCCAGTTGATGCTTATTCCACCCTCAGGCAAACACTCTGAGGAACCTTTGCAGAAATGTCAACTGGTTGTGTTTAGTCTGGAACTGCCAAATAAATTTCTCGTTAGATTTATTTCTCAGTGTGTCATTGGAACCTGCATAAACACCCTACTGAGCGATTCCAACTTTTAACGTAGCTAAACCTACATGTGCAGGAGGAGTAAAGTACATGACTTTCAAAGGGTTTTACAATGTTAGAGTTGGAGCCTTGGTAGGATGTTTGCACAGAGAAACGGTGAGAAAGTGAGCAGAGCCGAGTTTTAATGTAAAACTTTGTGACTCCATACTAAATACGGCAAAAGTCTCTGCTTCTCCATGAAAGATGACTAGATATTTGCTACTGTTTGTTCAGTGGCATTGACTATATCACATCACACCATTGACAATAAAAGGAGCCTGCAGAATCCTGAAGCAGTGAAAACACTGGGACTTTGAAATTACCCTGGAGAATAATGGGTTTGGATTCTTATTGGATTTGTCTGAAACTCCACTCTGATATTTTATTTTAAATGGGTTAGCATCTCTGCTAAACCAAGAGAGAGATTTCTGACAACTGTGGTAAGCATTTGTACTTATCATCCCACAGCATCATTTCAAAGCCTGGGTGACTTTGCCAATTTGGAGTCCAAAACATTGAGTAACTGCATGAAGTGATGCCCAAAGAATGAAAACTTCAGAGCTGCATTTACAACCAGAGTAACCTGAGTATATCATTAAACATTAATATTATTAAAGTAGTTCTTCTCAATAATCTTGTTGTAGTTTGAGTTCTCCCAACTTTACCTGGAGCTCGGCCAGTAAAATCATACGTTCGACTGGGAGACTTCAGTGTAACAAGGTTTGACTGTATTTACTAGTGTGTTGGTGAAAATAGAGTCTTAAGGGTCACACAAAGTCCTCGTCACTGTTTCCAGGCAGGTTACTGGAGGGAATATTTTGATAAATATTGATAGTCACTGATTTAATTTGACATTGTTCTTTTCTGCAGCCCTACGCAGTCAATGGCGTGATTACTCCGCAAAGCAACATAGATTTTGATTTGAGCTTAAGACAAAGGTAAAATATGATGCCAATATTTTTTCATTTTTACAAAGTTTGTTTCTGTCGGTAATCCTAAAAGACAATAAAAATATGGTTTTGAAACCGCTCCGCTTAAATGTAATAATTTTCTTTTAAAAGAAATCCAAGCTGGGGTTTGAGAGATACGAGCATATTACAAAAGTTTGCTGAAGAGAGCGGGATGGCATTCAAGCAGATGGTATGAATTACTTATTTCCTAAATAATCATAATACATGTGAAATAGCGACCAACTGAGTGTTTCATTACAAACAAACCCCCAATATTTTCATGTTGGTCACTCAATGCATCCCATGCATTTGCATGTACTTGCATCAAAGACTTCTAATATACTAGTTGATCTTCTGTGGAATTGCACACTGTCCAGTCACTCATTTACCTACCTGTCTTTGTGTCTCCTGTTATGGTTCTGTTTCTCTCTTCTCTTTTATGGTTATCTCTTTATCCCCTTCTGCTTTTCTTTTTCATGCCTCCTTTCAGGTGGAAGGTGGTATGGTGCTGTGGGAAAGAAGTCACTGATGGCTGCATTTAAATAGGGTTTGCAAAGTAATTGTGGTCCTCAGAAGCCCCATCGTATCCTCAAACCCTTCAGCTTCCCATTACATATTTCCCTCCCAATTGCCTGCTAACTCATATCACTACCCCACCTCTTCTCCCTTGAATTACCCACTCAATCACTGTACCTTGGGTGAGTATTGGATAAGCAGAAATTTCCTCCAGTTAAATATTGGGAAGACCAGAGCGATTGTCTTCGGTCCCTGCCACAAAATCCATTCCGTGGCCACCGATTCCCCCTCTCTCCCTGGTCACTGTCTGAGGCTGAACCAGAATGTTCACAACCGTGGCATCCTATTTGACCCTGAGCTGAGCTTTCGACCCCATATCCTCTCCATCACCAAGACCACCTCCGTAACATCGCCCATCTCCACCCCTGCCTCATCTCATCTGTTGCTGAAATCCTCATCGATGCCTTTGTTACCTCCTAGACTGGACTATTCCAATGCTCTCTTGGGCAGCTTCCCATCATGCACCCTCCATAAACCTGAGCTCATCCAGAACTCTGCTCCCTGTACCCTAACTCGAACCAAGTCCTATTCACCCATCACCCCTGTGCTCGCTGACCTACATTGGCTCCTGGCCCGGCAACACCTCAATTTTAAGATTCTCACCCTTGTTTTCATAATCCTCCTTGTCCCTCCTCCAGCCCTCCGAGATCTCTGCGCTCCTCTAATTCTAGCCTCTTGCACATCCCAATTTTAATCACTCCACCATTGGCAGCTGTGCCTTCAGCTGCGTTATCCCTAAGCTCTGGAATTCCCTCCTGAAACCCCTCTACCCCTCTCCTCCTTTAAGACACTCCTTAAAACTTACTTCTTTGACCAAGCTTTTGGTCACCTGTCCTGCTATCTCCTTAAATGATTCGGTATCAAATTTTGTTTGATAACACGCTTGTAAAAGTGCCTTGGGGCGTTTTACGACGTTAAAGGAGCTATTCTAAATAAAAGTTGTTGTTGTATCCCCCTCCCTTACCTTGCTGTCATTCCCCCAAGGGCAGGTAGCCAGAGTTGAGAGGCCCCCTCCGCCCTTCCTGCTCCTACCCTCCCTACCTGTTTCCCTCAGATGCTTTTTTTTTTCAAAATTCATCTTGCTTTTTAAAAAAAGAATAAGCCAAATTAGAATGAGGAAATAATGTCTCTGCCTCTGCCTCTCATCGACTTCAATGGAAATTAAAATCGGGTGAGGTGTTAGAGGCTGCAGATTCACTGCCACCCATTTTTTGGCCAGTGATGAATGTTAAAATTACCCCCAGGATTTTTTGTTATGCAGAGCACGACCAATATCTAGAATGAGTTGCCAGGAAGGGTGATTGAGGCCCGAATACTACATTGATTTAAGATAGAAGTAGATGGGAAAATTGTAGGATTTAATGGGAAGATGAAGGGGCATATCAAATGGGCCAATCCAAAACCACCTTGTGAGCTCCCTTCAGAATGATTATTTTTAGATTGTTTTAAAAGTTGATTTTAACCCTACCCACCTGGCGGAAACTGGGCGAATAGGCAATTAAAATCGACCGGGTGACTTACTCAGCGATATTCCACCGTCTTCAATCTCAACCGGCTTTTCTCAGCAGATGGCAAGGACGCCGGCCTGAAACCGCTGGGGTCCCTCTTTAAATATGCAGATCGAGGTCCGATGGCGTCATCTGCCACAGATGGGCGGAAAATAACTGAAACCAGTAGTTTCCTGGCCGATGACTCCCTTAATGGCCCGGATTTTGCAGTGGTAATGACGGCGAAACTGTCAGCGTTCACCGTCATTACACCTCTGAAAGTGACAGCAACTTCTGGAATCAGCGCATGCGCAAAAAACGCAGAAATCCAGAAGTTGCGGTCAGTCATTCCCTGCTCCTCCGCAGGTTGCGCTGTGGAACTCCCCAGAGCCGGTGATCAATTCAAATCACAGTTCCTGACGAAAACTTCCCCTATTACGCTGGAATATAGTCGTTAAACCCCCCCTGAAAAAGTTAAGCCTTGTTAAGAGGTGTAATTGGGTATTTAACGGCGTATTGACTGCTGAACAACCGTTCTAACCATGAAAAACTAATTTTATATTTGGGGAATGGCAAATTTTTCCATTAATATGATAAATACATGGCTTTAATATAAAATATTTTCTTTAAAAGTTTGTTGATATTTCAGCTTCTACCTTAATCCTATGTATATGTCCCAATCTTTATTTCGCTCACTGTAAAATTATAAAAAAGTAAATTATAATCTGTGCATTTTACTTCCTGGTTTGCTGCCTGTGATGATGAAATCACTGTTGCTGGATGCTGGAGATTCACTTGATTTGACACCAGATTCAAACTAAGGTCAGGGGAGCTGAAATTCACACCTCCGAGATCGCTAGATCTTTGTGGACAGCTTTCTTCGGGGTCAGCGGCGAGCGCTGTCGTTTCACCGCTGACCGCAAATTCTCGGCCATCGAATTGTATCTGTTGATTCACAGAATGGTACGTTTGTGAAATGTTGTTTGGAAAATTAGATGAAGACAGCAATGCAAACCAAATGAATGATGTGTTGAGAACATTTAGTCAAACCCAAAAGGTAAATTTGTGAAAGTGAAAGGGTTGTGGCTGATTTTGTGGTAATGCTGCTTAAAAGAAGGGGTTCACTCAACAGCCTTAGTGTGTTAATGGTATTCTGGTTTGTTTTCAGGTTGATATGCCAGCTAATAACAAATGCCTGATTTTCCAGAAAAGATCAAGTGTATAGCAGAGTCAGCTATTCAACAATCCCATGGCTCAACACTGGGAGGAACTGTAATGTTTAACTCTAATTATTGTAACAATATTGTTTTTAAAGTTGATTTTTAACCCTACCCACCTGGCGGAAACTGGGCGAATAGGCAATTAAAATCGAATGATGCAGAAGTGCTGCTAAACCTCTATTAACTAGTTACTCTCTCAACTGAACCAAAGGAATGACTTGCATTAAAATTAATGCAGTCACTGGACAGTTTTTTTTTTTAACTGGTCAGTGGCCAATTTTCCTAAGCATTGAAAGTAATTTAAAAAAAACTTTTGCCTTATGCTTTGGAAATATACTGACCCAGTAGAATTCATTATTTTCAATAGACTTGCATTGACTTGCCTCGTTAGCTGTAAAAGAGTTGTTTGTGTTTGAGGAGTACTTTTAGCATAAGAATTTCCCTCCCCCAGTGTTATTAATTTCTTCACAAGCGGGCTGCATGTCAGGGTCTGTCCTTGGGGATTTTTGCTGGTCATGCAAAGCATTAGGTGGAAGAAACTCGCCACCTCCCTTTTCCATGTCTATGTTTAAGTTGAGAAATTGAGGCCTTGATAATCACTTGGATTTATGCAGTGCACGCCAAAAGAATGCTATCTCCCAAATGTTGTACGACATAAGTAACTTTTTAAAAGAGGATTTGCTATCATTACCAGCAGCATATGTTTATTGTTGGCTTGGAATACATTCTGTGCGTGGGTTTTGGCTGTAATTTTTCTTTGTATTTGATGTGGCTTGTACTTATACAGCTTGTAATTAAATTAATCCAGAGTTGTACATATTGATGTAAGGCTTGAAGGAAAACTAACTATCATTTAACTGAGTGACTTTGATCTGTATCAAATTATTATTGTAAACTGTGACCAAGTTTACAATATGTGCATAACACACTCACAATCTAAAGACATCAAGAATGGAATGATTGTTTATAATTGGTAAAAGTCATCAGTGGATTAACAACAGACTTAATAAAAGTATACATGGACTTTTGGAAAAAGCTATCTCACCCATCCTGGCCTTTCACCTTCAGCCCAGATTGATGGGATGAAAGTCCACTTTGTGCTGACTGTAAGGGTCCTTTTGAAATAAGTTTGTAGTGTCATTTCAGCTTCTAATAGACATAGACCCACAGCACTTAACTGTCCCCGATTCAACACTAATTGGCAGTGTCACTCAAAGTGGCCTAAGGATAGTTGGTGTGGGAAATGGAAAAATACCACAGTGATGCAGTACAGAATTCTACTGAGGTTGAGGAGGAGATACATTGTTGGGGCAGAGCAGAGGGAGCTTTGCTTTGCATCTGGCTGTATTGCACCCGAGTAGTGAGTGTTTTATGCTGACACTGGAATGGAAAGTGTCCTATTCCCTGACACTAATGCCTCTCGCCTTGATGGGCACATTTTTAAAAACCTCTCACTCTTGCATCCGGGTCTGTAAGCAGTGTAGCATTATGGTAGGACAATGGCGCAAGTATCTAAAATTGGGACTGTCCTTGTTATGGTTTCCTGAATGTAAGAGGAGCTTGTACAGATTCACACTCTATGGGGGAGGGGGAGTGGGAGTAGCCACCTTGCTACGAAGCAATTTGCTTTGCCATTTAAACTTCAATATTATTGAGATGTATTTGTCTACTGCAAATTGTTTAATAGTTTTTGGCAGTTTTTATCACTTTTATTCAAGTTTCTTAATACTCCTCCATCCATATGAACAAAATTATGTATAATGCTGAAAGTATGTCCCCAGGAGCTGGAATGGTGACACACCAGTGCAGTACTGAGCGAGTGCTGCACTGTCGGAGGTGTCTTCTTTCAGGTGAATGTAAATGATCCCATAGCACTATTCAAAGAAGAGTGGGAACGTTCTCCCAAGTGACCTGGCCAATATTTATCCCTCAACCAACATCACTAAAATAGATTATCTGGGCATTATCACATTGCTATGCGCATATTGGCTGCTGCATTTCCTGCATTATATTGACTGTAAACTGCTGTGGGATGTCCTGAGGTTGTGAAAAGCACTATAAAAATGCAAGTTCTTTTTTCTTTATGATCAAGTACCATTGCAACCATTGGTGTCAATGAAAATACATTGGCCAGGATTTTGTGCTCCGCAGCGAAGGAACGGCGCTTGCCGTTCACTAGGATTGTAGCTGCCCACGGTGTTTTTGCGGACTTTTGAGCGGCAACTTGCTGTCATCAGGCGTCTGATCCAGCACGGCACACGGTGTGTGACCAGGACAAGTAGCAGTGTGGCTCTTCAACCAGTCAGATTGAAGAATCCTCACCGAGACGCGCTGGGGGGGGGGGTGTCCGATAGTGCACGGGAAACCCAGAAGCAAGTGCAACGTGTCTGTCAGTGGCTTTTTAACTCGGCCACCTCATTATCATTTTACTTCCGGGTTCTCCATCCAATCAGTGGCAGCGGGCGTGAGTTGGACCTGCAAATCTGCAATTTGGAATTGGAAACAAAAGAGAAGCAAGTGTCAGAATGAAGTCCAGACAGGCAAAGACTGCGCCTCATTTCAGTGATGCCTCCTTGGATGTGCTGCTGGGGGCTGTGAGGAGTCGGAGAGAGATACTCTTCCCTACCAATGGGAGGAAGCAGCCTGCAGCAGAGACCAAGAAGGTGTGGTTGGTGTTAGCGGAGGAGGTCAGCAGCAGGATCCTGGATTCAGTGCAAGAAGCGCTTTAATGACATAAGCAGGTCCGGAAAGGTGAGTACAGTGGCACAGTCACCTACATCCTGCTGTGTGCATCACTCCACCCCCTCATGCTGCCTTCTCAAGTCTACTCGAGCACATCACTCCTCACGCCCACTTACAGGAAACTTTCGATTTACCGGCACCTAAATAACCGGAAAGCTCAGTTAACCGGCAAAATTCAGGAGTAGGTTCAGGTAAGTTTTACTTCATATTGTACTTGCCTTCCTCGATCTGTTGCTGTGCAAGGGTGTGGCTGCAGCTGTTGCTAAGCTACAGAGACACTTGGCCAGTGTTCTGCACCTGTTGCTAAGCAACAGGGTTTGTTGCTTTATACGGAGCGCTCAGCTCTCCATATCTTTTACTATAGCTCTCGGTTATCCAGAATTTTTGATGAACCGGCACCACGTCGGTCCTTTCGGTGCCGGATTGAAAAAAAGTTTCCTGTACTTGCAATTGCACCCCTCCTTCTCTTTCTAGGCCTTTCCTCACATCCCCATCTATCCATCCACCACTCCCACTCACCCATATCCTTATGCAATGTCATGCTTTTCCCTCATAGTCACCTTCAACAAATACACTCCAGCGATCAGATGAACACATGCCATTACTCTCACTCATACGTCTCTTTCCCTCCTTGCAGAAGAGAGCACAGAACACCAGGGAGAGGGAGAGAATCGGAGGGTACCCTCCAAACATCTCTCAGCTGATAAGCGCAGAGGAGGAGGCACCAGAGATCAGTGGAGTTTCAGCATCCCTAGCCATTTGAGACGGGGAACTCCCAGCTACCTGGTGACGCAATTAAATAAAAGCCACCCACGTGTAATATGGCACGTAAGTCATATTGACTTGATTTCAACAGCGGGTGAAAGATCATCATCTTCATAATAACTTGCAACATATTCTTACCTTGCCAGCACTAATTCATGTCTTTTATCTCCCACAGGGCCTTCACGCTTGCAGCAGCAGTCAGTGGAGGTGGCTGATGATGATTCCTCAGAGGACCTGTCACAGGACTCGTGCAGATCATGAACCAATTCAGATACTCGCACTTCGGTGGGACCAGTAAGGCAGATAGTTGGGTTTTCACCTGGTGACCCGCACTTCACAAGTGAGCAAGAGCAGATGGTGGAGTCAGGGACAGCAGTGGAGAGTCCGTGTCAGAGGGCGCAGCCCTGTCCAAGCTCTGCTCAGCTGGACACCGATGCTGTACCCGAGGGGCTGTCGAGGAACAGGAGAATCATTGAACAGACAATGTGCGATGCACTGACGGGCCTTCAAAATGGAATCACCATGATTGCAGAGATTGGAGGAGTCCATCTCAAGCATGAGGGGCTGATGTCACAGGGCACTGAGGTGATGTCTTCTTCCATGGATAGAGTGGCCAGCGCCATGGACTGTCATATGCACCAATCACAGGAGTCCATGCACGCTTTCAACACCACCATGCAGACTCTGGATGCCAACATGTCTACCACCTTAAATAGGTTGATGGATACCTTAGGCTTGGCTTCACTTCACAGGGTCGCACTGATCTGCACCATAGTTTTTCTCCAGCACAGTGGTAGCAGTGAACTATAGCTGGGCCATGAGAGGGAGATGGCGAAAGGGGTCATGGAAGTGCGGACTCCACGCAAAGCACTTCAACTTCTCACCCATAGCCCAGCTCAGTCAGTAGCCCACATGCTGCTTCATCTCCCGATGGCTGAGTCTGCCCCTGCATAGGAGCAGTCTTTGGCGGGACCCTCACAGGCTCCCAAACCCAGAGGACGTCGGCCCTCGCAGGCTCCCAAACCCAGAGGACGTCGGCCCTCGCAGGCTCCCAAACCCAGAGGACGTCGGCCCTCGCAGGCTCCCAAACCCAGAGGACGTCGGCCCTCGCAGGCTCCCAAACCCAGAGGACGTCGGCCCTCGCAGGCTCCCAAACCCAGAGGACGTCGGCCCTCGCAGGCTCCCAAACCCAGAGGACGTCGGCCCTCGCAGGCTCCCAAACCCAGAGGACGTCGGCCCTCGCAGGCTCCCAAACCCAGAGGACGTCGGCCCTCGCAGGCTCCAAAACCCAGAGGACGTCGGCCCTCGCAGGCTCCAAAACCCAGAGGACGTCGGCCCTCGCAGGCTCCAAAACCCAGAGGACGTCGGCCGAGTGCATCTCGGCAGTCAGAGCAAAGATCTGAGCAGCCTGCCTCTACCTCTGCTCTGTCTTTGTCCTGTTGGAACTGAGTCTTTTGAGTTCAGGTCGAGATCCAACTGTGCACTTCTTGGGGTCAGTACCTCTTAAACCTGATTAGTGAATTTCTGTAGCTTTTTACCCATTCGATTCAGGAAATGTACACGCAAATATTTTCTGAATTTCTGTGGCTATATGGGTTGCTACAAGCATCTGACTTTATACGGCATTTTTTCTGTGTGCTGATCAGCTATTAATAATAGACTGAAAATGGGAATCAGGTCTTGCAGAATTTCTGCTGGATCAGCCTCACTGAGTACATTACATTTTCAGTCTTCACTGTCACATTTATTAGGTTTCAGACATGGTTTCTGAAAACTTATCAGCAACTCTTCACAAGTTACTGATAACATTTAAATTTGTCTCTCTCATTTCATTTGATTTTTTTCCTCTAATTACAGAATCTGTTATAAAATACTGTAGGGTAATCCAACTAAAAATGAGCTATTCTGTGGTTCTTTAAGCCAAAAGATGTTGGGCTTTGGGCTCATCCCTTGGAGCCTTGGGCAGCCAACAATGTGGAGAATTGCCTGGGTATGTCCTGGCCACAAAATGCAGGACAAAACCAACCCAGCCAATTAATTGCCCTATCAACCTACTCCCAATCATCAGCAAAGTGATGGAAGGAGTCATAAACAGTGCTAAGAAACAGCACTTATTCACCAATGACCTACTCACTAATACGTAGTTTGCAGTTCACCAGGACCACTCTGTTCCAGGTCCCGTTACGGCCTTGGTCCAAGGATGGACACAAGCTGAATTCCAGAGGTGAGTTGAGCATGACTGCCCTTGACATCGAGGCAGCATTCAATCAAGTGTTGTACCAAGGAACCCGTGTAAGATGTAAGTCTACGGGGATCAGGTGGAAATCTCTCCAGTAGCTGGAATCATACCTAGCCTTAAGGAAGATGGTTGTGGTCACTGGAGGCCAATTATCTCCACCCCAGGACATTGCTGCAGGATTTCTCAGGGTAGTGTCCCAGGCCCAATTATCTTCAGCTGCTTCATCAATGACCTTCCCTCCATCATAAGATCAGAAGTGGAGCTGTTCGCTAATGCTTGCACAGTGTTCAATTCCTTTCCCAATTCCTCAGATAGTCAAGGAATGCCCACGTACAGCATGTCTTGGACAGTATCCAGACTTGGGCTGATAGGTGGCAAGTAATGTTTGCTGTGCAATTGCCAGGCAATGACCATCTCCAAAAAGAGAGAGCACTTTTCCTTGACATTCTAAGGCTTTACTATGGCCGCGTCCCTCACCATCAACATCATGGGGGGTGGGGGTGGACCAGCTGCGTAAATGTTGTGGCTACTAGAGCAGATCATAGAAACATAGCAGATAGGAGCAGGAGTAGGCCCTTCGAGCCTGCTCCGCCATTCAATGATATCATGGCTGATCATCCAAATTCAGTACCCTGTCCCTGCCTTCTCTCCATATTCCTTGATCCCTTTAGCCTTAAGTATATCCAACTCTTTCTTGAATATATTTAATGAACTGGCCTCCACCGCCCTCTGTGGCAGAGAATTCCACAGGTTCACCACTCTCTGGGTGAAGAAATTCCTCCTCATTTCAGTCCTAAAGGGCTTACCCCTTATCCTTAGACTATGACCCCTGGTTCTGGACTCCCCGGCCATCAGACACATCCTTCCTGCATCTAGTCTGTCCAGGCCTGACAGAATTTTATAGGTTTCGATGAGATCCCCTCTCAATCTTCTAAACTCCAGTGAGTATAAGCCCAATCGACACAATCTCTCCTCATAAGTCATTCCTGCCATCCCACGTATCAGCCTGGTGAATCTTCGCTGCACTCCTTCCATGGCAAGAACGTTCTTCCTCAGGTAAGGCAACCAAAACTGCACACAATACTCAAGATGTGGTCTCACCAAGGCCCTGTACAACTGTAGCAAGACATCCTTGTTCCTGTACTCGAACCCTCTTGCTACGAAGGCCAACATACCATTTGCCTTCTTAACTGCCTGCTGCACCTGCATGCTTACCTTCAGCGACTGGTGCACAAGAACACCCAGGTCTCTTTGCACTTCCCCTTCAGAGGCTGGGTATTCTGTAGCGAGTGGCTCAGCTCCTGACTCCCCAAAGTCTCTTCACTACCTTCAAGTCAGGAGCGTGCTAGAATATTTGCCTCGATGACTGCAGCTGCAATAACACTCAAAAAGCATTCACAATGCATGCGTACCATGCCTGCAATGTATACTATCTACCGGATGCACTGCAACGACTCACCAAGGTTTCTTTGGCAGTATCTCCCAAACCCATGGCCTCCACCACCTAAAAGGACAAGGGCAGTAGGTGCATGGGAACACCACCAGCTCCAAGTGTCCCACCAAGTCGCACGCACACCAACCTGACTTGGAGATGTGTCGCCATTCCTTCATTGTTGCTCAGTGTACAGAATCCTGGAACTCCCTAGCTAACAGCATTGTAGGAGCTACACAGACTGCAGCGGTTCAAGAGCCCCACCACCAACTCTAGGCATAGGCAATAAATGCAATAGTCTTGCCAGTGACACCCATATTCCGAGAATGTATTTAAAAAAAAAAGCCAATCCTAAAGAACAGGAGAAGGTTTGGATCAAAATGCTCTTGCACAACTAACAAACTCCACATGTATCATTTCTGTAATCTTCTGGATATTCCAGCATGAAGATCTTTTTATTGTTTAATATTAGTTAATTTAGATTGCGTTTTGTTCGAAATGATAATGTAACCATGAAATTAAAATTTTAAAAGAATTGCAAGTTGTGTGCTTTATAGTTTTAGTAACAAGTTATGTCTCAGCCAGTCAGTGATGGTGTTGACATTAAAGTGACTGCTTTGCTCAGTGGTTGTATTTTTTTCCTTTGGAGTCAGAAGGTTGTGGGTTCAAGTGGCACTCCAGGACTTGAGCACGTCATCTAAGGAGATAGCTCAAGTACAGTACTGAGAGAGTGCTGCATTGTCAGAGGTGCTGTTCTTTGGATGCGACAGAGGCTCTCTACCTGTTTAGATGGATATAAAAGATCCTCTTGCACTTTATTTGAAGAGCAGGCAGTTCTCTCTAACCAACAATATTGAAACTCATTAACTGATTAATTCATCTCATTACTGTTTGTGAGACCTTGCTGTGCACAAATTGGTTGCCACATTTGCCAACAAAACAACAGTGATTACACTTCAAAAGTAATTCATTGGGTGTGAAGCACCTTGGGATGTCCTCAGGATACGCAAGTGCTGAATGCAAGTTTGTTCTTTATTTAGGAAAATGACACATTGCAAGAAGAGGTTTTACAATCACATAGTGGCAACCACCTCTGGCATCTTCAAATTTAAGGTCTACACTCATGATGACACTTGGATTGCCTTTATATTCTGCTTCTCCTTCCAAAATCTGAATTAAAAATATTCTATACTACTCTGAACTTGCAGAGACAACTCCAATTTGTACTAGGTTGACCAGATGTCCCGGATTTGGGAATGTGTCACCGGCAAACAATGTTCCCGGAAGAGTCCTCAGTTTAAAAATCTTGTCCCCGATACTGAGTCTTTGATTTTTTTTCAATGCTAATATGCATAGAAACCCATTTCTCAGAGATTCTTGGCCTATTTGAGTTCAGGAACGAATTCCTGGAGTTGAATGGAGGTGACAATGGTGGGCCCGCCATCCCACAATGCAGTGCGGCTGAGAAAAGGCCTTATCTATAGCTCTAGCTGCACTGCACTGTAGGGGGATTGAGTCATCTGACAAGTGTTTCATCTAATGGTGACTGGCTGGAGGGCAGGACCTTCAGGAGAGGCCAAGGGAGTGATGAGAGCTGATTTATTTTACCAGTTTAGCTGTATGGTGCATCATGGTTTTTTTTTTATTGAGTAAGGGAAGGCAAGCTCTAAATTCTCCCACCGGGAAGAGGTTTGTGAATGAGACCTTCTGAGACAGAGGGTGTTTCATGGAAAATCTGAGTCTGTTGGGAGCAGATTTTAAATTGAGAAATTAAAATTTAGGGTATTCGGGGACGAGTAGATGGTACAGCACTATTGCCAGAACACATGCAAGATTCATGATTTGGTGTATCTAAGCTGCACAGCTGTCTGCCAGTGCTGCACAGCCCGGGACCAGCTTTTCCAATGCGAAATTTTGCACATGCGCGAAACTTTGAATGGGCCACACAGCCCATTAAAGGGGCCGCACACCCAAAAAAAATTGCAGGGAACATTGACTGTGTCCCCGGATTGCGTTTTGAAAATATGGTCACCCTAATTTATACAGGCAATTCCAATGTTGTTTTTAAATACTCTAAGCTGCCAGCAGACATGTCAGTCCATTAAATTCTGTGTCTGTGGGCCACAAAGGGAGACTCTCTCACCTGGTGCATTTTTGTTTTCCAACATCCTCAAGTTGTACTTGATCCAAATTTCAGCTGTGAAAATACCAACTGCAATAAAAATGACTAGGGTACAACCTCGGGCACAGTTTAAAGCAGCCCGACCCTTTTCTTAGTGATACATAGTAAAATTCATATATTTTGACCGTTAGGGAAGAACTGCACAACAAAAAGATTGCTTCTGCACCATATATGCTAATTTGATTGCATATTGATGTAGAGGGAATAAAATGTGCTCTCTCCTTCCTAGCTGGTTTTGGTTGACATGTTTTGAGCAGAATTGTAACATTTAACACCCACATCCCTTCGGTTTGTTGCAGCCTAAAAAAAAGGCTTAGCAATTTCATCCACTGCCTGATTATGGGATGGTTAGCATTTGGAAATATCCTGTAAACCCGATTTGGTTGAGAACTACTGCAGCAAGAGGGATGAATGTGGCTTTTTGAAGTGCAGTGACTGGTTACGGTAAATTAATGTTGCCATTTTGTACAAGGTAATGTGTCATCAACAACTAGCCAGGTTGCACTGAACGACAAACCTTTAGTAACCCAGAATGACATATATAATGACTTATATAACTTGCCCTTCAGTCCATCTGTTTTACTGATCAGCTGAGTAATTCCCCTTAACAAATCCTAATTCAAAAGCTGTATTGGTTTCCTCTTTGAACTCTTCGGAACATTGTCTGATATCAACCTCTTACAGAATACCCTGCAACATGCCACACTGTGTAAACCAATCCCATCTTGTTTGGCACAGTAGGTTAATTTTGTATGACTTCACTCTGCAGGTTGCAGATCACTACACCTGATTTAGTGCTGCATTTTACAAGGAAAAGTCTTACTACATTGGTGTGCATGTTGATTGGTGCATTCCTTCCTGTAAGGCTTCATTTGTCACAGCGCAAGGCTTTTATTATTACTCTTTTCCGAAAACAGGCTTGATTTCAGCCGCTATTTCTTTTGCAGTAAGCAAAGTGGTCAGGCTGGGATTTCCTTTGTGGGGCTCACGCCCTCCAAGGTTTGCAGGAGGAAGATTAGTTCATGAGGGGACATGAAAGATAGGTGCAGTTACAACTAGACATGACTTATGCAGCATTCCTTATTCCAGAACTCACATTTACAGAACCAGGCAGTACTACCTGGGTATGTCAGTAACCTGTTTTTCCCACCTCTGCTTCATAAGAGGGTGGCACAGAGCTATACCGTCTTCGCAAGGTCAACTTGTAGACGACTTGTAACACAAAGATGGCGCTTGTGGCTGTGTAGGTTACCACTGCATTAAACTTTTACACCACTGTCCACAGATGCATCTGGCAAGTGACAGAAGCCTTGTTTATAATGGACCACATATTCATCTCTTTGTGGAAATGAGGCATCAGCATGGCATGACACCAATTTCTACCAGGTGGTAAGGCTGCCAAGATTGCAGAGTTTATGTGGCACACATGTGCCTATCTAGCCAGAAGATTCCTGCTCCTCTTCTGTCAAAATCACTTGCTGCTTCTCACCTGAATTTGGCGTAAAATGCACCCCCCCCTTTCATTCACTTCTCCATTGATGGCAGAGCTTTCAGCTGTCATGGCCATGCACATTGGAATTCCCTTCCACAACACTTTGCTTCATCTCTCCCTACTCTCAGAAACCTCATCAAACCCACCTCTTTGAGCTCATCTTTAGTCACTTCTCTCAACTCTTCTTTCAATTCCTATTCAGTGTCCCGATTTCCCTCTCTGTGAAATGCCTTGGCATGTTGATCACATTAAAGGAGCTACGCAAGTGTAAGTAGTTATTGGCCTAGAAATTCAGTTGGCGCCGCGCCAGGGCTTTAGCGCCGGAAAGTTAGCGCCGGCGCTAAGTCCCCCTGCGCGCGCCAAAAATTCAGTAGCGCCGCGCCCAAACGGCTGCCGGCGCTACTGAAGGGTGTTTGTGCCTGAAAATGGGCGCTACCTGCCGCATTGCGGCGCTATTCCGGCGCCCGAAGCGGTGCGGCAGGCTCGGGAAGTGCAGGCCTCCTCCTTCAGTTAATGAGGAGCTGCCTGCACCCGCCCGCTGGCCAGTAAAATCTTCACAAAAATGAGCCCGGCACCTCAGGGAAGTGCCGGGCTCGCAGCCCAGAAGCATCTGTTCCGCGGGGGGGGGTGGAGGAGTCCGGGGAGGGAGGTGCGGGCAGGCGGCCGGCGGGAAAGCGGCCGGCCGCCGCGCGACCTTAATGCGCCGGCGCAAACTCCTGTAAGACTCGGTTGCCAGAGTCTTAGTTGCGGCTGCCACGGGCGAGGCGGCCGCAACTCAATTTCGGCGCTGGGGCCCGTCACCACGGCAACTGGGACGCTGCGCACACCGATGACGTCATCGGTGCCGGCGCAGCGCAACCGGTCTACCGCTGATGGTAGGGCCCCAGGGAATTTCTGAACCGGCTGTAAGTCCAGCGCAATGACCTCTAGCGCCGCAAAATGGGCGCAAAGCCCACTCAATTTCTAGGCCAAAGTATTCGAGCTGCCCAACATAACTTTACTGAAACTTAGGCTGCAAATTCGGCTCCTTTGCACCTGCTCTTAGCGCCCGGGGGAGGGGGCGCTGATATCGCTGCCCGAGAAATTCAGTGGGATGCTACTGAGGTGCTAGTCGATAGCGCCACACCCCCACCGGTAGTGGCTCGGGCCGCTGCGCCGCCAGCGATGACATCATCGGCATGCGCTGCAACCCCTTAGTGCCCTGCCATGACCCCTTACTGCCCCGCGAGGCAGTCGTGGTCGGCGTCCGTGCCAGCATCGCGGGTTGCGAACCAGGTGAACCTCCACTCGCGGGGTGCTAATTAAAAGGAGGTGCGGCCGCAACCCGCGCCGCCATTTCATCTTTTTTGCCCGACCCGCCATGGTGGCCCTTGGCATGGTTCTTGGCTGCCATTGCACAGCCTGGCACCGCATCTTGGTGCCAGGCTACAGCCATGCCGCCATGGTGGGCTAGTGTGGGCCATCGCAGGCCCTGCAGAGTTCGCAGTGTCCCTCTTTAACGGAAGGAGCTTTGCGCCCCCGACACCGCCCCGATTGGAAGTGAAGCACCTGAAATAGCGCACCGCTTCCTCGCCGGGGCGGTAAGCCGAATTTAGCGGCCGGGGCTGTACCTCTGCGCCGGGCGCTAAATCTCCAGCGATAATTCGGTTACTGCCCCCAAACAGGGCCTATCTGAATTTCGCCCCCTTTGTGTCTACTGCTACATCTTAGAATCATAGAATGGTTACACGGAAGAAGGCCCTTCGGCATTTTCAAGCCCGTGCCAACTCTCAGCTAGTCCCACTCCCCTGCCCTTTTCCCGTAGCCCTGCAAATTTTTCTCTTTCAGGTACTTATCCAACTCCCTTTTGAAAGCCGTGACTGAGTCTGCCTCCACCACCCTTTCAGGCAGTGCATTCCAGATCCTAACCACTCGCTGCGTAAAAAAGTTTTTTCTTACATCGCCTTTGGTTCTTTTGCCAATCACCTGAAATCTGTGTCCTCTGGTTCTCGACCCTTTTGCCAATTGGAAGAGTTTCCCTCTATCTACTTTGTCCAGACCCCTCATGATTTTGAACACCTCTATCAAATCTCCTCTTAATCTTCTCTGCTCCAAGGAGAACAACCCCAGCTTCTCCAGTCTATCAACGTAACTGAAGTCCCTCATTCCTGGAATCATTCTCGTAAATCTTTTCTGCACCCTCCCTAAGGCCTTCACATCCTTCCTAAAGTGTGGTGCCCAGAATTGGACACAGTACTCCAGTTGGGGCCAAGCCAGTGTTTTATACAGGTTCATCATAATTTCCACGCTTTTGTACTCTATACCTCTATTTATGAAGCCCAGGATCCCGCAAGCCTTTTAAACTGCTTTCTCAACCTGCCCTGCTACCTTCAACGATTTATGCACACATACCTCCAGGTGTCTCTGTTCATGCGCCCACTTTAGGATTGTACCATTTAGTTTATATACCCTCTCCTCATTCTTTCTACCAAAATGCATCACTTCACACTTTTCTGCATTAAATTTCATCTGCCACGTGTCTGCCCATTTCACTAGCCTGTCTCTGTCTTCTTAAAGTCCATCACTCTGCTCCTCACTGTTCACTATACTTCCAAGTTTTGTGTCATCTGAAAATTTTGAAATTGTGCCCTGTACACCCAAGTCCAAGTCATTAATATATATCAAGAAAAGCAGTGGTCCTAGAACCGACCCCTGGGGAACACCACTGTATACCTTCCTCCAGTCCGAAAAACAACCGTTCACCACTACTCTGTGTTTCCTGTCCCTTAGCCAATTTCGTATCCATACTGCCACTGTCGCTTTTATTCCATGGGCTTCAATTTTGCAGGCAAGCCTATTATGTGGCACTTTATCAAACACATTTTGGAAATCCACGTCAACCGCATTACCCTCATCAACCCTCTCCATTACCTCATCAAAAAACTCAATCAGATTGGTTAAACACGATTTGCCTTTAACAAATCCGTGCTGGCTTTCCTTAATTAATCCACCCCTATCCAAGTGACTGTTAATTTTGTCCCTGATTATTGTTTCTAAATGCTTTCCCACTATAGAGGTTAAACTGACTGGCCTGTAGTTGCTGGGTTTATCTTTACACCTTTTTTTGAACAATAGTGTAACATTTGCAATTCTCCAGTCCTCGGCACCACCCCCGTATCTATGGAGGTTTGGAATATTATGGCCAGTACCTCTGCGATTTCCACCCTCAATTCCCTCAGCATCCTAGGATACATCCCATCCGCTCCTGGTGATTTATCTACTTTAAAGTACAGCCAGCCTTTCTAATACCTCTATCAATTTTTATACTATCAAGTGTCTCCACTATCTCCTCCTTTACTATGTCTACGGCAGCATCCTCTTCCTTGGTGAAGACAGAAGCAAAGTACTCATTTAGTACCTCAGCCATACCCTCTTCCTCCATGCATAGGTCTCCTTTTTGGTCCCCAATCGGCCCCACCCCTCCTTACTACCCTTTTACTATTTAAATGCCTATAGAAGACTTTTGGATTACTTTTTATGTTGGCTGCCATTCTATTCTCATACCCTCTATTTGCCCCTCTTATTTTCTTTTTCACTCTTCCTCTGACCTTTCTATATATAGCCTGATTCTCAGATGTATTTGCAAACTGACATCTGTCATACGCACTCTTTTTCTGCTTCATCATATTCTCCATCTGTTTTGTCATCCAGGGAGCTCTGACTTTAGTTGCCCTACCTTTCTCCCTCGTGGGAATGTACCTTGACTGTACCCAAACTATTTCCTCTTTAAAGGCAGCCCATTGTTCCATTCCAGTTTTGCCTGCCAATCTTTGATTCCAGTTTACCTGGGCCAGATCCGTTCTCATCCCGCTGAAATTGGCCTTCCCCCAGTTAAACATTTTTACTCCAGATTGCTCCCTGTCCTTTTCCATGGCTAATCTAAATCTTATATTCTGATCACTGTTCCCTAAATGTTCACCTACTGACACTTGCTCCACTTGACCCACCTCATTCCCCAGGACCAGATCCAGCAATGCCTCCTCCCTCGTCTGACCGGAAACATACTGATCAAGAAAGTTCTCCTGAACACACTTCAGAAATTCTTCCCCCATCTCTGCCCTTAACACTATTACGATCCCAGTCTATATTAGGATAGTTGAAGTCCCCCATTATTACTACTCTATTCCTCCATATCTTTATCACTATCTTTGCATCTCCAGCAATCCTTCCTTCTCATCTGTTGACATTCTTATCCACCATGTTCCCTAATCCCATGAAATTCCCATAACTGCGGCACTGCTAAAATTGCCACCACAAAACTTGGTTTATTCTTTCTTACCATATGCTTCTTCTCAACAGCTCAAATTCACCCAAGACTTATAGAATCATAGAATGGTTACAGCATGGAAGGTGGCCATTCAGCCCGTCGAGCCTGTGCCGGCTCTCTGCAAGAGCACCTCAGCTAGTCCCACTCCCCCGCCCTTTCCCCATAGCCCTGCAAATTTTTTTCTTTCAGGTACTTATCCAACTCCCTTTTGAAAGCCATGATTGAGTCTGGAAGTGCATTCCAGATCCTAACCACTTGACTTGAATAATCTTACATTACAAGGTAGACTCTTCTGACAGCTCCCCTGTGATCCTGGACAGGAGAAATGGTTAGAGGCTAGAGGGGAGAGAAGGGTTGTGATAGACAACCCTTCTCTCATCTCTAGCTTTCAGCCTCTCTCTCTTTGGAAACCTTTCTTTCTATTTTGTCAACACCACTGTGGTTCGTGCTCCTCTGAGCTTCCACTCTCTCCTAAGATGCAAAGACATCATTTTATTTGCTCTTCCTCCTCACAATGTTCGAACCATAATGTCTCTTGTTCTAATTCATTCTTTCCCAAAACATGTAGGTCCTAAAAACCTGGGGCTGGAGTGGGTCTAAGTCCCATTTCTGCCCGGGGAGCACAATGTATGGGCCAAAACCTAATTGCACTGGGATACCTTCCTCTTTAGAACTGGACCTCTTAAATTCCAGTCGAGGATCTTCCACCCCCATCAAGCAGGGTTGACAGAGTTTTCAGGCTTCCCTGGGAAATTCCTCCCTTGAAAGGCCTCAGCAGAACTCATGCCAATTGAGACCTGGTGTGAGCCCATTTGCGGCATCCACTGCGTGAATGTCTCTTGTTTCTTGATGACTAGAACTGGATGCAGTATTCAAGGTGCAGCCTGACTAGAGCACTGTACAGTTTGATCACTAGTTCATCTGACTTATATTCTACTGTTTTAGCTATGTAGTTCAACATTCTATTGGCTTTGGTGATTACTGCTCTGCGTTAGATGGACATGTTTAGTGTTGAGTCTAATATCCCTAAGTAGCTTTCAGCTTTATCCTTAGCAGTTTCAACACCATTCATGGAGTACATGTAATTTATTTTTCCATTATATATGTAGCAGTTTACACTTGTCTATTAAATCTCATTTGCCTTACTTAGGAGTATTAGATTCAACTGTAAACATGTCCATTTAAGGCACAGCAATCACCAAAGCCAATAGAATATTGAACTACTTATGCCATTATTCTGCCTACATTCATATCTTGTCTAATTCATTTTGCAATTTCTGAACTGCCTTTTCTACTTCACTGTCCCTCCTTGTTTGGTATCCTCTTCAAATCTGACCAATTTGCATTGAGTTTCTGGATCCAGGTTATTTATACAAATTTGAAACAGTAATGGTCCCAACATTAATACAAAAGCAAAATACTGCGGATGCTGGAAATCTGGAATAAAAACAGAAAATGCTGGAAATACTCAGGTCAGGCAGCATCTGTGGAGAGAGAAACAGAGTTAATGTTTCAGATCTGTGACCTTACGTCAGAACTAGAAAAAGTTAGAGATGTAATAGGTTTTAAGCAAGTGCAGGGGCAGGGAAAGGGGGGAGGGGAGGAAAGAACAAAAGGGAAGGTCTGTGATCGGGTGGAAGGCAGGCGTGATTAAATGACAAAAGGGATGATTCTACACAGCAAAAGGAGGTGGTATTGGGACAAGTAAAGAAACAAAAGATGGGTCACAAAGAGGTGTAAATGGGAATGGCAGAATCATCAACAGCTGCCATCTGAAAAAATAGGGGCAGAGGTTATAGTCTGAAATTGTTGAACTCGCTGGAGAGTCCAGAAAGCCTAAAGTGCCTAATTGAAAGATGAGCTGCTGTTCCTCGAGCTTACGTTGAGCTTCGTTGGAACAGTGTAAGAAGCCGAGGACAGAGAGGTCAGAGTGGGAGTGGAGCGGAGAATTAAAGGCGACTGGAAGCTCTGGATCATGCTGGCGGACTGAACGGAGGTGTTCCGCAAAGCGGTCCCCCAATCTGCGTTTGGCCTCCCCAATGTAAAGGAGACCACACCATGAGCAGTAAATACAGTATATTAAATTGCAAGAAGTACAAATAAATAGTTGTTTCACCTGTGCTCAGGATTGTTTGGGGCCCTGGACAGTGGGAAGGGAGGAGGTAAAAGGGTAGGTGTTGCATCTCCTGCACTTGCTCGGGATGGTGCCGTGGGAAGGGGAGGGGGTGTTGGGGGTGATTGAGGAGTGGACCAGGGTGTTGCGGAGGGAGTGGTCCCTTCAGACTGCTGGAAGGGGAGGGGAAGATGGGTTTGGTGGTGGGATCACGCTGGAGGTGGCAGAAATGGTCCCAACATTAAGCCCTGAGGCACTCCGCACAATACTTCCCTCCCACCACCACCACCCCCCAGCCGCTGACATTACTCCTCTATCTAGTACTCATTGCTCCCTACCCATTCTATTTGCTAGTTTCTTATTCATTCCTTGGGTATATTCTGAATCCCCATAGCTTTTGAGTTTAATAGCCTTTTGTATGGAACTTTATCAAAAGCCTTTAGGACAACATTATAAGACTTACCAGAGTTTATTTGTGTTGTTTTACTTCCTCAAAGAAGTTCAGGAGGTTGGATCTTCCCATTCTCATCGACCAAGAAAAAAATAACTATGGAGGGGAAAAAAATGTTTGACAAAAGTGAATCTACTTCAATATCCCTTTTGGCAATCGCATTATCTGCAACTATGTTAATAATTGGTACAGTGCTCACATAATTTCAGGGGTCAGTCAATAGGATGGAGACATTTTAACCACATATTGCCGTTACAGTGAAAATTCATGTTCCCTATCCAGTTTACATTGTTTTAATATGGCAAAGACATCAAGGTCTATAAAAAGAGTGTAAATAATTAAGTGTGCTAAAAGCTACCATTACGTTTATAATTGTATTTGTATAAACCTGACAGCAAATTTTATTGATATTAAAATATAAAACTTATTTAAAGGCTTTTTTGGAACTGTGAATAATGAAAGCAATCATATTTTTAGATTAGATTAAAATATCTGACAAGATTTTGACCAAGCCATTAAAACGCAGAAGGAAATCAGCCTCCGAGGGCATTACAGCCTATACTAGCTCAGAAGTGGCATTGATCTTTGCAACAGACACTATCTCTGCCTGATTTCAATGTAATTATAAGTTTAACCAATGAGTTGCTGAGGAGGGGAGATACCTGCCAAAGGTGCTCCCTTCAGCAAGATCTTGCCATTCGCAACCTTGGCATCCTATTTGACCCTAAGCTGAGCTTCCGACCCCATATCCTCTCCATCACCAAGCCTACTTCCACCTCCATAACATTGCCGGTCTTCCCCCGCCCCCCATGACTCAGCTCATCTGCTGCTGAAACCCTCACCATGCCTCTCTTACCTCTAGACTGGACTATTCCAATGCTCTGCTGGCCAGTCTCCCACCCAAAAATCTTGCTGGCCATATGCTAACTCGCTCCAAGTCCAGTTCACCCATCACCTCGGTGCTCACTGACCTACATTGGCTCCCGGTCCAGCAACTCCTCAATTTTAAAATTCTCATCCTTGTTTTCAAATTCCTCCATGGCCTCACCCCTCTCTTTCTCTGTAAGCCCCACAACTCCCGAGATCTCTGCGCTTCTCCAATTCTGGCCTCCTGCGCATCCTCGATTTTCACCGTTCCACCATTGGTGGCTAAGCCTTCAGCTGCCTAGGCTCTAAGCTCTGTAATTCCCTCCCTAAAGCTCTCTATCATCCTTTATGACGCTCATTAAAACCTACCTCTTTGACCAAGCTTTTGGTCAACTGTCCTAATATCTCAAATAAAAACAGAAAATGCTGGAGAAACTCAGCAGGTCAGGCAGCATCTGTGAAGAGAGAAACAGAGTTAACGTTTCAGGTCAATGACCTTTCGTCAGAACTGGAAAAAAGCAGGAAATGGAACAGATTTTTAAGCAAGTGTAGAGGCTGAGAAATAGGAGAGGGGATGAAAGAACAAAAGGGAAGGTCTGTGATAGGATGGAAGGCAGGAGAGATTAAGAGATATTCAAGGCAAAAGGAGATGGTAATGGGACAGGTTAAGAAACAAAGGATGGCTCTAGATGAAATGTAAATTGTGCTGGCAGAATGAAAGACAGCTGCCATGTGGGGAGAAGAAAAAAAGACACAGGCAAAAAGTGTGGATAAAAAAATATATATATATATGATCTGAAATTGTTGAGCTCTATGTTGAGTCCGGAAGGCTGTAAAGTGCCTAATCGAAAGATGAGGTGCTGCACCTCGAGCTTATGCTGAACTTCTGTGGAACAATGCAAGAGGCCAAGGACAGAGAGGTCTGAGTGGGAGTGGGGCGGTGAATTAAAATGACAGGCGACCGGAAGCTCGGGGTCCCCCTTACGGTCTTCTCCCCACATGGCAGCTGTTTTTCATTCTGCCAGCACAATTTACACTTCATCTAGAGCCATCCTTTGTTTCTTAACCTGTTCCATTACCATCTCCTTTTGCCTTGAATATCTCTTAATATCTCTTAACCTCTTCCACCTTCCATCCTATCACAGACCTTCCCTTTTGTTCTTTCATCCCCTCCCCCCTTTCCCAGCCTCTTCACTTGCTTAAAAATCTGTTCCATTTCCTGCTTTTTTGCAGTTGTACAGGGCCTTGGTGAGACCACACCTTGAGTATTGTGTGCAGTTTTGGTCACCTTATCCGAGGAAAGATGTTCTTGCCATGGAGGGAGGGCAGTGAAGATTCACCAGACTGATACCTGGGATGGCAGGAATGACGTATGAGGAGAGATTGGGTCGATTGGGCTTACACTCGCTGGAGTTTAGAAGAATGAGAGGGGATCTCATTGAAACTTATAAAATTCTAACAGGACTAGACAGACTGGATGCAGGAAGGATGTTCCCAATGGCCGGGGAGTCCAGAACCAGGGGTCACAGTCTAAGGATAAGGAGTAAGCCATTTAGGACAGAGATGAGGAGGAATTTCTTCACCCAGAGAGTGGTGAACCTGTGGAATTCTCTACCACAGAAGGCAGTGGAGGCCAATTCATTAAATATATTCAAGAAGGAATTGGATATATTTCTTAAGGCTAAAGGAATCAAGGGATATGGGGAGAAGGCAGAGCCAGGGTACTGAAATTGGATGATCAGCCATGATCTCATTGAATGGCGGAGCAGGCTCGAGGGGCCGAATGGCCTACTCTTGCTCCTATCTTCTATGTTTCTATGTTTTCCAGTTCTGACGAAAGGTCATCGACCTGAAACGTTAACTCTGTTTCTCTTCACAGATGCTGCCTGACCTGCTGAGTTTCTCCAGCATTTTGTTTTTCTTTCAGATTTCCAGCATTTGCAGTATTTTCTTTTTGTCCTAATATCTCATGTGGCTCTGTCACATTTTGTTTGAAAGTACTCAACGCGGGCAAGATCAGAGATTTCATCTAGTCATGCAGAGAACCAAATCGTAGAATATCATAACGCAAAAACAAGCCATTTGGCCCAAGTCAGTGCTTCCATGCATTACCTAGTCTAAGTCTTGCTTTTTCCAAAAATGAATTATCTTTTAAAAGAAATTATAAAGCCTACTTTGAGAAGATTGCAGCAGAAAATTCCGCTTTCCAACAGCTCAGTGTAAAAAAAATTCTTATTACCTCTTCTCTTTTTCTGATTATTTTAATTTACACTCTCTTTACCATCTCAACAACCCAATGGAAACAGTCCATCACTAATTACTTTATCATAACCCCATCATAATTCTGAAAACCTTAAAAGGTCTTAATCTTCTCAGCAGGAGTAAAAAAAAGTGCTAACTTCTCCAGTCTCTCTTCATATCTGTAACCCTTCATCGCTGAAAGTAATAAATCCGAGTGCCTGTCTGCTAAAACAATATCCAACAGATAGAAGGGCCAATTTTTCAATGCATGAGCACATCCACACATTTTGCAAGCGCAATTGAATTTAGCAAAGTAGGCTCGAATGCCTGATAAATGAAGCGCCAAATTTAGCAACCTGAATTTTTATTTGCCATTTGGAAGGCCTTGCAGTTTAATTGCAGGCATTCTTATGCAAATTGGTTTCAATCAAACAGCCACAATTATTTTCTGTGGTTTACTTTTTTAGCACTGCTCACACATTTAAAATGGTACTGCTGAGATTTCCTGCCCTTGCTTTCTGAAGTTTAATTTTTAAATGTGTGAATTTACTGTGTTATAATTAAAAAAAAAAAATTCATAACAGCTGTTTCTGCATTATCTTTGTAGCATTACTTCCTACAAAAGCAAAATACTGCGGACGCTGGAAATCTGAAATAAAAATAGAAAATGCTGGAAATACTCAACAGGTCAGGCAGCAGCCGTGGAGAGAGAAACAGAGTTAACATTTCAGGTCGATGACCTTGTTCTCTGCACAGATGCTGCATGACTTGCCGAGTATTTCCAGCACTTGTTTTTATTAGAGCATTACTTTCTGTTGCTGTTTGCTACCACATTTTGCATTGCAAGACTCCTTTTGCAGATACCTTTCAGCACAGCACTGTTGAATCAGGTAGCACTGTTGAATCAGGTTTCATTAGTAGCAACCACAGAATCCTTTAGGAATTCCAAGGGCAGTGATGAAATTGGAAGTGTCTCCAATCAAAGGGAACAAAGGCAGGTGTACCACTTACTTGGCCTCGTCCTGGGAGCTAGGTCTTCTGATGTAGGTACATTTACTTGGGCGCCATCCGAGGACACTTGACTTAGCCGTCTGCACTTCACATCAGTTATCGAGTTATGCCATCTGCTCAGACCCTGCCTTCAGCCAAGATCTACACCACTGGTTACATTGTCCACATTAAATTGCATTTAAATAGCATCTTTCCCATCCTAAGGGCATCCATAACCCAAAGTTAGAAGAGCCAATTTCCACAACCAATGAATTATTTTTGAAGTATAATCGCTGTTATTGAAAGCAAATGTGGCAACCAATTTGTACATTGCAAAGACCCCAAAGAGCAAATAAGATGAAAGTCAGTCTGTTTTTGGTGGCACTGGTGGAAAGGGGAACTTTAGGCAGGAACCTCCTACTCGTCTAATAACACTATAGGATCTTTTACATCCACTTGGAGAGACAGGACCATGACTTAACATCTCATTCAATAGACAGCACCTCTGACAATACAGCACTCCCACAGTACTGCATTGAAATATTAGCCAGATTATGTGCTCGTCCTTGAGTAGGGCTTGAACTCTCAACTGATTCAGGTGAGTGGGCTACTAACTGAAGCTGACACTTATGTCAAACTTCAGTCCACGGATACATAAAACAAGCGAGTCAACTGGAGGTAGAGGCACATTGATCTTTGTAGTCTGAAGTGAAGTTACCAGCAGGTGATTACCATTTGCCTTCTGTGGTGCATCACCAGCCAGACCACCCTCCGTTACATTACCAAAAAAAGACACGGGTATTGCCAATGGAACAGCTATTTAGAATTTAGGAAGACTTGGAAAGAATGGAAGCTGCACAGCAGAGGCACAAAAGATGGTGAAGTAGTTGTCAGCAATAACAATTGCATTTACATAGCGCCTTTAATGTAGTAAAACATCCCATGGCACTTCACAGGAGCGTTATCAAACAAAATTTGACACCAAGCCAGAGATATTAGGACAGGTAACCAAAAGCTTGGTCAAAGAGGTAGGTTTTAAGGAGCATCTTAAAGGAGTAGAGGTAGGGAGGCGGAGAGGTTTCAGGAGTTAATTGTAGAGCTTAGGGCCTAGGCAGGTGAAGGTACGGCCGCCAATGGCGGAGCGGTAAAAATTGGGGATGCACAATCGGCCAGAATTGTAGAAACACAGAGATCTCAGAGGGTTGTAGGACTGGAGGAAGTTACAGAGATAGGGAGGGGTGAGGCCATGGACGGATTTGAAAACAAGGATACCCTGTGTAAAAACAAGTGATAAAAATTGGCCGAGAAATAAGAGTCCGATGAATCCTTTTGTAGAAGCAGTTGGGCTCTTCAAATGCACTTCTATGTTGCAGTTATCATCCAGCAACCCTGGACGCCCATTTTATACAGGTATGATTTACATTCTGCTTTAACGACAAAAAATTAATGATTTTTAGGCGTATGAAGAGGAAAACCCAGGCTCTATGGTTTTAACACCCATGCATTATCTAATCATCATGGCTTCCATCCTATCTACTTATAACCCACTGCCTGCTACATTAATGCTACTTCTGAAACAAATTTCCACACTACATTCCAAAGACGACGCAACAGATTTCCCCTCCCTTCACCCCAGCCTCCTACAGTTTGGTCCATCTGCTCTTACTGTTTTTTTCCTTGCGCTTGCACTTGATAAAAGTGTAGTGTGTGACGTCTATTTAACCTTTGTGCTCTTAAGTGCCATCTCGGAGGAGTAAATGTGGTGGCAGGCTGCTGTGGCGCTGTACCTCTATGCTGGGTACAGAGATGGCTTTACAATGGCTGCCTACAAGCAGTTGGTTATCTGGAACGCTATGCAACTTTCTAACCATTCCTAAAATATCACCCATACTTTATAATTTCTTGGAAATATTATTGCATTTGTAAAGATGTGTCGCTGCAGTGCATTAGGTAATTCATTAAATGGAAAAAGACAAACCAGGCATCTTATTTTGCAAAAAAAATTTATTTCACAGTCGAACATTGAAACTGTACAAAGAAAAATGCCAATAAAACACTTAAAATCAGTCTTAAGTGTCACACAGCAGCTATAATAAATGTGGAATAGTGTTTTACATAATTGAGCATTTTGCTTCAATTGTTCCCTTTTTTCTCAAAAAGACTAGGTGATACTGCAACTATTATCCAGTTTCAGGTGCAGAAGGTGGCCTATCCTCAGTGTTACAGTAGGTCTCTCCTATGCATTCTCTCCATTTAGACAGTTTACCTTTGACAAGTGTCATCCAAAATAGAAAGCGGTTACAATTAGTGGCCAAAATGCAAAGATTTTTATAGAAAGAGAAACACAGTTATCATTTACAAAAGAGGGAGACAGTTCTACTTCTTTTCCATTTTTGGAGAGGGGGGAAAAAGGGGTGAGAGAAGTGACAAGGTGCTTCTGGCATAACACAAATGCTAAAATCGTTGCTAAAACCTTTTGTTCCAATGAGCTGAAAGGACATAAAAAGACCAACTGAAACGTTTGTTCGGTTGATTTATACAATTTCCATTCAGACTTGAGTTTCACCAGAAGAATTTTTTGTTGTTGATGTTAAGGTCTTGAAATTTCTCTATGTTGTTGGAAATAAAGACATCATACTCGATTTGTTCAGAAGTTGAAGCTGGAGATTAAATCCCCATCACTTGAACTAATATTACCACAACGTTTGCTAATGTGGGAGACAGTTAAACAACCATTAAATCAACCATGACATCATACACTGACAGAGAAAAATATTACAAAACAAGTAGTCTATAACATATAAATTAAATAGTAATACATATTAATCTTTGTACTAAGAATTGTGGAAAAACATATGACCTTGTTAGTCAACCTTTGATCTTAAGAGTTGTCCTGGTCTTTAGAAGATAAAGATGCAAGGCATGGCTAAGGTATGAAAGGCCACATGCAGGCCGTTGCAGGCTAGATATAGTCTATAATATCAAAAGGCACGGAAGTTTAGTGATGCTAGTAAGAATTATAGTAACATGAGCATTCTTTGCATTTATACTGGTTCAATTCCCAGAGATTCTTCTTTCCACCATGTAGCAATAATATTAGTCACGAGGACAAAGGTAAAGTTTTATGTTCTGATCAAAGCCATGTAAACATGCCAGTACCACCTTCCTTAAAACTGGCTGTCCCTTTATTAACAATGGCACCTGCAAGCCACTTTAAAACACTCTAGTTTGAAATTTCAGTGCAAATTGTCAAAACAAAATGTAATGAGTGTCGGTTTCAACTAGTGCGTTTGCTCATTGATCAAAAAAAACGAGAGATTCCTTTGAAAAATGCAGAGCACATCTTCATTTGGTCCAGTCGGAAGCTGCAAGAACTGTTTCACGGAAGTTCAGGTGCCAAGCTTGGCCAGCTGGCAAAGTTCTTGCCAAACAGGAGAGCTTGAAACAAAACCTTTTGCTAAGAGATTTTGCAGTTAGTGCGTGTGCAGCTCTGAGGTGGACTCTGCGGTGGTCGGGGGGGTTTAGTTGACCTCTTCAAGCTGTTGGCCTTGCTTCCACCACTGCTGGAGGCCAGCGAGTACGAACGCCCATGCATCATGACAGCATTCATTCCGTTGGCCATGGAGAAAGACTTGAGGTGACTTTTTATGGCAACAGGTAGGGGTAGTTTGTCAATAAGGTGAACAGGTGTGCAAGAAACAATGGCTCGGCAACAGAGGTCTTGCAGTGTGAAAACTAAAAAGAAAGAAAATAAATTAAGTACTAGTTTTTTTTAAAAATACTGATTTAATATAATCCCACAAAGACTCTAAAATTCATCTAAAACCTCTAGAAAACTGCAACATTATAGATTACTTTTGAAAATGGCATGCGTCAGCCAGTGGCTCAGTTGGTAGCACCCTCGCCTCAGGTCAGAAGGTTGTGCATTCAAGACCCACTCTAGAGACTGGAGTGCAAAAATCTAGGCCGACGCTCCAGTGCAGTATTGAGGGAGTGCTGCACTGTCTGAGGTGCTGTCTTTCGAATGAGACGTTAAACCGAGGCCCCGTCTGCTCTCTCAGGTGGACGTAAAAGATCCCATGGCACTATTTCGAAGAGCAGCAGGGGAGTTATCCCTCAACCAACATCACTAAAGCAGATTATCTGGTCATTATCACATTGCTGTTTGTGGGAGCTTGCTGTGCGCAAATTGGCTGCACGTTTTCTACATTACAACAGTGACTACGCTTCAAAAAATACTTCATTTGCTGTAAAACGCGTTGGGACGTCCAGTGGTCGTGAAAGGTGCTATATAAATGCAAGTCTTTCTATTAAAAAGGCTCACCTTAGAAAGATTTTTTAAAATAAAGACAGAGAACTTCAACCCTTCAATATCTTGGAACGGTGAACTTTTTATAAGACTAAGGGCAGTCACAAAATAGCCACAATTTTAAAGATGTCTGCACCCATGTAGAAGCCATTTAAGGAATGGTTTAAATGACTCGGTGGCACTGCAGTTTCAAACAAGATGACCTGGTACACAAACAAGGCTTCAAAATTTAATTTGGGGAATTTGACTCATAATAAAACTATAATCAACATTTAAAGAAAAAAAAAAAGTTAGAAACCAAGCAAATGGGTAGGTACGGAGTCAACAACTGCACAAGGTTTATTAGGCGGCAACTCACATCAACCAGTGTGTGTTTTGGTGAAAAGGCCCGATTTGAAAAATAATAGATATAATGGCAAATACTTTGCCAAAGTGTCCCCTTTGTAACAAAAAAGGTATTTACCATTTTAATGAAAAAATAATGATCACTATTTTCTTTACAGCAGTTTCTGGGCCAGTTAGGTCATGCCAAACCAGGAAGAAATAGTCAATGGGTGGAAAAATCTAGCCCCCAGCTTCAGTCTTGCCAAAAAACCTTTGATGATCAATCTTTTTAACAACCCTTGGCTCTTGACCTTTTATTTCATTAGTGAACTCTGGCCACAAATCTATTGTTCTGAGCCAAATTGCCCATGAAAAATTAACTTTGAAGCCCTTACTAATCTTATAAAAAGTACCAATACATTAAAAGTTTAGCTGTAACTGTGACATTTATTCTCAGATTAATCCAATACTTAGATTATTTGACAAATATCATGGATTGAAATATGAAATTGGAAGCCTCTATTGTTATTCCTTGTACTACCAGGTCTGCTCACTTGGGGGCAGAGATTACTGTAAAATTACATTCATTGCATTGACACTTTTACATAATACATCAAAGTCGAAATCTATATTGCGTAGTTTTTCAAGTCATTGTTTTTTTAAAAAAAAGAATGCCATGGTCATTAGACACCCTTTGAGAAAATAATGCCAAAATTTAAAGATCAACTTCAGCATAATTTTAATTACAAGCAAGTGCTGACAGCACCATCTGGAGAATTGGCTGAGAAATACTATGGGCGAAGCGCATGCACTAAAACCCGGCACTTGCAATCTGGCAAGAATCTTCTTGACAGATCCTCCGCATCACCAGGAGAAGTGCCTCTGCAAATGGAGATTTGCGCTTTTTGCACAACTTCCGCCCGCTGAAAGGCCATAGAATTCTTACGCCTGGTAAAAGCAGTAAGGCTGCTTTTACCAGCATAAGAGAGTTTAAAATAACATAAAAATAAATTTTTCCAATCATTTAAACATTAAAAAAACCTGTGCAATAAGATACGGTTATTTTTAGCCCCTTTAAAACATTTAAATTTATTTTTCAAAAAATTAAAGTTTTGTTTAAAATATTTAATTAAATGGCATTTTAATTGATTTTACATATGCAATGGTTTTTATTTATTTCAGTGTGTTGGTGCATTTTTGCAGTCACCCCCATTCATACTTTTGACAGTTGTGTGCGTAGGGAACTGTCAAAAGTATGAAGGGGGGTTCCCTTCTCCCATTGGTTCACCTGGCCGTGATCCCAGGGGCGCGCGCGAACCGCATGCACCCCTGGGATACGTGGGCCTCTGCGCATTTCAAAGAGGAGGCGCCCAGGATCGCGAGCCTCGGTATCTACGGAACCAGCCGGTAAGTTCGTAGATTTTTTTCCGTTCGGAGGCAACCGCCCGCATGAAGCTTCCGATCGGAAATTCAGGGCCTATATACGTTTACAGTAGAATCTACCAAGTCCAGTTGAAGCAGCTATTCTCTAACTATTTACTTGCTTTTTTAAAATGCCATAAAATCCTTTGATGTTATTACAAAGGATTTGTATGGCATGTTGAAAGAACAAAAATATTGAGAATATGGTGGTCCATTTTAAGTCATTTTTTGAAAAATCTTATGATTCAATAGTTCATGATGCCCCACATAATTTTGCAACATAAACTTGATATTCTGCAAGGTCCTGTGAATACCCAACAGCCGCAAAGCAGCAACAGATGTTTAAAAAGTCAATACTAAAATGCTATCAGTTTGTGACATCACTTGGGCCCCTCAAATTACTGCCTTGATATTCACCCACAGTACCGTCTATTTTTTCCCCCCATTTATTCCTACTCTTCATGTCAATTTTCACCTCTTTGCTTCCATTCCCTCCTGAAGCAACTCTTAATGTAATGTCACAGGTGCTGGTAGCCCTCCGGTACCACATCCAAATGGGCATTTGCAAGGCTAGATGGTGAATGCTATTCGACCACAGAGGCACTAGAGCTGAACCAAATGATAGCTCAGGACTGCTCAGGCCAATTGTCATGCTCCTATTGCGATCCCAGCTGAGATCGGCTAACTCAACATAGATGAACAAATTTACCGTTCTTCCTGCTGATCACTGTATAAAATGTTTTATGTCCATTTATGCAATAACAATTTATTTAAAAAACTCTAGAGCAAAAATGAAAAATCAAATAACTCTACCTCGGTTTGGTTTCCAGAACCTTTCCATGCCATGTCTCATAAGCACAATGCGAGACAGTTCTGTGAAGGACTCGGTCACGTTGAAGTTGCAGAGTGGGCTGACTTCAAAGAACGTCATCCCATTTTTCTCAGCATAGGCACGTGCCTGTTCAGTGGGAACCTGCCGCTTGAAGGCGAGATGCAACCTGTTTCCGACCAAGATTCTCGGCACACCAGGAGCATGCTGAAAAGAAAGAAAATATAAAATCAATTGAGACACACTTTGTATTAAGTTTTCTGGCTCAAATGATTCCTAACTGTGTCAGCACTTTTGCCTCGGAGTCAGCAGGTTGTGGGTTCAAGCCCCACTCCAGGGACTTGAGCACATAATCCAGGCTGACACTGTCGGAGGTGCTACCTTGTTGATGATTTGGTAAACTGAGGCCCTTTGTGGCCAATCAGCCGGACATCAAAAAAAAAACCATGCCACTATTCTCGACTTTCCAATGCTCTTCTGGCCGGCCTCCCCGCTTCCACCCTCCATGAACTTGAGCTCATCCAAAACTCTGCTGCCCGTATCCTACCTGGCACCAAGTCCTGTTCACCCATCACCCTTGTACTCGCTGACCTACGCTGGCTCCTGGTCTGGTAATGCCTTGATTTAAAATTCTTATCCTGGTTTTCAAATCCCTCCATGGCCTCATCCTTCCCCATCTCTGTAACCTCCTCCAGCTCTACAACCCTCAGAGATCTCTGCACTTCTCGAATTCTGGCACCTTGCGCATCCCTGATTTTAATCGCTCCAGCATTGACGGCCATGCCTTCAGCTGCCTAGGTCCGAAGCTCTCGAATTCCCTCCCTGAACACCTCTACCTCTCTCTCCTCCTTGAAGACGTTCCTTAAAACCTCTCTCTTTGACCCAAGTTTTTCGTTATCTATCTGAATATCTCATGTGGCTTGGTGTCAAATGTTTGTTTGCTAACGCTCCTGTGAAACACCGTGGGACGTTTTACCACATTAAAGGCATTATAGAAATGCAAGTTGTTTATTCAAAGAGCAGCAGGGCAGTTCTCCAGATGTCCTGGCCAACACTGAGCCCTCAACCAACACCAGAAACCGATAATCAAGGCATGTTTGTGGGACCTTGCTGTGCAAAAATTGGCTGCTAGGTTTCCCCTACCACACTTAATTAGCTGTAAAGCGCTTTGGGATGTCATATGGTTGTGAAAGCATTATATAAATGCAAGTCATTTCTTTCATTAAGGAAAAAAAAAGGAAACTGCACAGCTCCCTAGGGCGAGCATGTTGATATATCCCACAGCTGGTTTTAGCAAAGCCTGGAGTTCCAAATTGGCAAGAATTTTCCTCACCCACACTGCCCTCTTTTAATTAACATTGGATATAATTGGGTGGGGAAGAGGGCACCTGCTTGGACAAAGTTCCAAATAAAGACAGATCTTTGCTCATTGTCCATAACAATGCCATCCAAGGACCATTTTAACTATCTTATATGGGAAAGATTATCTATATTGATCAAATATCCTATATGGGAAAGAATACCTATGCTGATCATATATGAAATGTAATCTGTACATGAGAATTACAAACTTTATAAGGAATATGATCTGCACATTTACATTCTGTTCAATTCCTGTGTGTAGCAGTATGAATACTGATAAACACTATACAGTGAGAATTGTAAATCCGACTCTTTAATCCCACTTTGTAGAATATCACAAGTACTCATTCTTCAAAGATCGAACTGATCAAGATTCCAGTTTATAAATGTTGTGCCATTTCTAGAGGGCAGTGTCAGCTAACTACACGAACATGTACAATTTGACAATTTTTGCCACCTTGTTACAACAGACTGCTACAGGGTTTTTATTTACGGTCTTTTAATGGACAATTACATTGCTTAAATTAAATAGTGAACACTTTTATTCCTGCTCCACATTTTCTGTCCTTCCTGACGAGAGGTCGAGTCGGTCATCAATGGCTCCAAATGTGAAGTTATATGCAGGCTACAGGCATAATGTCATGTTAGTTTTCAGTGCAAATGGTTTGGAATGAAAGCTCCTGATGCACAGTTTTAAATCGGAACTGGCTGTCTGAATAGTGGTAAAGGATACATACATAATTACCTGCCATTCTTGTAGAATAAATAAGCCACAATATTTATAGTAATTCTCCAAACCTCTCCCAAGTCACTTAACAAATTTAATATTTCAACCAGTCTGCAAGAGGATCACATATCAGTGCAGAAAGGTTAATTATGTGGTATGGTTCCATGCTCTGAGTAATGATCACATTTTGTAAGTAAATGTAATCGATTCATATTTGGCCAAAGAATGTTCCTGAATACAGGTATTATTCTCTGAAAGAAAAATGCATTCTGTTGTAAATCCATGAGCAACTTTTACCTCTGCGTTCTATCTAAAAATCAATAATCTCATTAAAAAAACAAATTTAAGTTGCAAAAATTTCAGGTTGGCCATGAAGCCAAGTGAAATTCAAGTGATTTTATTTAAAACCATTTGCTATTTATCTGCTTTGTACAACTGGCCCCACAATTGAAATTCAATTATTTTTGGAATATCCCAAGACCAAGTTCATTAACTTAAATTTTATGCCAATATTTTTTTATTGTATTCTTTAATAAATGGTCGAGTATCATGTAACTTTTTTTTTGAGGATTTTCGATAATTACTTTAGTCAAAGAAATGTAAACAGATTAAAAGAGAGTGTTTCTCAAATAAGCAAAGTTATGCAAAATAAAAGACCTCAGTGGAAAAAAAATACATCTTCATAAAGGCAGAGAGTGCCCCTACAAACTACAAGGTAACTCCACAGGAAAGCACCATTACTCATAGGTACTTCAGCACAGAATTCCACCTGGACTTGCAATAATTCATTCTGTTTTGTTTACTTTTATTTACAGGCTGCCTCAGCCATAACCATTCATTTCAGAGTGCGGATAATGGAACAGTTGCACACAGACACAGTCAGTGGTAGTAGTTACCCACCACCGGTATCAACTTAAAAGATTAAACCCCAAAAATAACTACTGGTGACATTAGTGAACAAATGCTTAATGCGTCAGTACAACATTTTGTGTGTGCTATTTTAATGCAGATGTTAACCAGCTGGTTTGAAGACAGGCTTTATAAATTTCTTTTCAGCCTCATTTCATAATTACACACATTTTATTGCACATTTACATGTTTCATAAAAGTATTATAAATAAAATGATGGCCCTGCTGACTTCACACTGACCAAAGTAAAAATAATGGTATGTTTAGTGCATTACATGAACACAATGCAAGAGAGGATCACCATGAATAGTACACAGAGCTTCTTTCCAGACTAGGTCATTGTACTTTTATTTCCAAAATGGATTCCAATTACTTCATGGCAAGGTGAAGATGTCATTCGTGTTGCAATCAGTTGTTGCCAAAATGTTATACAAGCTTGTATTGAAATGACTGAACAGGTTTTTCTAGTTATGCCATTTAAAAATATTGCAATACAGTAAGAAATTGTATATCCATTAGACCTTGTAATTATACTGGTTATTGTAATTATACGGAATACAACACTAGTTTCAGCATTTACTCACCACACCCTTTAACTGCCCTTTACAATAATTAAAATTCTAATCCCTAAAAATGCAAAGCATTGTTCCCTGATAACTCGGGGAGTTTATCCAGGCAGTAGATGAGCCAGACACTCAAACAAGTTTCCAGTTTTGATCCATGGTCTGTGGTAAGTTAGCTGATCTCAGCCAAGTAGCATTAGGTACACAACAACTTCATCTTTATAGTGCCTTTAAAGTAATAAAACATCCCCAAGAACTTCACAGGCCAACAATTGATGACAGTTGGTGTGGGTGGGGGGGGGGGGGGGGGGGGGAGGAGAAAGAGAGATTAGATTAGGTAATCAAAGCCATGATCAGAGAGGTAGATTTTGATGAGACTTTTGAAGGAAAGGAAAGATAGCGAGGCAGTGACATTTGGGGAGAGTGTACCAGCGTGTGGGACCAAGGTGGCTGAAGGCTTCACCGTTGAAGGGGGAGCAGAGAGTGTAGGAATCCAAATGTCACTCCCAAAAGAGCAGTGGGTACACACTGGCACATGGGGCTCGAGAAGGCTGCAGAGAGAAGGAAGGAGTATGACCGTGAAGGCACTAGAACACATCAAGGATTTTGAACTTAATGCACTAGAGGACGGGCAGTCAATGGAGGTCACGGACAAGATGCAGACAACAGAGTTTTAGACAAGTTGTAGCTTATGAAGGATTAAAATAGGGAGGTCAGTGAAGAAAGCATTGGGAGTTATTGAGCTGAGAGACAATGAAGATGTGAATTAAGCATTTCAGTGGGAGTGAGGGAAGGGTGAAGGTAGGCAATGTTGCAGAGGTGGCAACGGGTAGTCTTTGTGATGTCTAGAATGTGGGATTTGAATGGCAGCTCAGGGTCAAGCAGGATATCGAAGTTCCACACCACTGGTTTCAGCCTGAGAAAACTGCCAGAGTGAAATGGACTAGTGTGTGGAACTTTTGGCAAGAACTGGATATGATGGCTTCAGTCTTGCCAAGTTTAGTTTAAGAAATAAAGTCAAGGGTGGTGACAGGGAGATAGAGCGGAGTTTTATCAGCAATCACGTGAAAACTGGTCCCATGCTTACAAATAATGCCAAAGCGCAGCACGTAGATGATGAAAAGGAGACCAAGGATGGAACCTTGCGGCAGACCCAAGTTGACTTCAGGAGATACTCTCACCGTGTTGGGACAAGTAGAAGTGTACCTTAAACCAGTGAAAACCGAAGGGTTTTAAACAGTGAGCAATGGGAGAAGTGGGCGGTGACAACACTTTCAAGAATACTACAAAGGAAAGTACGGTTGGCGACAGGGCTGTAGTTGGAGTTTGGCAAGACGGTATTCTTAAACAGGGACAAAACAGAGCCCAAGGAAAGAGGGCCAACTGACTTTGTTTGGCGAGTACTGGGTGAGGAGTTAGGTTTGGAAAGGATCAAAGGCACAGGAAGTGGTCGTTCAGAGATGAACCGGTAACGGTGGGGTGGATAAAAGAGAAAAAACTCCTCACAAGCTTCTCGCACTAGATGCTGGAGGTGAGGATGGGGAGAGGAAGAGGGAAGGACGAGGTGGTCTGTCATCAAGTAAAGGATTCTGGGGTGATCTGTACCTTCCAGGATGATCCGGGAGTAACAGGAGGATTTGGCTGTGGAGATCAGGGCATAATATTGCCCACGGTGATCCAGCCGGATCTGGTGATGAATGGCCCTGCCAAAACCTGTATCTTCAGTGTCCCCAGGTTTGGGGAAGGAGGAAATAAAAGAGGGAAAGCATGCTGGAAAGCCGTAGGCCATTCAGCCCCTCGAGCCATTCAATGAGATCATGACTGATCTGTATCCTAACTCTATCCACCCACCTTGGCTCCATATCTCTTAATACCTTTGACTAGCAAAAATCTCACTGATTTCAGATTTAATATTAACTGAGCTAGCATCTGCTGCTTTTTGTGGGCGAGCGTTCCACACCTCTACCACCCTTTGTGTGAAGAAGTGTTCCTCAACTTCTCTCCTGAATAGTCTGGTTATGTCCCCTTGTCCGAGACGCCCCCTCCAGCAGAAAAAGTTTCTCTATCTACCTCATCAATTCCTTTCAAAATCCAAAAACCTCAATCAAATCACCCCTTAACCTTCTATATTCCAGGGAATACAAGCCTATTTGATGTAATCGCTCTTCATAATTTATCCCATGGAGCCCAGTTAACATTCTGGTGAATCTGCGTTCCTTCCAAGACCAAGATATCCTTTAGAAGGTGCAGTGTCCAGAACTGTGCACAGTACTCCAGATGTGGTCGAGCCAGGGCTTTGTATAGCTGTAGCAAAACTTCCCTTTAGATTCTAGCCCTTTAGATTTAAAGGCTAACATTCCATCAGCCTTTTTGATCATTTTTTGTACCGGACTACTATATTTTAGTCATCTGCGACACTCACCTTCTAAACACAAATACAACACACAATTAGGGTAGAGTCTGGGTGAGACTTCATGGGCACAGGGATTCTATACAATAGGAA
The DNA here is from genome assembly GCF_052327205.1 of Somniosus microcephalus. Classification (NCBI taxonomy): domain Eukaryota; kingdom Metazoa; phylum Chordata; class Chondrichthyes; order Squaliformes; family Somniosidae; genus Somniosus; species Somniosus microcephalus. The sequence goes on along the minus strand of NC_140997.1, from coordinate 31,222,886 downwards.
TAGCAAATATTTACAGCTGGGCACATGGAGTATGATGGTAGAATGCAAAAGAACTTTTGCCTGTATTTTTGTGCGATTTAGCCAGTAAGTTTCAAAATCAGTCAATTTCAGAAACTCGAGTCTTGTACATTTTGTAGGTTATATGCTTTTGGGTAAATTAATGTGACCGTATAATTGTCTTCGAAATCCTAGGGAAGCCAATACTTCCTTTCTGTAGTAGGGAAAACAGGAAATAAGTCATTCATCCTAGGAGTGGAAAGAAAACACACCCTGGAAGGAATCACAGGGCAAATTCTCTCATCTAAATGTTTAATCTAACCATTTTTCAGTAATTCATGTTTAATTTCATAACAAAATGGTATTTATAGTAAAATACTATTTCCATTTCACCTTCATTGCAATTTTACCCAATGAAATAGGATAGAAGAAATGACAATGTTAAATATCTTTAACATTGTTAAGCAGCAAAAATATACTGGAAATGTTAAGTACATTCACTAAAGCCACATTGCATGCTTATGAAGATTAGGTAATAAACTATAATTATTTCCTTTGCAATCCTAGTTTTAACAAGTTAAAATATTTAAACAATTACTAATTTGATCATTTCAGTAATAATTACTCCAAATTGGGCTAAAATTGTGTGTCATCAGTGGGGCTGATATCACCGTAAGTTATCTCCCCACACAACCCTAAAAATCACCAAAGCAGAGGTAATTCTATAAAGAGTTTGATACACAACACAAACGTCAGCATTCCAGAGGTTGAATTTAAAAAGGATACTTCTAATACAGACTTCTCGCTTATCCTTACAGTGCAGCATAGAAGTGAATTTGACCATAGATTAAATCTGGTCCATGGAAAATGATTAGAATCATAGAATGATACACAGAAAAAGGAGGCCATTTGGCCCATTGTGCTTGTGCCGGTTCTGTGGTAGAGCTATCCAATTAGTCCCACTGGTTCAGGAACAACTGCTGTGCTGGTTATTAGGCCCGATGCAATTCTGTAAACAGTGTCTATTTATGTATGCAAATTAGCTTAGAATGAAGAACTACAACAGATAAATTACATTTTTGGCTTCTATATTTCAATTGTAAATTCAAACTAGCTGCATTACAGTAATAAAAGCAGGACGTTATGACCACTGAAGATTAGTATACTTATGCTAGAAATTCACACTAATTCCATTAGTACAGCAGGAAATTAAGGTTTTATGGAGCACTATTATTCACACATACACACAGGAACACACAATTATACACACACACAAGTAAACTGGGCAAGTTCCTTTGAAATTACCCTCTTAAATCCAATTTGCCGCAACCATAAATGTTAAGACAACCTGCATATTTCAACCTGCCTTAAATTTCCATTTTAAATGAAAATATTTACGCATAGACTTTCAAAATTTAACTCAGTAATTTCATGGCATTGAGCTACTTTGCACTGTAGTCAGGTCAGCTCGGTGTTACAGCTCAGTACGGTGAGGTGAAATTGTGCGACATGTTATTACAGCCAGACGGCGCTGATGTGTTTGTATGAAATTCTTGTTTGCTAGCTATTCTGTTGAACCACTCAAAATAAACAAGCTAACGCCCATTAACAGTCAGAGAAATTTCAGACAATTGCTTGAATGCTAATGTCACAAAGTAATTTCACTCCATTAGAGACGTAAGGCAGTCATCTCCAGCATGCACAGCACAACCTCCAGGCAGATGTCAAAAAGAGACAGTTGTGTTCAGCACTTTGGGGAAAAATTCCTCTGTTCACTATTTATAGTTAAATTGTAAATGTATTCTTATATACACTAGCACATAACCTGGAGCATTGCTTATGGTGAGTCAGGAGATATGTCATTTATAAGGAGGAATGTACATGATGGAATGCAGAATGTATTATTCTGGTACAGTAGTATGTTGGCTGAGTTAGGAATATAGTAATTGTGAAATAATTAGTGGATATGGAACCTGAAATCAAAACAATAAATTGAAAAAGAGTTTCAACACACAGGTATAAAGAATAAAAGGGAAGGATAGATTAATGAATGTAAAATGGATAAAATTGTATATAAAAATCTATATATATAAAGCGGCTCTTATGTCTGTCTGTCCCGATGTCTGTCTGTCTGTCTGTCCGTTCTCTATACGTTTGAAAGTTACAGAGCGTACCGACGCGCGCGTCGCCTCAAAAGAAAGCTTGCGAGTCCGGACCGGTCATAGGCGTATTTACGTTTCGGCCGCACAAAAATCCCGCCCGCGGTATCCGAAAAACGTTCAGCCTTCCGCTCATTAGCATCTCATTAGCGACCGTGTGACGTCGAGGTCGACCAATCGGACGGCGGGTTCCTTCCTACAGTTGAGTGTCTCGACAATTGACCAATCCTACGCTTCGGTGACCTGACCGGTCGACCAATCGGTGCGTGTGTGGGCGGGCCTTATCCTTCTGAACCGAGGTGAGTGGCCGCCATCTTGATTTTTCACGATTTTTTCCCCACACTTTCAGTGTGTTAGGGAAGTAAGGTAAATATTTGAATTGTGTGTTAGGGAATTAATTAACAATTTATTTGAGTTTTATATTGTGTTTAGCAACCCCCCCCCCTCCTCCTCACCCTCGCGCAGGGGGGACTCGGGGCCTGAAGCTCAAAAAATGTCTCTCTCTCTCTCTTTCTTCCCTCTCTCTCCTTCTCCTCTTCCCTCTCTCTCCTTCTCCTCTTCCCTCTCTCTCCTTCTCCTCTTCCCTCTCTGTCTCTCTCTACTTACCCCTCTCAGGTTTCACGGTGCCGCGGACGGAGCGCGGGCGGGCCGCCCGAAGTTTCCCGCTCGCTAACGGCCGCCAAGCCGCCCTTGCCTGCTCCCCGCGGGCCGCCTCGCGCCGCCCGCACATGCGCCGCCCGCCCGCAGCGGCCGTCCATCAGCCGCGCGATACGCGGGGGACCTCAGCTCCGGTCCGTCCCGGCCTCAGAACCCGACCGCGCCTTAAGCGCTAGGCCCTGCACGGCCGCTATCGCAACGGCACCGGACCTCAGGCGCTAGGCAGGGGGAGGGGCCGGAGAGAGGGACAGAGGGGAGTGGGGGAGCGGAGGGGGTGGGGGAGGGTAGGGTAGGTGTGGGGGAGGGGAGACAGGGGAGGGGAGGGAGGGAGAGGAGGGGAGGGGAGGGGAGGGGAGGGAAAGAGGGGAGGGGAGGGAGGGATAGGACAGGGAGAGGACATGACGGGGAGGGGGGACACACACAGGCAGGGAGACCAAGCGCCCCAAAATTGCCCTCGCAACGCGGGGCTCCCCAGCTAGTATATTTATATATAGAGCGCATGCCTTCCAGATCCCTATCCATCTCTCCTGCAATTCCCTATTTGAATCCCTCCCAAAACAGACCTAGCCAAAAGTCATGAATGATATTTTCTGTGACTGATTATGACGCAGTATCCTTGGCACCATCCGTAAACAAGGGGTCAGCTTCCACAAGCTGACCAATGTTCCGTTTAATTTTTTTGGGGTGGGCGGCTCCTTTAAGGGGCTGTGCGGCCCATTCAAAATACCGCACGTGCAGTTTTTCCCCATTTAAAAGCTGGTGAGCCAGCTGCGCGGGAGCTCCAGCTAGCGCACGTTGCTGACGACACCCAGCTCTAACTCTCCATCACCTCTGTCTCCCCTCCATTGCCTATGCGATCAGATTGTTTGTCCGACATCCAGTCTTGGATGAACTGCAGTTTTCGCCAGTTTATCAGAAGATTTTCATTGTCGATGGGGGCGGGGCATGGGGGTTCTGGCAGGGGCCGAAGACAGAGTCAAGTTGAACTAGGCCATTTACAACCTGTTATATTCAACCCCAAAGCGGGGTTTCCAAACCCATACCCTCACAATCACAAAGATCACATCCTTCCACCTCTAACACAGCCTGCCTCGGCCCCTACCTCAGCCCAATAGCCACTGAAACCCTCATCCATATCTGTCATCTCCAAACCCGATTACCCCAATACTCATCCTAGCTGCCCCTCACCCCCATCCTTCACCCTCCATAAACCTCAACTCATCTAAAACTCTACTGCCTGTATCCTAACCAGCCCAGAGTCCTACTCGTCCATCACCACATCTTAGTTGACCTACATTAGGTCCCAGTTTCCCAATGCCACAAATTTTAAATCCTCCATAGCCTCCCCCTAACCTGCTCCTGCCCTACAATCCACCTCAGAACTCTGTTCTTCGGGCTTCAGCTTCTTGTACGTCCCTCCTCCCTTTGTCTCACCACTGGCATCCATGCCATCAGCTGCCTTGTCCTCATGCTCTGGAACTCTTCCCCCTAAAACCCTCTGCCTCTTGGGGGATGGGGTGGATACAGGTGTTTGGAAGCAGTGAGGAGTAGGCCTTGGAGCCTGCTAGCATTGGGGTTAGAATCCCCGAGTGCCATAGCATTGAATTGGGGAGGGGAGAAGGGAAAGAGAAGGTCTAAAGTTGCTGACTGTATCCAGGCATTAAAGTATTTTAAACGTTTTTCCATTTGGGTTGACAGCTAGTGGCCAAGCATAGTCTTGGGAGGGTGTGAATGACGGCCAGAGGCTAGTTGAGAAGGAGCCGATGGCCAAGAACAGGTGAGCCGAGATGGCAGGGAAGTATGGGTGGGTACATGCCAGGAGACCGATATCCACGAGCAGATCACATTTCACATGCACTGTGCGTATGTGTGTGTGTCTGTATTCGATAACATTCCTTTCTGGAAGGAAAGAAATTGGTTGCTATATGCAAAATTTTTAATATATTATTTAGGGGTTTACAATTTTACTACAAATGTGAAGGGGAAATCTTTCCTGTTTTTGGGTGCTATAACAGTCAACGGTCAGCCCAACTGCTAGAACAGCATACAGAAACTGAACAAGCAAATGTGTTTACCCGAAGGGATGTAATCATCACATTCTCTTCCCTTTCACAATTCGGAAAGCAGGGATGATTTTCACACATTCTTTAAAAAAACACACATTATCCTTATTCATATTCAGTCTTTATAAATGTATCCTTTTCCTGTTGTGTTCTTCCATTTCCTGTCTAACGTCTGGATTTTGTATCTGGCGTCTCTGGGGCTGATTTTCCTGACATCTGCTCCAAGGAAATGCACGTTTCCCCAGGTTCAAGAGGTCAGGAAAAAAGAGAGACATAGACCAATTCATCGGGTCTCTGCGCCTTTAGATTGCCCTGGGGTCGGGCAGGGGGGCAGAGCTGGGCCCGCACCCACAGTACGCACATGGCCTCACAGCCACGTAAATGAGGCGAGATGGATGTTTCCTGCATTACAACAGTAACTGCTCTTCAAAAGTACCTCATTGGCTGTACAGCACGTTGGGATGTCACGAGGTTGTGAAAGGTGCTATATAACCGCAAGTCTTTCTTGTTTTTCCATTGCCGCCTCAATTTCCTGTTGCAATGCTCCGAGCGCTGTAGTGCAAGGACACCCAGTGGAACACAACGCTATAGGCTGCTCTAGGGTCCCTAATGACCTGAGGTTCGACAGACAGGTGTCCTGGGGGCAGGCCAAAGACATCTGGCCATGTGTTTCTTTTTCATTTAAACAGCCCGCTAGGATGTTTGGATGCTATAGGAGCTTGCTAGCTGCTGCTGCTGAAGATCAGAAACCAGAAAGACCCGAGAGGCTCCGCTCAAGTGTGCGCCCATTCTCAGACACAAGGCCAAGCTGGGAGTGCACAAGACAGGAAAATTGCCCCATTCTCTCTACATACATTATATATCTAACCACAAATAAACTACCTGACACACAACCAATTTTCTACTTCGCTGTTATTTGTGGCAGTTTGCTTTCATTACAAAAGACCGGGCTGCTGCCAGTCCCTTCCTGCAAAGACAAAATCAAGGCAAAAAACACCTGTAGCCTTGTGGTTATGGTACTGGGCTAGTAACCCAGAGATCATGAGGTCAAATTCACCCCACATGGAAAGTTGTGAAATCAATTTAATAAATCTGGTCATTTGTGGACCGATACCAGATAACGTTGTAAAAAACACAACTGGCTCACATCCTTCTGGGAAGGAACCTGGTATCCCTACCTGGTCTGGCCTACATGTGAGTGACTGTTAATGCCCTTGGGGCAACAATGGGCAATAAATACCGTCTTCCCACTGTTGCTATCAACCCAAGAACAAATAAATAGACACACACTGAAGTCAGAAAGCTGACAGTCCACTCTGGAACTTGAGCATATAACCTAGGTTAAACAGTTCAGTACAGTACAAAGATTCCAACTGTCCAGGCCCAAAAGTGCCACTTTTCCTGTCCTGGACATTTAACATGGCCAGGGGACACCCTGATACAGGCCTGTCAACTATTCTAAGAAAAGCAGAGCATGCTCCTGGTGTCCTGGCCAATATCCTTCCCTCAACCATAAATAGATTAACTGGTCAATCATCTCAAAATTGCTGCTGGCTACAAAGCAAGGGTGAGTATACTTTAAAAAGTAATTCATTGCAAGTAGAAAGTTTTGGGACATCCAGAAAGAAAAGAACTGAAGAAAAAAACCTGCATTTATACAACGCCTGTCATAATCTCAGGACGTCCCAAAGCTCTTCACAGCCAATTAAATGCTTTTATAAAGTGTAGTCACTGTTGTAATGTAGGGAAACTTGGCAGTCAATTTGAGCACAGCAAGGTTCCACCAACAGCAATGACTAGATAATTTGTTTTAGTGATGTTGGTTGAGGGATAAATATTGGGCAGGAAACTGGGAAAACTCCCTGCTCTTCTTCGAATAGTGCAATAGCACCTTTTATGTCCACCTTAAGAGGGCAGATGGGACCTCCATTTAACATCTCACCTGAAAGACGGCATCTCCGACGGTGCAGCTCTCTGGCAGTACTGCACTGAAGTGTCAGCCTGGATTAGGTGCTCAAGTCTCTGGAGTGAGATCTGAATCCACGACCTTCCAACTCAGAGGCGAGAGCGCTACCACTGAGCCAAGGCCGACACCGGCAAGACACAAGGTGCCACATAAATAAAAATATTCTCTCTCTTATTATGTACATCTCCCTAAAACATGGTGCTCACTTGCTGTATTCAGTGCCAGGCACAGAAAGCAAATAACTTTATTGCATAGAGGTTGTGTTGATCACACTGTATGGAGGCAGTATTAAATTGCTACGCAGCAATTGTGCAACCGACCTTTCTGGGAAAAGCCCCATGTATTACAATTTACATATAAAAAGAAAAAAATTTACATATGCATCAAAAGGATTACAAAATAGGTTTTGTGGGCTCATAGCAGTACCCAGGAGGTGGTTCATAGTCATGATAAGATCTAAATGTCCAAACTGTTTCTTTCCATGCACCACTCACACATGGACAGTGTATAAAAATAAATATTTACTAACATTAGGAGCTTGCTTAGGATCGCTCAGGTTTTCTTACCCGTGTAAAATCTTATTGGTATTTTGGATCCATTTTATTCTCTCCTCGGGCAAAATCTCAAAATTTACCAGCAGTTAAACTCAGTTAGGGGTCATGAGTTGGCCTGTTGCCTCTCAACTTGCTGGTGGATGAGATTTTTAAATATGGTGCTGTGGATTGAATGATGTTCTTTCATTGGTTGGTTTCCACCGCTGAAACTTTTCCATCAGTCAGAACAGTGATGCATTTCAAATCACGAACCCGTATTTAAAAATCCAATACTTATAACTAGAAATGAGGAACTAGTGCTTTTCAAACAAGGTAATCAGACTTTGTGGGCAATAGTTTGGACACCCTGCTCTATTCAAATAGATTGATTAGCTTTTTAAAAAAAAAAAAAAATCTATAATGACAAACCGATTAAGTCTCATTAAATAAGGCACGTGGGGAAAAAAGGTATAAATTAGCTTACGTGGTAGTTCCAGCAGAGATCCAGTGTTAATTATACACAAAAGAGCACCTCACCTCATCAATTTCCTTGATCCACCGGTCAATCCCATCAAAGGACCATCTATTAGTGATGTCATAAACCAAGAGTATACCCTGAGAAACAAAACAAAACTATTTTCATTAATAACTCCATTAATTACACAGCTTTTCAAAGAACAGAGGGAAATGCATCAAGATAAAGGAGGTTCAGTCACAACACCATCAGTGAACCAAAGTTGTAGTTAATAACTTCCTGAATTTACATTAGCAATAGGAATTAAGGAAAACGCAAGGCTACCATAACAGGTTCCAAGACAGCAATGGGAAGTCAAAGCAATGCTACTGTGCAATTCTATACAAGCTACTACTTATAATAAATACTTGCATTCATATAGGCCCTTCATGTCAGACTCTCAGTGTAGTACACTATTAGATTTTGAAGTACAGTGACTGTTGTTGTGTAGACAATTTAAATCAAGGGGCTCCAATGACACAAGGCTCCAATGACACAAGGCTGCATAAGCCATGAACAACAGAACCACAAGATTAAATTACAGGCTTGAATTTCCACCACCTTGTATTTTAGAATGTTGGTATTATTTTGGAGTTGAATCAGCAAGTAGCACCTGCCATACTGTTGTAACGTTGCTATAAGGATGTGAAGAAAGCATTAGTGGCAGATTAAATTATCACGAAGACTTACACAGAATAGCAGAACAAATGGATAGGTTATCCAACAACAACTTGCATTTATATAGCAACTTTACCAAAAAGTCCCAAGGCACTTAAATTTTTTATGAACAGCTGTGTGGTGGGTGCATCGAGCTGAACAACGTGCATTGATACAACTCGCGTGTAAAAAATCTCTCAAAGCAAAGAACGAATGAGACTGAAAGGCACAAAAATTATTTGCTATTTTGAATAGAATTCCACAGGGCAGGGGAGAACTTGCTGAAAAATTGGCTTCGGACGGTGCAATCAACTATTATCTATGCCAATGATAAAATCATGGGGTCTCCTAGATTCCCCACACCAAGTTCCTGATCTTACCTCTACCATTAGAATGAAGTGCAAATTGAAGACAGACATGCAACAGGGAGAGCGGGCTCAAGCTTTTTTTTTTTAATTCGTTTATCGAATGTGGGCATTGCTGGCAAGGCCAGCATTTATTGCCCATTCCCTAATTTCCCGCGAGAAGGTGGTGGTGAGCCGCCGCCTTGAACCGCTGCAGTCCGCACGGTGAAGGTACTCCCACAGTGCTGTTAGGGAGGGAGTTCCAGGATTTTGACCCTGCGACGATGAAGGATCGGCGATATACTTCTAAGTCAGGATGGTGTGTGACTTGGAGGAGAACTTGGAGGCGGTGGTGTTCCCATGCGTCTGCTGCCCTTGTCCTTGTAGGTGGAAGAGGTCGCGGGATTGGGAGGTGCTGCTGAAGAAGTCTTGGCGAGTTGCTGCAGTGCATCTTGTAGATGGTACACACTGTAGTGACGGTACGCCAATGGTGGATGGAGTGAATGTTTAAGGTGGTGGATGGGGTGCCAATCAAGCGGGCGGCTTTGTCCTGGATGGTGTCGAGCTTCTTGAGTCTTGTTGGAGCTGCACTCATCCAGGCAAGTGGAGAGTATTCCATTACACTCCTGACTTGTGCCTTGTAGATGGTGGAAAGGCTTTGGGGAGTCAGGAGGAGAGACACTCACCGCAGAATACCCAGCCTCTGACCTGCTCTTGTTGCCACAGTATTTGTGTGGTTGGTCCAGTGTAATGAAATCTGTTTGTCTTGCCTGTATTCGTTTTGCTCTCATGTATATTACCCTCCCCCACACGGTGTATAGTTTCACTTCCTCTTTCCTGACTCATTCCTGCGAGCCAGTCAGTGTGTTGAGATGTTAGCTCTGATCTTAGTGATTAAAAGCCAACTTGTTAAAGTTTATAACTTCTAGTTTTGTGGTTATTGAAGGCACATCATCCAGTTAAGTTTCTGGTCAATGGTGACCCCCAGGATGTTGATGGTGGGGATTCGGCGATGGTAATGCCGTTGAATGTCAAGGGCAGGTGGTTAGACCCTCACTTGTTGGAGATAGCCGTTCCCTGGCACTTCTGTGGCACAAATGTTACCTGCCACTTACCAGCCCAAGCCTGAACGTCGTCCAGGTCTTGTTGCATGCGGGCATGGACTGCTTCATTATCTGAGGAGTTGTGAATGGCGCTGAACACTATGCAATCATCAGCGAACATCCCCATTTCTGACATTATGTTGAAGGGAAAGTCATTGATGAAGCAATTGAAGATGGTTGGGCCTAGGACACTGCCCTGAGGAACTCCTGCAGCGATGTCCTGGGGCTGTGATGATTGACCTTCAACCACCACAACCATCTTCCTTTGTGTTAGGTATGACTCTAGCCAGTTGAGCGTTTTCCCCCCCTGATTCCCATTGACTTCCGTTTTACTGGGGCTCTTTGATGCCACACTCGGTCAAATGCTGCCTTGATGTCAAGGGCAGTCACTCTCACCTCACCTCTGGAATTCAGCTCCTTTGTCCATGTTTGGACCAAGGTTGTAATGAGGTCGGGAGCCAAGTGGTCTTGGCGGAACCCAAACTGGGCATCCGTGAGCAGGTTATTGGTGAGTAAGTGCCGCTTGATAGCACTGTCGATGACACCTTCCATCACTTTGCTGATGATTGACGGTAGACTGATGAGGCGGTAACTGGCTGGGTTGGATTTGTCCTGCTTTTTGTGGACAGGAGATACCTGGGCAGTTTTCCACATTGTCGGATAGATGCCATTGTTGTAGCTGTACTGGAACAGCTTGGCTAGAGGCGAGCCTAGTCCTGGAGCACATGTCTTCAGCACGATAGCCGGGATGTTGTCGGGGCCCATAGCCTTTGCTGTATTCAGTGCACTCAGCCGTTTCTTGATATCACGTGGAGTGAATCGAATTGACTTAAGACTAGCTTCTGTGATGGTGGGGACCTCAGGAGTAGGTCGATATGGATCATCCACTCGGCACTTCTGGCTGAAGGTGGTTGCAAATGCATCAGCCCTGTCTTTTGCATTCACGTGCTGGGCTCCACCATCATTGAAGATGGGGATATTCATGGAGCCTCCTCCTCCCGTTAGTTGCTTAATTGTCCACCACCATTCACGACTGGATGTGGTAGGACTGCAGAGCTTTGATCTGATCCATTGATTGTGGGATCGCTTAGCCCTGTCTATAGCATGCTGCTTCTGCTTTTTAGCATGCATGTAGTCCTGTGTTGCAGCTTCCCCAGGTTGGCACCTCATTTTTAGGTATGCTCCTGGCATGCTCTTCTACACTCCTTATTGAACCAGGGTTGGTCCCCTGGCTTGATGGTAATGGTAGAGAGGGATATGCCAGGCCATGAGGTTACAGATTGTGGTGGAATACAATTCAGCTGCTGCTGATGGCCCACAACACCTCATGAATGCTCAGTTTTGAGCTGCTAGACCTGCTCTGAATCTATCCCATTTAGCACGGTGGTAGTGCCACACAACACGATGGGAGGGTTTCCTCAGTGTGAAGACGGGACTTCGTCGCCACAGTGACTGCACGGTGGTCACTGCTACCAATACTGTCATGGACAGATGCATCTGCGACAGGTGGATTGATCAAGTAGGTTTTTCCCCTCATATTGGTTCTCTCACCACCTGTCGCAGGCCCAGACTGGCAGTTATATCCTTCAGGACTCAGCCAGCTCGGTCAGTAGTGGTGCTACCGAGCCACTCTTGGTGATGGACATTGAAGTCCCCCACCCAGAGTACATTCTGTGCCCTTGCTACTCTCAGTGCTTCTGCCACGTGCTGTTCAACATGGAGGAGTACTGATTCATCAACTGAGGGAGGGCGGTAGGTGGTAATCAGCAGGAGGTTTCCTTGCCCATGCTTGACCTGAAGCCATGAGACTTCATGGAGTCCGGAGACAATGTTGAGGACTCCCAGGTCCATTCCTTCCTGACTGTATACCACTGTGCCGCCATCCCTGGTGGGTCTGTCCTGTCGGTGGGACAGGACATACCCAGGGATAGTGATGGAGGAGTTTGGGACATTGGCTGAAAGGTATGATTCTGTGAGTGTGACTATGTCAGGCTGTTGCTTGACTAGTCTGTGCGACAGCTCTCCCAATTTTGGCACAAGTCCCCAGATGTTGGTGAGGAGGACTTTGCCGAGTCGACTGGGCTGGGTGTGCCGTTGCGGTGTCCGTAGCCGGTGCCGAGGTCGATGCCAGGTGGTCATTCTTATTATTGTGTTTCGTAGCGGTTTGTTACAACGGAGTGGCTTGCTCGGCCATTTCAGAGGGCAGTTAAGAGCCAACCACATTGCTGTGGGTCTGGAGTCACATATAGGCCAGACCAGGTAAGGATGGCAGATTTCCTTCCCTCAAAAGGACATTAGTGAACCAGATGGGGTTTTTACGACAATCTGATAGTTTCATGGTTACCATTACTGTACTAGTAATTATTCCAGATTTATTTAGTTACCTGAATTTAAATTTCCCAGCTGGATTTGAACTCACGTCTCTGGATCATTAGTCCAGGCTTCTGGATTACTAGCCCAGTGACATTACCACTACACTACCGTTCTGTGCAGCTATCGCAGCTCTCTCACATTAAAAACAAACCTACACAATTTGATGCTGCGCAGCAAGAGTGTAAACTCCAATAGCAAAATTCAAACAGAAGAAATTAAACAACAAAAAACAAAGGTTGTGGGCTAGAAAGTTCAACCATTGATAGTGAAGGGTAATCAACAGCTTGGTCAAAGGTGGGTTTTAAGGAAGATCTTAAAAGGAGGAGGCAGTGAGTCAAAAGATGTTTAAGGAGGGAATTCCACAGCATAGGGCCTAGTCGACTGAAGACACAGCCGCCAATGGTGAGGCATAGGGAGTGGTGGAAGCACAAGGCGCCAGAGTAAGAGTTCTCGGAGGGTTCTAAGGCTGGAAGAGGTTACAGAGATTGGGGGGGGGGGGGGGGGGGCGGGAGGAGGGGTGGTGAGGTCATGAAGGGATTTAAACACAAGGACGTGAATTATAAATTAAAGGCATTGGCAGACTGAGAGCCAATGTAGATGAGAGAGCCCAGGGTGATGGGCGAGACTTGGTGTGGGAGAGTATACGGGCAGCAGAATGTTGGACGAGCTGACGTTTATGGAGGGTGGAGGATGGCCAGCAGAACAGTGGAGTTGGAATAATTGAGTCTGGAGTTGACAAAGGGATGGATGAGGGTTTCAGCAACACATGATCTAAGGCAGTGGCAAAGATGGCGACGTTATGGAGGTGGAAGTAGGCAGTCTTTGCGATGGAAAGGATATGGGGCTGGGTCCCAGCTTGGGTCAAATCGGATGCAGAGAGGCCCTAAACAGTCTGGTTCAACCGGAGAGAGTGGCCAGGAATGGGGATGGAATCAGTGGCAAGAGTATGAAGATTGCAGCTTAGGCCGAAGACAATGGCTTTGGTTTTCCCAATGGATCAGCCTTGGCTCAGGGGTAGCACTCCGAATCAGAAGTTTGTGGGTTCAAGCTCCACTCCAGAGACTTGAGCATATAATCCAGACCAACGACCCTGTGCAGTACTGTGGAACTGTTGCATTGTTGTATGTGTCTTTTGGATGAGCCATTAAACTGAGGTCCCATCTGCCTCTCAGTGGATGTAACCCATGGCACTTTTGGAAGAAGAGCAGGGGAGTTCTTCTGGTGCCCTGGCCAACATTTCTCTCCCAACACACATCACTAAAACAGATTATCTGATCATGCATCTCACTGCTGTTCATGGGAGCTTGCTGTGCGCAAATCGGTCCTGCTTCTCCATACATTACAACAGTTACTACATTTCATAAGTACTTCATTGGCTTTAAAATGCCTTGGGACATCCTGAGGTTGTGAAAGATGTTATATAAATGCAAGTCCTCTTCTTTCCTTTAACTGGAGGAAATTACAACTCATTTAGGATTGGCTATTGGACCAGCAGTCTGACAACAGAGGCAGTGGAGAGGTTGAATGAAGTGGTGGAGAGTCAGTGTACATGTGAAACCTGACCTAATGACCAACTTTCTTTTCTAATAAAAGATTTTCACATTTATTGGAAACTCCACACTGAACTCCACTGCCACCTCCCCCATCAGTGTAATCAACATTGTCTGTTTCTGTGGTCTTCTCTCCAAGACACAAATTTTTTGAATTTCCTGCACCCAGGAGTGGTAAAGCCTACCCTTGGATGGAAAAAGGCTGCTCTCTTAGTGATGCAGAACAATCAATGAGGGAGTAGTCCTTTTCAATTTACCTGGCTTGAGAAGTTGGAGCCAACAGCATAAAAATGCTTTTGAATAAGAGTATGAATTTTTGCACAAGTGTGCAACTTTACTGGGACTTTAGATCCAGATAGGTTCACTGGCTGGATCTAGCCGGCCTGAGACACCTTTTCTATATTATGTAACTACCGTAACTTCGTTTTTGATATGCAAGTGTAATCAACTGTGGATAAAAATTGTATCACTGCTGCACTTTACAGAGGAGGCAACCACCCGGAATGACAAATGGCTGGCAATCAACAGGGAAATATACCAATTTCACACAGTTCAATTACAAACATTAAACCAAGAAAACTGAATAAACAGAGATAAACTATAGTAGCAACATACCATTGACGAGCATTTAAAGTAAACATTCTCGTTTAAAATTAGTATTAATTTTTGTAGCTACTTGTTATTTTACGGAAGCAGGATTATAGAAACATAGAAGATAGGAGGAGTAGGCCATTCGGCCCCTCGAGCCTGCTCCGCCATTCAATGAGATCAAGGCTGATCATCCAAACTCAGTACCCTGTCCCTGCCTTCTCCCCATATCCCTTTAGCCTTAAGAAATATATCCAACTCCTTCTTTAATATATTTAATGAATTGGCCTCCACTGCCTTCTGTGGTAGAGAATTCCACAGGTTAACCACTCTCTGGGTGAAGAAATTCCTTCTCATCTCTGTCCTAAATGGCTTACCCCTTATCCTTAGACTGTGACCCCTGGTTCTGGACTCCCTGGCCATCGGGAACATCCTTCCTGCATCCAGTCTGTCTAGTCCTGTTAGAATTTTATAAGTTTCAATGAGATCCCCTCTCATTCTTCTAAACTCCAGCGAGTATAAGCCCAATCGACCCAATCTCTCCTCATACGTCATTCCTGCCATCCCAGGTATCAGTCTGTTGAATCTTCGCTGCACTCCCTCCATGGCAAGAACATCCGTCCTCAGATAAGGCGACCAAAACTGCACACAATACTCAAGGTGTGGTCTCACCAAGGCCCTGTACAACTGCAGCAAGACATCATTGTTCTTGTACTCGAACCCTCTCGCTGCGAAGACCAACATACCATTTGCCTTCTTAACCGCCTGCTGCACCTGCATGCTTGCCTTCAGCGACTGGTGCACAAGGACACCCAGGTCTCGTTGCACTTCCCCTTCTCCCAATCTATTGCCGTTCAGATAATAATCTGCCTTCCTGTTTTTGCCACCAAGGTGGATAACCTCGCATTTATCCACATTATACTGCATCTGCCATGCTTCTGCCCAATCACCCAACCTGTCCAAATCATACTGGAGTTTCTCGGCATTCTCCTCACAGCACACATGCCCACCCAGCATTGTGTCATTTGCAAACTTGGAGATATTACATCTAGTTCTCTCATCTAGATCATTTATATATATTGTGAATAGCTGGGGTCCTAGGACCGATCCCTGCGGTACCCCACTAGTCACTGCCTGCCACTCGGAAAAAGACCCATTTATTCCAACTCTTTGCTTCCCGTCTACCAACCAGTTCTAATCCAAGTCAGTACCTTGCCCCCAATCCCATGTGCCTTAACTTTACACGCTAATCTCTTAAACATAGAAGATAGGAGCAGGAGTAGGCCATTCGGCCCTTCGAGCCTGCTCCGCCATTCAATGAGATCATGGCTGATCATCCAAATTCAGTACCCTGTCCCTGCCTTCTCCCCATATCCCTTGATCCCTTTAGCCTTAAGAAATATATCCAACTCTTTCTTGAATATATTTAATGAACTGACCTCCACCACCCTCTGTGGCAGAGAATTCCACAGGTTCACCACTCTCTAGGTGAAGAAATTCCTCCTCATTTCAGTCCTAAATGGCTTACCCCTTATCCTTAGACTATGACCCCTGGTTCTGGACTCCCCGGCCATCAGAAACATCCTTCCTGCATCTAGTCTGTCCAGGCCTGACAGAATTTTATAGGTTTCGATGAGATCCCCTCTCAATCTTCTAAACTCCAGTGAGTATAAGCCCAATCGACACAATCTCTCCTCATACGTCATTCCTGCCATCCCAGGTATCAGCCTGGTGAATCTTCGCTGCACTCCCTCCATGGCAATAATGTCCTTCCTCAGGTAAGGCGACCAAAACTGCACACAATACTCCAGATGTGGTCTCACCAAGGCCCTGTACAACTGTAGCAAGACATCCTTGTTCTTGTACTCGAACCCTCTTGCTACGAAGGCCAACATACCATTTGCCTTCTTAACTGCCTGCTGCACCTGCATGCTTACCTTCAGCGACTGGTGCACAAGAACACCCAGGTCTCTTTGCACTTCCCCTTCTCCCAATCTATCACCATTCAAATAATAATCTGCCTTCCTGTTTTTGCCACCAAAGTGGATAACCTCACATCTTATGCGGGACCTTATCGAAAGCCTTCTGAAAGTCCAAATACACCACATCCACTGGTTCTCCCTTATCTATTCTACCAGTTACATCCTCAAAAAATTCTAGTAGATTAGTCAAGCATGATTTACCTTTTGTGAATCCATGTTGACTTTGTCCGATCCTGTCACTGTTTTCCAAGTGCTCTGCTATTACATCTTTTATAATGGACTCTAGCATTTTCCCCACTACCGATGTCAGGCTCACCGGTCTATAATTCCCCGTTTTCTCTCTACCACCTTTTTTGAATAGTGGGGTAACATTAGCTACCCTCCGATCCATGGGAACCATTAGAGTCTATAGAATTTTGGAAGATGACCGGCAATGTAGCTACTATTCCTAGGGCCACTTCCTTAAGTGCCCTAGGATGTAGATTGTCAGGCCCTGGGGATTTATCGGCCTTCAATCCCATCAATTTCCCTAGAAATACCGATTTCTTTCAGTTCCTCCCTCTCGTTAGACCCTATGTTCCCCGACATCTCTGGGAGGTTATTTGTGTCCTCCTTTGTGAAGACAGAACCAAAGTATGTATTTAATTGGTCTGCCATTTCTTTGTTCCCCATTATAAATTCCCCTGATTCTGACTGCAAGGGACCTATGCTTGACTTCACCAATCCTTTTCTCTTCAAATATCTATAAAAGCTTTTAGAGTCAGTTTTTATGTTCCCTGCAAGCTTACTCTCAGTCTATTTTCCCCCTCTTAATTAATCCCTTTGTCCTCCTTTGCTGAATCCTAAACTGCTCCCAATCCTCAGGTTTACTGCTTTTTCTGGCCAATTTATATGCCTTCTCCTTGGATCTTATGCTATCCCTAATTTCCCTTGTTAGCCACGGTTGAGTCACCTTTTTTGTTTCATTTTTATGCCAAACAGGGATGAACAAATTCTGTAGTTCATCCATGCGATCTTTGAATGTTTGCCATTGCCTATCCACTGTCAACCCTTTGAGTGACATTCCCCAATCAATCCTACCCAACTCGCGCCTCATACCATCGTAGTTTCCTTTATTCAAATTCAGGACCCTAGTCTCTGAGTCAACTACTTCACTCTCCATCTTAATGAAGAATTCAATCATATGATCGCTCCGACCCAAGGGGCCTCGCACAACAAGATTGCTAATTAATCCTTTCTCATTACATAATACCCAGTCTAAGATGGCCTGATCTCTAGTTGGTTCCTCGACATATTGGTCCAGGAAACCATCCCGTATACACTCCAGGAATTCCTCCTCCACAGTATTGTTACTAATTTGGTTAGCCCAATCTATATGTAGATTAAAGTCACCCATGATAACTGCTGTGCCCTTATTGCACGCCTCTCTAATTTCCCGTTTAATGCCATCCCCAACCTCCACATTACTGTTTGGAGGTCTGTATACCACTCCCACTAACGTTTTCTGACCCTTGGTATTTCTCAGTTCTACCCATACAGATTCCACATCATCAGAGCTAATATCCTTCCTTTCAATTGTGTTAATCCCCTCTTTAACCAGCAATGCTACCCCACCTCCTTTTCCTTTTTTCCTATCTTTCCTGAATATTGAATACCCCTGGATGTTGAGTTCCCAGCCTTGGTCACCCTGGAGCCATGTTTCCGTAATCCCAATCATATCATATCCGTTTACCTCCGTTTGCGCAGCTAATTCATCCACCTTATTACGAATGCTCCTCACATTAAAACACATTATTGGCTAGCCATGGACTTCTTCGTGGTTAGTACAATCTGCTTCATTTCTCTCCAAGATTAGGTCCCCCAGCCTTAAACAGATCTGAAATTAAACTTCCTTGCATATGCATTTTAAATGAGTCAGGAGTCAGTGATAAGAACTGCAACCACAGTTTGGAATCAATAGCTGAACTTGGATGCAAGTTACTTCCTACATAACGGCAGCAGCTCACCCTCAACTTCCCAGTGAGTTTCGTGAAGTTGTTGCATTTGCACATTAATTCCCTGTTAAATTTGCCACAGAAAGTTAGGGCTTATACTTAACAGCACAAGTACCTTTTTAAATGAGAAGATTTATGTTCCTGCAAAGCCAATAAACCTCTCCAGCCCAGAAAGGGAACAACTGTTAGAGATTTTTAAAATTTAAAAATATTTTTCTTACTTTTCCTGTCTTTTCTCTCTCGCTCTTAATCCAATCTTTGTTTCCCTCTCTTCATTTCTCTGTATCTGATTTAGCCTCAATTCACCATTTCCTTCTCAGTCATTCCTCTGTTTCTTCCTCAATCCTGAAATCGCATTGGTTAAGGAGATAGACTGTTGGTCCCGTATGCCCCGTTGTCCCCATTATCAGCTCACACTTCCAGCAGCTTATAAGGGCAAAAAAGTTGAGCTGAAGGGAAGAAGTCTAACTAATGGAGCACGCCGGGAAATGGCCCGCACCAGCAAATTCTGGGCCATCATGTATATCGACACAATAACCACCATTAATTGATTTTTGACAATACAAGTCAAATTTTCAGTCAGGTCATTTTTATTGCAGTTTTTAAATTCAGGGGAAAGTAGCAAAATATTGACATTGCTTTTAGATTTTATTAACTTTATAAATTCACGTGAACTTCCCTTACAGTGGAAGGTGGAAATGCAATAAAACATGTGCAATGGGACTTCCAGAGCTAGTCACATGTAGGATGACACTTACCAAGTGAAAAAAGTGCCCAATTTGATTAAAAATCTTTACTAATGCAAAAGTGCACTTGGCAAACTATGAAGAACACAGTATTCAAAGGCTAAATTTAACTATTCAGTAAACAACTCAAGACACACAGTCTGTCATTGACCCTCGTTAGCACCTAGCCAACACAACTTACACAATTGGACAAATGGAATTACGTGATACGGCACTCTCGTTGAGGAGCTGTGCTCAATGCGGCTGGGAGAATCGGAGCTACAATGTCATAGCCCAACTCCTGGCCTGTGCTCCCTGAATGTGGCTTCCCTGCAATTAATGGCAGAATCAGATACTTGATGTGCTTAAATAGAATCAACCTCGAGTATTCTTCCATCGAATAACTTCAGCCTTTCCTGCTCTGCATAATGTACAATGTTTTTTCTTGGCAAATATATGTTGCATTATGCAAAATGTTTTGTTTTCCTCTGATGCATTCAAATTTAAATTTTTAACACAAGCACTACATCCCTCACGGCGTGTTATAACAATGCAAGTGAATAGAATTCAAATTTTAATTTGAAGAGAAAGGCAAGGGATTTTATTCTTGTAATCTATAATACAGATTCCTAACCCATTACATTTTATTAACTAGAGGGAAATAGTGGTAGAACAACCAAATTATTTTTTTTTGTTACCTTTTGATTTTAAATCTTAATGTGGGAAAGTTTAATCAAAGCATAATCTCCCTTGAGCTGTGACACTATAGGAAATTAACAAAATTGGGATGAAATGCCAAAATCCTCTTGGTATGCCTCCATGAGGAGTCCTAACAATTTTACACATGCCCAGCTGATGGAGGATTAAGTAATGCATGATCACAGTTATAACTTAATTTCACCAAAGCATTACCAGACTCGATACAAAATAGAGGATTTTAGCAATCAGAGATTTAAATACATTTTTGGACAGAACCATACTTTCAAATTGGATACCTATTAGAATTTTATCAAGTTAGAGACTTGCCAATGCCCAAAATGATAAGGTGTGCCATTCTCCAACACCAACTTGACGTCAAACTACTCAATGTGTCCTATTAGCAAAACCAAAGTTATTTAAACAGTTATTCCAATTTAAAATCTCTATTTCAACACTGAATGTGATTTTTTGTCCTCATTAAGCAGAGCTATGGTAGTGTTGTGGAATGGAGCACTTTCGTATTTCGGGCACGCAGTATTGGCATCAAACACTCTCAAGTCATAGTTAGGTGTAGAGCACAGCTTCCTAGATAATGGAGCAGCTGCAACCTCAGTAGGGCACCCCTACTACACCAGTGACGTATTTACTAATGAGTTTGCTTTAGTTATAGAATTTCTAGTATAGTGCTTAATTTGACGAAAATCTCCAATCCAAAATACTATTCCCCCCCCCCCCCACATCCACTTTGTTTAAAGACCACTTCTAATGTTGCACTATTAACAAGGATGTGCTCGAGAGCAGACCAGAAGACTCATCCATTCCCTTCCCAATACTGAGAAAGTACACATTTCTACTCCGCAGGTCTCCACAATTAACATTAACTTGTGGTTTAGGGAAATCAGACATTTAACCCAGACTGTTCTACTTCATGTTGCAGTTCATCAGTGGACAGATATGCTGGCCCACCAGACCCCGTATGGCAATTTATTGTGGGTTTTTTAAATATATATATATATATTCACAGAATACAATCAAGTTATTAACAGGTTTAAATGTAACGACATACTGCTTAAAAACAGTTTTGTAACATGTCAGTGTATATACAAATCAAGCTTTGTGACTGATGCAAATGACATTTTCAAATGGAGGCAGATCTTTTGAAACAAAAGTAGTAGATATTTCTATGCTCATGCTTTTATCAGATAGTGATTTTTTTTTTTAAATCAAAGTTTTGCATACCTGCGCACCCCTGGAATAGGACCTGAAGATCGTACAGAACCTCCCTTGACCTGAAGTGTCCCTGAAACAAAGAACAGATTCATCAGAAATAACATCCTTTCAAAGCAAGTCCCTCAATGCTGAGCTTAAGAGACACTCGAGTTGTAAATAGAAATGGGAAAATTGCTTAGTATCATCTGTTGGGGTAAAACATGCAGATGGCAACAATGTAACAAAATTATTCAAATTTATCTTTTAAGATCAGTAAATGAGTTTCCCCCTTTCCAACTTGAATTGTAGTAATTACTTAAATTCCCTTAATTGATAGGGGACAAATATCCTGCTGTTCCCCTATCTTGTTGTGCCATTGAAACTTCTCAAACTGCTTCACACAATGAATTACTTGTCTGGGTAAGAGTGGGGCTATTACCTGGACGAACATGGCAGCCAATGTGCATCAACAACAGCTCCACAGAAAAGCAATGAGATGAATGATTAGGTAATACAGGTCGAAGAAGGAGTGCTTTCCTCTCCCCTCCACCCCCCCCCCCCATAGTTATATAGGATCTTTAATCTCCATCGGAGGGAGGTGGGAACCTCTGTGTAATCTAAAAGGACTGTACCTCTGCCAATTCAGCACTGTTCAACTGTACGGCAGTGTCAGTCTTGAACATGAGCCCAAATCCTGACGGGGCGTTCAAATACACAATCTTCAGACCAGAAGAAGAGCATTCTACCAAGGATTTGTATTCCATGTACAGTAATGAAAATTCAGCTCGCTCTTAAGAGAATTTAACTTAATTTTAGTTTGCCTCAGATTCTGTGCATCTTTCTGTGGGAGAATCTATAGATTTTATGATATTCTTGTCAGTTTCAGACACTCAGGTAAGTGGAAAGACTTACTCAAGTTTACAGATTTTCTGAAGGTATTCTCTTTATTGAAAGCATACAAATTAAATATCCTTGCAAGATAGGTGTCACAGTTTCTTGAACAAAATTTTGAGGAAAAGTTTTTTCAAAATGTTTCCTTTATGGTGAAATCAGCAGTCTCATCGAGAGGTAGAGTTATTAAACCTACAATGGATATTTGCCAATGAGGATGATGTCCCTTCCAGGAGGCGGGTTGGTTATTTAAATATTATAATGAGGCTGCGTGCCTCTGATTTAATCTCCATTTAAAATTTAACCCAGCAGCTAAAGGGAGGCGAGGACTGCTGGATCCAGCAGGGAAGTGTCTTTCCACTTACCTGCTTCCATGTCCCCCACCCCACCGAGCCACGATCTTCCTTCCCCCCACCCCACAAGGCCTCCGATCTCCCCTCCGACCTCTTTCCCCGCACCCCCCCTTTTCCGGCCTTAGCTGGCCTTGCTTCATCCCCATCTCGGCAGCTTTCTCAAATTCCCAGAGGAATCCCTACTATATATTGGTATGAACAGTGTTTTACTATCTCAGTATCTAGGTGATGAATTATATTATACATAGTCTGCCCATTAAAGATATGAAATATCTTGACTTAAACGTATGTTGAATTTCCATTAGAAATTTTTAAATCAATATTTGTAAAAGTTAAAAACTGTACTGTAAACAATTAGATATTCTAATGCAGGAACCAGTTTCACTTTGACCCGTGAAAATAACTGTAGAACTACCCATCTATGGCCATCATTGGTTATTCAGAGACATTACTCCGTGTTCTGTCTATATAAATTGCATACCACACACAACAGTAGAGGGTGGCAGAGACACCCATCTTGAACACTGAAGTTATACCTTTGCCAAGATAGACACAGCTTTATGCTAAATGTGATATGTAGAGTAGGGTGTGTGCCTTTGACTTTAACACAACATTGAGTAATAAAGACTGACCATCTCCAGATGATTTGGTATTTCTGGCCTATCAAAAAACAGATCAAGTTGGATTCAATTTAACCTCCAGGTTTTAGTTATTTTACTAATAAGATTTGAGAGTATTTTCTGTATTCTCATTTGAATGTTTTTGCTTTCATGTGTGAAAAAACTAACCAGAATTATATAATCCCATACATGCTACCTCATTTTTAAAAGAACTTCAATATTCTTGATCTATACTGCCACTTGAAAAAGCTATTTGCTTAACGCCTCATACAAATTATTTTTCAGTGATATCCTTGTTCTCGAGAACTCTTTTGTACCGCTTGTCTGGTTATGTCATAATCTCTTTTTTAAAGAACTGTTTTGAAGACTTGAACAGAATATGTTCCAGCTTAACTATGCTACTTTCCCTGCTGTGTCTCATTAGCCATTTCAACACATCTTTCCAGTCAGTTTACACCTGATGAACCCCAATGATAAAACGAAAGCTCTGGGCTTTCCGGTCAAGATTACTTTTAAAACCTGCTGATCTGAGGCTTTTTAAAACAAAAAACACAACAACCAAAACCCAAATGTGAGCTCCAAAAAAAAAGACATATCCAGAGACAAGATCTATTAACCATGATATTATAGGGCCCCTCATGACTCAGTGAGTTTATTAGTAAGGAGCTTAGCCATACAAACCCGTAAGGTCTCAAATTCAATTCTTGCTCCATGCTGGGGTAACTGGAACAACGGTAAGGGCACAACTGTCCCCAACTCAGCTGGGTTGGGAAAGAGAAGGGGTGGGAGAAAAATCAGCCAGATATCCTGCTCCTGATCACAACCTAGTGACTCCTGCTGTTAGCATGCACGTATATATGTAGCAGAGCTGAGGAATAGACTGGGCTCAGCTGTAACCCTCGTGTAGTCAAATAGCCTGTTGAATAATGGCCACTTGAGTGAGGTACTGCTGGATGCCAAACACCAATAGAAGCAAACCCAGCAAGGAGTCAATGCCTTTGGGAGAGGAAAGAAAACTACGTAGTGAGAAAAAATCTGAGCCTCAGCAACTTAGTAAAACAAAAGCTATAGACAAGGACATTTGAAGGCTTTCCATGCATTTAGGCAATTTTTTGGGTTTTCTGCAAACTCCAAATAAAAAATATTGGTGTAAACATTTGTACACCATCTCTATAATCTCAGTAGTGGGAGGAGGGAAAGCAATCAGAGTTCTAGTTCATGGCAAAGGGTAAATGGGTAATCCCATCAACTGTAGAAAATGGCAGCAGCTCATATGATGCTACTGACACTTAATTCCTTTGATGAAGCAGAGAGAACTGGCTCATTGCTTGAAAAAAAATATGGTGTTGATTTCAGTGGTCTACAATATCCTGTGATGTGTGCCAGCCCTGCTCAGCTAAAAAGGCTCATTTCAATATTTCTGCCCGAAGGGTGGAGAAACGGATTCGAACTTTCACTCAGGTTGTGTGGATTTCATGGCAGACTCACATGCATTGAAGAAACGCAATTTACTTTCTTAGGACATTTCAATGTTCAACAGTAGGTCCAGAATGTTAAAATGGCACTCAATAGGATGGCGGGGGATGAAGGAAGCTACCCAGGGCACGTGTAGGCTTGGTTCGGTACTCCTAAAGTGGATTATAACATTATATAGTAGACTAGAAGGTAGAACTATAGAAGTTTACAGCACATAGGAGGGTCAGTTAGCTAATCGTATCTGGGCGGGTGCTTTGCTAAAGCAACGCAAAACTAATCCCACTGCTCTGCGCTCTTTCCATCTACTTCAAATGTTTACTAGTCCTCCTCTAAACAATGCATGGGTTGCTGCCTCACCTGCTCTCTCAAAGCAATCCATGCTCTGAACAATTCTCTGCATATAGAAGTTTCTCCTAATCTCTCTCCTCACTCTCAGTGATAATTTTAACTCCCCAAACAGCAGAGGATAAATAGCGAAATACTATCAAAATCCTTCATAATTTTAAAAAGCTCTAATAAATCTACCCGTAGCCTTCTCTATTCCAATAGAAGTAATCTACAAGCTTTTCAAGTTTCTCATCTATAAACTACTGCTTCTTACACCTGGTATTATCTTGGTAAACTTATATTGCACACTGGTGTTGTTCTCTATGCTTCCATTAGTGAAAGGGAGAGCGGCAGACAGGGAGAGGACAAGACCGAGTGACAGACAGTGAAAACGAGAGTGTCAGAGTGAGAGTGAAAGTGAGTGAGACAGACAGAGAGAGCGTGACAGACAGAAATTAAATTAAATTTGAGTTTGCCATAGATACCATCTTGGGTTCAGTGATTGTCACTTCTGGAAGTAGTCTGAGCATCTTACTTTTATGAGGGGTGACTCATACTATCCCATATCTACTTGTATAATAGCATAACCCATGAGTGCAACAATTGCATCCTCGTGATCTGAACTGAGCATTTGTCTTTTGCGTGTGTGTTTCTTCGATCTGGTTGAAGATGGGTCACGCAACACTTGGAGACAAAGACACATGAATTAAGCTACTTAATTTTATAGTGTAGTGAACATACAGAATAGCAGTTAACAATCAATCTCACCTGTTTCAACTTAACTTCACGTAACATACAACAACATGCCATGCTTTCCCATAAGTGGGTCTTTTTTTTTTGGATAAGTGGGTCATCTTACTTGACTTAAACAAGATGACTTCTAATTGTCCTCCAATAATTTCTAACCTTAGTTTCCATGGAAGCCCATGCAGCTTTCTCTTTAAAAACTTGACTACCCGTTTCAAAAAAACTTGAATGCCCGCATCACAGACAGACATACACGGATCAAAGATTTTTCAACACAATGGATGTCAAGTGCATTCTGATTACCAAGGCAAGCTAACAAATTGCTTATTGTTTATACGACCGAGCTAGTGCGAGAGGGAGAGAGGGCAATGCACACACGTCTGTGTGTACTTCCTGTGTCAAATTTTCTCATTATAAATTCCTATGTCCACATTTATATTGGAAACTGCCTATGTAAACTTGGCATGCTATGATTACACCCTCCCGCCAGTGGGAACAGTAGCCCTCTGTTTTGCATCTTCCAGCTACTCAGACTAGACTGCAGAGAAACTATGCTGCAAACAACTCTAGCTCTCAGCTTCACAAATTAGTGCAAGTTTTATCAAAGGCTTTTTAAAATAAAAAAAAAGGACAGAATGTATGACTTTAAAATGGGGGCTGAATTACATCTTCCAATCATGGTCCAATTATCTCCTGCCCTCTAACCCCTTTCACCTAAAGGCAGCACTTGGTCTTCACTTCCCAGTATAGGTGATTGACTATGAATAAATTATGTAACAAGCCTCCTGAGACACCTTACTGAACGCCTTCTGAAAATCACAGAATCATAGAATGGTTACAGCACAGAAGGGGGCCATTCGGCCCATCAAGCCCATGCCAGCTCTCTGCAAGAGCACTTCAGCTAGTCCCACTCCCCTGCCCTTTTCCCGTAGCCCTGCAATTTTTTCTCTTTCAGGTACTTATCCAATTCCCTTTTGAAAGCCACGATTGAGTCTGCCTCCACCACCCTTTCAGGCAGTGCATTCCAGATCCTAACCACTCTCTGCGTAAAAAAGTTTTCCTCAGGTCGCCTTTGTGTCCTCTGCTTCTCGACCCTTCCGCCAATGGGAACAGTTTCTCTCCATCTACTTTGTTTAGGCCCATGATTTTGAACACCTCTATCAAATCTCCTCTCAACCTTCTCTGCTCTAAGGAGAACCCCAGCCTCTCCAGTCTATCCACGTAACTGAAGTCCCTCATCCCTGGAACCATTCTCGTAAATCTTTTCTGCACCCTCTCGAAGGCCTTCACATTCTTCCTAAAGTGCGGTGCCCAGAATTGGACACAATAATCCAGGTGAGGCCGGACCAGTGTTTTATAAAGGTTCATCATAACTTCCTTACTTTTATACTCTATGCCTCTATTTATGAAGCCCAGGATCCCGTATGTTTTTTTAACCGCTTTCTCAACCTGCCCTGCCACCTTCAATGATTTGTGCACATATACCCCCAGGTCTCTCTGTTCGTGCACCCACTTTAAAATTGTACCCTTTAGTTTATATTGCCTCTCCTCGTTTTTTCTATCAAAAATGTATCACTTTGCACTTTTCTGCGTTAAATTTCATTTGCCACATGTCCGTCCATTCCACCAGCCTGTCTATGTCTTCTTGAAGTCTATCACTATCCTCCTCACTGTTCACTATACTTCCAAGTTTTGTGTCATCTGCAAATTTTGAAATTGTGCCCTGTACGCCCAAGTCCAAGTCATTAATATAGATCAAGAAAAGCAGCGGTTCTAGTACTGACCCCTGGGGAACACCACTGTATACCTTCCTCCAGTCTGAAAAACAACCGTTCACCACTGCTCTCGGTTTCCTGTCACTTAGCCAATTTCGTATCCATGCTGCCACTGTCCCTCTTATTCCATGGGCTTCAACTTTGTTGGCAAGCCTGTTATGTGGCACTTTATCAAACGCCTTGTGGAAGTCCATGTACACCACATCAACCGCATTGCCCTCATCAACCCTTTCTGTTACCTCATCAAAAAACTCAATCAAGTTAGTTAGTTAAACATGATTTGCCTTTAACAAATCCACACTGGCTTTCCTTAATTAACCCCCACTCTTGTCCAAGTGACTGTTAATTTTGCCCCAGATTATCACTTCTAAAAGCTTCCCCACTACTGAGGTTAATCTGACTGGCCTGTAGTTGCTGGGTTTATCCTTACACCTTTTTGAACAAGGGTGTAACATTTGCAATTCTCCAGTCCTCTGGCACCACCCCATATCCAAGGAGGATTGGAAGATTATGGCCAGTACCTCTGCAATTTCCACCTTTACTTCCCTCAGCATCCTAGGATGCATCCCATCCTGTCCTGGTGACTTATCTACTTTAAGTACAGCCAGCCTTTCTAGTACCTCTATCAATTTTTATCCCATCCAGTATCTCAACTACCTCCTCTTTCACTATGACTTTGGCAGCATCTTCTTCCTTAGTAAAGACAGATGCAAAGTCCCCAGTTAATACCTCAGCCATGCCCTCGTCTCCATTTTGGTCCCTAGTCGGCCCCACCCCTCCTCTTACTACCCATTTACTATTTATATGCCTATAGTAGACTTTTGCATTCCCTTTTGTTAGCTGCCAATCAATTCTCATACTCTCTCTTTGCCCCTCTTACTTCCTTTTTCACTTCCCCTCTGAACTTTCTATATTCAGCCTAGTCCTCACTAGTATTCTCAACCAGACATCTGTCATACACCCCCTTTTCCTGCTTCATCTTACATCTCTTTCATCATCCAGGGAGCACTGACTTTAGTTGCCCTACCTTTCCCCCTCGTGGGAATGTACCTCGACTGTACCGGAACCATCTCCTCTTGAAAGGCAGCCCATTGTTTGATTACAGTTTTGTCTGCCAATCTGCCCGGGCCAGATCCCTTCTCAACCCACTGAAATTTGCCTTCCTCCAATTAAGTATTTTTACTCTAGATTTCTCCCTGTCCTTTTCCATAGCTAATCTAAACCTTATGATACTATGATCACTGTTCCCTAAATGTTCCCCTACTGACACTTGCTCCACTTGACCCACCTCATTCCCCAGATCCAGCAACTCCTTCCTTGTTGGGCTGGAAACATATTGATCAAGAAAGTTCTCCTGAACACACTTCAGAAATTCTTCCCCCCTCTCTGCCCTTTACACTATTACTATCCCAGTCTAAATTAGGATAGTTGACGTTCCCCATTATCACTACTCTATAGTTCTTGCACCTCTCTGTAATTTCCCTGCAAATTTGCTTCTTTATATCCTTCCCACAAGTTGGTGGTCTATAGAATACACCTAGTAGTGTAATGGCACCTCTATTGTTTCTCAACTCTAACCAAATAGATTCTGTTCTTGACCCCTCCAGGACATCCTCTCTCTCCAGCGCTAATATTCTCTTAATCAATACTGCCACCCCACCTCCTTTCTTTCCTTCCCTATCTTTCCTGAACACCTTATATCCAGGAATATTTAGTACCCAATCCTGCTCTTGTTTGAGCCAGGTCTCCGTTATCGCCATTAAATCATATTCCATGTGTCTATTTGCGCCTGCAGCTCACCAACCTTTTTTACCGCACTTTTTGCATTCACACACATGCACTGTAAACCTATCTTAGATCTTCTTGTATTCTCTCTTAGTCTGACCCCACCTAATACCATATAATGTCTTACTCTAGGGCTATCTGTCTCTCCCAATTAATGCTACATCCTGGTGCCCATCTCCCTGCCAAATTAGTTTAAACCCTCCCCAACAGCACTAGAACCAACCCCCCCTCAAGGATGTTGGTCTAGGCTCTGTTGAGGTGCAACCTGTCTGGCCTATACAGGTCCCAACTCCCCCAGAGCCAAACCAATGGCCCAGGAATCTAAAGCCCTCCATCCTGCACCATCTCTCCAGCCACGCATTCATCTGCTCTATCCTCCTATTTCTATACTCACTAGCACGTGGCACCGGGAGTAATCCGGAGATTACTACCTTTGAGGTCTCGCTTTTCTTTTCTCTTTCCTAGCTCCCTAAAATCTGCCTGCAGAACCTCATCCCTCTTTCTACCTATGTCTTTACCGATATGGCCATTCACCCTCACCATGTTCGACAGCCGCTCAGTGACACCCTTGACCCTGGCACCAGGGAGGCAACATACCATCCTGGAATCACGTCTGTGGCTGCAGAAACACCCGTCTGTTCCCCCTAACTATAAATCGCTTTTATCTACCCAATCGCTTAAAAAACAATTGTAAAAAGACAACTTGTTTTTAAAAAAACCGTGCTGACTTCCCTCAATTATCTCAGAAGAGTTTGTTCACAACTGTGAGACTATTTAATCTACAGTTACCTGCTTTATCCTTGCCCCCTCCCCACCAACCCCACTTCTTATACAGGTGTTCGTTACCTTCCAGTCTCCTGGCTTAATTTGTTTATTTGCTCCATTTCCACATGGGTGGGGAAAATGGGACAACTGTTTGATGCCTCCAGTCTGATTACGATTAGCAATAAAACTTACATTCATCAAGATTAGGAATCGAAGGAGACCTTTGCTACTCAAGAGCCCCAGATTTACAAATCTGGATTTGTGTGATACGGTGTTAGCAACATTATGAAAAGTAACACTGATCTCCACGTCAGACACGATTTCTCATTAAAGTACCTGAACTAGAAGGGAAAAAATTGGCCTTTTCACTGTCTCTGGGAACTCTGGAATTTATACTGCTTCTCAAAAAATTCACCATCTAGCAACCCAACTCAGTGTAACATGCCAAATATGGGGAGCTGCAATTGAATTTATCTAGAGTTTGGAAATCTAAGTTTGCATGTCTGAAAATGAGTCAATGATTTTAAATATTAAACCTATCCCATTTTCTTTAATTTATGAACATATCTAATTGAATTTCACCTGTGGAAAGGCCTTCCTTACCAATAATGTTTCAATTTACTTCACTGAACATTACCACGACATTTTATTGAATTGCTGAGAGTAAAGGTTTTGCATCATTCTTTAGTGATCAGGGTTATCATTAAATGGAGACAGTCATTAAAAAATTGCTATTTAGCCACATATATTCATCAATCTGATCCTGCAAAGCTTTTTCTCGTTTCCTTCAAAATACAGAGTCCTGTTCAGTATGTGGAGTTCAAACATCTATATTCAAGTCAGTAGCAGTTTTCTTTGTTAAGATTTTTAGGGATCATTTCCTAGAAGAAAAACTATTTCAGTTTAATAGCACGGGTATATCTTTTTGGAATCGTGGCAATCTATTGGGAATTTTCTAATCAGTACATTATTGTATTGCACGACTAATGTATTTAATGTTGAACTGATTCAGGGCTGAACAGGTCACCCTGAATGGCCACACCTCCTTCGGGGAGGCCAAAGAAGTGAAAAACGTACATTCTGTTTTAGCAAGTGTCTGACATCCTTTTCTGGTGGAAAAGGAAGTGTCGACTTTTTCTTTTTAAAGCAGCCTGCGCTTCGCTTTGATTATTTGGGATCACAAGGAATCTTGTGTAAATATACCATAGGTTCAACTCAGTGTCTAAATGTACAAACAATGCTTTAATGAATGACTTTTGGCAGACACGCAGTGGATAATCTTTTGTTACAGCAATAGATTGCATTCACTTATATATGAGGGTCATTACATTGTATTCTATGGAGAAACTTCTAATAAGATTTGTTTTGCCATGAGGTACGGTAGTGTACTGGTTACACAAGCAACCATGATCTACTTGAATGGTGGAACAGGCTCGAGGAACTGAATGGCCTACTCCTGTCTGTGGGGGGGGGGGGGGGGAAAGAGAGAAAGAGAAAGAGAGAGAACAAGAGGAAAAAAAGAAAAAGAACGTGCATTTATACTGTGCCTTTCACAACTTCAGAACATCCCAAACAGCCAATTAAGTACTTTTTGAAGAGCAGTTACTGTTGTAATGTAGGAAAACGTGGCAGCCAATTTGAGTACAGCAAGGTCCCACAAACAGCAATGAGATACATGACCAGATAATCTGTTTTAGTGATGTTGGTTGGCCAGACCACCAGGAAAACTCCCCTATTCTTCTTCGAATGGTACCATGGGATGTTTCATGTCCATCCGAGAGGACAGACGGAACCTCACAGTTTAATGTCTCATCTGAAAGATGGCACCTCCAACAACGCAGCACTCCTTCAGTACTGCACTGAGGTGTTAGCCTGAACTATGTGCTCAAGTCTCTGGAGTGGGACTTGAACCCGCAACCTTCGGACTCAAACTAGAGTGCTACCACGGAGCCACAACCGACAATCCAGAGAACTAGAGTTCAAATTCCATCATGGCAGTTGGAGAATTTGAATTCAATTTACAAAATTTGGGACCAAGAAGTTAAAAATCAGTAAAACTGACCATGAAGTTGTTGGATTGTCATAAAAACCTAACTGGTTCACTAATTTTCTTACGGGAATGAAGCTTGCCGTCCTTACTCGGTCTGGCCTACACCAATGTGGTTGACTCTTAACTGCCCTCTGAAGTGGCCTAGCAAGCCACTCAGTTGTATCAAGAAGCACCGTCACCATCTCCTTCTTGCAGCATATTGGGATGTGAAATAATGGCCGGTCTTACCAGCGACAAAGACATCCTTAGAATGCAATCAATACATTTACCTGAACAATTAAATTGTTCTTACTGAAAATGAATCATTAAATTGGGTTAAAACAAATAAACTTACATTTCACAGTATGAATATTTTAAACAGAAAGCACTTCTCTGCTGTTAGCTTGTGCTTGAAGGTTTGCAAAGTGAAGCATATTTGAGGAAACTACACACAACGATGTATACACGTACAATCCGTATGGTATATCAATCTAAGAAATTAGTTTGCAATTGTCACTCAACCAATGTATGCTACACACTAGTTAGCTAACTCAGCCAACTTTAAAGTCGCGCCATTGTGGAGTTCCATGGTTTCGTTTTTAAGTGAAAGTACATTTCCAACTCTTGACCATATGTAGTCGCGGGGATTAGAATCCGAACTAAGAAAATGTATGCCATGGTTTTCTCTGCTCATTATATAATAGTTTATAGAAATCATAAGCAAGTTCTTTGTGAATGGTCCTGGGCAGTACCTGAGAAGCCCAGGGGTTTAATTTGTAAACAGTCTCTGAATGTTACTGAATCCTCCCCCATCAATACTTGGGAACAAAACTACATAAAGTACTACCACAATAATTGTCAAAATATGAAAAAACATTTATAAAATATATAGTCTTACCAGAGCTCTAGCTTTACACGCCTGCCATCCAGCAGGATTGTAGTGGTCTTATAGTCAATTCCTGCAAAAACATAAAAGATTTTTTGTACATTTGAACCACCTTATGCACCTCTCCATTATTTCACAACAGTACGGTGCGATTTCTTCAAGTCATTTTATAAAATTACAAAAAATACTAATTTGCTCTAAATTCTACAACATGATGTATTTATATACAGTAGCGGCTTTAATATAGTAAAACGCCCCAAGGCGTTTCACAGGAGTGTTAGAAGACAAAAATTTTACACTGAGCCACATAAGGAGAAATTAGGGCAGGTGGCCAAAAGCTTGGTCAGAGGTAGGTTTTAAGGAGCGTCGAAAGGAGGAAAGAGAGGTAGAGGCGGAGAGGTTTAGGCAAGGAATTCCAGAGCTTAGAGCCTAGGTAGCTGAAGGCACAGCCACCAATAGTTGAGCAATTATAATTGGGGATGCTCCAGGGGGCAGAATTAGAGGAGCGCAGATATCTCGGGGGTTGTGGGGCTGGAGGAGATTACAGAGATAGGGAGGGGCGAGGCCATGGAGGGATTTGAAAACAAGGATGAGAATTTTGAGGTGTTGCTTAACTGGGAGCCAATGTAGGTCAGCCAGCACATTCTGGTAACTATTTTCTAGTTAGGTTTTAAATTCAGTAAATAACTTAGAAACGTAGGGATGTTATTAAATGCCTTAGAGCCCCACAGCATTAGGTGCCTCAGATGAGATTTGTGCCTAAAGTGAAAATGATTGTAGCAGACTGGAAGGGGAGGAGGAAGGTGATGAGGGTTAAGAGGGGTAAATTGATGATAATTACTGGCTAAATAATAAACCCAAGAGTTGTGCTCAATAGTACAGGGTGGTTCTGATTGGACAGCTGGGACCAGTGATCCAGACACTGCGTAAGCATTATAAGGAGTATGTGCAAGTATGCAGATATTACCAAGTTATTAAGAAAGCGCAATGCTTGAAGCAAGTACTTAAAATCAAAAAGGTACTCGGTAACTGAGTGGATGAATTGCAAATGGCGATTAGTGGGAAATCATAGAATGGTAAAGTTTAGAGCACAGGAGTCTGGCAATTGGCCCATCACACCGGTGCTGATGCTAGCACTGCAACGGGAGCCATCGACTTGAATCCCATTTACTCTGAAATTAATATCATTAAAGTATTTAAACTTTAGAGCTCTGGCAGGTAAGGGAATTATATCCTCCGTGCACCTGTAATTATCAATTTGTTTCCGTTCACATACTGTGCATCACGTCAGTAATAAAGCTACTCAAATGTCAAGAGTGGCTTTATTACTAAGCATTTTAATCCTAAACAACTCAAATAAGCATTTTTTTAAAAACTTAAATGTTAT
Organism: Somniosus microcephalus; assembly: GCF_052327205.1. NCBI lineage: Eukaryota > Metazoa > Chordata > Chondrichthyes > Squaliformes > Somniosidae > Somniosus > Somniosus microcephalus. The sequence goes on along the minus strand of NC_140997.1, from coordinate 31,188,732 downwards.
GCTTTTCCCATATTCCTATTTTTAAAAAATATTCTCCATTTGAATTTCATTTCTATTTAATCTACGCTATTGTACTTTCTTCCAATTTATTCTGTTTTATTTACTAATTTTCCTTCGTCTCCTGGGTCCCAGTCAACTTTGGGAGGAAAGACTTGCATTAGAAAAATTGATCTCTGGAAATTAACTGAAGGCCACTTTTGAAAGCACAGGAGTCTAATGATTCACCCGCTTGCAACCAACAGAATTTGTCATGCATTTATTGAAAGTATCAAACCATAAAACAATACAGCATGACAAGCTCTACTGATGATTAGCAGTCTGCAAGTGCCCTGATGGGACAATTCATCTGCAGTGCTCCATGGGTTAATATAACTTTCATTTTGCAAGTCAAAGGATTTAGGTGTAACAGTTTACCATACATTAGGGCATGCAAGTACACCCATAGAATACAGTCCATGGAAGTGAAATGAACAATCTGTCACACATTAGCCAGACACCATGCTGTGTCCAGCTGTGGTCGCTGTACTATGAAACACGAAGGAGATTACAAAGGAATGCTAGAAAGATTATTGCAGATGTGAGATTATAGAGCAGGAAGAAAACCAAACAAAGGCAAATCTATTCTAACTGATTTAAAATCAGAGGAATTAACAAATATCTTTAAAAGCTTTTAAAATAATGAATGGAATTGATCATGAACAGATGAGTTCTGTACAAAACTAAAAAACTAGAAACAAAAGGATTAAGAGCTAAAGAAGCTCTGAACTAAAAATATTAGCTCCACAATGCTCATTCCCAATTCCTGTATATAGTAAATGGCAGTGATTTTTAAGCACGAAAATTAAAAAATGGTCAGATCAGGTTTGTAACAGGAAATGGATGTCCACACGAGATAAAGGGATTAAGTAGTCTTTTCTCCTTCCTTCATTTTATGCTAGATCAAGACAGTGCAGTGTGACCCACCCCTAAACAATGAATACCAATCCTTCTCAAAATCTCCATTTTCCATAAATGTAGAAAGCAAAAGGTGAATTTTCCCCAAGTTTGCAGAAATTACATCGCTATTGCACCAATGTGAAAAGTTAAAATTCATTTATCTGCTCATGTACCTCTAGTCTGCAGATCAACTGCCACACTTTATCCAATAGTCCAGTTTGGTGACAAAAAGTGTGTCATTTGAGATGGAGACCTCAAAAACAACAACAAAATTAAAGTTGTGTTTCCCCTGCACTTTATCTACATACTGATGGGAAACGTGAGCATGCACAACGGTAACAGAAATAGTGAATTACAGGACAACTTTTGGTTTTGAAAATGTAAAAAACATGTAAATATGACATGATAGTTTCAATTCAGCCTGTTGCCTAACACACTACCTTTGCTCACTGATAAAGGCAGTTTTCACATGCAGTCTCTTATGAAATGTGTAGTGAACTAAATATAGCATGCCTCAGGGCTAACAATCGATCCCTGTACCACTGGATTATATTGGAAATTGTACAGGATGCCCACCATATACTGATCTCGGCTCTCAGAAGCGGAAAAACACCATACCAACAGTCCATATATTTCAGGCTAAACTACAAGGAGAAATAAATTTACTCCAAGTTAAAACTGTAGATAAAATAGCAATACAGTACTTAGTGATCATTTTAACTGCTTTCTGAAACTAAGTCACTGCATTTCAGGATGCTTATTCTCATTCAGAGTCCCATAAATTTAATCATTTTATGTAAGCACACACGTTGCCACTCACACTGTTCTCTCACTGCAGTTACCTAGAAATAGGCTTGATCTAGTTGAACTAGGGCTTCTGCACAGGCAGTTTCTCAAAACAAATAAATAATCTCTCTCACTAAGCAAGGTTCTTTGAAAAATCTCCAGATCCTCTTTCAACAGGCAGGTAAACAAAAGGCACACAATTTTCTGGCAAATAACGGCGAGTTAAAGTGCACGCAGTTATTAATGTGGGAAAAAAAATCCAGCAATTTGTGGCAAGGAAGTGATACACCGCGTGTTGCAAATTGCTGGATGATTTGCAGTCCTCCGCCATTGGTCTCGCAAAAACCGGAGCTCGCTGTCAACTTCCATGGAGTGTCAAGAAATTGCAACAAATGTACTGTAAAAACAAATTAAACCCACTGCAGAAAGTTAAGGCCGTTATTTAATGGCGTAAGGACCCTGTTAATGGGGTCATTTATGTTTCCAACGGTCTTCTACTTTGAAACCAGTTAGCAATTAAATGATAACTGTTCTGCACATGCCACATAAAGCACATAACCAGGATGCAAGTTAAACTGATTAAACCAATCAGTTAAACAAATTGGTTAAATTGATTTGTTGTGGGAGTAAAGTTGATGATAAATTAATTTTGGCTCGTCACAATTTCGAGTTCCCCCCTCAAAGTATGTGGGCGCACTAATTTGTAAGTAACCAACAATCACCATGCCGATTCCACAAGTAACACATGCTTTGAATTGCTATAAAATATATTGCTTTCACATGTAGGCAGCAGCTGCCTTCGGTTCCTGAATTTCATGAATTAAAAAACAATCTGAACCCTGGGCAGGAGGCCGTCTTATTCATGTTTGTGAGTCATGTTCCATAGGCAAAAAAAAAAACTTAGAACTACATTTTCCTGCATGTAATTCAGTGCTAAACTTTGTTTAAATAATGTCCAAGCTGCCGCTTTGCTAATCATTCAAATCATTTCATTGGTTAAGGAGATAGACTATTGGTCCTGTCATTCACTAAGGTCCCAAATGCCCTGATGACGTCATCGCAATCAACTCGCACTTCCAGCAATTTGTGACGCAAAATTAATTGGAGCTGGAGGGGGAGGAAAAAAATCCAACTCACAGCACTGCCTGCAAAATGCCTCGCTCCAGCACATTCTGGGCCATGGTTTTTTAAATAATTTGCATCTTCCAGTCAGAGCACACAGTATTTGGAGCAAATATTTAAAATTCAAAAATAATTGACCGTCCACCCATCTAATTGGCTAACTGACCTGATCTAAAAAACAGAAAATGCTAGAAACAAACACTCAGCCGGTCAGGCAGCATCAGTGGAGAGAGGACAGTAGGCTTAATGTTTTAGGTTGATGATCTTTCAATAGAATCAAGAGATGTTACCGATAAACCGCTTATAACGAGGAAGCGAGCCCGGGAAAAGGGGCAGGGAGAAAAAAAAAAGTGGTCTGTGATTAGGTAGAGGACAGGAAATGATTAAATGACAGAAGTGATAATGGTGTGACAAAAGGAGGCAATAATGAGAGAAATGAGAGAAATAAAAGATGTATCCCATTTGTGTAAATAGTTACAGCAGAGGGAGGGGGCAGCACAAAAAATCTGGCATAACGGTGAAGGCTCCAGTGGCCTGGGAATGTGGTGGAAAGAGAACGCAGGTGACACCAGGAGTGCAGGCTGCCCCACCAGCCCCATATTGGAGCGGTGCAAGCAATGTTATAGGGCTGGAGGAGCAAGACATTTGAGGGGTCTGTAGACAAGGATTTTGAGGGACAGAGATGGAGATCAGCAAGGACAGAGGCTATAGGCAAGTGAAACTTTGTGCAGAATAGGATGAGCTGGGGTTTATGGTGGATGGAATGATAGTGTCCAGGGAAGAGGATCCTGGAAAAGTCAAGTCTAGGTGCCAGAGGCATGATTGACAATATTAGCAGCAGTGGGGAGAGGTAGGGATGGAGACAGGAGATGCAAGCTATTTCAGAGCTGGAAAAAGGTAGATTTATTGATGGACCATATCTGGGGTTAGAAGCTCAATCAAGCAGGACAGAGAGGTTGTGCTGGCATCTAGGATTGGTGCTAAGACGTGGAGTTTGGAGAGAACCAAACAATGTCAGACAACATAGAAAAGGTCATTCAGGGTGTAGAAGTAAATCTGGGTATTGTCAGCATATGAAAGCTGATCCCTTGCTTATGGGCATTATAAAATGGCAACATATAGGTGAGGAATGGGAGGAGACCAGCTACTGGAGGAGACCAGCTACTGCAGGACAAGAGTTGTCTGTATTGGGACAGATAGGCCTGGAGCTATGTAATGGCAGTGTCAGAGGAGAGGCAAAGGAAGAACCATGTCAAAAAAGAGAGACGGGATAGACAGCACATTGTGGTTGGTCATACAAAATCTAATTGACTTTGGCCAGGTCAGTCTTAATACCATGAAAGGGACTGAGACCAGACTGAAGGGATTTTAACAGTGGCAGAAGACGAGGTTGGCAGAGTTGGGTGGCAATGACAAATTGCAGAATTCAAAAGACAAAAAAAGGGATATGGGATGGAGATGTCAAGGATAGGAATTTTGTAGGAGTAGGGAGATTATGGCAGTGAGAAACAAAATAGTGCTTGAGGAGAGGAAGCAGCTGACTATCAATGAACACTGGACTGAGGAGTAGTAATTGAGTGATCAAAGGGGGAATTAAGGTATTAGGGTGATGATCTCATGAAGGAATTAGGATGGTGGTCTCATGAAGGAAAGGAGTCTAGTGAGGGCTACGGTGGAAATGGGAAAAGGTATAGAGTGTTGTTAGGTTGGAGTAGCTAGAGGGAGAGAGACGGAGGTAAATAAACTAATTTTTGAAGGCAAAGAAATCCACAAGCTCCTCACAAATGACATCAGTTGTAAGGATACAGGAAACCAGGAAAGAGTCAAAAGGAGGCAGTTAGTAGTAAGGAGAGGCTTTGGATTGCCCTTACCCTCCAGATTAGACCTGAAGTAGCACTGGTGTGCCATCAAACCAATGGTCTTCAGATTCGAGGATGTATACTAGGGGGAGTGACCGAGATGGTGGATACTTCTGTGTCACATTTAAGCACAGGCAAATTTAAGCAAAGTTCTAACAATCTTCACAAAAAGAGAATGAAATTGAATTATTTGGAATGTGTGCATGTGAATGTGAAAACAACTTGCATTTATATAGCACCTTTAACATAGTAAAATGTCCCGAGGCACTTCACAGAAGAGTTATCAAACAAAATGACACCAAGCCACATAAGGGGATATTAGGGCAGATGCAAGATAGGTTTTAAGGAGCGTCTTAAAGGAGGAAAGAGAGGTAGAGAGGCGGAGAGCTTTAGGGAGGGAATTCCAGAACTTGGGGCCTCGGCAGCTCAACGCACAGCCACCAATGGTGGAGCGATTAAAATCAGGGATGCACAAGAGGTCAGAACTGGAAGAGCGCAGATATCCCCCTCAAACACAAAATACTAATTAAACACAAGTCACAATGTCTGCAACCTGTAACTTAAAAAATCTTAGCAATGAAGAGCAAAACAAAAACAGACATTTCATCCTGGGTTCTTAATTACAGTACATACTAAGATTAAACAGTTAAAATACATGGTGCTTGAGCTCCAGGCCGAAATGCACAAGTATATTCTAATGTTAAAAGTTCCCTAGCCAAACTCTGAATAAACCTTTAATGGGTTTAGTTAATAATAATACTTTGTGGCCTTAAAGAAACACAGATCCACCTTAGCAGGATTATACATACCACCTGCCCCTATACCTCCCCCCTCCCCACTGTCCAGGGCCCCAAACACCCCTTCCAGGTGAAACAGCGATTTACTTGTACTTCTCGCAATCTAGTATACTGTATTCGCTGCTCACGATGCGGTCTCCTCTACATTGGGGAGACCAAACGCAGATTGGGTGACCGCTTTGCGGAACACCTCCGTTCAGTCCGTAAGGGTGACCCCGAGCTTCCGGTCGCCTGTCATTTCAATTCACCGCTCCATTCCCACTCGGACCTCACCGTCCTTGGCCTCTTGTACTGTTCCACGGAAGCTCAACGTAAACTCGAGGAACAGCACCTCATCTTCCGATTAGGCACTCTGCAGCCTTCCGGTCTCAATATCGAGTTCAACAATTTCAGATCATAACCTCGGCCCCTATTTCATTTTTACTTATATTTTTCCACTCCTTTCCTCCCCCCCCCCCCCCTTTCCTTTTGTTTCTCTCTCACACCTGGCAGCTATCTTTTGCCCTGCCAGTACACTTTACACCTAATCCCAGCCTATTACCATCTCGTCTAGCTTCTAATCTCTTTTACTTCTTTTGGTTCTTTTATTCTTTTGTCCGATCGCAGCCCTGCCTTCGATCTAGTTCCTTTTCTCTCCAGTTTTGAAGAAGGGTCAAACCCGAAACGTCAACTCAAATTTCTCTCCACGGATGTTGCCTGACCTGCTGAGTTTTTCCAGCATTTTCTGTTGTTATACATACCACATGTTAGAACACTCCTGTCCTTGTAAAACATCCAACTTGCTACAAGCAACACCATGAATATACTCAACGACTGGAATTCTCTACCTAAGAAGGCTGTGGATGCTCAAAGATTCACAGTCCTTTGAGTGAAGAAATGTCTCCTTATCTTAGTCCTAGAACCCCTAGTTCTAGGCTCCCCCACAAGGGTAAACATCCTCCAAACATCTACCCTGTCAAGCCCCTTCAGAATTTTGTTTCAATGAGATTACCTCTTATTCTTCTAAATTCTAGGGAATATAGGCCTAGTCTACTAAATCTCTCATTAGGACAATCCCTCCATCCCAGGAATCAGTCTAGTGAACCTTTGCTGCACTCCCTCTAAAGGCAAGTATATCCTTCCTTAGGTAAGGAGACCAAAACTGTACACAGTACTTCAGGTGTGGTCTCACCAGGGCCCTATATAATTGCAGTAAGACTTCTTTACACTTATACTCCAATCCTTTTGTAATAAAGGCTAGCATACCATTGGCTTTCCTAATTGCTTGCTGTACTGACATGTTAACTGTCTGTGACTCGTGTACAAGGACACCCAGGTCCCTCTGAAGACGAACATGTCTCACCATTTAAAAAATATTCTGTTTTTCTATTTTTCCTACCAAAGTGGATAACTTCACATTTCCTCAGATTATTTTCCCTACTACTGATGTCAGGCTAACTGGTCTACAGTTTCCCATTTTCTCTCTCCCTCCTTTTCTTGAATAGCGGGGTTACATTTGCTACCTTCTAATCTGCAGGGAACGTTTTAGAATCTAGGAAATTCTGGAAGATCAAAACCAATGCATCCACTATCTCTGTAGCCACCTCTTTTAAAACCCTAGGATGTAGGCCATCAGGTCCACAGGATTTGTCAGCTTTTAGTCCCATTAATTTCTCCAGTACTATTTCTTTACTAATACTAATTTCTTTTGTTCCTTATTCTCATTAGAGCCTTGGTTCCCCACTATTTCCAGAATGTTTTTTGTGTCTTCTTTCGTGAAGACAGATACAAAGTATTTGTTTACTGTCTCAGCCATTTCCTTATTCCCCATTATAATTTCTCCTGTCTCAGCCTGTAAGGGACCCACGTTTACTTTTGCTAATCTCTTCCTCTTTACATATCTATAGAAGCTTTTACAATCTGTTTTTACATCTCTTGCTAATTTACTCTAGGCATAATGTCATTTCCAAATGTATTTGTGCTAAATGTACCAAAAATTTCAGTATGCTTTACTTCACATTCTTTAAGTTTGTCTAGTTTTGTTTTATTAAGATTCAATTATAGACTGGCATATGGCTAAAGAGAGTAAGTTACCACAACATTTTACTACAGTGTAAGACACAGAACTCTAATGAAAGTAGAGTTTTCTTCCTGGTTCAAATAGGGAAAAATTTCAGCAATTTATGTTTATTCAATTATGAAACAGCTAGAGTCAAGATGGAAACCAACTTCCCTTGACAGAACTTCACTGACTGGATAGCAGCGCCCAGCTGGCAGGTTCTTTGGCCTTTACTTCAGCCACAATGCAGAAGGTTGGTTATAGCGACTAATCATATTATTGATCCTTTGGAGGACTGTGGATATTTTATGTTGATTCCACCTTGTGTCGGACACAAGAATGGCTTCAATTGCTGGCAATTCAGATGAATTCATTACATTTAAATGGCTGAACCATCAAGGGAGCTTTGTTCTAAAACAAGTTCAGATTATATGCGTGGAAAGGCCAGCAGGTAACACCAGCAAACACGACTTTGAAGGGGCTTAACTTTACATCAAAGGAAGGTCACCCAGTATAATTTACCATTCATTTGCCCGTTTCAGTTGCCTGCTTTTCACTGCCTATACCACGTGAAGCAGCTAAGTGGAGTTACTTGTCATCATCTCCCATGTAATATCCAGAGACTCCATCAAAAGCTACTGAAAAGAACTAATAGGTTTTAGCTTGTTTGGAAGCAGTTTATGCGTTGTGCAAGTCAAGTATTGAAGCCAAAACCACTTCACTGCCACTAAACTTGTAGTGTAAACGCATTGAGTGTTGAGAACAAATGCCAAAAAAACTGATAAATTTATAAAAGTACATTCCATGCTTCTTATAATAAATATACACAACTTCAGTTTTTTTTAAAGAAAAACCTGTATTAATTTGCTAGTCTTTGAGATCTGCCTGCAGCTATCCTTTGGATTCATTCCCGTTACACATGCAGAGGTCAATAAAGGCACTGTATGCACAAACCAAAAAGCTTTCTCTGGGGAAGTTCCTTTCTCCACGAACACATGACAATCTGTTTTAGTAGAGCTACTAATGGCACCATACCCTCCGAGAAAAAGCAAGGTCTAAAGAGAAACTCTGAAGAGCCCAACTCCCTGGAGTGCACTGCTCTTTGTATAGTTTTACCCTCCTTATTAAAAGGCCTCTATAGCTCACAGTATGTCCATAGTTAATTCAGTAGTATAGAATTGCAGACAAATTCTCTCCCCATGACTGGAGTGATTGATTTGAAAGTTGTAGCTAATTTTGAGTAAAGTTGATTTGCTATATAAAGAATCAGGATTTTATTATTTGCACAATACTTTTGTACCTCACCTGGTCTCTTGTACCCAATCTAAATGTTAAAAATGCACAATGAGATCGTTGGTAATTAAAATTCTCCAGTTAAACATTATGCAAGGCTTCTGGTTATTTTGCTGTAAATTTACAAAACTGGTCGATTAAGCAATGCTTCCATTTAGCTTCAATAACCATTCACCATACCATAACCATTCACCATACCAAAACCAGAAGTGGAATTTTTCTTTTGGCCTGGTTCTTGAACAAATGCTCTATTTAACTGGCATCTTTCACATTTCAAACAAATTGTTTGAACGCACGTTGTAGTTTATGCCAGTTGGAAAGAGAGACTTAAAAAAAAAAATAGCAAAATTTGAAGCAAAATAAATGCACGCAGTAATATTTTTTGAAACCTTCGAGATCAAGTAATTGCATGGAGATCAAGGAAAACAATTTAGAACTTCAGGGATTCAGTGATTTGATTAGTAACATTTAGCTTTATCCTTCTACCATTTCAAGTGCATGATTAAAAACTCTCCACTTTCTCCACTGCTACATTCCAGAAACATGCAGTGAACAATATTGAATTATTAATCCTTTTTTAAATTATTCACTACCACAGGGAGAGTGCAATTTAGATCAAAAGCAATGCATCAAAGACTTATTATGCCATCTATGGTAAGCAATTTAAAAGCAAATTTATACACAAATTCATATAGGTCAATACAATCTTAAATTTATAGTTAAATATATAATTAACAAATAGCTATACAAGTACAATAGTTTCTTGAAGCATTAAAACACAGGATTCAATTACCTTTCTCCCCCAAAGCCTCCCGTGTCAAAAGTCCTGCATTCTGACAGTGGATGATCAAGATTTCATCTCTATGTCTATCAATACAATCCTTTGTTCAACTTACAGGGGTAGTTCAAGTGTAATTTCCATACAAGAACCAGATCTATTTTCCCTTACTTCTGTTGAGCTAGGCACTTCAGTCAAGAACTGCCGTTTGCCATTTGCAAGAAAGCCTACGTGCAAGCACCATAGTCAAGGAACTCAAACAAACATCGATCTCTCAGCCCGTAATGTGGTGCACCAACCTCTCTCTCCCCCTCCACCCCCACCCCCACCCCCCCCAACTCCATGACCAAACAAAAAATGATTCAACTTGTTGCCAAAGGAAGTTATCTTCATATGTTCCTCAAATATACAAACTGGATAACCAGAGTACCAGAAAGGTTGGCATTGTGTTATGGTGAACTGTGCCAGTCAACAGGTTAAAAAATGATCAGATATCTACTACACCTTCAGGCAAGCAGCAACAGGTGCAATATGCAGGACTTTGAAGTTGGAAATAAAGCAGATTTCAGAATATAGATTTTCTGTTCTGTTGCACTGGGCTGGAATTTGCGGTGGGTAAACGGCAAACTAACAGCATTTGCCATTATTACTCCTTCGAAACGGACTGCAACTTCAGCATCCTACCGCAGAAATCCTGAAGTTACGGTCGGTCATTCACTGGCTACGCTGTGGACCACACCCCACACCTCCACAGCCGGAAACCAGCGAAATCAGTGAAACGGACAAAAACTTGGGCTTTTCCAAGGCAATAATACTGCTAAATACCTCATTAAAATGTTAAGCCTTGTTGGAATAGGTGTAACTGGGATTTTAACAGTGTATTGACTGTTAAACAAATGTTATGGCCATGAAAAACCAATTTTTATATTTGTGGAGTGTCAAATTTCTCCATTATGATAAAAAATTACAATTTTTAAAAACTTATTTATAAATTTTTTTTTTTTTTAAGTTTGATCATTTCCTGGTTTCCTGTATGAGAACTCTGCTATGTGATTGGCTGCTTAGGCAATTTCACTGCAGATTGCATGAGGGAATTCCCACTACAGAGCGCTGAAATCACTTGAACGTCGAAAAAGGCAAACTTCTCGCCACAGAGATCGCAAGAGGGGAAGCTTTCTTCAGGGCCAGCGGCGAGTGCCTTTGCTTCGCCGCTGACTGCAAATTCCGGACCATTATTTCTCCGAAATAATTCCGATGATTCATATTACAATATTGGAAGTTTGGGAATTTTATCATTTGGAAGAAAAATCTATGTAAAACTACCACATGGTCTTCACCAAACCCAAACCCTGCATTAGTTTAATAGCGTGCAGATGCCAGCCTCACCATTCAAAAATATACATTCCCTATTTACACAATGAGCAGCTCTACTAAATATCAATATAAAAAGTTTGCATATGGGTCCGTAAACCAAACATGCACAAATCGGATATTTTCCTCATTGCTATTCGTCACATCTTGTACTATTGGCCAATCAGGAAAGAAAGAGGAAATTGGTTGGCAATTTATATGGACATGTATAAAATAGCAGGGAACTATCCTGGTGCTGGGATTGAACATTGTTAGAACAGAGGTCAGGTATGGACTATTTTCAATTTCCTATAGCACAAGTTAGCCAAATCACTAAAAGAGGGGATGAACCAAAGGAAATTGTCAAAAGAAATATTACATTACAATTAAAATACAGAAATTATGACTGAGATGTTAGTAATTTTAACATTAACAGCATCTTTATCACAGAAGTAAGTTTATTTCCCCTTAATTCTGTGTCTTAGTTCTCCCTCTATTTTGGATTTCGTTTAAGACTCTAAAACCTGTGAGAAAAGTCCATTTTGAAAGAGACATCAGCCAAGATCTTGAATTTTTAAAATAGGTCATTCCTACATGACCAGCTTGCCCAATAGCTTGCCAGACTCATCATATTCATATGCAATTCTTATATAGCAGTGCTGTAAGAGTTGGATCACAGGTCACACACAGATTACCCAGTCTGAAGAGACTTTTTTGTCTCAAGTTATTTCTTCCAATTCACGATTTCTTACAGTACCAAGGAGGGCCTTGGATCAGTTGTAGCACTCCTGCTTCTGAATCAAAAGGTTGTGTGTTCAAGTCCAGTGTAGTACTTAGGGAGTGCTACACTGTTGGAGGTACCAAATTTCAGATGAGATGCTAAACCAGGTACGCAGGACAGTAGATGACCATTCAGCCCCTTGATCCTGTTTAGTTAAATAAGGAACATTAAAAGTAGCACAGCAGACATGTCATTCTTTTTCTTTGATATTAGACGGGCTCTTGCAAGGGAGGAGACAACAGCTCAATGCTTATCTAGTATATCGAGAACAGAGACTAGCTTAATTAGAATAGTTTGGTGACCTTGGGAAAGGAGAGACAAGGTGCCAGAGAAAGTGAAAAATAAGATATCTGAAGAATGGAATCATCTTCACCCATGTCAATCAATACTATAATGACCCATGTAGTTTAAAGATGCACACGTGAACGGGGCATGATCAGGTTATGCTGAGCTCATCATATATGGGCATTTAGATTAGTAATTTGTAGTCAAGAAAAAGTGCATAAACCAGCAAATTGTAACTGGAATTTGGATTCGACCCAAGAAAACTGAGCTCAACAACTGTAAACGAGAGACCTCGCTTCCCCAGCCAAGTTCACTTGGTTGTAAATATTTTACCTTATTTAGAGGATTAACCTTTGAATAAATGAAACTTTGTTAGTGTACTGATTGAACTCAAATATAAACGAGCTAGTCAACAGGGACAGGACTAAAATTTGCACACAGGTATCCCTTTTAGCCACAGTTCTACCAGCACCCACCTGCCACAGTAGTGTCAACTTTAAGTTTGTGCAGGATGAGGTATATGAGGCAGAGAATTTAGAGTCGGCCCTCCCTTATTGCAGGTGGAGATAGTGAGGGTCAGTCTCAGAGGCTTCTTCCAGTCTTCAACTTAGGTTGCCACTGAGGAGTCACATAGATTTTCCATGCCATTCAGTGCAAAGGAAGACTGTATTGATTGCAGGAATATGGGGAAAGAGCCGGGGGGGGGGGGGGCAGGGGGAGAAGAGCGGGACTGGACGGGCTGAATGACCTCCTTCTGTGCTGTACTATTCTATAATTCAATAGCTTGGATTGATCCACAGGGTGGCTTAGCATTGCAGAGAACCAGCTCTAATAGGGTTAATTTGCATTGAATTTTTAAAGGAACACAGTGGGGTCTTGGACGGAACAGAAGTACTTGGGTTAAACAATTGATGGAAGAACGTAATTTGGCCCTGATGAAGCAACTTGCCTAACCTGGTGACGCCCTTCTCATGCTTGGCCAGGACACCCTCGGAGAGGTCACTTCTGCAACTAGCTGGGAAAGACATGGCCACTGTAATCTTCACCATCATTGGCAGTACAGTCTCTGCAGCCGAGGCATCAGAAGGTCAGATGCCAGCATACAGCATAACTCAGTTACTGCTTCCCCGGTGAAGCAGAGCCCGTGAAGGCAAGGGTCCTTGGACATTCCCGGGTTGATGTACCTGGGTCTGGGCAGTCTACCTTTGGTGCAAGCTAGCCTTTTATCACATCATTCTTTTCTTTTTCCTCAAAACACTTAGAACACCCATTAAGTGATTCAGATATTCAGGAATTGAATTGAATCAAATTATTTCCTGAAAGGCCAGAACTTCACTGGTCTTTATTTCCCACTTAAATGGGCGAGAGCAGTGCACAGCACACAATGCCATCTGGTGAGAAGATTGGGAAGCCCTATGAGGGCCAATTTGAATTCCACGGACATCAAATTCAGTATGTCAGTAACATTCTTAGGTCAGTAGCACAATATGAGCGGGGATCCAGCAAAATGGTTCCACGTCCAATATCCTGGCTCTCAAGCCTGGCAGGACCAACCTAATGAGCAAGAAAGTCAGCCCTTAAATCTGTTGGGTATAACCAGATTCGATGACAAAGTTTATATTCCAACAGGTTAATTTCATAACAGGTTAGCCAATTCTGGGAAAAGAATGAACCTGAATGTAGGCGGTTAAGAAGGCAAATGGTATGTTGGCCTTCATAGCAAGAGGATTAGAGTACAGGAACAAGGATGTCTTGCTGCAGTTGTACAGGGCCTTGGTGAGACCACATCGTGAGTATTGTGTGCAGTTTTGGTCGCCTTATCTGAGGAAGGATGTTAGCGAAGATTCACCAGGCTGATACCTGGGATGGCAGGAATGATGTATGAGGAGAGATTGGGACGATTGGGCTTGTACTCGCTGGAGTTTAGAAGAATGAGAGGGGATCTCATTGAAACTTATAAAATTCTGACAGGACTGGACAGACTAGATGCAGGAAGGATGTTCCCGATGGTCGGGGAGTCAAGAACCAGGGGTCACAGTCTAAGGATAAGGGGTAAGCCATTTAGGACAGAAATGAGGAGGAATTTCTTCACCCAGAGAGTGGTGAACCTGTGGAATTCTCTACCACAGAAGGCAGTGGAGGCCAATACATTAAATATATTCAAGGAGTTGGATATATTTCTTAAGGCTAAAGGGATCAAGGGGTATGGGGAGAAAGCAGGGACTGGGTACTGAATTTGGATGATCAGCCATGATCGCATTGAATGGCAGAGCAGGCTCAAGGGGCTGAATGGCCTACCCCTGCTCTTATCTTCTATGTTTCTAGAAGTGTACACACAAGGTGAGTATAGTACGTGGTATCTAGTGTGGCCATTTCTTCACTGTTCACAAATTCCTAGCTGTATGTAACCTTTAAAACATAAGGGGAAAACAAATAGAAATTGAGACTAATCAATTTTGTTTGAATACTGATGTTCAGTAGTGCATTTGCTACCAGAGGCAACTATTGCCTCATACCTGCTTGTGCCTCTGCTTTGTTTTGTCATGGTTTCAATATTCAATCAAGCAGACCAAGAAACTGGGTGTGAGAGAAACTCACAGAAGGAAACTGGGGATTTTATCTTTTGGAGCTGGGGAGAAAGAAGATATGTAGACTATCCAGCTTAGAGTAACTTGGGTTGTACTTGATTTTTTAAAAAATGCTTACTGGCTGACCAGACATTTTATCCTGTACCCAACACAGAAACTCACTGCTCATATGAAAGTCCTTTTCCGCCACCTCCAGCGTGATGCTACCAAACACATTTTCCCCTTCACTCCCCTTTCAGCAATCTAAAGGGTTTGTTCCATCCGTGACACCATGGTCCACTCTTCCATCACCCCGAACATCCACTCCCCTTTGCCCGGGACCTTGCCATTGCAAGCACAGGAGATGTAACACCTGCGCTTTCACTTCCTTCTTTCTCACCATCCAGGGCCCCAAACACTCCTTTCTGGGTGAAATAGCGATTTACTTGTACTTCTAACTTAGCATATAGTATTTGCTGCTCATGACTTCTCTACATTGGGGAGACCCAACACAGATTGGGTGATCGCTTTGCTAAACACCTCCGTTCAGTCCGGTCGCTTGCCACTTTAATTCACCATCCTACTGATCTCTCTGTCCTTAGCCTCCTACACTGATCCAATGACGCTCAGCGCAAGCTCGAGGAACAGCACCTCATCTTTCTATTTGGCACTTTACGGCCTTAACATTGAGTGCAACAACTTTAGACCTTAACCACTGCTCCCATTTTCTCTGACAGCAGGTTCTGGTAATGGAGGATGGCTGCACCAGAGCCACTGGAAGTGGAGGAGGTGGTGTGGGCTGGTGCTTGGAGTGGTCCTTACCACTGTGGTCCACCCAATTTTCTCCGCCACATTCCTGGCCACGGGAGCCTTTTCAGCTTTGCCAGATTTTCCGTACTTCCCTCCCCCCTGATGTTCCACTGTAACCATTTGCACCTCCTCTGGACCCATCTTTTGTTTCTTTTCTTGTCCCATTAGTACCCCCTTTTGCCTTGCACCATCATCCCTTTTGTCATTTAGATTCGGATTAGAGTTATTTGCCATATGTAACAAGTACAATGGAATGCTTGTTCCCCGTAGGGACGCGTCAGCTATACATACAGCGCCGCGTTCAGAGTCAATACAATGGCTTCCCGTGGCAGTGGGAGCACGATGTCCCTCAGCCGCTCCGTCCTCCTCTTCACCGCGGCCTCCTCCTCACTGTTGCCGGCTCCACGTGTGGTGGCCTGCTTCTCCCGCTCTGGCCACCATGCCCGGCTCCCCTCCTCCCATCCGGACTGCGAGTTACCCGAAATGGAGCTGCCGGCCGACGTGCTGCAGCGTGTCGCGAGTCTGCTGCTGCTCGTTGCGCTGCGCTCCTCTGCCCGACTCGCCGAACACATCGTCGGGATGTGAATGCTCCAATGCGGCCTCCTCTTCACCGTCGCCGGCTCCACGCTCCAAAATAACTCCTGCCTGCCATCTGATCACATACCTTCCCCTCCTCTTTCCTGCCCACTTTTCTCCAGCTCTGTATTTGCTTTAAAAGCTGTAAATCTCCACCTTCCAGTTCTGATGAAAGATCATCGCCCCAAAAGGATAACTCTGTTTCTCTCTCCACAGATACTACCTGACCTCTGAAGTGTTTCCAGTGTTTTCTGTTTTTATATGCAATGTTACTAGGTTTGTATTAAAGGATTACAAGTCCATACCTGTATAAACTGGCACAGATTCAGTACAACATTTGACAGGTGCTAACAGATCAGCATCATATTCCACATAACACTAAACAATAAGGAGTAAATATCAGTGGCAAGTCTGTTCCTAGAACTGGGAACAAGATTATTCCATCTACTGTAAGGCAGCTCTGATGAGCTATACAGGAGAGAGAAATCCTGCAAGATTAATCTCACTGCATTTTTTGTTCTCCCCAGGCTGAAGGTCAAATCAGCTGAAACAGACTACTTACCCTGTACACAAATCACAACACTATTACTCATGTGGTGCCCGACAAATCAGATGCATCAGCTGTGTTCTGCCACAATATTGATTACTCCGGCCTTCCCAACATTCACCTGTCCTTTCATTACCATCACATTCATTTATCAAGTGTCAACTGCAGGCAGCACGAAGTCAAAACTCAATATATTCTCGCCCACACAAAAAAATCATTTTTGCTTCACATACATGTGGAGAGAATTTTCTGTATGGCGATAGACAATGCCCAAGCTGTTTATGCAACAGAATAGTAACCCCATGATCTAGCAAATGTGTAAAGCTATAACATGTACACCCGAGAACAACAAGCCCGATTAGGGGCCGAATAGGGAATTAGCTCCACAAACTGCCATAGAATAATGACGGATTCAGCATTGTGCTGTATGAGCACCTAAATGCTCCAGCTGCTGCATAAATATCAGCCCTAATTCCCCTCCCTCACTAGCTTGCCTTAAGCTGTGACATCCAGATTATTGCAAAATTATAAATTCCTGTTAACTGAACTTGCTTAAGAGTTGTGCAGTTAACATTTGGGAAAGTGCCACGAGCACCAACATCCAAAATCTTATTTAATTACGCTTCCTGAATTAAAAAAAAAATTGAAGCAGATTGTCAATTTTACCCCAGAGAATTTAGCATAAAGACACTAATCATTTCCTGGATGTTCTCTTTGGCATGTCTTATTCACATAAAATAAGGGCGATAAGCAGCTGGTCAGTTTAGCAACACATTGTGGTGCAACTATTAGTCCATATTTTACTTTCGTCCTTGAACCACGGATCAATTTATAGCAGTTTTACTTTTAAACGATACCACAAGAGAGATTTGCACCAGGGGATTTAGAATCCAGGTCTTACAGCAAGTTCAATGCAAACATCTTTGGGGCGAAATTGGTCACCGGTAGCCTGCTTTACACCCCGCCGGACTTTCTTTTCCATTGACTTCAATGTAAAACAGGTTGCTGATTTGCTGTCATCTGTTTCCCACCATCACTGAAGACCAATTTCGTCCCCCTTGAGTTTTGTTAGCACCACTAATATTGGTGGTGCTAACAGTTTGCTTTCTCTTCCAGTAACTGACTTGTAAATGCCCAGAGGTCCAAGAATCATAGAATGATGCAGCACAGACGGAGGCCATTCGGCACATCGTGCCTGCGTCTGTAGTGGTTGAACAGTTTCTTTTAGTACTTGGAACCTCAGCACACCTATAATTTACAAGACTGCAAGCTAGAAACTGAATAGGAAGATGGGAAAAGCCTTTTCCCCCCCCAAGATGTCAGACCAGTCTATTTCAGTCAGAAAAAAGCTCCGCAAACTTAATCTAGCTTTCTATCCACACTACTTTGAGGATTGGAAAAAACAATTATATATGCCCAATTAATACAAATGACAAGCCCAGCAAGCTTCGGGCTGTTGTTGGTATGGCAGTATAAAGTATGATCTTCCGGCAACAGAGGCAAAACTGGGTATTTAATTGGAATCAGCTATGCCATGAAGCATGATGTATGTTATAGGGCAAAAATGATAAACAAGACAAGTACGACAAGTTGAGAAGGCAGTTTAAAAAAACATACGGGAACCATGGCTTTATAAACAGAGGCAGATTACAAGCACAAGAAATTTATGGTAAACCTTTATAAATCACTGGTTAGGCCTCAACTGGATTAGTGTGTGTTCTGGACACCACACTTTAGGAAGGATGTCAAGGCCTTGGAGCAGGTGCAGAGGAGATTTAACAGAATACCACCAGTGATGAGGGACGTCAGTTATGTGGAGAGACTAGAGAAGCTGGGATTCTCCTTAGAGCAGAAAAGGTTAAGGGGAGATTTAATAGAGGTGTTCAAAATTATGAGGGGTTTTGATAGAGTAAAGGAGAAACTGTTTCCACTGGCCGGAGGGTCGGTAAGCAGAGGACACAGTGAAGGGATAATTACTAGTCCTAGCCCTTTTGGGCTACCCCAGATCAGGCGTATTCCCCAGACGTTCACTCTCAACTTAAGTTAGAGATAGCCAAATTCCATAAGATGCTTAAATGGGTCTAAAGGTTCAGGTTCTCTCTCCCTAAAGGAAAGGAACGACTGAATATGTTACCGTCCTCCGGATAGTACTTTTAATAAGTTGAACTAGACTGTAACCTTCCGGATATTATGAGGGTCCGGAATACCCCCCAGAATTCTGCAACTCCTTACAAAAGAGAGTGTACAGAATTTGGGTTCGCGAGTTTATACAGAATTACTTGAGACAATTCTAAAAATATAGTTTTATTTAAGAACCAACATTCTGTTAACAGCTGCTGAATCAGTCCCAACATTAACAATTCAAAATACAGATAGCTTACTTTTCTAATTTCTCAGAGATCCTTATTCTCAAATCTTTACTTTGTTACATTTCTTACTTATTTCTAAATCCAGAACATCCACCAAAATCAATTACTTTGACTTCCCGAGACTCATAGTTAAAGACTTAGAGATGCCTCTGAAGAGTTGAGAAACGCTTTGTCCGTTCAGCGAGTTCTGCCTTTCTGTTGAAAAGGTCTATTTTTTATACTCTTTTTGCATTGGTTTCTTCTTTGAAGTTCTCTGCTGATGTCAGCTAATTGTCTTTATTAATTCTCTCTTTCGAATGCTTTCTATTCTTACTGTCAATTCAACTATTGCATGCATAATTATTTCTCTACCTTTAGGTGTTCCAAAAACCATCATAAAAACAATGACAGCAATGGTTTCTGTTTGATGCCATTCTTATCGAAGATTCTTCATTCAATTCTTAATACAGGTAGACTACCCTTTATCCGGACTTCCGAAAACCGAAACCCTCTAAAAACCGAAGGTTTTTTCGTTCAGCGTAAGTCGTGCGTACGACTTTGTGGTAAACCACTGTCATACCTGTCTGTGTCTGTATGTGTATTCCACTAGGTACAGGTCTGGACATGCCTCGGCTGACTCCTCCCACTATTCCAGGTATATAAGTGACTACCTCCCAGTCCCTTAGTATTCTGGACGGGTCGACCACTCGAGACAAGACCTTCATTCTTTAGTTAATAAAAGCCTGATTGTTACACGCTCAACTTCAGTCTTTTGAGTAATTGATGGCGCATCAGACTTACACTGAACAAAAAAACCTTCGGTTTTTAGAGGGCTCCGGTTGCGGAAGTTCGGATAAAGGGTAGGTCGTGCGCACGACCCCCCGCCAGCCGCCGACCCCGCCAGCCCCGACAACTGCCGACCCCCCCGCGGACCCGACAACCGCCGACCCCGCCAGCCCCGACAACCGCCGACGCCCCCGCGGACCCCGCCAGCCCCGACAACCGCCGACCCCCCCGCCGGCCCCGACAACCGCCGACCCCGCCAACCGCCGACGCCCCCGCGGACCCCGCCAGCCCCGACAACCGCCGACCCCCCCAGCCGCCGACCCCACCCCGCCGGCCCCGACAACCGCCGACCCCCCCGCGGACCCCGCCAGCCGCCGACCCCCCCACGGACCCCGCCAGCCGCCGACCCCCCCCCGCCGGCCCCGACAACCGCCGACTCCCCCGCGGACCCCGCCAGCCCCGACAACCGCCGACCCCCCCGCGGACCCCGCCAGCCCCGACAACCGCCGGCCCCGACCACCGCCGACCCCCCCCCCCGCGTACCCCGCCGGCGCCGACCCCGACCGACTTACGCTGAGCGTCAGCGTAAGTCGTGCGCACGACCCCCCGCCGACCCACCTTCCGAAATCCGAAATTCTCCTTTATCCGAAACTCGGCTGGTCCCGAGGTTTTCGGATAAAGGATAGTCTACCTGTATTGGCTTTACTGATTTTAGCAGACATTGTGACTCCGTACTGCTCCAAGTTCAATACAAACACAATGTAATTGCATGGTGTCATCTATTGAAGTCATATCTTCAAAGTGTCCTTGTTGGTATGGTTTTTACTATGTCTAAATTAAAGACACTTTGACCAGAGTGGTTCATGCATTTCTAGCTATCTCAATTGGTTGCATATTTAATCGTGTTTCCTGTCTTCCAAGTTTAACATAAAAACGATTTGACCAGCAGGTGTTTCTTTTACTTGATGTCATCGTTTCAAAGGCACTTGCCTCTTTTAATGTTTGTGTTTCTGTTTTACGTGTTAGTTTGTAACACCTTAAACTGGGCATTTTCATTGCGTTGGTTACAAACTGTAGACCTTTCAGAAGCACCAATGGTTTGCTTCAATCTTTCATTGTTTTAGTATTTTTAACTAATTCCCATTTCAAAGCTTGTTTACAACTTTATCAACTGATCTTTATCTCAGAAGCCTGTATTTCTGTTTACAGCCCGTGTCTCCGAGGCTTTAGATTTTTAAACCCAGTATATTCTGTATTATCAGTATTCTGTTCATATTATGGTGCATCTTTCTGAAACATGGCTTATTCCCTCACAACAGATTTATGATGATTGGCAAAAGAACCAGAGGGAGAAGAGGAGAAATGTTGTTATGCAGTGAATGATGATCTGGAATGCACTCCTTGAAAAGGGTGATGGAACCAGATTCAATAGCAAACTTTAAAAATGGAATTGGGTATATATATTTGAAAAGCAAAAATTTGCAGGGCTATGGGGTAAGAGCGGAGTAGTGGAACTAATTGTATAGCTCTTTCAAAGAGCTGACATAGGCACAAATAAGCTGAATTGACCCCTTCTGTGCTGCAAGATTCTATGCTTCCAACTGTACTCCTTCTGCAAAAATAACATCTATCCAACACTTGGCATGTTTAACATATTTCCATTTATAAACTGACCTTTTTCATATTCATACCATCCAATATTTCAGTAAATAGCATATTTGCAACTCAAACTGCATGTTCTCACTCAGCAATTCATTTTTATTTTATTTTTTTAAATCACCCACAGCTTTTGCAGGTCATCATTGAGATAGGCACACCATAGTACAAACATTTCAGATAACTGTTACAGTGAAAGGTAGATGCATCTGACCATTTACATTGTTCTTGAAGGCGTGTGCACTCTTTGTGGAAAATGAGTGCACAATCCATTTGCTGCGCTACCAGCTGAAATATGTACGATTTTGAAAAGAACACATTAATAAGTCTGTCAGTCATACACACATTATAGGGTGCAATAAGAAAACCAGTATTCTAATACAACTAAGGAGCTAAGATATATGCCCCATTGTAGAAAATTCCAGTAAAATCTGTCATGTCAAGAGAGATGAAGAGTGTGATAAAAGCTGTGCGCTGTGATTAGTAATGTAGCAACTGGCTCAACTAACAGCAGAAATTCATGCAGCACAACTATATTTTTCCAACAATCCCATATTAAATGAGCAAGTTTAACAAATGAATAGTTGAGCCATACAGACATAGAAAGCCCATGCAAGGATCCCAAGAATGGAAGGGGAGGGAAGAAAATTGCTGGAATATTTTTCAGGTAGAAATATTTATGTTACATAAATTAGAAGCAGGGTACATCATTTCTACTATACATTCATTATAGCTAGATATCTGTAAAAGTATTCTTAGCCAATTTTTTTTAATACATGAAACCACTGTAATAACGAATTACAAAAGCAAAAATTAAGACATAAAATGGAGGAGCATGTTCCCATTTCAACACTGCCAATAGAGAACCACAGCTTGTGGAAATGAACTTCAGTTAAAGGCTGCACAACAGCATTTGGTAATTGACAAGTTCGCCAACAGAGACCCTATGGGGGGCTGGCAAAACAGATAGTTAATTTTTTTTTATTCGTTCCTGGGATGTGGGCGTCACTGGCAAGGCCAGCAGTTATTGCCCATCCCCAATTGCCCTCGAGAAGGTGGTGGTGAGCCGCCACCTTGAACCGCTGCAGTCTGCGCAGTGCAGGTACTCCATAGTGCTGTTAGGGAGGGAGTTCCAGGATTTTGACCCAGCGATGATGAAGGAATGGCAAAGTCAGGATGGTGTGTGACTTGGAGGAGAACTTGGAGGTGATGGTGTTCCCATGCGCCTGCTGCCCTTGTCCTTGTAGGTGGTAGAGGTCATGTGTTTGGGAGGTGCCGAAGAAGCCTTGGCGAGTTGCTGCAGTGCATCTTGTAGATGGTACACACTGCAGCCACGGTACACTGGTGGTGGAGGGAGTGAATGTTTAAGGTGGTGGATGGGGTGCCAATCAAGTGGGCTGCTTTGTCCTGGATGGCGTCGAGCTTCTTGTGGTGTTGGAGCTGCACTCATCCAGGCAAGCGGAGAGTATTCCATCACACTCCTGACTTGTGCCTTGTAGATGGTGGAAAGGCTTTGAGGAGTCAGGAGGTGAGAGACTCACCACAGAATACCTAGCCTCTGACCTGCTCTTGTAGCCACAGTATTTATGTGGCTGGTCCAGTTAAGTTTCTGGTCAATGGTGACCCCCCAGGATGTTGATTTGGGGAGATTCGGCAATGGTAATGCCATTGAATATCAAGGGGTGATGGTTAGAGGCTCTTTTGTTGGGGATAGTCATTGCCTGGCACTTGTGTGTCGCAAATGTTACTTGCCACTTATCAGCCAAAGCTGGAATGTTGTCCAGGTCTTGCTGTATGAGGGCATGGACTGTTTCATTACCTGAGGAGTTGTGAACAGAACTGAACACAGTGCAAACATCAGCTAACATCCCTACTTCTGACCTTATGATGGAGGGAGGGTCATTGATGAAACAGCTGAAGATGGTTGGGCCTAGAACACTACCCTGAGGAACTTCTGCAGCGATGTCCTGGGGCTGAGATAATTGGCCTCCAATAACCACAACCAGCTTCCTTTGTACTAGATATGACTCCAGCCAATGGAGAGTTTCCCCCCCGCCCCCCCAATTCCCATTGACTTCAATTTTACTAGGGCTCCTTGGTGCCACACTTGTTCAAATGCTGCCTTGAGGTTAAGGGCAGTCACTCACCTCACCTCTGGAATTCAGCTCTTTTGTCCATATTTGGACCAAGGCTGTAATGAAGTCTGGAGCCAAGTGGTCCTGGCAGAACCCAAACTGAGCATCAGTGAGCAGATTATTGGTGAGAAGTGCCGCTTGATAGCACTGTCGATGACATCTTCCATCACTTTGCTGATGATTGAGAGTAGACTAATAGAGCGGTAATTGGCCAGATTGGATTCGTTGTTTTTTGGGAACAGGACATGCCTGGGCAGTTTTCCACATTGTCAGGTAGATGTCAGTGTTGTAGCTGTACTGGAACAGCTTAGCTACAGGTGCGGGTAGTTCTAGAGCAGAAGTCTTCAGCATGACAGCCGGGATGTTGTCGGGGCCCATAGCCTTTGCTGTATCCAATGCGCTCAGCCATTCCTTGATATCACGTGGAGTGAATCGAATTGGCTGAAGACTGGCTTCTGTGATGGTGGGGATCTCAGGAGGAGGCAGAGATGGATCATCCACTCGGCACTTCTGGCTGAAAATGGTTGCAAACGCTTCAGCCTTGTCTTTTGCACTTGCCTGCTGGGCTCCACCATCATTGAGGGTGGGGGATATTCATGGAGCCTCCTCCTCCCCCAGTTAGTTGTTTAATTGTCCACCACCATTAACGACTGGATGTGGCAGGACTGCAGAGCTTTGATCTGATCTGTTGGTTGTGGAACCGCTTTGGTCTGTCTATAGCATGCTGCTTCCATTATTTAGCATGCATGTAGTCTTGTGTTGCAGTTTCCTCAGGTTGGCACTTCATTTTAAGGTACACCTGGTGCTGCTCCTGGCATGCTCTTCTACACACCTCATTGTACCAGCGTTGGTCACCTGGCTTGATGTTAATGGTAGAGTGAGGAATATGCCGGGCAATGAGGTTACAGATTGTGGTGGAATACAATTCTTCTGCTGTTTTGAGCTACTAGATCTGTTTTGAATCTATCCCATTTAGCACGGTGGTAGTGCCACACAACACGATGGAGGGTGTCCTCAGTGTGAAGATGGAACTTCGTCTCCACAAGGGCTGTGTAGTGGTCACGGCTACCAATACGGTCATGGACAGATGCCTCTGCGACAGGTAGATTGGTGAGGACGAGGTCAAGTAGGTTTTTTCCTCGTGTTGGTTCTCTTACCACCTGTTGCAAGCCCAGTCTGGCAGCTAGGTCCTTCAGGACTCGGCCAGTAGTGGTGCTACCGAGCGACTCTTAGTGGTGGACATTGAAGTCCCCCACCCAGAGTACACTGTGCCCTTGCTACCCTCAGTGCTTCTTCCAACTGGTGTTCAACATGGAGGAGTACTGATTCATCAGCTGAGGGAGGGCAGTAGGTGGTAATTAGCAGGAGGTTTCCTTGCCCATGTTTGACCTGATGCCATGAGACTTCATGGGGTCAGGAGTCAATGTTGAGGACTCCCAGGGCTACTCCCTCACGACTGTATATCACTGTGCCGCCACCCCGGTGGGTCTGTCCTGCCGGTGGGGCAGGACATACCGAGGAATGGTGATGGAGGAGTCTGGGACATTGGCTGAAAGATATGATTCTGTGAGTATGACTATGTCAGGCTGTTGCTTGACCAGTCTGTGGGACAGCTCTCCCAATTTTGGCACAAGTCCCCAGATGTTAGTGAGGAGGACTTTGCAGGGTCGACTGGGCTGGGTGGGCCTTTGTCGTGTCCGAAGCCGGTGTCGAGGGGTCCGTCCGGTTTTAGTCTCATTGTTTCTTGAAGCGGTTTGTTACAACCAAGTGGCTTGCTAGGCCATTTCAGAGGGCAGTTAAGAGTCAACCACATTGCTGTGGGTCTGGAGTCACATATAGGCCAGACCCAGGTAAGGATGGCAGATTTCCTTCCCTCAAAAAAGGACATTAGTGAACCAGATGGGGTTTTAAGACAATCCAGTAGTTTCATGGTCACCAGTACTGATGCTAGCTTTTTATTCCAGTTTATTTAATTAACTGAATTTAAATTCCACAGCTGCCGTAGTGGGATTTGAACTCATGTCTCCGGGTTATTAGTCCAGGCCTCTGGGTTACTAGTCCAGTAACATAACTACTATGCTACCATTCCCGTAAATGGAAGCGAAAACCAAGTATCGGGTTAGAGGGCAGGGGATAACTGGAACAGGGCACAGAGATGCAATTCAGTCCCAATTTTAAAAAGTTACACATTGTCTTGATTTTTATATGTCCATTATAGATTTCAGTCTCCACATTTAGGACAGGTTTACATCGACAGTTTCTGTCATACTGTAATTATATCTCTTCCCCAGCAGCGCTGTAACATCTCCACCAGGGGTGGTGGGGAAGAGAGTGTAATTGCAGCATGACAAGTTTACACAGGCAGTTTCCAATATCAATCTAGACATCGAAAGAACAAACTTGCATTTATATACTGCCTTTCGCTTCCTCAGCTCCACAACTAAAGATGTATTTTTGAAGTGTAGTTATTTGTAATATAGGCAAACACGATGGCTAACTTGCACAAAACAAAGACCCACAAACAGTAATGAGATAAATGATCAAATAAAGTGGGTTTTTTAATTAAAAAGTGATTGTTGTAGGATAAATGTTGGCCAGGACACTGGGAGAATACCCTGCTCTTTGAATAGCACCGTTGGATCTCTTGCATCCACCTGAGCAGACAGACGGGCCTCAGTTGAATATCTTACCTGAAACACGCGTCTCCAACTGTGCAATACTACATTATATGCTCAGGTTTTTAGAGTTAGTCTTGAATACACAACCTCTGATTCTGAGTGGAGAGTGCTACCACTGAGCCAAGATCAACATTGAACATAGGAATTTATAATGGGAAAAAATGACTGGAAGTACGTGCAGCTTTTTAATATATTACTAGTCAATTTCCTGCGACATTGCACGTGGGAAGTCAGGCAATATGTTGTTTGATAAGGGCAGGATGGCACAAGGGAGAACATTGTCATAGAGCAATATTAAAAAATAGACAAACGTTACTGGGATAAAAGTTGTTCATCAGAAGGTTTTTGCATTATTGTAGGTTTCATAAAAAGGAAATCAGTAAAAATGTGAAATATATAAATTGTATAGTAAAATATATTTATAGACATACAATATACATGTAAAATAAACTTGAATTTTTTTTCTATAATGTGTATAAAGTTCTACAATGTGTATAAAGTATTAACAGAATTTTACACGCGTGTCAATTTCTCAGTGCAAGTGTGAAATTGGACATTCCGGCTGCGGTGCTAGGTTGAGGAATAAAGCTTAAGTGGTAGGGAGGAAAGAGGAAGAAACAGTGGGGCTCTGGAGAGATTGGCGGAAATAAGTGGGGGAAAAAGGTTGTAATGGTGAGTGAATGGCAAAAGTTGAACGTCAGGAAATGTTGCAAAGTTTCAGAAGGAAAGTTAGCAACTTCCAGAGAATTTGGTGCTGGTGAGTGCACAATAGTGGCATGAGATCCAAGCAGGAAAGGCAGTTAGGTTTGTCACGATAAAGAGAATGGGGAGCGCGAAATGTAAAAATCATAAAAATAATTATAGGAATTGGGGGCTGAAGTCTTGGGAGGTTTTTACAGCAAATGAAACATTAAAAAAAAGCTGGAGGAAGGAATGAAGAGAATAGTAACATTAAAAAAGCGAACATCACAAAACGGGTGTCAAACATCCAAGCTGAATCCAGCCCTCAAAACAGTTTAATCCGGCCCGCAGTGCTCTGCGCTTAGTGTTGCCATGTGTCCCGAAATAGGGACACAAATTCCCAGGAAAACGGTGGCTTTTAAACATCATGCCGCAGCACGGGGTCAGACTGGGAAATGGGGGCTTGGGCGAGAGAGAGGGGGAGTCCAGGGAAATGAGGGTCAGGGATGGGGATTTGTGTAAGAGAAGCGGACTATGGATTAGGGGTCAGGGGAGGGATTGGGGTGGACGTGGGGCCCAGCATTCCCTGCAGCCACAAGCAGTAGCCGCGTGTTGAATGTGAACAGTGCCGAGAGGGGAGCAGCCAATAAAGTGGTGAATGGAGCCTGGGAACCTTACTGTAGGTAAAAAAAGGGAAAGATGGTTTGCGCTGGTGAGCAAATGGGAAACAAGGTGACAGAGACTGAGGTTTCTCACTGCGCTCAGGGAGCATCACAAGCTCCAATACATGGAGGAGATGCAGCAGACAGGCAGAGTAAGGCTGGCAGCGGCACATAGTAGAGCTGTGGAGTGTGGGGGAGCACTCCTGCTCCTCCACACTCCACAAAAGGGGGAAGTAAAAAAGAACTTTCCCTGCCATTTCTTCAGTGGCCTCTAGTGGTCCCTAGAAAGACCAGTTTAGGCCGCTGTAGAACTGGAGAAACAAGTCAGAACTTGCACAGGTCCACCTAGTTTTTCCACTAATTTTGCAGAAGGGGTCCTAGAACACGTGCAGGACCCTTCTTTACATAACTAAGTAGATTCAACGCTGATGTCAGGCAGCCGCCAGGTCCACCGAAAAATAGCGAGTAATATGGCAGCAGCCTTTCCACTGGCACAAATTAAGTGCAAGACATCGCGCCCAGAAATGAGTATATGTTGCACTTGTTTTAAGCCCAAAAGAACGGGCAAAACACATACCAATTTCTACCCCCGGTGTGTTCAAATGACATTTACTGAATGTGGCCCACATCAAGTGCCAGGATGCCAAATTAGGACCACCATAAATTGAGTGGGACACCCCTGGTGTAAAAGAAATAGAAATAGAAATACTGGGAGCGAGACTTTGAAGAAAACAACAGCAATGTGGTTAAAAACAGAAATACTAGGAATGGCACTAAAAAAAAAACTATTTCCATCAATCTTTCCCAGAGCTCAACCGTTTCCTCGTCTTTCCTCCCCTAATGTTTCATACTTCCCTATACTTCATATTTACAAATACTGGAAGCAGTAGTAAATAAATAGCTGGACTGACAGTCAAAAAGAAACTCACAAAAGCGGTGCTAAAAATGAACAGCAGAGCTGCAGTTGAAAAAAAACAACACGGGAATTAAAAAGGAAAAAAGCAAAGTTGTGCTTAAAAGCAAACACTGGGGGTAATACTAAAAAGGCACAAACAGAAATACAGTACAACAAAAACCTGAAGAGCAGGACTGAAACAGGGGTGGGGGGGAAGAGTGGGAATAACAAGGCTATTGCAAAAGTAGATGTGGATTGCCATCAATCTGATGCAATTGACGCCATACTGAAACAGATACTGCATATTATTAAAATCATGCCCAAACATGGCACATCATGTTTTTACCCTTCAACCTACACACCAATGAAAGCTGGCCCAGCATTACTTAAATATTACATTTTTATTTTAATTAGAACATTAGCTATTCTGAATACCTATGCCAACGGGTGGGGAAAAAAGTCTTGGGTTTATGTTTCACATTGTATGAAAATAAGACTGAAGTGAATGACTGTTACCTTTTAATACTAGTAAAAGTAAATTTAAATGAAGATTTCCTGAAGACCATTAAGTACCACTTAATAAAATACAGAAAGTGACACTCTGAATAGAAGAGGGTTTTGATTTGATGCCCTGAAGTAGTGCCAGCCTTGACCTGTCTGTAAGATTATACCTTTCACTAAACAAATACAAAATGCTCTTAACTGATATTTACAAAAAAGTTTCCATTTCTTACTCGGTTCCAATTTGTCAAAAAGCATAAAGCTTTCAAACAAAGTGGTAAAATATATCCGTCAAAATATTTCTTTGGTCCTATCCAGTGAAGGCCAGAAACTGTTGAATCGGTTTGTAGCGTCATTCACATACCTCCAACTCAGTGACCACATTAGCTCTCCATCCATGAGCTCATTTGACTTTCGATAACTGAAAACTGCTTCACCAAGGAACCGCTCAGTGGCATCTACCAGCACCTTGCCAGCTCATTTTGGGGATGTAAAGGATAACACAGCAGGGTGAGCTCTGACAGACTACACCCACTGCCCATCATAGCGGCTGTGGCTAATGCAGCCATGAAATTATGGAGCTTTGGGGACAAGTTTAAAAAAAAAAATTCCCATGGAACTCTCAATTCTGGGGAGAATTGGAACTGATGTTTTCCCTTCCCAATAGCATTTTTTATTTTTATCATCACCCCTGTGCTCGCTGACCTACATTGGCTCCGGGTTAGGCAACACCTTGATTTCAAAATTCTCATCCTGGTTTTCAAATCCCTCCATGGCTTCGCCCTTCCCCATCTCTAACCTCTTCAGCCCAACACCCCCCACCCCCTTAAGACGCTCCTTAAAACCTACCTCTTTGACCAAGCTTTTGGTCACCTGCCCCAATTTCTCCTTATGTGGCTCGGTGGCAATTTTTTCTTTTTCTTTTAAAACTCCTGTGAAGTGCCTTGGGACAGTTTACTACGTCAAAGGCGCTATATAAATACAAGTTGTTGTCTTCGTGAAAGCTAAACTCGTTTTCTTAATGGAACGGGACAAAAACTGCAGATTTCTGTCCTGAAACAGATTCAGAATGTCTTCCAAGAGTGTTACCTCCTTTTCAGTTTGCTTTATCAGGGGGGAATAGCTGCTTCATTCCCATTAATTAATACCAATTTCCTCCCAGTAGAAACGAAACGCTTACATTATTTTTTTTCATTGTAGCTTTACATTCTCTCCAAGTCCAGGAGGCAGTGACATGTTCCCCCAGCTGGTGCTGTAAAACAAATCAATCCAACAAAATGCCTCACCCACTAGGAGAGTGCTTGCCCTCCCTCGATCACCTTTCCCCATAACATGTTACAGGTTGGGAACTCAGTGGACCGCTTCAATATCCTACCTGAGACAGAGCACACAGCTTTTCAAACTTGCTGCACACTATTTTTAAATGACAATTTAAACATTCAGCTGGCAGCATAGCACACAGTGTTTCTCTAGCTACAGGAAACTCTTGATTTACCGGCACCTAAATAACCAGAAATCTCTGTTAACTGGCTAAATTCAGGAGTAGGTTAAGGTAAGTTTTACTTCATATTAGTGGCCGTTCCAGGATCTGTGGCTGTGTAACCGGGGTTCCTGCACCTGTTGCTAAGCAACAGGGACGTCTGGATCTGTTGCTGTGTACGGGACTCTCGTACCTTTTACTATATCTCTCTGTAATCCGGACTTTTTGATAAACCGGCACCCCATCGGTGCCGGATAAAAAAAAAAGTTTCCTGTATACGAACAGTCGGTTCTCAAGTTGTAACAGTAGCTGTACAGTACATGGTAATCCATCAGAGCCACACTTGGGAATAAAAGGTGAAGGCGGCCTTGGATGGCTTAGACAGAATAATGTCTCTGCCAGTGAGTTCAATCTATCCCTATATTCCAGACATCTGTTGTTGCATTTAGGAACCTCATCAAATGATGCCGCACTCCCCATCAAGCTGTAGCTATAGCATCAGTAGAAATTGTGCTCTCTTCCATTCCACATGCCTCCACCAGCTGTGGCCAACTGCATCACCATGTTCATCGCTCACTCTTCAGCTGGAAACGGAGGCTCCGCAGGCCACCCATGTGCTGTTGATTTCCAACAAGGTGATCTCTCGCACTAGGTCATTTTTATTGGGGAATACAATGAGTAGCGGTCAGGTGCTTCTTCAGTCTCTCTGGCCACTCTCACATCTAATGGGCAATTCAAGAGTAGAATTAGCAGAGATATGAGCAAAGGTCATCTACTTGCCTTCTAAGCTAGAAATAAAGTGGCCCAGTGAGACCTAAACAAAAGAGGGAGTAGGAAGAGAAATAATTGTTCAAAGCTGCATGTCCTTAACTTGAAAGATCCCACCACTTTACAGATGCTAGCGATAGGTACAATAATCAGAATAGCATTGTTCGTCTTCGTGTACCATGTGAAGTCAGGGAACTGGGTCACACTGCCTAGAAGAGTAGTCAAAAGCTGGAACAAACAGCTAACACAAATCCAAGACACTGGGCCTAATAAAAAAAAGCACTTTTCCACATACAAACAAACATAGTACAGAAAAATTAAACATAGCTTATTGGGTTCAAGTCCCACTCCAGGGACTTGAGCACATAAAGCTTGGCTGACACTCCAGTGCAGTGCTGCACTGGTCGGAGGTGCCGTCTCTCAGATGAGACGTTAAACCGAGGCACCGTCTGCTCTTTCAGGCGAGCGTAAAAGATCCCATGGCACTATTTCGAAGAAGAGCAGGGGAGATATCCCCGGTGTCCTGGCCAATATTTATCCCTCAATCAGCATAACAAAAACAGATTATCTGGTCATTTTCACATTGCTGCTCGTGGGAGCTCGCGGTGTGCACATTGGCTGCCACGTTTCCCACATTACGCCAGTGACTCCACTTCAAATAGTACTTCATTGGGTGTAAAGCGCCTGGAGACGTCCGGTGGTCGTGAAAGGTGCGATATAAATGCAAGTCTTTTTTTTTCTCTCTTTATTACCAGAACCACTATCCACCACTCATCACTAAGAAGTGGGTTTCTTTAAACACTGCATTAAAAAGTGAATATTGTGGATTTTCTTTTGCTAAGGGCAATTTTACAATAAAACAACACTGGAAACAAAAGTGTAATTTTCTCAGAAGAAATACATTTCAGAACATGAATCCTCAGTGGGATATTTCTGTTTTCCCTTTGCTACTAATTTATTCCCTCCAACCCCTGAATGTATTAATGTAATTGCACATTGAAGCTGTTCGATAAAGATACTGTAGTTGAAATCCTGATCAAAGCTCACAAATTCTATTGACAGTGAATTGGAAAGACACTTCTAGCCTCAAATGTTAAATGTATTTCATGCAACGTAACACTGGGCTGCTTGAAGGAGGTTGTGACAGGACATCCTGTTTCCTGGAAGCCATGAGCTGCATCTTGACAATAAATTCATGGCAGCTACTAATTAGAGAGGGGGATATTTTAACCCTGCTGTGGTATAATCTCACACAACCATCTAGAATCTGGCAGAAGGGAATAGAAAGCCTCTTTACATAGTTGTTAGGATACTGGCTCATAACGCACTATAACATGCCTGTAAATTATAGGTACCATTCTGTAAAAAAATGATAGTAGCCACTTTTTGTTTTTTAAACTATACTTTACAGAATAAAAGAATAGGCAGTCACCATGATTATACATATGGATCGTGAAAATTACTTTAAAAAGAACTATTATTTCTTTGTTATCAGCCCAATTTCTGATATTTGAAGAGCCCTGTGGTTGTGTTTACTACATCTGGAGGTTTCCATTTCAACTTTGACTTGATGATTATGGCATCGCAAATTTAGTCAGTAACTTAGTATACTCATAATAGGTGATGCTCTAAAATAGAGGCCAATTTCAAACTACATGCAGTCTGTCAAATCTTCAGTATTCACCTCATTTCAAAAGCTAAATTCCCGTCATCGACCTTGGGCTGTAACATTGGCACAGTATTCTTGTTTTTAGATGCAAATTAGGCAGCTACCCTATATTGTGTTCCACTTGAACTGGAAATTCTAGTCCCAGATTTCTTCTCAACTTCTGAATCCCTCCTATTGCCCCATCCCCAACTTTACCGAGTAGCTTGAATGCTTCTGTTATGAAGTAGGGTTTCAGAATGGGCATACAATTGGCAAATGAATTTCAACACAGAAAAAAGTGTGAGGTATTACATAATGGTAAGAAAAATAAGGAGGTCATATATTACTTGGAAAATAAGAATCCAAATGGGGTAGAGGAGCAAAGGAATGTGGGAGTACAAATACACAAATCACAAAGTTGCAACACAAGTCAATAAGGCCATAACAAAAGCAAACCAGGTACGAGAGTTTATTTCTAGAGGGATAAAATTGAAAAGTCAAGAAGTTATGCTAAACTTGTATTGAACCTTGGTTAGACCACATTTGGAGTACTGTGTACAGTTCTTGGCACCATATTATAAAAAGGATAGAGACATTGGAGAGGGTGCAAAAAACCTCAGTTCTGGTAACCTACTTGTAAATCTTATTTGCACCCTCTCCAGTGCCTCGATCCTTTTTATAATATGGCGCCAAGAACTGTACACAGTACTCCAAGATAGTCACCAAGAAATCAAACAGGGAATTCAGAAGAAACTTCTTTACCCAGAGAGTGGAACTCGCTACCACAGGGAGTGTTTGAGGCAAACAGTATAGATGCATTTAAGGGGAAGCTAGATAAGCATATGAGGGAGAAGGGAATAGAGGGTTATGCTGATAGACTTAGATGAGGAAAGATGGGAGGAGGCTCGAGTGGAGCATAAACACCAGCATGGATTGGTTGGGCCGAATAGCCTGTTTCTGTACTGTATATTCTATGTAATTCCTCTATACATAATGTTGTTGTCCTTACTAACTTCCACTGGCTTTCCATTCAACCACACAGTAACTTTAAAATCATTATCCCAGTTTGCAAATCTGCTTCAGACCTATTTTCCAAGATGGACTCACCATTTCTGACTGATCTACCGTGTGTTTCCTCTCCCTTCAATCCATAGCCAGTGGCAGAGCCTACGGTCATTATACATGAGCACTCAAACTCTTTTCCCAAACCCCTCAATTTAAAATCACGGTCTCTATTTACAAAACCTACCTCTTTAAATCATCTCTTGTAACTTCTCTCCCATTTCCTTCTTGGTGTTCTCAAATCTCTGAAATGCCTCTTCATTGCTCTAAAACACATACTTTCCAGTAATCCCGACTGAGTGCAGAGGAGAAACAGAAGCAAATACTTCAAATCCCTCTCCTTCTGCCCCCAAGTCTCCCACTCACTCAAGCCCTGAACCCCCACCTTTCTACAGTTTCCTCCCCCTTCAATGAAATGCACCTCCTACACTCTCGATCACCATCCCACGCAACTCCTGTTCATTCAAGTTCCTTTCCTAGCATTCAAGCTAGCTGACAGTCAATGGTTCCTTTCCTCAGATGTCATCCCTCTCCTTTTAAAATGTACAATTAGCTCCTGCTCAAAAAACCAAATCTATCCTCTCCAACTTCTGCCCCATCTCAAACCTCCCTTTCATCTCAAGGTCTCAAGCTCACTTGAGTGATGCAATGTGGCCATACCTTATTGAACATACCAGGCTAGGGAGCATTTATGAACATTCAAGAATGAATACTTGTCCAGTGAAGAAAGCTTTGGCCAGTCTTAAACTAATTCCTAGTGGGTACAACCTCACAGAACAAACATCATCACAACTCAACTCAAGGATGTGCAATATGCATAACAAAATACAGAGTGTATTTACTATTTCTTGTAATGGCTCACCATGTCTTAGTCTTCTACTTCACTGTTGCAATTATCACAGAAACCACAGAAACCCCACAGTGCAGATAGAGGCCATTTCGGCCCATCGAGCCTGCACCGACACATATCCCACCCGATACCCGTAACCCCTACACCAACACATATCCCACCCTATCCCCGTAACCCGACCTATTTAAATCCCCCTAACACTAAGGGTCAATTTATCATAGCCAATCAACCTAACCCGCACATCTTTGGACTGTGGGAGGAAACCGGAGCACCCGGCGGAAACCCACGCAAACACGGGGAGAATGTGCAAACTCCACACAGACAGTCGCCCGAGGCCAGATTCGAACCCGGGTCCCTGGCGCTGTAAGGCAACAGTGCTAACCACTATGCCACCGTGCTGCCCTAATTATGGTTATGGTTTGCAGACTGCAGGGTGCCAAGGACCGAAAGGGAATAAAGAACAGTTAATATTGGATGTGCAACTGGAGTGACAAGATAATATGCATTGCTTAACTCAACAATAAACCCTGTCCTGCTTCCAACTCCATTTCATAATTTCTTTACAAAAATGTGTATTTGAAACAAAATTTAATGTCATAATAAGCAGGATACAATCAAATACATACTTTCAAGTGAAGGTCTGTGAAAAACTGCTATTTCATCTGGTGCAAGAATCCAGAACAAGTGGCACAATCTTAAAATTAGAGCTAGGCCT
Organism: Somniosus microcephalus; assembly: GCF_052327205.1. NCBI lineage: Eukaryota > Metazoa > Chordata > Chondrichthyes > Squaliformes > Somniosidae > Somniosus > Somniosus microcephalus. Next base: position 31,153,342 of record NC_140997.1, on the reverse strand, counting down.
TTATGGGGTGTGTTGTGTTTGTACCGCTATCCACAACTACATAAAATAATAAAGCAGCAGAGACTGAGAGTAACTTCAAGTGATCTTTACTGGTTAACTGGAACTTCGGCACTGACTATACAAATCGATACGCGTCTGTTATATACGCTCGCAACTAAGGATGTACATCCGCAAAACAAAGTAGTCCCTTCAATGTTGTATACATTACACTTCCTCCCCCCTCCGTTTAATAGGATATTAACGCAAAATTTCTATAATTAACATACAGTAACCTACAGTTTTCTTAAAAGTAACAAAATTCAAATTCCAACATGACTTGTAAAAGGGCTGTTGACAAAATAAATGTTAAGTCTCTGGGGAGGCCTCCTCTGCCTCTCTGGGTAACGTCTCTCCAGACTCTTTTGCTTTGGGGAATGAGACTGTACAGGTACAGGTGCATCAGGTGAGCTATCAGCACAGGTAGAGCTCTCAGCTGTGGATGAGGCTGGTGCTGATGCTGATGAATCAGGAGTGTCTGTTTCCATGTCAGGAGAGTCTGGGCGAGGTATAGGGGTGTTTTCCACCTGAACATCCAGAATTTGGTCCACATGACGTCTCAAAACGTTCTCTCCCACATCCACAGTATACATCAGTGGTCCTTCTCTTGTGGATATTGTCCCTGGTTGCCACTTTTCCGTCTGGAAATCACAAGCAAGAACTGACTGTCCCACACTGAAGCTTCTTGTTGGCTTAGCATTCAAATGTTTGAACTGTTTGTTCTCTACATCACGACGTACATTTGGTTTAAGAAGGTCCATGCGAGATCTCAGGTTCCTGTTCAGAAACATCATCACTGGAGTCTGATTAGTGGCTGCGTGTACTGCATTCCGATAAGCAAAGAGGAAATTGTCTATCTTGTGTTGCAGTGGTAGATTCTTGCTGTACATTGCTTTGATGGCCTTCTTGAAAGTCTGTACGAATCTTTCTGCCAAGCCATTTGTAGCTGGATGGTACGGGGCAGATGTGTAGTGCTTGATTCCATTTTTCCTCATGAAACCTTGGAATTCGTCAGAGACAAATTGTCGTCCATTGTCTGTGCAGATTTGTTCTGGTAGTCCATTTCTAGCGAACATGGTCCTCAGAACTGAAATGGTCTTTTCAGATGTGGTTAATTTCATTTGAATGACCTCGGGCCATTTGGAATGTGCATCGACTGCAATCAAGAACATGGAGTCCATGAACGGTCCAGCAAAGTTGATGTGCACACGTTGCCATGGTGACGAGGGCCATTCCCATGGATGGAGAGGGGCTTGTGGTGGTGCATTCTGGGCCTTTTGACATCCTGAGCAGCTCTCGTCAGGTCCTCGATCTGTTTGTCAATTCCCGGCCACCACACGTTACCACGGGCAAGGCTTTTCATCTTTACCGTACCTAAGTGGCCTTCATGCAGTTCATCTAGCACTCAGTTACGAAGCTTGGGAGGAATCACAACTCGTGAGCCGCACATCAGTGTTCCCCGACATACTGATAACGGCTCCCTCCTAGCTGAGAATGCTAGAAACAATGAGTCACCATGCGCTGGCCATCCCTTCACAGTGATGTCATAAACTTTTGACAATGTAGGGTCATTGCGTGTTTCTCTTTCAATGAGGGAGTTTGTCACTGGTAGCTGCTCAACTATTGTTGTGTGAAATACCTCTGTTGAGTCAACTGTTGTAGTTCTGAGGTCGGCAGTGGTAAACGTGACAAACCATCGGCGTTGCCATGTTGCTTGGTCCCCTTGTATTCAATATCATACAGGTGAACCCTTAGGAAGAGTGACCATCGTTGCAGCCGTTGTGCCATCATCACTGGGACGCCCTTCCTTGGGTTGAAGATTGAAACGAGAGGCTGGTGGTCAGTTAACAGTGTAAACTGTTGACCATACAAGTAGTGGTTGAATTTCTTGACTCCCCACACAAGGCTGAGGGCCTCTCGGTCAATCTGTGCATAATTGCATTCAGCTGTAGTCAATGATCTTGAGGCACAGGCTATTCGTCTTTGAGCCGTCTGGGAACTTGTGACAACACGGCACCAATGCCATGGGGTGAAGCATCACATGCCAGTCGAATAGGTAAGGATGGGTCAAAGTGAGCTAGCACCTCTTCTGAAGTAATGAGTCTTTTACTCTCTTGAAAAGCTTGTTCACAGCTGCCACTCCACTTCCATTGTAACCCTGTCTGTAGCAGCGCATTTAGTGGATGTAACGCTGGATAGGTTGGGCCAGAACTTGTGATAGTAGTTCACCAGTCCAAGATATGATCTCAACTGAGACACATTTTCAGGTGTTGGTGCATTAATCTTGTCTGGAGACTTGTGTAAACCGTCCTTATCAATCACATGTCCACAGTATGAGATTTCCTTTTTGAAAAACTCACACTTGTCTCGGTTCGCTCGGAGCCCATACTCCCGTAACCCGACGAGCACCTGTTCGAGGTTGGAAAGGTGGTCGTTGACATTCTTGCCAGTAATGATGATGTCATCAAGATAACACTGAGTACCTGGGATCCCCTGCAGGACTTGGTCCATTGCCCTTTGCCAGATTGCAGGAGCTGATGCTATTCCGAATACCAGCCGATTGTACTGGTAAAGGCCTTTGTGCGTATTTATTGTCAGGTACTACTTTGATGCATCATCAATTTCCATTTGGAGATAGGCCTGGGCCAAGTCAATCTTTGTGAAGCATTCCCCTCTGGACAGGGAAGCAAAGATGTCCTCAATGCGAGGCAATGGGTACTGTACTGTGTGGAGGACTGGGTTAACAGTCACTTTAAAGTCTCCACAGATGTGCACTTTTCTTGGCTTTCCTGGTTTTGTGCTGGAGGTTTTCTTCATCACTGGAACAATAGGTGTGGCCCATTCACTCCAATCCACCTTGGACAGGACCCCTAACTGCTCCAAGTTCTCTAGCTCCTCTTCTACTGAAGGGCGAATTGCATAAGGCACTGGTCTGGCCTTGTGGAACTTTGGATTTGCGTTCTCCTCAATCTTAATTTTTGCTTTCATGCCCTTAAGTGCTCCTATTCCCTTCTTGAACACTTCCTGAGAGTCAGAGAGTATTTGTGACAGTCTCTCAGGAGTGGCGTTGCTGTCCTCCTTTGCGGACACAAACAGTGCTTGGATGGTGTGCCAATCCAACTGTATTTTCCTGAGCCATTCGCGTCCCAGCAATGGTGGTCCTCCATTTTCCACTACCTAGAGGTTCAATTGCGGTATTTTTTTTTCTTCTTTGTTATGTCACTGTCACTTTTATTTTACCTTTGGGGCACACTCTTTGTCCTGTGTATGTCTTTAACAGTACTTTAGTTGGCCTTAGCGTTGTGTGAAAACAGTTGTTTGTAGTCATGTACAGAGATCACTGTTAAAGCTGAGCCTGTGTCCAACTCCATTTTCAGCCTAACTCCTGCCACTTCTGGAGTAACCCATATTATTCTGTGATCCTCTGTTTCTTGCACAGTGTAGTTTTAGACAAGCCAGATCCTCTTCCTGAGTCTGTGTCACTTTTTTCTTTATCTGAACTGTCTCCAGTCACGTGATATACCTTCTTGTATCTATCTTTGAAAGGTTTCTTGTTTTCAGTCACTTGATGTGCCTTTTTGTTACTCTGTATTGTATCAGTTTTCGGCTTCTTATTTGCTTTGCAGACCCTTTCAATGTGCCCTCGTCTGCAATCTTTGTCTTTAAACCAACAGTCATTGTGGTCATGTGACATTTTGCCACAGCGATAGCACTTCTTTTCTTGTTTCAGTGACATTTTATTAGTTGAATATTCCAGGGATTTTTGTTGAATTTCTAAAGCGCCACGTGCTGCTGCTTCCATTGATATTGCGATACTCAGAACCTTCTCCAATGTGAGGTCTTTTTCAGACAGGAGCTTCTTTTGTGTGCTTTCATTTTGCATGCCACACACAAATCTGTCCCTCAATGCGTCTGATAAGCCCACTCCAAATTGGCAATGTTCTGATAATTTGCGCAACTTTGCCAAATATTCAGAAATGCTTTCATTTTTGCTCTGGTTCCGTTTATGGAATTTAAATCTTTCAGCTATGAGCAGTGGTTTGGGGCTTAAATGGTCTTGGAGTGTGTCCACTATTTGTTTGAATGTTTTGTTTGCTGGCTTTTCAGAGGTTAATAAACTACGTAGCAGCCCGTATGTCTTTGCACCCATAACACTCAGCAAAACAGTGGCTTTCTTTTCTACCTCCACTCCGTTAGCCTCACAGTACAACTCCACTCTTTCAATGTAAGTTGCCCAGTCTTCAATGCTGCTATCAAATGCTGCAATCATCGCCATTTTTTTCCCCCAAACCGGTTTCTTTCTTTACTAGTTAGCTAGCGTCATGCAAGTCCTGTGCACTTTTCACTTGACTTACGTATCCCCTGCCTAGCTTAGCAAGCGTGCTCCGTTTTCTCTACCCTCTCGCTCCTTTCTTCCAAATTTCGGTATCCTCTGGATGCGATGCCAGAATAGGAAGACGTAGGTTCATAATTCTCGTCGCCAATTTGTTGTGTTTGTACCGCTATACACAACTACATAAAATAATAAAGCAGCAGAGACTGAGTGTAACTTCAAGTGATCTTTACTGGGTAACTGGAACTTCGGCACTGACTATACAAATCGATACGCGTCTGTTATATACGCTCGCAGCTAAGGATGTACATCCGCAAAACAAAGTTGTCCCTTCAATGTTGTACACATTACAGGGCGAGGCCAGAAAGCACTTCTGCACACAAAGTAGTGGAAATCTGAAACTCACTCCCCCAAAAAACTAGAGGTTAGGGAATACAGGAAACTTTTTTTTATCCGGCACGGGCGGGACCGACGTGGTGCCGGTTCATCAACAATTCCAGATAACCGAACGCTACAGTAAAAGATAGGGAGAGCTGACAGCTCCGTACAAAGCAACAAACCCTGTTGCTTAGCAACAACTGTAGAACAATGGCCTCAAGTTTCAAGCGTCTCTGTAGCTTAGCAACAGCTGCGGCCACACCCTTGCACAGCACAGATGGAAGAAGGCAAATACAAATGAAGTAAAACCTACTCCTGAATTTTGCCGGTTAACCGAGATTTCCGGTTATTTAGGTGCCGGTAAATCGAAAGTTTCCTGAGGTGGTCATCTGGGCCTGGAGTTCCTGCTCGATTCAATTTTTTTTTTGCCGCATTTCAGCCAAAATCGGCATAAAAGATTGCAGGATTTGAAGTGCAATTTGCGTTCAGCTAATCGAGTTTACACGATCTTTTGCGCTAGTTTTAAAAGCACTGCGCTGGAAGCAGGCCCCGCTCACAAAACTGGCCACACTCCCAGGGTGAATTAACCATCATTGGGAGTTTCCACTAATTGCGCTCATTTGCAGGCCTTCAAGGAGTATTTAAAAGTTAAGCTGGTTCTTTTGGGCGCAAGATTGTAAAAGCAACATTTTAAAAGCTTTTGAATGTAATTTTTGTTTTGATTTACCAAGAAACTGAGTATACTGTAATATAACTAGGAAATTTTTTTTAAAGTGAATTTCAGTCATTTAAAATCATGTTACTCACTGGTGATGAATTATCGCTGATTAAAAATGATTCTTTTTGTGATACCCATTTTCAGCTGTTTTAAATCAAACTTCAAGTTACCATTTAAATATATGATTTTTTTTTAAATCCTTTTAAAGTGCTGGTTTGTGGCAGATTTTGTGTTTGATGATATACAAATGAGTTTGAACAGAAACTCAACAAAAATTTCAAAACGAGAGCAATGCATGCCGGAATCGCTGATTGCATCCAAACTGGTAACTCTACCCTGATCTCTAGGTTTTATGTTTTTCCAGAATTCTGGTGAAAAGACCAACTTATATTTGGCAGCTAGCAAATTTATGTTTTTGAGCCAAAATAAAACAGAATGTTTGCAATCAGGAAACCTTGTTTAAAAACAAAACTATTTTGGAAAGAATAAGATACTTTGATCATAAAATATCTTGATAACACTTACAACAGTGTTCAAAGTATAATGCTAAAAAGGAGTTTATTATTGCAATCAAAACACAAGAGCACACTGGACAAAATGCGAAATCTCTCTCTCAATGCAATTCTGTATAGAAAGCAGCATTTTAGAAACTGCAGCAATTTTAGGGGCGAGGAACCCCTAAAATGGTTTTATTTGTATAGATAGATGTTCAGGAATAAAAGTTGATTTTTGCTAAGGGTTATTTTTGATGCAACCAGAAGTATACATTTATTTTTATTTACACAAATAGAAATAGAACATATAAATAACACTATCACAATGATTCATGATGAAAAATACAATAGCATAAATTACATCCAGTTGTAGGTTTTGTATTTTATTGAATGCTCCTTTCCGTACCCAATTTCTGCCAGTAGTGGTACAAAAGTACACTGGAAGAATATAATGTTGATTTACATATTTCTGCAACAATGCATTGGCTTGTCTTTAGCCACTGTGTTTCAAACCATTAACATTAGCCAAATGCACACTGCAACAAAAGGATGTGCCTTTTATCACACAAAAAGCCTGTCCAACTATTAGATACCCATTGCCCAAGAGGTTTCTAGCAATAATTCAGTTTTAATCTATTATCTTAATGGTGTCTAAACATTACTGAAAGGTCAGTTTATAATAAACAAAGCCTTAAGAAAACACATACATTTTCCATTTGAGAAAACAATGTATAATAAAATTCATCTCAATTTACAACTGAGGGAAAAGGCTAAACATTACATTCAAATCAATCACCCATCTTAAAGAAGGTATTCCTTATCGAGGCAGGTGCTTAAAAGAAGTGCTTGCATCCCAAGAGGAGTCAGTGTAGGTTTGCACAACACACATATGGTGGGGGAAAGGGACTACAACACAGCTGCAGAAGGCACAAGAGGAAACTGATGTGGGCATCTGCCCTCGTCTTAAATGGTTAAGAGTGAAATCTGTAACAGAGTTCTGTGGTTTCTTCACTGCACAAGAATCAAGAGAGGAAGGGGCGAGAAACAAAAGTTCACAGGTTTAGGCTACACTGCTCTCCCACCCGATGTTACACTGCTCTCCCACCCGATGTTACACTGCTCTCCCACCCGATGTTACACTGCTCTCCCACCCGATGTTACACTGCTCTCCCACCCGATGTTACACTGCTCTCCCACCCGATGTTACACCGCTCTCCCACCCAATGTTACACCGCTCTCCCACCCGATGTTACACCGCTCTCCCACCCGATGCTACACTGCTCTCCCACCCGATGTTACACTGCTCTCCCACCCGATGTTCTTCCCACCTACACAGCACATAAATGAAAGGCCCCAGAGAAGTAATCTGCAATAGTGAAACCTTCATGAGCATTACCACTGATAAATTGGAAAAAAGGAAATGAATGAGAACCAAGAAACAGCATCTTTCCCATGTATCTGAGTAGATGCATCAGCTGGCATTTCTCAATGATTTTACATACTGTATACTGGAACACAGTTAATTTTAAAATTTAGTATCTTTCTTTCAAAAAGCTACTTTAAAACTAACATGTTGTAATAGGACTCTTAATGAACTTGTACTGTTGGGTGTTTTGCTTTAACCACAATTGAGGGTGTTTTGCTTAGGCCACAATTGAGAGAATAAAGTTGAATTGCTTATTCAATGGGCTAATGTGCATAAAATCCTAATCTTCCAAATAAGGTCAAAATATGTCCAACAGAACATACAGCTGTTATTGAGCAACAGTCTTTCACATGACACAAAACAAATTAAACCATATTACCAAACTCTCCATCACATCATCAATCCTCATTAGCACAGGCACGGAGTGAAAAACTTGTCGGCTCTTGCACAAACGCATACACAGCCTAAGATAGTGCATCCCTCCCAAATTCAAAGACACAAACCACTTCACCACCCATAGGCTTCCTGCTCCTTGCATCATAAAAATCAACATTCTTAATTTCAACAACAACTTGTATTTATATAGCGCATATAACATAGTAAAACATCCCAAGGCGCTTCACAGGAGTGGCAAGACAAAAATTTGACACCGAGCCATACGAGGAGAAATTAGGGCAGATGAGGTCAAAGAGGTAGGTTTTAAGGAATGTCTTAAAAGGAGGAGAGGTAGAGAGGCGGAGAGGTTTAAGGGAATTCCAGAGCTTAGGGCCTAGGCAGCTGATGCACGGCCGCCAATGGTTGAGTGATTATACTCAGGGATGCTCAAGAGGGCAGAATTAGAGGAGCGCAGATATCTCGGAAGGTTGTGGGGCTGGAGAAGATTGCAGAGATAGGGAAGGGTAAAGCCATGGAGGGATTTGAAAACAAATCTGGACCCCTATCAATTTTGAGCTTTCCTAATCCATCAAAAATGATATTACTATCTATTTTAATATTAATAATGCTATTCAATACTGAGCACCCCCCCACCCAAATCTGGAATGGAAGAGTCATCGACAGGAGTATAGACTGATATGAAAGTCATTCAGCAGCTCTGCCATAACCTGAGAATTAGTTTGAATCTGCCCTACAGTATCCTTTAGTGGCCCTATAGGATCCTTTATGGTTTTTTGACTTCTTACATAGCTGAAAAGCTTTTGCTATTAAGGCCACAATTACGCACCATCTTCTTTTCCAGCGATCTCTTGGCTAATCTTGACAACTTTTGTCTTTCTTAATTGCATGTGATACTTTTCCCTCATCTCATGCGAGTTAATTGCCTTAAGTACACAGAACTGAGAGGTTTATACCTATCAGGAAAGATTGGATAGGCTGGGGCTTTTTTTCCCCTCGAGAAAAGAGAACTGATAGAGGTCTTTAAGATTATGAAAGGGTTTGATAGGGTAGATGTAGAGATGATGTTTCCACTTCCTACAAATAGCATTTTACAGTGACAACACATTCTACAAACTTTGAATTAGTGTACGAATTAAATGAAAGGGATGGAAATGTATCCATGAGCATTATTGTTTGAAATTTAAAACAATGGCTAACTAACTGTGTTTGCCAAAATAAACATGAATAGCAATTCTCACTTCACTGAAAGAAATCTGCTGGAACACCACTGAACCCCAGTTGCCTACAGTAGTTAGTCATCAAGAAATACATTTTTATGCATTTGTAGAATGATTCCTATCAATTTCTAGCAGAACACTGCCTAAAAAGTAGACTATGGCAAGTATAATATGTATTTAGTAGGAGGTCAGAGTTTTATTTCAGCAATTTTAGTAGTGTAGTTTAGACTGGATTTGTATCCAGCCCTGAATGCTGGGCTATCAGCCAAAACATTTAGGTCAGGTGCATTACTCAAGTGTAGTTCCACCTGCACAGGAAAACTCCAATCCTCACGTCACACTGCAGAACTCGGAAATTACATGGGCGTTCCCCACAGAACACGCAGATGTTAACTGCCGACGATCTTATAACCTTTATAGTTCATGTACTTAAAATATCAGTGCGTATAAAACTGATATTTCTCAAATGCAAACCCATCCCACATATGACATACCATTAAGTACCCAAACTAATTGCAATTTCCAGCAGAGTAAACAATAGTTGCCACCATCTCAAAACTATTTAAATAGGTGCCATATTTAGTTCTTGGCTAGCTTCTTGCAATCTTTGATAATGCAACAAATAAAATTAGGCCACTCTGTCAAGATCTGTTGAACAATACAACAGATTAGCTATATAGCCTTAATACAAAAGCAAAATACTGCGGATGCTGGAAATCAGAAATAAAAGCAGAAAATGCTGGAAATACTCCGCAGGTTGGTTAGCATCTGTGGAGAGAGAAACAACGTTAAAGTTTCAGGTCGATGAACAAATGCTGTCTGACCTGAGTATTTCCAGTATTTTCTTGTTTTTATTTTATACTGTATTAGCTATATAGGATTATTACTTGCTCAGCAGAGTAAAGAGACACTCAAAGACAGTGCCCTCAGGCACAATGCCAGCAGTTTACATGAAGAGTCAGTGGAACTCTAAAATCAGTGGGTAATTACTCAATGGCGTGGATTTTGCGGTCAGCAGCGAAGGGACGGCGCTCGCCATTGACCTCGAAGAAAGTTGTCCAGGAAAATTTAGCGGGCTCTATGGCAACAATTTCCCCTATTACGATGTCAATTTCATTCTGGCGCCATCTATAGGGGCTCTCTGGCGTCCAGGAACAGTGAAGTCATCAAGCAGGCTGAGCAACTAATGAGGTTGAATAATTCTCAGACAGCAAACCAGGAAGCAAAAAGCATTACCATTCACTTTTTAATAATTTTTAGAGAACAAAATAAAGATTGGGACATACATATTGGGATTAAGGTGGAAGCTGAAAATCAAACTTTAAAAAATAAAAATTAATTTTTATTTTAAAATGGCACTTCACACTTCTAAAATTAGTTTTTTCCAGGGGCGAGAGGTTCTTCAGCAATAATTATGACTTAGCACGTCATTAAAAACTCAGTTACACCTCATCAGCGTAACTTTTTCCAATGGCTTTTACAGTGAGAACAGTGCGTAAAAAGTTGAAGTTCGCAGATGCAATCAGCACAATGTGATTGGCATGAAGACGGCAACAGCACACCTTGTGGAGGAGCAGGGCATCACTGACAGCAATTTCTGGATTTCCGCATTTAACTGCGCATGCCCGAAGTTGCTGTCAGTTTTACATAGTAATGCGGCAAGCGCTGACAGTTTCACCATCATTATAACCGCAAATTCCAGGCCATTATATTAATTCTCACGGAATTTCAGCTAATATAGCTAGAAATCTTTTACTGCGTCAGCCCAACATTTAGCATGCACAGATGCACGTTTGATCTTCTCCATACCAGGCTACTGAAATACAGGCAATGTTCCTTGTAAGCGCTCCCGGGACTCCGCGCAGCCGGCTCGCCAGCTTTTCAATGCAAAAACTGCACATGCGTGGTATTTTGAATGGCCCACACAGCCCCTTAAAGGGGCCGCACAGCACCAAACAAAATTACTGGGAGCATTGGATAAAGTTAGAGTTTTTATTTGTCTAATACACAGAGTGCATACTCTCTCTCCCCTATAGTGATACACCCCACTCACCCAAGTGCTTGGATGAAAGTCAGCAAGAGCTTAGGCACCTCCAAGATGGAAAACTGGAACCAAATCAACTGTATGTAGTAGAATCAGTAATCCATTTACTAAACCATTGCTTGTACTGCTGGAGTTTAAAACTGCAGTTTATCAGCATCAAGCACTCAAGCTATGGCTTGTCTAACCAGTTGAAAGAAAAAAGCAGCACTTGTATTTATATAGCGCTTTGTCTTCAGGATATCTGCTTCACAACCAATTAATTACTTTTGAAGTGCACTGACTGCTGTTACGTAAGCAAGCACAGCAACCAATATACACATAGCAAGTTCTCTCAAAACAGCAATTGTTGGAGATGGTTATTGCCTGGCACTTAAGTGGCAAGTAACGTTCGAGCCACACATCAGCCCAAGCCTGAATGTTGTCCAGGTCTTGCTGCGTGCGGGCACGGACTGCTTCATTATCTGAGGAATTGCGAATGGAACTGAACATTGTGCGATCATCAGCAAACATTCCCATTTCTGACCTTATGATGGAGGGAAGGTCATTGATGAAGCAGCTAAAGATGGTTGAGCCTAGGACACTGCCCTGTGGAACTCCTGCAGCAATGTCCTGGGGCTCAGATGATTGACCTCCAACAACCACAACCATCTTCCTTTGTGCTAGGTACGATTCCAGCCAGTGGAGAGTTTGCCCCGGATTCCCATTGACTCCAATTTTACTAGGGCTCCTTGATGCCACACTCGGTCAAAAGCTGCCTTGATGTCAAGGGCAGTCACTCTCACCTCTGGAATTCAGCTCTTTTGTCCATCATTGGTCCAAGGCTGTAGTGAGGTCTGGAGTGGTCCTGGTGGGGTAGCATTGCTGGTAAAGGAGGGGATTAATGCAATGGAAAGAAAGGATGTTAACTCGGATGAAACGGAATCTGTATGGGTAGAAATGAGAAATAGCAAGGGGAGGAAAACGTTAGTGGGTGTGATATATAGGCCTCCAAATAGTAATATGGAGGTGAGGGAAGGCATAAAAAGGGAAATTAGAGAAGCGTGCGATAAGAGCACAGCTGTCATCATGGGTGACTTTAATTTACATATTGATTGGACTACCCAAATTAGTAAAAATTCTGAGGAGGAGGAATTCCTGGAATGTTTTCGGGACGGTTATCTGGACCAATATGTCGAGGAGCCGACTCGAGATCAGGCCATTTTAGACTGGGTATTGTGCAATGAGAAGGGACTTATCAGCAATCTTCTTGTACGAGGCCCCTTGGGTCAGAGTGATCATAATATGATCGAGCTCTCAGTCGAGATGGAGAGTGAGGAAATTGAATCAGAGACTAAGGTCCAGAACTTAAATAAAGGGAATTACGAGGGTATGAGACGGGAATTGGGTAAGATTGATTGGGTGGTGTTTCTGGGGGGATTGACAGTGGATAGACAATGGCAAGCATTCAAAGATAGAATGGAAGAATTCCAGAACATGTTTATACCGGTTTGGCATAAAAATAAACCTAAAAAGGTGACTCAACCGTGGATAACGAGGGAAATTAGGGACAGCATAAAATCAAAAAAAAGGGCATATCAACTGGCAAAAAAAAGCACCAGACCGGAAGATTGGGGGCAGTACAGGATACAGCAAAAGAGGACAAAGGGATTAATCAGGAAGGGGAAAATAGAATACAAAAGTAAACTTGCAGCAAACATAAAGACAGACTGCAAAAGCTTTTATCGGTATATCAGGAGGAAAAGACTGGTAAAATCCCAAGTCGGTCCCTTGCAGTCCGATTCGGGAGAATATATAATGGAGAATAAGGAAATGGCAGACCAATTAAACTCATACTTTGGTTCTGTATTCACAAAGGAGGACACAAATAACCTCCCAGGAATATCGACAAACATAGGGACTAATGAGAGGGAGGAGCTGACAGAAATTAGTATCTCTAGGGATATGGTGTTGGGTAAGTTGAGGGGACTGAAGGCCGACAAATCCCCGGGGCCTGATAAACTACATCCTAGGGTACTTAAGGAGGTGGCCCTGGAGATAGCAGATGCTCTAAGGATCATCTTCCGGAACTCCATTGACTCGGGAACAGTACCCGTGGATTGGAGGGTAGCTAATGTTACCCCAATATTTAAAAAGGGGGGTAGAGAGAAAGCAGGGAATTATAGACCAGTAAGCCTTACATCGGTTGTGGGCAAAATGCTAGAGTCCATTATTAAGGATAAAATAGCGGAGCACTTGACAAATGGGGAAAGGATCGGACAGAGTCAACATGGATTTACAAAGGGTAAATCGTGTTTGACTAATCTGCTGGAATTTTTTGAGGAAGTAACTGGTAAAATAGATGGAGGAGAGCCAGTGGATGTGGTGTACCTTGACTTCCAGAAAGCCTTCGATAAGGTTCCACACAAAAGATTATCATGCAAAATTAAGGCTCATGGGATTGGGGGCAAAGTATTAACGTGGATAGAGAACTGGCTGGCGGATAGAAAACAGAGAGTTGGAATAAACGGCTCGTTTTCGGAGTGGCAGGCAGTGACCAGCGGGGTGTCGCAAGGATCTGTCCTGGGACCCCAGCTGTTCACAATATATATAAATGATCTGGATCAGGGAATTGGATGCAATATTTCCAAATTCGCTGACGACACTAAACTAGGAGGAGGGGTGGGCTCTGATGAGGATGTCAGGAGGCTACAGTGCGATTTGGACAGGTTGGGGGAATGGGCGGATACGTGGCAGATGCACTATAATGTGGATAAATGCGAGGTTATCCACTTTGGGGGTAAAAACAGGAGGGTGGATTATTATCTAAATGGCAATAGATTGGGAGATGGGGAAGTGCAGAGGGACCTGGGTGTTCTTGTGCACCAGTCACTGAAGGAGAGCATGCAGGTGCAACAGGCGATTAAGAAGGCAAATGGTATGTTGGCCTTCATATCAAGGGGGTTCGAGTATAGGAATAGGGATACCTTACTACAGCTGTACAAGGTGCTGGTGAGACCGCATCTGGAGTATTGTGTACAGTTTTGGTCGCCCCATCTGCGGAAGGATGTTCTTGCCATGGAAAGAGTGCAGCGGCGATTCACCAGGCTGATACCTGGAATGGCGGGAATGACCTACGAGGAGAGATTGAATAGTTTGGGCTTGTACTCACTGGAGTTTAGAAGATTGAGAGGGGATCTCATCGAAACATATAAAATTATGGCAGGCCTGGACAGGCTGAATTCAGAGAGAATGTTTCCAATGGCAGGGGAGCACAGAACCAGGGGCCACAGTCTAAAAATAGCGGGCAAATCATTTAAAACAGAGATGAGGAAGAATTTCTTCACTCAAAGAGTGGTGAGCCTGTGGAATTCCCTGCCACAGAGGGCTGTGAAGGCTAATTCAATAAATATTTTCAAGAGAGAATTGGATATATTTCTGAAGGCTAAGGGGATTAAGGGTTACGGAGAAAAGGCGGGGACGGGGTACTGAACTGGTAAGATCAGCTATGATCTCAGACGAAGATCAGCCATGATCTCATTGAATGGCGGAGCAGGCTCGAAGGGCCGAATGGCCTACTCCTGTTCCTATCTCTATGTTTCTATGTTTCTAAACTGAGCAGCAGTGAGCAGGTTATTGGTGAGTAAGTGCCACTTGATAGCACTGTCGACGACCCCTGCCATCACTTTGTTGATGACCAAGAGTAGACGGATGGGGCGGTAATTGGATTTGTCCTGCTTTTTGTTTGATTAATACAGCTGAAAATGGGTTTCCCAAAAAAATAAGCAATTTTTAAACCAGAGTCAATCCACCACCCGAGTAACCAGATTTTAAATTACTGAAAATGATTTAAATAAACAGAATCATTTGCCAGTTACACTGGGGTCCAGTAGCTAGTTTCTTAGTAAAAATTTTTTAAATTTCATTCAAAAGTCTTTAAAAGGTGCCTATTAGTGTCCTTGTGCCCAAAATAACCAACTTAATTTTTAGAGCCTCCTCGAAGGTCCGCAATTAGCGGAAACTCCCAATGGTAATTAAGACACGGTGGCATAGTGGTTAGCACTGTTGCCTCACAGCGCCAGGGACCCGGGTTCGAATCCGGCCTCGGGCAACTGTCTGTGTGGAGTTTGCACATTCTCCCCGTGTTTGCGTGGGTTTCCTCCGGGTGCTCCGGTTTCCTCCCACAGTCCAAAGATGTGCAGGTTAGGTTGATTGGCTATGATAAATTGACCCTTAGTGTTAGGGGGATTAAATACGTGGGGTTACGGGGATAAGGTGTGATATGTGTTGGTGTAGGGGTTACGGGGATCGGGTGGGATATGTGTCGGTGCAGGCTCGATGGGCCGAAATGGCCTCTATCTGCACTGTGGGGTTTCTGTGATTCTGTGAATTCATCCTGGGGGTGTGGCCAGTTTTGTGGGCGGGGCAGATTTCTAGCACAATTTTTATTAAACTAGCGTAAAAGATCGCGAAAACTCGATTTGCACTGAAAATTCTGTGATTTTTGCATGGGTTACGCCAATTTCGGGCGAATTGCGCTGGGAAAAAAAAACTCTACCCCATAAAAATCGGTAAATAGTACAAACGTCATGGCAGCAAGTTTATCACTGCAATTTCACTCATTCCCTCTTGTATGTCAAACAAGTTTGTCAAAGAACCTTCAGGAGGTGGACTCTCACCAATTAAGCTTCAGATCATCTACAATATAAAATTGTAACCAGTAAAAGCAAACTTAAAATTTATAAATGGCCGATTCCCAGTTGTGTGAATACAATTTCACCCATATTTCTGAATGCCAGTTAGCAAAGTAGTGTACAGGAGTGTAAATACACCTGCACACAGTGATCTGCTCTCCCCCATCCACACAAAAGCACAGACAGCAGTATCACTCCCAGCTCACACTGCTTTGAAGCTGGTAGTGTCAAATTAGTACCTGCCGTACAACAGCATAAGGTTTCCCCATTCAAGGGGTACATCGGGCAAGGTGTGCTACACGTGGAATCGGAGGTGCTCTGATGAGATCATAAACCGATTCACTGACCAATAGGTGCAAAATAGGGTGGAGGAAAGTGATCTAATAGAGCTTTATGCATCATGCAAAAATAAACAGAAGTATCTGAAGCAGCCTTCTGCTTTCTATTATGATGAACATTTTTGCTAACGTAAAGACAAGAAAAGCTCACATGCTGAAAAATGCAATAAGATTCACTTTTCTTTATGCTCAAAATGGTTTAAACCTAGATTTCCAGAGCACCCAATTCGAAAATTCAGAAATCTCAAAATACCAGACAAGCTGAAATATTGCAAACAATCTGCTAGACCAAATGAATATGCATGGAAATAGGATAGTGAAGGAAAATCCAACAGAAAATGTAAAGTTCGCAAAACAAGCTAATGCATGGGCCAGATGTTCCTATTATGTATACCTACTTGAGTAGGATTACAATATCAAATCGCAATTATTTGGAGCTCATGTTTCATGAAGAGGTGACCAGATCCCATAGTGCCAAAAGGCTTCAATCTGCCAGATGAGACTCCTTTAGTCTAGACCGTAGTTTTGTAAAACCTTTTGAAGCTGTAATGAAAACTCTCCTTTGTGCCAAACCTATTAAGCAGCATTTCCCCAAGGCAGACTTTGCTCCATGGTCTCAAGAGAAATGCTGAAGATTCTCAATCAAAAGTCAGCTATTTTCAGTTCATCCATTTGAACCAAATATACTCCTAACCTTTAGCAATAACAGTCACAATTATCCAAATTAAAAACAAAGGAAGAGACTACTACAAATAGTAATGCATCTTCCACCCAGTTTATTTCAGTGCAATATTTAGCATTGGCACTTACAAATAATTTGGTTTCTGAAAAGGACACGAGGATCACACAATGAGGTTACTATGCAAAATTAAGATTTCAAAACAGCCGAGTGACCAGTATTTGTAATGACAATGAGGACCATCTAGAGTCCCGATATCGCTCTTAACAATTCAAAGAGGAAACAGAGACGATGAAAGCTTATTTTGTTAATGGCTCTGCTTTTAACTGTCATGGCAAAAAGTACAGAAACCCATCTTCTCTGACACAGCACTTTCCCCCTTAACTGGAAAACAAACAAATAGTCACCAGAGTGCCAAAATGAACCCGTTTGATGCATATTCATCTATATAGAAAGCTCTAGAGGAATTGAGTTTAGGAGTGATCAACAAACAAAGCCTATTATTCAATGTAGAAGTGTTCCAGTGAGTAGCGATTCTAATATATTACAAAGACTAGATGTAGATTACCGGTTTATATTTGAATGAACCACTATTCTGTGTTGATTTTGTTACTGTACAAGTTGGGAGAATTTATCCAATAGGCAGAAGTCCACGACGTGCATAATTAGTGATGCAAACACACAAAACAAAATTGAGATCAGGACTCATGTAATTAAACACTTCTAAAATCACAGCAGTATACTCCAAAGATACCTCAGCTGGTCACTGAGCCAATGTGCGTAGGTTCTCAAAGCATACTGCTATTCTGGACACAGCAGGACTCTGAATATATCTCACTGAATTTTCCCCTACTTGGCAGGATGATTTATTATGTCATTGCACATCAGTATATGCGCAAGTGGTGAAAAAGAATACTGAATGACAATATCTAAGCTCTGTATAAATACTCCACTTTGATAATAGCTTGAATATAATCACCTTAGCCACTTGGAAATACTTGCTTTTGCAGGCAATTGTCAAACTACTGAACCCAACTGCACGACATAGCAGAGTTATGATCATTATATAAAAACTATAGCAAGAATCTATTGTGCAGATACATTTAGATCCTCACACCATCATACCAAACTCTTCCAAGCCAATTCTATGATTAAAATGGAAATAAAAAACAAACATTCACTATGGAAGAAGAATGAATAGAAACAGGATGATCAGAAGCTGCTGGATTTCTGACTCTTTAATATGAGAATAGTGTCTGGCTGGCTGATTTAGGAGTTCGGGGTTGTCTCCGTCACCAGTGAGCAAAAAGCTGTTATTTAAAGTGTGATTACGTCATAAACAAATAGTACAAATTAGTGCGGTTTAACATCATCTTACTGTGTATTTAGCAAATAAAAAAGACCATGAAAACAGTGACCTTTTAATGCTTTATTTTGGTCCTTAAATAATTCTGACAAAAGGCTAGGTTACAGAGGTTTGTTGAAAACACACAATGACCTGCAGATTATTGCACAAAATTCCCAGATTTCATCCAAATTTTCCAGACCTTTACTGCCCTTAAACAGTGATTTGGTTTTAATTGAGACAGGTTTTGCCTGTAGACAGAAGTATTTCCACTCAAAAGATAAATGCCACAAGTACAACTTGAGCTGTGTAGCTGGAAACATGGCCAAATTAATATTTAAAAATTATACACATTAAATCTACTTTCAATCAAATTATAGCAGTAAGCGCAATTTGGAAAACTGAGAAAAACAACAAAATGCAGCATTACATAGAGAATTGGTGGGAAGAGATATCAAGGCTGTAACACTTTCATGGGATCTGATGATTAGCAAGAACAAATAAATAGTGAGTAGTTTAGGCATCCAACCCTACTAAAAATCACAGATTTTAGATTGATACTTTTATAGTTTGTGTCTTCCATTACTAGTACGATTGTGGCCTTTTTTTCCAGTAAGCTCTGCATCATGTGGTTATTTATATCATGACACTAAATGGGAAAGGAACAAACAAAAAAAGCTGGAAGCACACACTGGGTCCATCAGAAAAAGAACAGGTTACTATTTCCACTTGAAACCCCGGGTTCTGATAAAAGGGCTCAACCTGTAACATTGGCCAGGTCCATTCTCCTCTTGAATACTAGGAGGCCTGCTTTACATTGGTTTTTATTTCAGATGCCCAGTATTCAGTTTTCCTTTCATATATAAATGTAAAGGAAGATCAAACAACAAAAGGAAAGGGTCTGAGAAACAGTACACTAATTTTTAGACCTATAAACACAATGGTGCATATAAACATAATGAATATTTCTTTTCAAAATGTTTTGGTAAATATTGTAATAGAATTTAACCCTTTAAGAGCGTGCAAACAAAATATCAATTGATGCAGAATTTCATAATGAGAATGAATTTCATAATGAGAATAAGAAAAAAAAAAGGGGAAAACTGCAAATGCTAAGAATCTGAAATAAAAACAAAATGCTGGAAATACAGTTCAGTCAGCATCTGTAAAGTAAAAAGACATTAATTTTCTGGGTGCATACAGTTCTAATCAAGTGCATACATCTGAAATGTTAACTTGCATTTTCTCTTTTTAGAGACTGCTTGACCTGCTATATTTCTAGCTTTTCTATTTTTATTTTATATCTAGTCGATTTCCTAAAGCATTGCCCACAGGGTGTCAACACCAAGAGCACTTTGTCAGTCAAGCAGGATCATGAAAGAGATGGGGGTGGAGAGGGGCAGAGAAAGGGAGGGGAAGCGGACAGAGAGCAGAAAAGGGGGAGGGCAAGATGGGAATGGAAGCAGAGGAGGATCAAATGGCAGAGAGAAAGGGGCAGAGGGGGAGAGGAGGGGCAGAGGGGAATAGGAGAGGGGGATAGGTTCTCTTCAGGATAGAGGTTGCATGGGGTTCTTCCATTACCTCGTGGGGGCCACTGACTCCACACTTCTCCCTGGGCACCGTCTGAGTCTGAACCAGACTGTTCACAACCTTGGCGGCCTATTTGACCCAAAGATGAGCTCCTAAGCACATACCTGCTCCATCACCAAGCCTACTTCCACCTCCGTAACATCGCCTGTCTCTGCCCCTGCCACAGCTCATCTGCTGCTGAAACCCTCATCAATGTTACATAGGCTCCCAGTTGAGTAATACCTCAATTTTAAAATTGTCATCCTTGTTTTCAAAGCCCTCCATGGCCTTGCCCGACCCGCTCTCTAACTTCCTGCAGCCCTCCGAGATCTCTGCGCTCCTCCAATTGTGACCTCTTTCACATCCCTGATTTTAAATCGCTCCACCACTGGCGACCATGCCTTCAGCTGCCTGGGCTCTGAAAAACCCTCCCTCTCCTCCTTCAAGATGCTCCTTAAAACCTACCTCTTTAACCAAGTTTTTGGTCACCTATCCTAATATATCCTTATATATATGTGGCTTTGTGTAAAATTGTGTTCGATAACGCTCCTGTGAAGCACCTTGGGATGTTTCACCATGTTAAAAGTGCTATATAAATGCAAGTTGTTGTTGAAATGACCAGGATGAGAGTGTAACGGTTTTGTTAGGGACAAGGGCATAAAAAGGTGGAGGCGACGGAGTGGTTGAGCAAATCAATGGCTACAGAAGTATTGTGGTGAAAGAAAGGCCAACGGCTAGGCAGTTGGGAGCTTAACTTGAGGAAAGGAATGCTTTACAAGCAAGTAAGCTACAACTGAGATATAGACAGTGTCATGAATGGGATACAGATCTTATTTCACAGCTCATGTATTTGGTTTATATACTGCACAACAAACAAGCAATTAAACTGAAATGTAAATTTTAATCTCAAATAACAACTACATTGATGCATATATTGAGGTGGTTCGATGACAAAACATTTGGACATTAGTACCAAACAACATCAGAAACGGAAGGAATTTTAGCCGACAGGAGTTAGGTTGGAAGCTATAATTTTTCAATGCAGACATCTTTTTTCCTCCCTCCTATGCTATGCAATGGAATAATAAACAGGCAGATTTCACTAGCTGGAAAGAGAAACTACAAATATAATATATAAAAACAGAAAATGTTTATATTTTAGATCAGAGCACCGAACTTAAAAACTCCCAGCCCAGCTGAATAGAGTTTTTCCACAGAAAAGCTCAAGCAAAAAGACTTGCATTTCTATAGCACCTTTCACAACCTCAGGGCATCCCAAAGCGCTTCACAGCCAATGACTTACTTTTGATGTGTAGTCACTGTTTGTAAATGTAGGAAATGCAGCAGCCAATTTGCATACAGCAAGGTCCCACAAACAGCAATGCAAAAATGACCACATAATCAGTTTTAATGATTTGGTTGAAGAATAAATATTGGCCAGCCAGGAAGAACACCCCCGCTCTTCCTCGAATAGTGCCATCGTATCTTTTACGTCCACCTGAGGGGGCACACGGGGCCTTAGTTTAACGCCTCATCCGAAGGACAGCACCTCGGATAGTGCAGCACTCCCTCAGTATTGTACTGAAGTATCAGTCTAGATTTTGCGCTCAAATCTCTGGAGTGGGATGTAAACTCACAACCTTCTACATAAGCACACAAGAAATAGGAGCCGGAGTAGGCCATTTGGCCCTTTTGAGCCTGCTCCGCCAATCAATAAGATCATGGTTGATCATCTACCTCATCTCCACTTTCCTGAACTATCCTCACATCCTTTGATTCCCTTAATATTCAAAAATCTATCGATCTCTGTCTTGAATATACTCAACGACTGAGCCTCCACAGCCCTCTGGGGTAGAGAATGCCAAAGATTCACCACTCTGAGTGAAGAAATTTCTCCTCATCTCAGTCCTAAATGGCCGACCCCTTATTCTGAGACTGTGACCCCTGGTTCTAGACTCCCCAGCCAGGGGAAACATCCTCCCTGCATCTACCCTGTCAAGCCCGCTCATTCTTCTAAGCTCTCGAGAATATAGGGCCAGTCTACTCAATCTGTCCTCACAGGACAATCCCCCCATCCCAGGAATCAGTCTGGTGAACCTTTGTTACACTCCCTTGATGGCAAGTATATCCTTGCTTAGGTAAGGACACAAAAGCTGTACACAATACTCCAGGTGTGGTCTCACCAGGGCCCTATATAATTGCAGCAAGACATCTTTACTCTTATACTCAAAACCTCTTGTAATAAAAGGTCAACATACCATTGACTTTCCTAATTGCTTGCTGTACCTGCATGTTAACTTTCAGTGAATCCTGTACAAGGACACCCAGGTCCCTCTGAACACCAACATTTCCCAATCTCTCACCATTTAAGAAATACTCTGCTTTTCTATTTTTCCTACCAAAGTGGATAACTTCACATTTCTCCGGATTATATTCCATTTGCTGTGTTACTGCCCACTCACTTAGCCTATCTATATCCCCTTGAAGCCTCCTTGCATCCTCCTCACAACTTACATTCCCAGCCAGCTTTGTATCATCAGCAAACTTCAATATACAAGTTGAGCGTCCCGAATCCGGCAACCTTGGGACCGAGGCCGAGCCAGTTTTCGTGTTTTTCCAGACTTCGGAACGTGTTTCTGATATCCGAAGTCCGGAAATATCGCAACCTGGGCTTGGACATTTCCGGACTTCGGACATCAGAAACACATTCCGAGTCCGGAAATGCTTGGGCCCGGCTGGCAGCGGAAACAGAGTGTCCGGATTCCGGACGACCCTGCCACCAATCGTCCCGGAGTCCGGAACATTCTGGAACTCTGGATTTTGAGTGCTCAACCTGTATTACATTTGGTCCCCTCATCCAAATCATTGATGTAGATTGTGAATAGCTGAGGCCCAAGCATTGATCCTTACGGTACCCCACTAATTACAGCCTGCCAACCCGAAAATGACCCGTTTATTCCTACTCTCTGTTTTATGTCCATTAACCAATCCTCAATCCATGCTAGTATATTACTCCCAATCCCATGAGCCCTCATTTTGTTTAATAACCTCTTGTGTGGCACCTTATCGAATGCCTTCCGAAAATCCAAATACACCACATCCACTGGTTCCCCCTTATCTATTCTTAACAGATTTGTCAAACACGATTTCCCTTTCATAAATCCGTGTCGACTCTGCCGAATCCTATTATTATTTTCTAAGTGCCCTGTTACCACGTCCTTAATAATAGATTCGAGCATTTTCCCCACTACTGATGTCAGACTAACAGGTCTGTAGTTCCTGGTTTTCTCTCTCCCTCCTTTCTTAAATAGTGGGGTTACATCTGCAAGCAAGAGTGCTACCACTGACTAAGCCATGGCTGACATCTAAGGTGCATATATTTTAGTGCAGTACTGCAATGGCCACGCGTGATTGTCTGTTAAAAAGTAAAAATTATACCTTAAAAAAAAAAACTGGAAAAAAGGTGAAATTCTAAATCGAAGTTAATACACAAGCTTGTTTTTTTTTTTAAAAAGGGGCGTTAAAGGGAGTTATTGTTGACATTAAATATGCCTTTTACGATTTTCACAAATTGATACATTTAACATTTTAAAAGACTTTTGATTTCAAAAGGTTGTTACAAACAATGTTTTAAAAACTTGAGACTGCAGCTACCTATCAAAAGGAAATTGACTACCGAGGTGAGGAAGTCAGTGATGATAAACACTGGTGTTGCACTTCTGATTACTTGGAAATCTGACAGATTTACCAGGGAAGAAGAGATGCACAAACGGAAGGTTACAAAATCAACACATGTATAGGACAGTTAATATCTTGGTAAAACACATTATATTTTTCCACCAGAGACCACATTTTACATGAAGACTCCATCGTTCTCAAAATTCAATCCTCATGACAGAAACTCAACTTTTTGTTGATAACTAGACAGGGGTAAAATATAAATTGGAATGGTAAAGCTCATAAAGGCAGAAATTGTGTACATGATTGATAAAAGCAAAGTGATGTCTGTGAGTTTGCTGCTGCCTGCAATACTTGGATTATAATTACTGTATAGACCACCGAGTCCCACTTATTTTACAACATCACTTAAACTCCCCAATCATGTTGGTCACTGTAGCCAGCTCACATCCATATATACATATTAAAAAATACTTTTGAAAAACTGCTGATATGTATGTAACCTGTTTCTTCAGAATGTGCAATTTATCTAGCTATATTCTCTATCTTTATCATGGGATAATTACAGATCACGAGCATGAGCGTACATTCAACGCACGATATAAACTTTTGCGTCTGCTGATGTGTAGGGGAAAATTACATACATCTTAATAATTGAGACAAGTATTCATGAAATTACACCCTGACTTGCAACCGAGGATAGAATAGGTTAGCCTGCTTTTTTATATATATATAAATTTTAAACACTACTTCAAAACTAAAATAAAACTACTCTTCCAAAAAAAGGCACCCACCCATAAGACAACTCAACTACGAACTCCAAGGTCACAAGTGCCACTGCTTGAACTTATTGTCTCAATTAATGAATTGTTCGTTCTGACCAAGTACAACGCCACACTAAAGCAAGATGCCCTACTCAAATGACAGTCCCTGCCAACCCATTACCACCATTCACAGTGGACATCAAAATAATTGCGGTTCTGATCATCTTGTCCTCTCAGCAAGAGGGAGAAGCAGAACAGCGAGTTGCCTACCCAAAAAAAGCATGTGCATCACAATTGATTTTATACGAGTGATACCAAATCATATTTACTGGCAGGCTAATCCAATTCCATCCGCAATTGCAAGTCGGTGTAGTTTCATAAATAATTGTCTCATATAATTAAGATGTATACAAAGTCTCGTTGGATCATCAAGTACAGACTGTACTAAAATTATAGTATTCAAATTAATTTGATAACATTTGTACCAAACCTTTAAGCAAGATATCCAATCCAGACTTACATTTGTCCACAATACTAACCAAAAATAGTTTTTCCCAATGACCTCAGTTCAGCTAATTAAAAAAAACTTGCAATTATATAACACCTTAGTACATCAAAACATCTCAAGTGTTTCACAATAAACTGCTTTGAGGGCAATGACTTATGCAGGAACAAAGATGTAATATGTTAATAAGTGAGTCTGTTTATACAACAGATGAAATATGTCTTTAACTAAATGTGTAGGTGACTTGGCAGGTTTTGCCCATCAGCAGGTAGGACCTTCAGTCCTTTTGGACAGCTCATGGCACTTTGAACCGGCCTTAAAAACTGTAATATGCTGCTTACTTTCTAGATAACAACTCCAGTTCTCTATATATATTAAAAAAGGTATTTAAAAAATGAGTCTGTTTTGCAGTATGCAGTTTATTCTGATTAATCCCAATCTGGAGTTATGCTGGTGACAATTACAAACAAAATACATTTCACAGACTTTCAGCAAGTAGAACACGCATTGTGTCAATTTTAACACATTTTAGTATAACAACCATTCTTTTACAATAACCAGCAAAATATTCTGGAACTAGTAGAAATGCAGTGTCATCTGTCATCAAGAAAACAACAGAATGTAATTTCGGAGCCTCTTGCAAATCAGTAGTTACATCCACTTTCACAATGTACACCATTTCATCCTGCCTGCATTCAATACCCTTTATGTTTTCAAACATGTCACTTTCAAAAGGTTAAAAGTAGGTAGGGAGATTTTAATGGCACTCTGATAAAATGTTGATGTGAATCATATAGCTGTCACACAAAGGCATAAGCACAACACAGTAGCGGAGAATACAATAAATTTGATTCAGCACATTCAAACTTGATCAGTAACTTTCATTTTATAAAGCTACCACCTAATTTCAAAACAAAAAAAGGTTGCAAGCTCTAAAGTAGGTCCAGGTTATAAATGTTTTAAACAAGTCCATGGCTACTGCAGAAGAATCTGGTATCACTAGCACTTCAGCAGATATGTCAGGCTTTTATGGATGTGTCACAATTTCAAGATATTTGATAATGAAACTTTATAAATATGACAAGCTTTCCTCCAAGGTCGGGGTTAAAAGTATTTAAGCAATTATAAGTTATGATTTACAATATCAAATGAAGTGTGAAATTAAATTAAATCAGGACACACCGATGGCCACAAAATAAAGATGTTCACAGGGATGCCTTTCAGCATATTCATGATGTTTACACTCCAGTGCAGTA
Organism: Somniosus microcephalus; assembly: GCF_052327205.1. Taxonomy (NCBI): domain Eukaryota; kingdom Metazoa; phylum Chordata; class Chondrichthyes; order Squaliformes; family Somniosidae; genus Somniosus; species Somniosus microcephalus. The sequence goes on along the minus strand of NC_140997.1, from coordinate 31,127,496 downwards.
TCCAAAAACAAAAAAGGGGGCAAGCATTAACTGTGTTGCATATTTCACCCTGATGGTGTCGTGGAAATATTTTTCTTGACTGCATCCAACTTGAGCATGCAAGAGAGACCTTATTTAGTCGTGAAAGAGAGTGAACACCAATTTTAAAAATGTTTTTAAATGCCCAGGTTACGCATTCAACTTCCTGTACTCGGAATTGTTACTGGCGCAGGCTGCGGTGTTTGTGCCTAAAAAAAAATCAATGTAGCTGACGGGATCCCCTTACCGTTGCTGTAGGCGTAGGGGGACTCGCTGGCTCCATCCTGCAAACTTTCCAGGATCTCTCCCTTCCCAACATCGCTGTCTCCCACCAGCAAGAATTTCAGCAGGTAATCGTAGGTTTTCACTGGGCTGCCCTGGCTGCTCGTCGCCGTCGTCATCCTCCGTGAGACACACGGTTGTGTGATTCATCTCACGGTCACAGGGGCGAACTATTGGAAACACTCGCGGCCGCCAGAGCTCGGGGAAGACGCTGCTAGGCCTGCGCGGCTAGGAGGCGTGCTGCGCATGCGCCTCGCATAACCGCTGGCTACGGATGCGCACTGGAAAAGCGGCGTCACAGGGCAGCTGGAATAATTTTTGGCTGAGGCGACGCTTTTTATAGGTGTGTGGGGTTTTCTTTTTTTAAGAGAGATTCTTCTCGCGCAGTTTTTATTCGCGCGAGTGGGGGCTCCGACAGACGACGGCGCTCGAGCTCTTTCTGACAGCCGACGCACTTCGATGCACCTCCGTTCAAGCTGCGCTCCCATTGGCTGCGACTGGGCTGGCATGACGTGTTGCCCGCGGCTGATTGGACGGAAGAGAGCGCGCTAGTGTCCAGTCAGTTAGTAAATGCTCTGCGTGTGCCTCTTCTAATTAAAACGATATGGATTCAGTCATCAACCACCCCCCTCAAAAAAAATCTAACAAACGTGCCCCCCCCCCATTTGGCACAACTAATTTTAAAAAACACCCCAAATCGTAAATTTAACAAATTAAACAATGTTGTCACTCTTGCCGACGATGCACTCCGGTCCCTGTGGTGCCCACCGGTCGCGGATGGTGTGTAAATAATTATTGTTGTCATTTAGTTTAACTGTGTTTCGTTAGTCTCTTGTTTTCTCAAGGTTGACCCTGGAAGAAGTGATGGAGGCAGTTAAAAAAAACGAATACAAAAACTTGTCCCATTACCATCTTCTTTTGCCTTGCACCATCTCTTAATCTCTCTTACGATAGCAAAATACTGCAGATGCTGCAAATCCGAAATAACAACAGAAAATGCTGGAAAAACTCAGCAGGCCAGGCAACATCCGTGGAGAGAAATTAGAGTCAACGTTTCGGGTCAAAACCCTTTATCAAGACTAAAGAGGCACAGGGAATGAATTAGATTAAGAGGCCAGGCTCGGCCCCTATTACATTTTCACTTTTTTATCCACACCTTTGTTTTGGTTTTTCCCTCCCCCCCTTTCCTTTTTTTCCCTCTCTCCCACATGGCAGCTGTCTCCCATTCTGCCAGCGTATTTCACACCTAATCTAGAGCTGTCTTGTCTCTCCACTAGTCCTATCACCATCTCGTCTCGTTTTGAATACCTCTTAATGTCTCTTCTCTTTTGTTCTCTCCCAGCCTGGCCTCTTAATCTATTTCATTCCCTGTGCCTCTTTATTAGTTCTCTCAGGTGCTTCAGCCACGCTGAGGGAAGGAGGGAGATAATCCACTGTTTAAAAAAAAAAGGTTGCACACGCTCCTCGTAATTAGAACTGATCTAAACTAAAAGGGGAATAAAAGAAAGACTTGCATTTATATAGTACCTTTCACAACCTCAGGATGTTCCAAAGCGCTTCACAGCCAATGAAGTACTTTTTGAAGTGTCACTGTTGTAATGTAGGAAACACGGCAGCCAATTTGCGCACAGCAAGCTCCCACAAACAGCAATGAGACCAGATCATCTGTTTTAGTGATGTTGGTAAAGGGATAAATATTGGCCAGGGCACCTGGAGAACTCACCTGCTCTTCTTCAAGTAGTGCCATGGGATCTTTTAAGTCCACCTGAGTGGGCAGATGGGGCTTTGATTTAAGACACCCCTGGAATAAACTCTACCCCAAGTCACTTACAACAGCACTTTCAAACTCCCACTGTCTGGCCTTTGGTCCTCTATTCGCTGAAAGATAGAGTCCAGGAACGTCTCACGTTCCATCCTTGGTCTGTGCTGAGGCAGCTGGTGTGAGGATAGAGCAGGATATTAGATTAGATTAGATTTATTTGCCATATGTAACAAGTACAATGGAATGCTTGTTCCCCGTAGGGACGCGTCAGCTATACATACAGCGCCGCGTTCAGAGTCAATACAATGGCTTCCCGTGGCAGTGGGAGCACGATGTCCCTCAGCCGCTCCGTCCTCCTCTTCACCGCGGCCTCCTCCTCACTGTTGCCGGCTCCACATGTGGTGGCCTGCTTCTCCCGCTCTGGCCACCATGCCCGGCTCCCCTCCTCCCATCCGGACTGCGAGTTACCCGAAATGGAGCTGCCGGCCGACGTGCTGCAGCGTGTCGTGAGTCTGCTGCTGCTGCTCGTTGCACTGCACTCCTCTGCCCGACTTGCCGAACACATCGTCGGGATGTGAATGCTCCAATGCGGCCTCCTCTTCACCGTCGCCGGCTCCACGCTCCACGGCCCGGGGCCTATTCATCCTGTACTATGATTCTGATCTCAAACGTTGTGGCCACAGACAGTCAGTTCACCAGGCATGTACAATGCTGAAAGCTTTCTAATCAGGTGCTGGTCACTGAAGACTCAATATTGGGAAAAACTTCCTCCAGCAGTGCTATGGCAAGAATTACAAGTCCTCTGCGAGGAGTAAGGGAGAGGAAAAAATCTTATAATCACACAACAAGGCAGCAGTGAATGTATCTTGCTTTGTTAATTAGTGCATGTGGAGGTTACTCTTCTCATAGGAATCTGGAAAAGCAGATAGCAGCACCAAGATATATAAATACCTGACTAATTGTAATCTTTAATGCTTCCTTGGAAGCACCCCAATCACAATATGCATTCCACTGAATGAAAAGGCATACCAGGGTGAGTAAGAGTCAGTGTAGCCTGATTGACAGCATCTACCAAGATGCCTCTAACAATTGCAAAAAATGCTGGAAATACTCAGTAGGTCAGGCAGCATCTGTGGAGAAAACAGAGTTAACGTTTCAGGTCGATGACCTTTCATCAGAACTGGAAAAAGTTAGCGATGGAACAGGTTTTAAGCAAGTACAGAGGCAGGGAAAGGGGGAGGGGAGCAAAGAACAAAAGGGAAGGTCTGTGATAGGGTGGATGGCAGGAGAGATTTTGCTTTTGCCTCTTAACAATTTCTGCATCTCCTGGAACAGTTGCCTCGCAATGACCATGGAGAACTATCTTCACAGGATCTGAGACAACAAAGAACCAATGCAGTCATGCCACATGTTGCAAGGACACCCTCAAAGCCTCCTTGAAAAAGTGCAACATCCCACCGACACTTGGAAATCCCTGGCCCAAGACCACACAAAGTGGAGGAGAAGCATTCGGGAAGGCGCCGAACACCTCGAGTCTCTTCACCGGGAGCAAGCGGAAGCCAAGCGCAAGGAGCACACGTCAACCCAAGCACCCCACCCAGCCGCCCCTTCAACCACCATCTGTCCCACCTATGACAGAGACTGTGGGGTAGATTTTCCTGAACCTGTCGGGAAGAAGGCGGGACTTCCCCTTTCGGGTTTTTGACCTGCCTACTTCGACGTCCGGCCAATCTGCGCGATTTTCCCTTGATTGACCTTGTTGAGCCCGCCCAGCGAGCTCAGCAGGCCAATTAAGGGCCACCCGGCAACAGGTGACATCACAGACTGAAATTTCATCTGTCAAGAGTTTTTGACAGATGAAATATCAGTGTTTTACAGCTGTTTGAAGCTGTCAAACGCTGACAGTCTGAGTTCTGACATGAGTCATTCTGCACAGACTCAGAACTCTTACCGGCACTCAAAGCTGAAGGCTGTCACTTTTCACAGACCGCAGCCGTTGAGCTTTCAGTTCCGGCTGAGTGATGGGCTCAGGAAGAAAGGCTGTAAAGGTAAGTACCGGTAAGTAAAAGTTCTTTACACACTTTAGACACACCAAACACACTTACCTTTACACTCATGCACCCATCACAACTCCTTCAACCCGACGGCCCGCCTGCTCTAACCTGGCGTGGTTTGGAGCCGTCGGGAAACCCACAGGAAACCCCTCAAAATAGGGATTAGGCTAAAAACTGCCCGTTAACTACCTGTTAACAGGCAGTTAATTGGCACTAATCCCTTCCCGCCTGGTTTCGGCGGGTCCCAGTGCGGGGCGGGTACCCGCCGCCCCTGAAACTTACGTGGGGCGGGGTTTTGGGCGGGATGGTGCCGGGACCCCCAAATTCGGGATTTTCAGCCCCCGCCCGCCTGAAACCCCACTCGACGGCTGGGGGAAAATCGGGGCCTGTAGGTCCTGCATTGGACTCATCAGTCACCTGAGAACTCATTTTTAATGTGGAAGCAAGTCATCCTCGGTTCCGAGGGACTGCCTAAGAAGAATTAGGGCAACATAGGCCTGTCATGTGCCGTGGAAGTAATGGTCAGCTTTGTCTGAAAACCTGGCTCCAGTTCTCAGCAGGAATCCTGTATTGTTGACTTATGGGGATGGTCCCTTGGCGTGCTATAGAGGACCACTGTCCTTTAACCATCAAACAGCTCAATCACTTGCCTGCAGATTCATACATGCACAATGGGATTCTTGTTTCTTTATTAGTTGTCTCTTCATCTCCTGTCTCTTCAATCTTGGTAAAGACTGCTAATAGGTTGAGATTCTTCTTGAGGGTCTCTGAAGACATGCATTTATCGCCCTATTGTGTTTCTCTGCTTTAATGATTCCCATTCTTTTAAATTTCATGCTTCTGCCACTACTGTGCTTCCTACAACCATCCAAATCCGCACTCGAAGCTACACTAATAAGTTGACCTCGTTGAATTGGATGTAAACAGTACACTTACAATTGAGTCTCTCTAAAACACACCGTTAGCCATTAGTCTAAACTAGACTAATACAGGAAAATCTAGGCATGCAAATCTGTACACATGAAGAAAGTTATATTTTAGAAATGACCGTTGGTTATATTAGCTGATTAAGCTTAACATATGCAAATATCATTCCTTGTCAGTTATTTTAGGGTATTAACCCATTTAAAATAAACAGGAACTCTTTCATCCACAGTGATATATAGAATCCTATATAGTACATAATTAAGCATCGAAAACCCAGTTACTTAGGCTATGCTACATCCTTGCCAACAACTGTCAGGAGGGTGTTTCCAAAATATTATTGGAATACTACACAACATTTCCTTTAATTTGATGTGAAATAAACACCATGGGGTAGAAGTACATCTTGGCGCTGGCGCAAAACAGGTGGTATTGCATCGACTGCCTGTTATATTGAAGCAACTAGTACCGAATATTGGGCAGGGCATATAATGGGCGGATCATGTGATACTGCCCATTTTGCAGTATTGTCCGACATGAATTTCGACCCCCATATGGCTTCTTTTGCTGGGAAGAATAACACAGGTGGAAGTAGCTGCTTTTTCTCTTCTATTGACCGAAAAACTAACTGCTTGGAATTCTGATCAGCTCCATATTGTATTGATCATTGATGTCCAGTCTTTAAAAGGGAAATGGAGTTCTAACCTAATTAAATCATGGGTGACGTAAAAATACCGTACTAATATAGCTTATGAAAATTACAAGACAGCCTGCTTGTGAAATCAGAGTACAACATATATCTAGTAATTTATTTTCAGGTTTTATAATGTAGCACATTTCTGTAAATTTATAGCTGTCATTAAGCACACAGAAACTAGTTTTCATTTGTTCTATGTAATGTAATTCTCTACATACCTTTTGACAAGCCCACTAACCAATGGGGAAAATAATCATCGAACAATGTTGCTTTAAGAGCTTCTGTAATTTTGTAAGATCCAAGTGTTTTCTCTGTAAATATGTTGTTAGTAAACCTAGGCCTGAAAACTCTGCACAGTTCTCAGTGGAGGCAGCTGTGATACAGAGACATCACGCAATGGTACCATGTTGATGCAGCCTTTTCCTGGCTCAGACGCCATCAAAACCAGTCTCCAACGTAAGTTTCTGAGTTTGCTAATGGAGCTGCTCACGAAGACACCTATAACCTATGTCGTTAGCTCGGGTCCATGATGTGAGGAGAGACCTGAAATGGAGGAAATCATCATTCAAAATTACAGTATCTCCTGTAACGTAGATGCTTTTAATCATACTTATATTAACTAGATAGGGGACATGAAATACTTTATACTCCCTAACCCCCCAATTATGTCGACTGTAGGTAGTGAAAACTCTTAAGATAAAGATCTCCCTCTCTCAAGAGCAAATCCATGAATGGAGGCTGTGGGACGATTTGTGCCAAGCCTGAACAATAGCCCAATTCTGTTGTATGTGGAGGAATACATAACAATGGAAAATAACATGAAATATTAAATAATTTTTCAACATATTGTGAAGTTGCTTTTTCTCCATGCTTTGTGAATATACTTTTAGGAACATGGGAACAGGAGAAGGCCATTCAGCCCCTCGAGCCTGTTCCGCATTCATTTAGTATATTGACACACTCATTTTTCCAGTTTTTTTAGAGATTTGTTTTCTATAGAATACAGCATTTACAGTATCAGTGAAAACATATTATTGACCCAGAATTTGCTGTAACCGGTCAACGATCAGCACCCGCCATTAGTTAGACTTACCCTTGCCCGTTTAATCTCCATAATATTTGCACTGCAAGTTGCTGGAAGTGTGAGCTAGAAACAGCATGGCACACTCTACAGGGCATCTGGGACCTAAGTGAACAGGGCAAGCAACTGTGTACCTTCTTAACCAATAAGATTGAAGGATTGTGAAATTAACAGCCCAAAGCCTGAGCAGGAAGTGTAAATTAGAATAGTGAATTCAATATCAAATCAAGTACAGAAACAGAAATAAGGAGGGGGAAAGAAAGATTGGATTAAGAGAGAGAGAAAAAAGAGATAGAGAAAAGAAAAAATAGATGGTAATTTTTAATTTAAAAAAAATCTCCAACAACAATTAAAACCTGAAGGAATGAGACTCCACATTTGTAATAGTTCATTTTCAATGCCAGAGAGGTTGACTGGCAACAATTAACACTTATCACGTCGTTAAAAGGGTACTTAGTCTTGAAATGACTTGACTTACCTTTCTGTGGTGAGTTTATTTCATATCTACCATGCAAGTACAGGAACTTTATGCCGCTCAATGCCAGACAGCGAGATGCTGTATTTGTGAAGCTAACAGCAGAGCGGCACATTTCTGACAGTAACTTTTCGATTTCCACGTTTTATCACTCATCTGCCCTCACCTGAAGTTGCTGTGGCATTTGCACTTAAATAACGGCGAGCACCATTAGCCTCACCATTATTTTGACAGCAAATTTTGGGATATTTTCTTTAACATCTTGAATTAGCTTGTTTTTCCTGCTTACACTGTGATTCCTGTCCCCACATTACAGAGGTGTTCATGTCACCACGTTACTTAGCATATCTCATTTTACAGAACCGTATTTCATATTGATTTCAATGCAACCATAGAATATCAGTCAGTTAATCTCTTTATCTCCTAAATAACAACAGAAAATGCTGGAAAAACTCAGCAGGTCAGGCAACATCCGTGGAGAGAAATTTGAGTTGACGTTTCGGGTTGGACCCTTCTTCAAAACTGGAAAGAAAAGAAACTAGATCGGAGGCAGGGCTGCGATCGGACAAAAGAATAAAAGAAACAAAAGAAGTAAAAGAGATTAGAAGCTAGACGAGATGGTAATAGGCTGGGATTAGGTGTAAAGTGTACTGGCAGGGCAAAAGATAGCTGCCAGGTGTGAGAGAGAAACAAAAGGAAAGGGGGGGGGGGGAAAGGAGTGGAACAATTACAAGAGAAAATGAAATGGGGGCCGAGCTTATGATCTGAAATTGTTGAACTCGATATTGAGTCCGGAAGGCTGCAGACTGCCTAATCGGAAGATGAGGTGCTGTTCCTCGAGTTTACGTTGAGCTTCCGTGGAACAATACAAGAGGCCAAGGACGGTGAGGTCCGAGTGGGAATGGAGCGGTGAATTAAAATGACAGGCGACCGGAAGCTCGGGGTCACCCTTACGGACTGAACGGAGGTGTTCCGCAAAGCGGTCACCCAATCTGCGTTTGGTCTCCCCAATGTAGAGGAGACCGCATCGGGAGCAGCGAATACAGTATACTAGATTGCGAGAAGTACAAGTAAATCGCTGTTTCACCTGGAAGGGGTGTTTGGGGCCCTGGACAGTGGGAAGGGGGGAGGTATAGGGGCAGGTGTTACATCTCCTCCGCTTGCATGGGAAGGTGCCAGGCGAAGAGGAAGGGCTGTTTGGGGTGATAGAGGAGTGGACTAGGGTGTCTCGGAGGGAGCGGTCCCTGCGGAATGCTGAAAGGGGAGGGGAGGGGAAGATACGTTTGGTGGTGGGATCACTTTGGAGGTAGCGGAAATGCCGGAGGATGATCCGTTGAATGTGGAGGCTGGTGGGGTGAAAGGTGAGGACAAGGGGAACCCTATCGTGGTTCCGGGAGGGAGGGGCAGGGGTGAGGGCAGAAGTGCGGGAGATAGAACTGACATGGTCGAGGGCAGTGTCAACCACAGTAGAGGGGAATCCTCGGTTGCGGAAAAAGGAAGACATGTCTGAAGCACTGGTGTGGAAGGTGGCGTCGTCGGAGCAGATACGGCGGAGGCGGAGAAACTGGGAGAATGGAATAGAGTCCTTACAGGAAGCGGGGTGGGAGGAAGTGTAGTCCAGGTAGCTGTGGGAGTCAGTGGGCTTGTAGTAAATATTGGTCGATAACCTATCCCCAGAGATAGAGACGGAGAAGTCGAGGAAGGGAAGGGAAGAGTCCGAGATGGACCATGTGAAGGTGAGGGAAGGGTGGAAATTGGAGGCAAAGTGAATGAAACTGTCAAGTTCGGGGCGAGAGCAGGAAATGGCACCGATACAGTCATCAATGTATCGGAAAAAGAGGTGAGGGAGGGGACCCGAGTAGGACTGGAACAAAGATTGTTCCACATAGCCCACGAAAAGGCAGGCATAGCTGGGACCCATGCGGGTACCCATGGCAACACCTTTGATTTGGAGGAAATGAGTGGAGTTAAAGGAGAAGTTGTTCAATGTGAGGACAAGTTCAGCCAGGCGGAGGAGGGTCGTGGTGGATGGGGACTGGTCGGGCCTCTGTTCAAGGAAGAAGCGGAGCGCCCTCAGGCCATCCGGGTGGGGGATGGAGGTGTAGAGGGATTGCACGTCCATGGTGAAAAGGAAGCGGTTGGGGCCAGGAAACTGGAAACTGTTAAAGTGGCGGAGGGCGTCCGAAGAGTCGCGGATGTAGGTGGGAAGAGACTGGACAAGGGGAGAAAAGATAGAGTCAAGATAGGAAGAGATAAGTTCTGTAGGGCAAGAACAGGCTGAAACGATGGGTCTACCAGGGCAGTCCTGTTTGTGGATCTTGGGAAGGAGGTAGAAGCGGGCTGTGCGGGGTTGGGGAACTATGAGGTTGGTGGCAGCGGGGGGAAGATCTCCAGAGGAGATGAGGTCAGTGACAGTCTTGGAAACGGTGGTTTGATGTTCGGTAGTGGGGTCATGGTCCAGGTGGAGGTAGGAGGAGGTGTCGGAGAGTTGGCGTTCAGCTTCCGCTAGGTAGAGGTCAGTACGCCAAACAACAACAGCACCACCCTTGTCAGTGGGTTTAATGACAATGTCAGGGTTGGATCTAAGAGAATGGAGTGCTGCAAGTTCAGAGGGAGGTAGGTTGGAGTGAGTGAGGGGAGCAGAGAAATATTTTGCTTCTCTAAAAGCTGCATGTTATTTTGGATTAAATCTAAATCGATGATGTTGCTTCTTAATGGAATTTCGTCCAGTTAGTGAGCATTGATGATCATTTTTTAAGATTGTTATTACTTATAGAATATCAAGCATACTTACATAAAATGTCTGGGTCAGAAAAAAGTACTATTTCATAAAATGAAGTAATGTCAATTACCATTATAAATCATGTAAAGATTGGCCAATGAGCTTATTGTATTGGTAATATAAATATATATATTTTATTGCTATACATAATGATATAATGTTACAATTTGCAATCTTTCCCAGTGCTCTTTATTGCAAAAGACAGCTCCTATAAGCTGAATCTGAACATTATGCATGAAGTGATTGAGAATAGCATGTCTCAGGGTTAGCAATCCATCTTGTACTTGTGGGTATGCACTGGAAGTGGGTCTGCTCACTACAAACTCTTCACCTTGCCGATAAGGCATATATTTCAATCTAAATTATATATTGTATTCTTATAAGATATAAATTTATACAGAAACAAAATAAATAAGCAAATAAAATAACTTTGGTACTTAAATCTCATGATAATACCAATTCGTGAAGCCAAAACAACAAAGCATTATGGAATTCTTAGAATTTCTAGAGTCCTTTTTCAGAGTCTGTTCAATTCAATTCAATTCAATTTTATTTGTCATATATGCAGCAGACGTGTGTACTGCACAATGAAATGTTGATTTTTACGAGTCCTCCCAACATTGGAATAAATATGGCATAACAATGATAAAAATACTAATAGAAATACTAATAGAAAGACAGTAATAATAAATAAAACAACAGTAATAAATAATAATAAATTAATCGTTCATGAGTCTTATGGCCTGGGGGTAGAAGCTGTTTCGAAACCTGTTGGTACGAGACCGTATCTCTTACCGGACGGGAGCAGGACGAAGAGGTTGTGGCTGGGGTGACTCGCGTCTTTAATGATTCTCAGGGCCTTCCCCCGGCTGGATCTTTTTGTAATGTAACATGAATATTTCAGTTTCATGGAGATCCATCTTGTTGCTGTGACATAACTCCAGTTTGAAGTAAAGATGTAGCAAAAGGCTGCGGTAAATATACTTGATCCAGGCAGCACCTTACATTTCAAATCAAAGGCTTTTTAACATAGGCAGATGACTCAGGTGAAATCCCCAAATCCTTTCTGAATGTCCTGGTAATCAATACTAATTATTGCTATCATCTGGGTGAATGGGAAGTGGATAGCGGTCTAATAAGCTGTTTAATTGTTTGGATCGACTATTGGTATTTCATCTGACCTGACACTGCCTATAATGGCTGCAGCAGTCACAATTAACTCACATCTGCCCCTATAAACGCTTGTATAAACGCTCTACCCAAAGATGGTCAAAATAAGAGCAAAGGAAATCATACCAGAATCAGCAGCCATAGCTCCAATTTCAAAATCCCGGTGCCCTGGCCTAACTACAATTTCATATGTAAAGATATAATTAACACATATTTTATAATGTGAATAATAATAATTCAACTTTATTGTCATTGCACAAGTACATGAACAACGAAATGTGATCTTGCAAGCTCCCATGACTGGGAGAAGCAACCACCATTCCTCCTGTCCAACAATCTTCAGCCCACCGCCCGGGCCTGCTCACCAGCCGCTCCTCCCATGGCTCCTTCCGTGACCTTCTCACCAACCGCCCCTCCTCGGGGCTCCTTCCGTGACCTTCTGCACCTGGTCTTCCCTGATGGTCACCCCTCCAGGTACTAACCAGGCCAAGTGCGATGAAGCCCAAGTCTATCACAAAGATCCATATCAATTAGTGGTTATTTGTTTTTTCCACCTCCAGACCCACCACCGTGGAAACTAGTGCATTTGTTTCAAACAGACTTGTTCTTGACCATATCACATGATAAGCCTAAAACAGAATCTTATTTACTTTTTGCAGAATCAACTCACCTTTTAAAATTGGAACCTATTATAAACATTTTGTTCTCCATTGCTTGTGACATATTCAGTGTACGTATGAGTTATAAAATGTAAGTATGCAACAGAACTCCACTCATTTCCTCCAAATCAAAGGTGTTGCCATGAGTACCCGCATGGGTCCTAGCTATGCCTGCCTTTTCGTGGGCTATGTGGAACAATTTTTGTTCCAGTCCTACTCGGGTCCCCTCCCTCACCTCTTTTTCCGATACATTGATGACTGTATCGGTGCCGTTTCCTGCTCTCGCCCCGAACTTGACAATTTCATTCACTTTGCCTCCAATTTCCACCCTTCCCTCACCTTCACATGGTCCATCTCTGACTCTTCCCTTCCCCGACTTAACCTATCCCCAGAGATGGAGATGGAGATCGACCAATATTCACTACAAGCCCACTGACTCCCACAGCTACCAGGACTACACTTCCTCCCACCCCGCTTCCTGTAAGGACTCTATTCCATTCTCCCAGTTTCTCCGTCTCTGCCGTATCTGCTCCGACGATGCCACCTTCCACACCAGTGCTTCCGTCGTCTTCCTTTTTCCGCAACCAAGGATTCCCCTCTACCGTGGTTGACACTGCCCTCGACCGTGTCAGTTCTATCTCCCGCACTTCTGCCCTCACCCCTGCCCCTCCCTCCCGGAACCACGATAGGGTTCCCCTTGTCCTCACCTCTCACCCCACCAGCCTCCACATTCAACGGATCATCCTCCGGCATTTCCGCTACCTCCAAAGTGATCCCACCACCAAACGTATCTTCCCCTCCCCTCCCCTTTCAGCATTCCATAGGGACCGCTCCCTCCGAGACACCCTAGTCCACTCCTCTCTCACCCCAAACAGCCCTTCCCCTTCGCCTGGCACCTTCCCGTGCAAGCGGAAGAGATGTAACACCTGCCCCTATACCTCCCCCCTTCCCACTGTCCAGGGCCCCAAACACCCCTTCCAGGTGAAACAGCGATTTACTTGTACTTCTCGCAATCAGTATACTATATTCGCTGCTCACGATGCAGTCTCCTCTACATTGGGGAGACCAAACGCAGATTGGGTGACCGCTTTGCGGAACACCTCCGTTCAGTCCGTAAGGGTGACCCCGAGCTTCCAGTCGCCTGTCATTTTAATTCACCGCTCCATTCCCACTCGGACCTCACCGTCCTTGGCCTCTTGTATTGTTCCACGGAAGCTCAACGTAAACTCGAGGAACAGCACCTCACCTTCCGATTAGGCACTCTGCAGCCTTCCGGACTCAATATCGAGTTCAACAATTTCAGATCATAACCTCGGCCCCTATTACACATTTTTTCTTGTAATTTTTCCACTCCTTTCCCCCCCCCCCCCCCACTTTCCTTTTGTTTCTCACACCTGGCAGCTATCTCTTGCCCTGCCAGTACACTTTACACCTAATCTCAGCCTATTACCATCTCGTCTAGCTCTTTTACTTCTTTTGTTTCTTTCACTTCTTTTGTCCGATCGCAGCCCTGCCTTCGATCTATTTTCTTTTCTTTCCAGTTTTGAAGAAGGGTTCGACCCGAAACGTCAACTCAAATTTCTCTCCACGGATGTTGCCTGACCTGCTGAGTTTTTCCAGCATTTTCTGTTGTTATTTTGGATTTCCAACATCTGCAGTATTTTGCTATCATATAAGTTTTCATGTCTCACACTGCCACTTGTGATTTGCACCTTGCCATTCCTGTTACACACCAATGCTTGAAATTAAATTTGCTTTTCATCAACTTTGCTTCAAGTTTCCACCCTTCCCTTGCCTTCACGTAGTCCATTCCCGACTCTTCCCTTCCTCAACTTCTCTATCTCCATTTTTGGGGATAAGCTGCCACAACATCTATTGACAGGGCTCTCGACTGTGTCTGTCCAATTTCCTGCACTTCTGCCCTCACCTGTTCCCCTCCTTCCCAGAACCATGATAGGGTTACACTTGTCCTCACCTTCCACCCCACATCTTCCAAATCCCTCCCCTTTCAGCATTCCAAAGAGACCGTTCCCTCTGTGACACCATGGTCCACTCTTCCATCACCCCCAACACCTGCTCATCTTCACCCAGCACCTTCCCATGCAAGCGCAGGAGATGCAACACCTGCTCTTTCACCTCCTCCCTTCCCACTGTCCAGGGCTCCAAACACTTCTTCTGGGTGAAACAACGATTTACTTGTACTTCTTCTAACTTAGTATATTGTATTTGCTGCTCATGATGTGACCTTAACTTCTCTACATTGGGGAGTCTAGACACAGATTGGGTGATCGCTTTGCTGAACACCTCTGTTCAGTCCGCAAGTGTGACCCTGAGCTTACGGTCGCTTCTCCGTCCCACTCCCAGTCTGACCTATCTGTCCTCGGCCTCCTACACTGTTCCAATGAAGCTCAACCGAAGCTTGAGGAACAGCACCTCATCTTTCGATTAGGCACATTACAACCTTCCGAACTCAACATCGAGTTCAACAATTTCAGATCATAACCACTGCTTTCATTTTTTCCAGACAGCAGGTGCCGGTAATGATTCTGCTGTACATTTTATCACTCCTGCCTTCCACCCTATCACAGGCCTTCCCTTTTGTGCTTTCTTCCCCTCCTCCCCCCACCCCCACCCCTGTCTCTGTGCTTGCTTAAAACCTGTTACATCTGTAACATTTTCCAGTTCAGACAAAAGGTCACAGATCTGAAATGCTAATTCTATTTCTCTCTCCACAGATGCTGCCTGGCCTGCTGAGTATTTCCTGCATTTTCTGTTTATATACTTAAAATGACATTGTTGATCATACCCCTGAAAGCATTTCTGTTTCGCTGTGTATCATTTTCTGTGGATTTCTATAGCATTTGATTTATGATGCAAAGTCCACCTCATCACTGAAATAAAAGCCTGTTTTTTTATTTATTGTCACCTCTACAGGAAACTACTGCATTCACCATTGGTGCTTTAGGTTATATTTTATACTCCTCTCTGCAGCCACGTCCTCTTTCTCGGCTTTCCCAAAATGCAGTTCTACTTCCTCTTTTAGTCCTTCCCTGTCGGATTCCACCTACTGAGGTTTTCCAGATATCCCTAGTTGTAAACCTTCCTCCTTCTCTTCAAAACTACCATTTATGATGGAAACATATCAGGTTAAATATCATTTAAATTATGGCAATAACCATTGTTTATTATGTGAAAAACTGAAAAGGTAACAAAAAATTTAAGTATTAATAATTGGTCATCAAAATTGCAGTAGTCTGTTATGAATTTCACCTTATCCCCTTTGTTTTGTGAACAGTTGTATAGTTCACATAACAACAGAAAACGCTGGAAAAACTCAGCAGGCCAGGGCAGCATCCGTGGAGAGAGAAACAGAGTTAATGCTTCAGGTCGATGACCTTTCGTCAGAACTGGAAAAAAGCAGGAAATGGAAAGCAGGTTTAGGGGCTGGGAAAAGGGGGAGGGGATGAAAGAACAAAAGGGAAGGTCAGTGATAGGATAGAAAGCAGGAGAGATTAAGAGACATTGAGAGACATTAAGCGATATTCAAGGCGAGAGGAGGTGGTAATGGGACAGGTTAAGGAACAAAGGATGGCTCCAGATGGGGTGCGAATTGCGCTGGCAGAATGAAGGACAGCTGCCATGTGGGAGGGAAGAAAAAAAAAGAAAATATATATATGTGATAGGGGCCGAGGTTATGATCTGAAATTGTTGAACTCTATGTTGAGTCCAGAGGGCTGTAGAGTGCCTAATCAAAAGATGAGGTGCTGTTCCTCGAGCTTACGCTGAGCTTCCGTGGAACAATACAAGAGGCCAAGGACAGTGAGGTCTGAGTGGGAATGGGGCGGTGAATTAAAGTGACAGGCCACCGGGAGCTCGGGGTCTCCCTTACGGACTGAACGGAGGTGTTCCGCAAAGCGGTCACCCAATCTGCGTTTGGTCTCCCCAATGTAGAGGAGACCACATCGTGAGCAGCGAATATAGTATACTAAATTGCAAGAAGTACAAGTAAACCACTGTTTCACCTGGAAGGGGTGTTACATATTGATGGGCACAATATTTATGTCAAAATATTTGGTGTCTGTTTGTTTATTTTGTTTGTGAAAGGCATGACCTTTTTCCTTGCTCTTGCTGTTCATTGTGATTCATTATAGTTTCACTAAAAAAGGAAAGCTTACATTTATACAGCACATTATCATGTTGCTCAGAAATGTCCCAAAGCAACTTACATAGGTAAACATAGCAACCATTTTGCACACAGCGAGGTCCTGCAAACAGCAGTTAAGGTGACGGAGGAATGTTGATCTGGACAATTCCCTGCTTTTCTTCAAATAGTGCAATGGGATTTTTAATGTCTAGCTGAACCACCAGAAAAGGCTGGTTTAACTAAAGACAATGTGGCAATCCCTTATTACTTATTAGTGTCAGCCACTGGCTCAGTTGGTAGCATCCTCGCCTCTGAGTCAGAAGTTTGTGGGTTCAAGTCCCAGGATTGAGTGCAAAAATCTAGGCTGACACTCCAGTGCAGTGCTTGAAGGAGTGCTGCAGTGTCGGAGGTGCCGTCGTTCAGATGAGATGTTAAACCGAGGCCCAATCTGCTCTCTCAGGTGGACATAAAAGATCCCATGGCACCATTTCAAAGAAGAACAGGGGAGTTATTCCCGGTGTCCTGGCCAATATTTATCCCTCAAACAACATTACTCACTGATGTGCCAAATAACGGCCTGAATCCAAAAGGTTAAAGCTTAAAACTAAAGGCTTTTATTAAGTAAGAACATGGCATCAAGTTAACAGGGCAACCATCATTCATCACTGACCCAGCCCTTATGAGTAAGACCCAGCTCTTATAAGTAAGACTCACACCAATCCGGAGGATCCAGAGGGGCGGGGCTAGGGAGGAGCATTAGTGGTTACACCTGTAGAACATTCCCGACATTAACAAGTACAACAACAACAGACAATACAAATGCCAGAACACAGAGTTATTTCATCACATTCACCCCCTGCTATAGATTCAGTCTGTCAGGAGGTCTGATAGTCCTCTGGGAACGACGTAACTCTTGCTGAGGCTCCTCCCGGAGTACTAACTCCGGTTCATTTGAATTCCCAGAATCATCAGTGTTTTCCACACTGAGGGTTTGTGTCTCTGAAGGTCCAATACCACAATTGAAAACTCTACTCTCAGAGTCGAACTCTTTGAGCTCCAGCAGGTGCAAGATCTTTAATAGAGACCGTATCCTCTCGCCCATCCGGATATTGAATGTACGCATACTGGGGATTAGCATGGAGGAGTTGTACTTCCTCCACCAGTGGATCAGTCTTATGGCCTCTCACATGTCTGCGCAACAGCACAGGGCCCGTGGTCGTCAACCATGTGGGTAACAATACTCCATTAGTAGCTTTTCTTGGAAAACTAAACATCCTTTCATGAGGGGTGGCATTCGTCGCTGTACACAAAAGAGACCTTATGGAATGCAGCACGTCTGGCAGGACATCCTGCTAGCGCGAGGTCGGCAGGCCTCGCGACTTCAGAGACAGTACGATAGCCTTCCACACTGTCGCATTTTCTTTCTCGACCTGCCCATTACCACGAGGGTTATAGCTGGTAGTTCTACTCGTTGCAATCCCTTTCGATAGCAAAAACTGTCGCAATTCTTCGCTCATAAAGGAAGAACCCCTATCACTATGTATATAGTTAGGCATGCCAAACAAGGAAAACAGTTGACAGAGGCATTTAATTACAACAGCACTAGTCACATCCGGACGGGGGATAACAAAAGGGAACCGAGAGTACTGGTCTATAATATTAAGAAAATAGACATTACGGTCGCTCGATGGAAGGGGACCTTTAAAATCAAGACTCAAACGCTCAAATGGTCGAGTTGCTTTAATAAGATGAGCTGGCTCAGACGGCTTATAGAAGCGGGGTTTGCATTCAGCACAAACACGACAGGTTCTGGTCATTGTCCGAACCTCCTCAATAGAGTAGGGTAGATTATGGGACTTAATGAAGTGGTTCATTCTGGTAACCCCAGGGTGGCAGAGTGCATCGTGGAGACTTTGAAGCTTATCTATACCTAGACTAGCACATACTCCTCGTGACAAAGCATCCGATGGCTCATTGAATACTCCAGGCCTGTACTGAATATCATAGTCATATGTTGACAGTTCTATTCGCCATCTTAAAATCTTATCATTTTTGATCTTGCCTCTCTGCTTAGTATTGAACATAAAGGCCACAGATCGCTGGTCAGTAGTGAGCGTAAAATGTTGGCCAGCGAGATAATGTCTCCAATACTTGACTGCTTCGATAATCGCCTGTGCCTCCTTTTCCACTGAAGAATGTCGAACTTCTGGTCCTTGCAATGTACGAGAGAAAAGCGCTACTGGTCTACCAGCTTGATTAAGAGTTGCTGCCAACGCAAAATCAGATGCATCACTTTCCACTTGAAAAGGGATCTTCTCATCCATGGTACATACCACTGCCTTCTCAATGTCCCATTTGATATTAAAGAAAGCCTCCTGAGCTTCCGCCGATAGCAGAAAAGATGTCGACTTAATAAGAGGTCAGACTTTATCTGAGTAGCTAGCCACCCACTGGGCATAGTATGAGAAGAATCCCAGACACCTTCTTAAAGCTTTTACAGTGTGAGGTAAAGGTAATTCCTTAAGCAGGCGTAATCTTTCAGGATCTGGCCCGATTACCCCATTCTCCACAACGCAACCAAGAATACACAAACGTGTAGTATTGAAGGTACACTTGTTTTCGTTGTAGGTCAGGTTTAACCTCTTTGCAGTCTCTAGGAACTTCGCGAGATTTTGATCATGCTCCCGTTGGTCGTGCCCACAGATAGTAACATTGTCCAGGTACAGGAATGTTGCTTCCAACGCGTATTCATCCACCATACGATCCATCTCCCGTTGGAAGACGGATACCCCATTCGTCACTCCAAAGGGCACCCTAAGGAATTGGTACAGGCGCCCATTAGCTTCGCAGGCCGTATAAGGTCGGTCTTCTATTTTAATGGGGAGTTGATGATAGGCAGACTTTAAATCAATGGTGGAGAATACGCGGTACTGAGCTATCTGGTTCACCATCTCAGAAATACGAGGCAAAGGATAGGCATCTAATTGGGTATACAAGTTTATAGTCTGGCTATAATCGACCACAAGTCTTTTCTTTTCATTAGTTTTAACCACCACCACCTGGGCACGCCACGGGTTATTACTGTGTTCGATGATTCCCTCCCGTTGAAGCCTTTCCACTTCCTCTTTTATAAATTTTTTATCTTCTGAACTATACCGTCGACTCTTCGTCGCTATAGGTCTACAATTAGGAGCAAGGTTCACGAACAAAGAAGGCGGACTTTTAAAGTAGAAAGGCCGCAGACTGTGAGCGGAGGCTGGGATCCACCATACTTAAGGGTCCACCATACTTAAGGGTGACGCTCTCATGCTGACACTGAAAGTCCAAGCCTAAAATTAAGTTCACACACAACTGAGGTAATATGAGGAGTTTAAAGTCCTTATACTCCGTATCCTTAACGGTCAATGTGACTTTACAATATCCAGTTACCTCCAAAGTAAGAGACTTGGACGCCATCACGATTTCACTTCGAGTAGGATACACCTTCAATGAACAGGAGTTAACAAGGTTGGGGTATATAAAACTTTCAGTACTGCCACAGTCTATCAAACACCCAGTAGGATGACCATTAATCTTGATGTCCATCATAGATTTCGACAAGGAACACGGTATGGTCTGGTCAACCGTAACCGAGGCTAGAGTAAAACGATAAGCGGCAGCAGAAAAGACATCGGGTACAGGATTACCCTTACACACTTTACTAAAATGTCCCCGTTTCTTACATTTAAAACAGGTAGCCTCTCTGGCTGGGCATCTTTGCCTGGGGTGTTTAGATTGGCCACAAAAATAACACTTAGACCCATGGGGTACAGCCGCAACAATAGAATTAAGTGGAGGCTCCATTGGTGTTATGGATGCCTCCATACTCGGAACACACAAGGCTGAAAAAGACGCATGGGCTGATGCATACACTTCTAAATTCTTCTGGGTTACATCTAACGATCGATCAGTAGCGACGACTGTTTTTAAAACTAACGAGTCATTCTCAAGGAGTCTCTGTCTAATATAATTAGATCGGAGGCCAGATATGAAAGAATCGCGGATGGCTTCTTCCTGATACAATATGGCAGAGACAGCCTTGTAGTTGCAATCCTTAGCCAAAGCCTTAAGGTCCTGCAGGAAATCGTCCAGGGATTCCTCGGGTAATTGCCTGCGAGTAGACAAAAGATACCTGGTGTATACTTCGTTAACCGACTTAAGGTACTGGGCTTAAGGGCTGCGAGGGCCTCTTCATATGTAGTAATATCTTCAATTATAGAGTAAGTTTGATGACTTACCAAGTTGGTTAGAAGACCCAGCTTGTTAACCATCGGATCGAACGATGCGATGAAGTGTTCAAAACATCGAAGCCAATGCGTAAATTTCTTCGGCGCGTCTGCCAAATGGGGATCGATATCCAGACGCTTTGGTTTCAAAAATCGATCCATCTTCCAAAAGTTGTTACTTAATAAAATTGATGTGCCAAATAACGGCCTGAATCCAAGAGGTTAAAGCTTAAAACTGAAGGCTTTTATTAAGTAAGAACATGGCATCAAGTTAACACAGGGCAACCATCATTCATCACCGACCCAGCCCTTATGAGTAAGACCCAGCTCTTATAAGTAAGACTCACACCAATCCGGAGGATTCAGAGGGGCGGGGCTAGGGAGGAGCATTAGTGGTTACACCTGTAGAACATTCCAGACATTAACAAGTACAACAACAACAGACAATACAAATGCCAGAACACAGAGTTATTTCATCACACTCACAATGCAATTAAAGTTGCTTCTTGCTCCTCCTTCTAATGCAGTGCAGGAAAGGTGGAGCAATTTACCCAATTTTCTGATTGGACAACCAAAAAAAAAATCTCCCACATACAATCTTCTGATTGTAAATTAGAATTCTTTTTTTCTATATCTTTTTCATAACAACATTATCACAGGTCACTGCACCCTGATGCTATTAAACAGATAAACCCTTGCTTCACTCAATGTCCAGTGGTTTTAATTTTTAATTCATGTGCACTGTTGCCTGTGCACTCCCCCGACCCTTTCTCTAGTTGCGGCACTGCATTCCCCAGCTCAAAATGGAAATGTTTTTATCACAACTGCACCCAGATGCAAGACTGTCTGTGAGCAATACCAAAGAATGTCAGCAAGTGCTCCATAAATGTCTTATGGATAACCCACGCTTTTAAGAAAATGCCATAAACTAAGAGAGATTCATCAAGGCAAAACCCTGATGTGTTCGGCGAGTCGGGCGGAGGCAGCGCAGCACAACGAGCAGCAGCAGCAGCCACAATGACCCGCTGCAGCGCGTCAGCCGGCAGCTCCATGGCGAGAAACTCGCAGTCCGACTGGGAGGAGGGGAGCCGGGCATGGCGGCCAGAGGTCGGATCGTGAGTGGGAGAAGCAGGCCACCACACGTGGAGCCGGCAACAGTGAGGAGGAGGCCGCGGTGACGAGGAGGACGGAGCGGCTGAGGGACATCGTGCTCCCACTGCCACGGGAACGCATTGTATTGACTCTCTGAATGCGGCGCTGTATGTATAGCTGACGCGTCCCTACGGGGAGTAAGCATTCCATTGTAATTGTATTTGTACTGGTTACATATGGCAAATAAAATTGAACTGAACTGAACTGAACTGATGGATGATGCCCCCTATTAGGTTTTGCCTTTGATGTATTTTCTTTGTATTATATTTTACCATCTCTTATCACTGTTGTAAACTGGTAATCATTAGGTACTTATTTACACAGCCTCATCTACACCATTCCAAACGACAGAAAGATTACTTCTAGGGTGCAATTTAACTGAAATGAAAAAATTCTATAATGGCTGATCATAATTCAAGACAGAACTTGAATAAATCTTCTTAGTTTTTATAATCATTTTCTATAGGTGGTTGCAATGCTGCCTTAATATTTGTTAAGTTTGTTTACATCACTTTGAGCGTGATACTTACCATCAATTATTCATAAATAGCAAATGACTTTGCACTGAACCTGGAATATGTTGCCTAACAGTATATGCTTTGGGTCTCACCGTCTGCAAAATGGAGCAACCGACAAACAAATAGTCAAGGTTTTTGTGGTAGTTCTCCTCAAACAAAATAGTTTTATTAATTTTGTAAATTGGTTAACCATTAACAGAGAGAAATTATTTTCACAAGATCACAAGATAGATACAGATGAGTAAGCCCAGTCAATTAATTATAGCTCATCCTCCTAGTTCCCCAACAGGGCATCCAACTGATTCAAATTATTCCAGGCCTATTGCCTCCAGTATCTTACCTGGAGAACTGTTCATGTGAAGAAAAAATCCTTTCCATCGGTCTAATGTTTGTTCCTAGTTTGGAGCTGTGTCTTACTTTCACATTTTAGTTTCAAATGCTATTTTGGATTTATTTTTCTATATTAGTTACTATCTTACTTGTCTGTATAATGTCAGCTTTCAGTCATATTCTTCAAAGGCTGAAAAGCCCAAGTTCCTCCATTATTTCCTCATAACTCCGTTTCCTGATGCTAGGGATGTCTCTGAACCAGACCTAAGGCCTGAACCAGACCTAAGGCCTGAATGTCTCCCTGTATCTCGGTGATCAGAAATGAGCACATGCTCAAAGTATGGTCTGACCCGACCACTACACAACAACAATAACTTACACTTACATAGTGCTTTCAACTCAAAGAACATCCCAAAGCACCTCATAAACAGGCATATGGAAAACAGATGCTGAGCCAGAAAAGGAGAGATTTGGAGGGTTGAAGAGATGGATTTTGAAAATGCTTTTAAAGGAAGAGAGAGAGGGAAGAGGAAGAGGGGTCTAGCGACAGAACTTGAGAAAATAGGACCCAAGTGGCTAAAGGATCTGCCGCCAATGTGGCAATGCACAAGATGCCAGAGTCAGAATATTGGGGAATGATTTGGGCTGGAGGAGGTTGTGAAGATAGAGTAGGGTAAGGCCATCGAGGGATTTAAAAACAAGGGTGAGGATTTCAAATTTGAGACATTTGGACACAGTGAGCCAGTATAGATAAGAGAATGCAGGAATGATGGCTTGGACTTAGTGAGCGACAGGAATATGAGCAGCAGTTTAAATTTGTACAGTTTAAGTATGATTTCCTCCAACTTGTACTCTACTGTTTTGGCTATATAGTTCATCAGTACCTTAGCTCTATTGATTGTTGTTGTATAGTGATTTGGATATGTTGAACATCAAGTCTATTAAAACCCCTAGGGCTAGAAATTCGGTTGGTAGCGCCACCGATTAGCGCCTAAAGAGGCCGAAGAGTGGGGCGCTAGCCAATTTCTGGGCAGACGCAAGGCGCATATCGCCTCACCCCATATTGAGCATGCATTTAGCGCCGGCGCTAAATCTTAGCACCCGCTCATGGGCGCAAGCAGATTATGACGTCATTTGAGTGTGCAACGCCTTTTGGGCGCCCCGGACCTGAAATTCAGTGGCGCCCCCCTCCGTAGTGCCTGGCGCTAATAGTGACAGCTTACCTGGAACCTTACCAAGTCGCTCTCGGGCTGGAGGAGCGTTATTTAAAGGGGACTGGTGTGGTTTAAAAGCGGCAGCCATTTTTGAATCACAACTTCCTCGCGAGCTACAAAGAGTTGCTGAGCTGCACACTGAGAGCCATTTGACCACTGAGCCAGCGCAGGCAGACGATCAACAGCCTTCTGACCATCACCTTGCTGTTGGTGAGCCTTAACAATGGGGAACCTTCCTGTGGGCACTTATTATGGGGGCTGCATTGGTGGGGAACGTCCTGCTGCTGCATCATCTGCAAAGGGCACTGAGACACAGGGAGAGAGGGGCAGGCATAGCCAGACGGAGGAGGGCCAACAGACGTCGCCACAACAGACCTTATGCTGCCAGGGTTTTCCGTCAGCACTTTTCCGACATGAGCATGTCGGAGGAGCAGTGTGTCCGAAGGCTGCGATTTACAAAGGAGGTGGTGACTGAGCTGTGCCAGCTGCTTTGGACAGATCTGCAGCCTCAGATAAGGTGCAGGACATCTCTGTCGGTGGCTGTGAAGATGACTGTTGCCCTGAACTTCTACGCGACTGGCTCTTTTCAGGCTGCATCTGGGGACATAGCCAGCATCTCGCAGTTTGCGGTTCATTGCTGCATCCATCAAGTGACTGATGCCCTGTGTAAAAGGAGGCGGCAGTACATCTCCTTCCCAATGACCCCGGACAAGCAGCGGGAGCGCGCAGAGGGCTTCGCTGCAATAGCGCACTTCCCCATGGTGCAGGGTGCCATTGACTGCACGCACGTGGCTTTGCGGATGCCTGTTTTCAATCCGGAGGAGTTCCGCAACCGCAAGGGGTTCCATTCCTTGAATGTCCAGCTGGTCTGTGACCACCGACAGCAGATCCTCGCAGTGAATGCGCAGTTCCCAGGCAGCAGCCACGACGCCTTCATCCTGCGCCAGACTTCTGTAGCAGACCTTTTCGAGGCCCTGGCTCACCCAGAAGGCTGGCTTCTCGGGGACAAGGGCTATCCTCTGTGCCCGTGGCTGATGACCCCGCTCCGGATGCCCAGTACCCCTGCTGAAGAACACTACAATGCGAGCCATCAGGCGACGAGGAACATTGTGGAGCACACAATCGGCGTGCTGAAGCAGCGGTTCCGCTGTCTGGACCATTCTGGAGGAGCACTGCAGTACTCGCCTGAGTGAGTCTCACACTTCGTGGTTGTTTGCTGCATGCTCCGTAACCTCGCAATCCAACGTACCCAGCCAATGCCTGCAGACATTGACACACCAGCGGAGGAGGAGGGGGAGGAGGAGGACCAGGATGGGAGGGAGGTCCGAACTGGAAGGGCTGTGCGTCAGAGGCTCATCAGAAGTCGCTTCTAGGCCCCTCTGACGGAATGCTTGTAGCCATTGCAAGAACAGGAATGGAACCAACCTCATACCCCCAAGCCTGTGAAGGGCAAGATGCATGTAAATAGCAGACATGATCATTGTAAATGAATAAAGGGTTTTATTACAAAAAATGTGCTTCCTTCCAATATGATAAAACAAGACGGACAGAAATGTAAACTCACACACAGACACAGACACATTAGTCTCTCCCTCCCGTGAGACTGGTCAAATGATAAATAACAATACAGACAACATTAGCCTCTCCCTCCCGTGAGACTGGTCAAATGATAAATAACAATACAGACAGCTCCATTGGGCTTGAATCGACCTCAACAGAGGCTTCAGGTCCTCCCTTCACTTTCTGGCCCCTGATGGGGATCTTGGTCTTTTGCGAGTCTGTCCCCGTCCCTCCCTGCAGCTCTTCCTTAAGGGGACCCCCGTGGCTACAGCAAGGCTGGGGGAGGCCTGCTGACTGTCCCTGAGCGCAGATGCCCCTGAGGTGCGGCTTGGACGACCTCTGGGCCTAGGGGGCCCAGCTGCTGACTGCTCCACCTGTGCATGGGTGGAAGCAGTCTGTCCTGCAGGTGGTGGCAGCTGCAGTGGAGAAGTGCCAGTGGTGGCAGCAGGAATGCTGTCATCTTGAGAGAGGACAGCACCTCCCTGCTCCACCAACACACTGGCACTCCCACGGGGCAGCACTTCAGCATCCGGAGCAATCTGATGGAGCACAGATTTCTGGCCTGCTGTGGTGCTGTGAGGGCCCCGGGTAATCCTGCCTGAGCCATCGAGGGTGGCAGCAGTCACTGGTCGTGTGGCCTCAATTTGCGATTGCAGGAGACCAGCGAGTGACTGCATGGCAGCACTTAGCACTTGCGTGGCAGGTCCCAGTGCTTCGGCGAAGCCCTGGACAGTCCTTTCCATTGCTTCGGCAAAGCCCTAGACACTCCTTTCCATTGCTACGCTGAAGCCCTGGACAGTCCTTTCCATTGCTACGCTGATGCCCTGGACAGACCTTTCCAATGCTGACCCGAAGTCCTGCGCACTCCGGGCCTGTGCTGCGCCGATGTCGTGGACACTCCTCGCCAGTGTCTCGATGGTTTCAGGCAACCTTGCCACTGCAGCCATGAGCTCAGTGTGCATCCGGCCAGCCTGGGCGCTCATCTCAGTGAGTGCATGCACCTCCTCTGCGCTCTCTGCAGCAGCACTGGCAGCCTGACTCGCCCTCCGGGGAGATGGCCCCCGAGCTTCCCTACCCCCCCTGCGTTGCTGCAGCCCGCTGGTGCCTGGCAATGTGTCTTCCTCCGAGCTGGCCCCCCCGCTCCCCTCTAGGGAAGGTGTGCCTCCAGTCCCCCGTTGCGCTGGCTCGCCTGAGGCTGGTTCCGATGGGCCGGCTTCCTCCTGATTGTCGCCTCTGGAGTCACTCATAGTGGCAGCTTGAGGGCCCGCCTCCTCACCGGACGAGTCAGCATCTGAAATCAGGGAGGTACAGGAGTGGCTTTAGCGTGAGGACAGGGTGGCAGCGAGGGAGGCATGAGTGCTGCAATGAACTGTAGTGGATCGACAGACAAGAATCATGCTGGTGGGGGGACCAAGTGGTAGGAGAGAGATCAAAAAGGTGAGGGCCTTACCATCGTAGGCCACTATGGGGCCGGCATCTCCAGAGGCGACAGGGCCAGTCAGCCGGTGTCCCATGATCCTCTGCACCCTCTCCTCCAGATCGCTGAGGATGTGGCGGTCAGGCGGGCCTCCACTGGTGCGCAACTGGTCGCGCCTGTTGCTGGCCAGCTTCGCCTGCAGGAGAAAGGAAGGGAAGTGTTGAAACATCCTGCACTGAGTGTTTTGGTTTCTTTTTGGGTTCAATAAAGACTCATTTCTGAAAGAGAATGTTGTTTAATCTAAAGTCTTGTTCGAGATTTTCTACAGCTTTTTACAGAACACACTATGCTGTGATGCATCTAGAATGAAACTGAAAGTAAAACTCCTCTGGACTGCTTGTCTCTCACATGACCTCTGCTGGTCAGGCACAAGTAATCAAAAACACAGACAAATATGCTGTAAGGCATAAGTAATCAAACACAGACAAATATCATCACTATTTGCTGATATCATTACATCTCCCTTTCTTAAAACAAAAGTATTTTACTTTTAACTAACAACATTTAATGAACTTACATTATCATTATCATGATCAAGGTTTTTTACCCTTGCTTTGTGTGTTCACATGAAATATGTCAATACACTGGAACTTGAAGAAAGAATAAGATAACATTACTTCCTTCTTTAACAATAGTCCTTAAATTTGCTCAATGAGTCTCTCAGGAGGCTTCACGTGTCTTGAGGATTTTCTGATTGATTGTCCTTGAATCTGAGTTGTTGCCTCAGATGATTGGTTCTCAGCTGTGTGATCAGGTTGTTCACCAGTATCAGTCTCTTGACCTGCTGTGGCTGGTCCCATGAGAAGATCTCGACGATTTCTTCTCAGAACAGCACCCTCATCTGTCTGAATGGTGTATGATCTTGGTTGAACTTCACTCAGGACAGTTCCCTTCTGAGTCCATGTGTTTGTTTTGTCTTTCAACCTTACTTGGTCACCAGTGTGGAGTTCAGGTAGGTTTTGTGTTCCTCTGTCATAGTAGTACTTTTGCTTTTCTTTCTGTTGCTCTTTGAACTTCCTCACTTTCTCCCCCTCTTTTGTTTTCAGGAGGTTCTCCAGGATGGGTAGGTTTGACCTTAGCCGACGTCCCATCAGGAGTTGGGCTGGTGACATACCACACCCGAGCGGCGTTGTGCGGTATACAAGCATGCTTTAGTAGAAGTCAGTTCCACTGTCTTTTGCCTTGTACATCAGTCTTTTCACTGTCTGGACCGATTTTTCCACTAGTCCATTGGACTGTGGATAGTGAGGACTTGACGTTGTGTGGACAAAGTCCCACTCTTTGGCAAAGTGTCGGAAATTTGCATTGTTAAACTGGGGTCCGTTGTCTGTGAAGGCCTCGCTTGCCACGCCATGTCTGGAGAAAATGGCTTTCATACTTCTTATCACAGCTTCTGCAGTGGTGGTGTACAGTCCACAAACCTCTGGATACAGGGAGTAATAGTCTGTGACGACAAGATAGTCCTTCCCTTGACATACGAATAGGTCAGCGCCTACCTTCTGGTAAGGTCTGTCTGGTGCTGGGTGTGGCTTTAGTGGTTCTACCGGATTGCTTGCTCGATATTTCAGGCACATTGTGCAGTTTGACACCTCATTTGTCACATCTTGGTTGATTCGTGGCCAGTACATCACCTCTCATGCTCTTTTCTTACACTTTTCGATTCCCAGATGTCCCCCATGGATCTTTTTCAGCATCTCTCTTCTCAGACTCTTTGGGATAACTATTTTACTTCCTTTGTAGATGATGTCTTCGACCACTGATAGTTCCGCCCTGCAGTTCCAGTACTCTGCTATATCAGGTGAGCAGTCTTGCTTCATGTTGGGCCATCCATCCAAGATGCTTTTTCTCAGTCGTCTCATTGTTTCATCTTTGTTTGTCTCAGTCTTTATGAGCTCCATTTTTGCATCTGCTATGGGCAGTGCACTTGTGATCATGTCCACGTAGGCGTTCACTTTTTCATCCATTGTGGTGTTTGCGGGCTCACTTGGGTCAACAGCTCTGGACAATGTGTCTGCTGTATACATCAGCTTACCCGGTGTGTATGCAACATTCAGTGTATAGCGTTGCAGCCTGATCATCATTCTTTGTATTCTAAGCGGACAGCTATTCAGTGGCTTTTGGAACAATGCAATCAAGGGCTTATGGTCAGTCTCTACACTGATTGCTTGTCCTGCCACAAACTGGTGAAATCTTTCACAGGCGTATGTGATGCTGAGCAGCTCCTTTTCTATTTGAGCATATCGCGTCTCCGCGTCTGTCATTGAGCGCGATGCATATGCAATAGGTTGCCAGTAGTCATATTGTTGCAGAAGAACGGCACCGAGCCCACTCTGTGATGCATCTGATGATATCTTGATGGGTCTCGCTGGGTCATAAAACCTCAGAACTGGTTCTTCTGTGAGCAGTTTCTTTAGATCGCTCCATGACTTCTCATGCTCATGATTCCATTCCCATTCTATGTTCTTTTCAGTTAGTCTTCTCAGTGGCGCTATTTTTTCTGAGAGGTTGGATATGAATTTACCCATGTAGTTGATCATTCCATTAAACCTCTGCACGTCCTTTTTGCATTGTGGCCTTGGCATATTCTCAATGGCGGACACCTTTCTGGGATCTGGTCTGATGCCCTCACTGCTAAGGGGGGCACGGTGGCACAGTGGTTAGCACTGTTGCCTCACAGCGCCAGGGACCCGGGTTCAAATCTGGCCTCGGGCGACTGTCTGTGTGGAGTTTGCACATTCTCCCTGTGTCTGCGTGGGTTTCCTCCGGGTGCTCCGGTTTCCTCCCACAGTCCAAAGATGTGCAGGTTAGGTTGATTTGGCTATGATAAATTGACCCTTAGTGTTAGGGGATTAAATACGTGGGGTTACGGGGATAGGGTGGGATATGTGTCGGTGCAGGCTCGATGGGCCGAAATGGCCTCTATCTGCACTGTAGATTCTGTGATTCTGTGATATCTCCCACGAATGTCAGTTCTGTCACCCCGAGCTGGCATTTCTCTCTATTCAGCTTCAGGTTTGTTTTCCTTGTTGCTTCCAGCACTTTTTTCAGTCTCTCGTCATGCTCAGTTCTCATGGTTCCCCATACTATGATGTCATCCATTGATGTATCAACTCCCTCCAGGTGCTCATAGATCATATGGATAGTCTTGTGATACACTTCAGGAGCTGAGGCAATGCCAAATGGTAACCTTAGGAATCTGTATCTGCCAAATGGAGTGTTGAACGTGCACAGTCTTGAACTTGCTTTGTCCAGCTTCATCTGCCAAAATCCTGAGGATGCATCTAACTTGCTGAAATATTTTGCATTTGCAAACTGTGCCATGATTTCCTCACGTGTAGGAAGCTTGAAGTGCTCTCTCTTTATTGCTCTGTTTAGATCTCTTGGATCCAGGCAAATTCTGAGCTTTCCATTCTTTTTGTCCACTACGACGAGGGAACTCACCCACTCAGTTGGCTCATCTATCTTCTGAATCACGTTCAGGCTTTCCATCCTGTCCAACTCTGCCTTCAGTTGCTTTTGAAGAGCAAACGGAACTTTTCTGCATGGATGTATGACCGGTGTCATACTTTTATCTACTCTGATCGTGTGTTCTCCTGGAATGCAGCCTAGACCCTTAAATAGGTCTTTGTACTCTTTCATGAGTTCATCATAGACTGTCTCTCCTTCGCTTTCCACAACGAGGACTCTCTTTACCAGGTTCAGTCTCTCACAGGCTTTTAACCCTAGTATGGCTTGCACATCCTTTGGCACCACGATTAATGCTAGCGTGTGCTCTCTGTCCTTGTGTTTTACTTTGACAATGCATTTTCCTTTCACTGGTATATCAGTACCTGAGTATCCGGTCACTTTCACTTGTATTCCATGTAACTTTGGTCTGGGTCTAATTCTCTTAAAATCGGTCTCTGATATCACATTAACTTGTGCTCCAGTATCCAATTTAAATGGAATGTGTATGTCATTCACTTTTAGTGTCAACATCCAGTCTCTTTCTTTTTTGTTTTCAGACACAACATCTACATTGAATTCCTCTATCTCGCTTTCATCTACTGTATGGACCTTGCTTTGTTGCGCTTGGTTCTTACAGCAACGGGCATAATGGTTGTTTTTGTTGCATCTATTGCATGTTTTACCATATGCTGGACACTTTCTTGGTGGATGCTGTGTACCGCATCGACTACATGACTTCCGATTGTCTCTTTCATTTTCGTTTGCTGGCCACGTCTCTTTTTTCACATTGGCGCTCTCTTTGTTAAACGGTTTGTATCCGTTCTTTCTCACTGCATCCACGTTGCAGCTACTGTCACTGAACAGCTCCTTTGCCTGCAACTTCACAGTCTCTGTAACCCTACACAGTGCTATGGCTTTTCCCAGGTCTAGATCTTGCTCTCTTAGCAGTCTTTCCCTTAGACCATTATCTCGAATACCACACACCAGTCTGTCTTTTATCAGCGAGTCTGTGAGTCCCCCAAATTCACACGATTTGCTCTGGTTTCTCAGTTCAGTCACATACTGATCAATAGTCTCACCGATTTTCTGTACACATGTGAAAAATTTGTGCCTCTCAAAGGTCACGTTGCGTTTAGGTATGCAGTAGGCCTCAAACTGTTCCATTATTTTATCTAGCTTCATTTTGTCTCCATCAACAGCGAATGTGAAGTTATTATACACCTCCAGCGCTTCATCACCCACGACATGCAAGAACAGTGACGATTTCTGTTTATTACTTTTCTTGTCAGCTCCGATTGTCGCTAAATACAACTCTAAACGTTGTTTGAACCTTCTCCAATTTTCAGCCACATTACCTGTTAATTGAAGCATCGCCGGTGGGAGTAAACCTTCCATTTTTTCACTTCGTTAGCTATTCTCTAATGGTAAGCAACGATGTTCTCTTCTGGCTTGCTAATATGTGGAGAGCTGATTTCGCTTACTTGCCACAACTGCTTTCACTGTCCCATCAAGTTGCTAACTTCAGATTTTTTCTCTTTCAGCCACTTCTGACATCATGTTTTGGTTTCTTTTTGGGTTCAATAAAGACTCATTTCTGAAAGAGAATGTTGTTTAATCTAAAGTCTTGTTCAAGATTTTCTACAGCTTTTTACAGAACACACTATGCTGTGATGCATCTAGAATGAAACTGAAAGTAAAACTCCTCTGGACTGCTTGTCTCTCACATGACCTCTGCTGGTCAGGCACAAGTAATCAAAAACACAGACAAATATGCTGTAAGGCATAAGTAATCAAACACAGACAAATATCATCACCATTTGCTGATATCATTACACTGAGCAGACATCACCTGCCCCCAATGGTTGAATAGCCCATGCATCATGCACTAAGCAGACATCACCTGCCCCCCATGGTTGAATAGCCCTTGCATCATGCACTGAGCGGCATGTGCGTGTGTGTTTCCTCAAAGGGCCATGGGTGCTGGCTGACAGATGGCCTTTGGGGGTTCGGGCACCCTCTAGCCATGAAGTCAGGTGCAGGTGGAGGGATGAAGATGATCGTGGAAAAGGCACTCACCCTGACGACCCGAGTGAGGTCGTTGAACTTCTTCCTGCACTGGACGGCTGTCCTGGGGATCACGCTTCTGGATGCCACTCTGATGGCCACTTCCCTCCAGGCTAGCCGGAACTCTGCAGGTGGCGCCCTCCTCCCATCCTCAGGGTACAGAGTCTCTCGGTGGCACTCAACAGCGTCCACCAAAGTTTCAAGGGCCAGGTCTGTGAAGCGCTCTGCCCTCTGCCTCACCCTCTGCATGTCTTCAGAAGTTGTAGCGCCTCTGGTAAGTCTGCGCCGAATTTAAGGCGTGCCAGGAAGTGCTGTGTCTGGTGATCACAATTGACCCGCCCCTTTAAGAGCTGTCCGGCGCCAGTGTGTCTCGGGGTCAGTGATTATTGACAGCACCTGCGCTGTGCCTGGCCGCCGCGAAATTGGGTTGCACCGCCGGTTTAGCGCCTTAGGAGTCCCGTGCAGCGCCTGATTTAATGCCGCAATCACCATCAGGGGCGCGACTACCCAATATCGCGCTAGGTGGCGCTAAATTGCGCTTGGCGCTAAACTTAGCGCTTCGCCAGGACTAGCGCCCCAAACGGGGCGATAACGAATTTCTAGCCCCGTTGATTCCTTTCAACTTCATCCATATTTTGACACCATTTATGCAGTACTTAGGTCACCCATTTTTTCTTCTTCAGTGCATTACTTTCCACACTTTTACCTTTTGGCAATAGTCCCTTGGTGACTGTAGACTCATTTGTCCATGATCTGGTCACTATATTGGTTTTCATCAGTCCAGCTGGCTTTGTGTTGTCAGGCTTTACCTGTTGACACATAAGACGTGTTTAGACTTAGTCTGGAAGAGCAATGCATGTTCCATTCTTTTGAAAGAAATAGGAAGTTCCTTTTGATAATCAATCTAGTAGACTACTCCTGATGATGCTTATGGAACACCTAAGACACGAGCTTGGGGACTGGAGTAATAAGGGTGGGAATCAGGATCAAGCAATGGAGCAAGTGGTTAAAGTGAGGTTGGAGTGCAATGGAGCAGGACATGTAGCTTGAATTAGTGATGGAGCAGGTCTAAATCCTTTGGGGTGGTTGGATCTGTACTGGTGCTTGGTAGAGTAAGGTTAAGTGAAAGGATGGAGTGTTTTTGGTGAGTCAATTTCTGAGGACCCGAGGTAATTTCTTCTGTCATACCTGCAGATACAGAAAGAGGAAAAGTGTTAGGAAGACATCCTGATAAAAAGTTGTTACTAAGCAGATTTTGCCAAAGATCTGCATGAAGCTGTTGTTCTACGAAAGCTTTCATATCAGTGATTGTGTTATTGAATAGAATGCAGAGCAAAGCAAGGACAAGTGTTGCACAAACCCTGAACTGGCTCTCCTGCTTCTCCATCTTCTATTACCTCATCAAATTCCTGCCCCTGGACCTGGAGGACCTGTTCCTCAAAATAACAATTGTCTCTGTCTTTTTATGTGCTACCTTCTCAATACAAAACTGAAGTATGAATTGCTTATGTTCAACGATACCTGAAAATAAATCATTCTATTCGGAAACTCCTTAGTTCGGGGCAAAAACTTCCTTTACAGCTATTTTGTCATGTAATTTACACAAACATGATTTTCATAAAATGTTTAATGCTGAACATTACAAACTATCATTAAAGGAACAAGATACGTACAATTCCCTTTATCAGCATTGCTCCTGATATCAAAACCTACAGATTTATGGTCTGATATTGCATACCGCTGGCGCTAGTCATTTACTCTGATGTTGAACCTTGGACATTATAGATTACCATACTCACGTTGTTCTTTATTGCCTCCTCAATTTTGTAGTCAGTTCAATTGGACCTGGTGCCAGTCATTTATCATAAATAGAGACAAGGAAGAAAAATAATTTGTATATATTATACAACATAACAGAAGGTCAGGATGAACTATAGAAATCTATAGGACCTCTGGTTGGTTTTGGACTGATGTGCGGCCTGTTAATTACTGACCCCTATACACCTTGGGGTGTACACCCCATACATAGTTATAATTTCTCATCCACACTCATTTCTGTTCTTGGCATTTTTCAAACTTTGAATTTCTATTCTCTTAACAAGGACCACTGAATGGTTCATGCCGTGAGCATCTCTTTGACGCTACAAATACTGCTCTGTTATGCCAACAGGCAGTCTGCATGCAGTAGAGTGAGATGAATGATATAAATCTTGACTCCATCGCCCTAAGCAATCACCTAGTAGTCTGGCTGACAGTTGATAACATTTATCATAATTGAGGTTGATAGATTTGAGTGCCAGGCAGCCCCAGGACTTAAACCTACACTTGGTGGATTGCAAGACAAGTGCTCTTACCAATAAGGTACAGGGCTGTTTCCAAACACAATGGTCTAGATATTCAATCGCACCTGAAAACGCGCACGCAGGGGGCAAGATCACATACGAGCTCTGCTGCAAATGACTCAGATACTCACTTTGAGGGCCCAGTCTACAAGAAAGGCTGATCGACATATGCTAGATGCACTGGCAACCTGCCAGTGAGCTTGCGCACAATGGCTCAGAACATGGAGAATTCCAGCTCCAACTGTGTCACTCCGAACATGGAGACCATTCTGTCCACATGGAGTGAGTGGTCACCTCCATGAACACAATGGTAATACCCATAATGATGGAGCCTCAAATGACAGCTCTGATAGCTTCCATGGCACCTCACAGTGCTTCCAGAGCATCACATCACTCCTTCACTCTGTTATAGCACAGATCCATAGGAGTGCTGAGGCAGACTCCAAGGAGAGTGACCTTGGTTCCATGGGAGAGACACCTGATATCCTCTCTCAGGATGACAGCATTCCTGCTGCCATGCCTCCCACTCCGCCAGTGCCCTTAGTGCCACTTGGCCAGCTGGAACAGACTGCCCTGGCCCACGCCTAAATGCTGCAGTCTGCAGCCAGGCCCTCAAGGCCCACAGCTACTCAAGGTCGACCATGGCCACCTGAAGTGTCCTCAATGGAAGTTCAGCAACCTTCCACCTCCCAAGCTGTAGCCACTGGGGAACCATTCGTAGTAGCACGAGATTAGATTAAACAAGTACATAAGACAGTCACTAAGCGGTTGCACCAGGGTTATTCTTAATTATTCCAGTTAAATATTCTACACAAATGGAATTGAGTTGTTGGATTAAATTTGTTTTTCTGGATTTGGTGTTGGTGTTAATATTTGTAGTGAAGTGAGGGCAGGACCCATAAATTGAACTAAAGGAAGGCAATCAGATGGTGGCAGTAAGGACAGTGGTGATAAGGATTGCAGGGCTGTTGGTGTATTGGGGATGGGATGGTACACTTGAAGCATTCTTGGATGAGCTGCTCTCTAAGAGCTCTGGCAACTAGGGGCACTGGTGGTCAATGCTGCCCATGCTCTTCCTCCACTTCATGCTGCTCTTCCACTTCCTCCTGCTGCTCCTCCTCCTCCTGCTGCCTGGGTAAGGGCTGGTCCCTCATTACCGCAAAGTTATGCCACATGTAGCCCATGACTACAAATCTGGATATACTATACTGCAAAACTCCTCCTGAATGGCCCAGGCAGTGGAAGCATTGCTCAATAGCCACCTTGTTACCTGATGGCCTAGTTGGAATAAAGGCAGCGTGGACTGGCGTAGGAATAATGAATTATGACTGGGCATTGAGGGAGTGGAATTCCTTTATTTGAGAAATACGCTAGGCTGATGATGGGGAGTACATAAAACAATGTGGATGCTGTCATTGGCACCGTGGACCCTGGGGATGTCGGCAATGTGGGTGAAGACTGGTGCTGTCTTGTTCTGCTTTACTCTGTTCATTGGGAAAGTGATGTAGGTGTTCCTCCCGGTGTAAAGAGTTTTGATGACAGCAACAAAAGGGCTACAGTAACCTTGACAACCACAGGCAGTGCTATCCATGCCCTGGTTTGAAAATCCAGTTATGGTTGCAGCAGATGACATAGCTCAGTGATAGTCTCCTTGGCAAACGGAAGGTGGCTGACACATTGCTCCTCAGTGAAGTTGAGGTATGAGAAGTGCTCCCTGAAGACCTGCTGAACACAGTACCTGAAGAATGGCCCTCTACTCGGTGCCCTCTTCTGCCAGCTGCTCCTGCTCCCTCCTGTCATCTTCACTGCTTCCCCTCCAGCCCGCAAAACAGATGTACCACCCATGACTGCAATAAAACAGTTTTGAAGGCAGACAAAAGCTGCTGGACTTGTTAGCACTTGTTAGCAGAAGTTAAAAATCAGTAGTAGAACGTGGAAAATAGGCAAAAGAACATCCAGAAATGAATCAGCAGCCTAAAAGGCCAAACCAGCAACTAACCTGTATGGAGTGGATGAGCCCTTTAAATAGCGCTGCTGCAGAATTCTTGCTGATTGTTAGCACCTTGATTTGCTTGCTGGGCGAGTTTATCACATGGTGAGTCAAGCGCTGGGGCAGACCAATTTCATAGAGAGTCCTACACCTTATTTAAATATAATGAGCTGTTTTAATACTCCTGGCGCACATGACTGATTGCTATTTTATGTATGTGAAATTTGAACCAATTTAATGCAAGTGTGACACCTAAGGTGTGATATAGACTGTCTGTTCAAAACTCAAACTGGTGCCATTCATGCACTGGGCTCCACCATCTCCATGTCAACACATTGATAGGGACTTCAACCATGTCACACATCTCCTACAGTCTACTCTTCTGCAGATCAGTGGGAGTACCTAGCTACAGCTCCATGGGACTGTCAATGGCTCAATAAGAGTGGCACATGTTGTCCTCTTTCAGGATGACAGCATGCCTGTTCTTTTGCCTGTTCTTCAACCAATGCCCACCCGAGTGCTAGGTAGTCAGCTGGTCCAGACTGACCTGGCAGCAGCCAACATGCTGCAGTCTTATGCTGGGCTCTCTCAGGCTCGAGCTCCTAGAGGTCACCGACCACAAGCCTCTCAAGGGCCCTCATTTGAGCATCAGCAGCTAGACTAGCAAACATATCACTTAAGAAAGGCTAACACATGGGTGATAATGTTGTTCCATGGCAGTTCCAAGTCACACCATTTGCAATTACGACTTTGTCTGCTTGGTGGTTCTACAGTTACTACTGAGTCTGCAATGCCAGGTGTCATGTATATCATCATTGGTCAGTGGTTGGAAGTTCAGAAAGACTGGTAGAGATAGTGTTCAGGACTGTTAATGCGGGGGTAGGAGGGGAGGAGTAGTTCCGATGAAGCAGTGGTCAATTAACTGCTGCTGAAGCGCTCTAGCTGCAAGTGTAAGGATTGCAAAATTCTGCAGAACCCCAAAACAGAAGGATAACCCTATTTAAAACAATTTTGGACCATTACAGAAGAAATCTGTAAAAGATAAAATGCATGGTTGGGCCTAACAGAAGAATTCAAAGATTTGAAACAAACGTGGCATTTCAAAAGGACATGTACAGACTTGTCGGAAAAGGCTGCGACAGGAATGTGGGATTGACCTCTGCAGAGGAACAGTTTGGGCATTCGAAAGTAGTCAGACTGTCTGGGAGGAACAATAAACGAAACTCAGCCCCTATCTGGGAATTTGCATTCAATCAATAAATCAATGAAAACCCCAGCCTCACCTAAAGCCCAAAGCCCATTAAAACCCATGCATAAAAGAACCTGCACAGAATTTGAAGGCCTTACAGGAAATCTAAGATTAAAAAACAATTGAACAACAGTTTGAGACATCCAAAACCACTTCACACCTTCTTCAACTACTCAGGAAGCTATCCTGAAACCAGTTAACTAAATGGGACCAATCAAGTGGCCCTTAACGAGCCCACCCAAAATCTAACAAGATTAGCAGGCTTCGTTTAGTATAAACTAAAGACCTGTCTCCACAAGAAGTCAGTTCGTTCGATGAGTTTGATCAGTACAGTTCAGGCATTGAATTGAAACAGCAGTCAGTGAATTGAAGTCAGCAGTACAGTTCGGACAGACATAGAAAAAGGCACAGCTCATTCGAAAGACATCAGCCTCGGGACAACAGAAGGAATCGCAGCAACCAAGGGCCCCATGAAACAAACAACCAACAATATTACCAACAACTAGGTAATATTGGGCCACCGCGACCAACAAGAAACCAACCTGGAAGAAACCGAAGATCTGCAAGTTTTTCCCACTCTACAAACTATTCCTGCGTTTGGTGAGCATTTCCTGGTCCTCTGGAATTCAACCTAGTTAGTGTAGTGAGATTGGGAGGGTAAAGTATTTATGTCTATTGTCATTCTCCCTCGCATATTCTGAGTGTTCCCCCTTTTAGAGTGATAAGATTTATTGTGTTGTGTATATTTTCTTGTCTCAAATAAAATCCAAGTTCTTTTCACCAACTCAGTTGTCTGCGGCAATTTCATTACAACCCCCAAATAAGTCCAGGTCTAGAACCAAGGGAGTGGGAGCGATTCGAACCGCTCAGGGAGTCAGAGGTGAAGCTGACCACATACACCACCCCCTTACACAAGCGGATATTGGTTCACTTAGAAACAGAAAAATAGGAGCAGGAGAAGGCCATTCGGCCCTTTGAGCCTGCTCCGCCATTCAATATGATCATGGCTGATCCTCTATCTCAATACCATATTCCCGCTCTCTCCCCATACCCCTTGATGCCTTTTGTGTCTAGAAATCTATTTATCTCCTTCTTAAGTATATTCAGTGAATATATATACTTCTGCTTATCCTCCATCCCCACTGCCATTGTGGTCTTCATCAGATGGTGGAGATCCTCATGCTGTCCAGGCTTCAATTGCTGTCATTGAAAAAGAAAAAAGACTTACATTTATATAGTGCCTTTCACGACCATCGGGCATCCCAAAGCGCTTTCCAGCCAATAAAATACTTTTTGGAGTGTAGTCACTGTTGTAATGTAGGAAACACGGCAGGCAATTTGCACACAACAAGCTCCCACAAACAGAAATGTGATAATGACCAGATAATCTTTTAGTGATGTTGGTTGAGGGATAAATATTGGTCAGGACACCGGGTATAACTCCCCTGTTCTCCTACGAAATGGTGCCATGGGATCTTTTACACACATGGTTTAACATCTCATCTGAAAGACAGCACCTTCGACAGTGCAGCACTCCCTCAGTACTGCACTGGAGTGGCAGCCTAGATTTTTGTGCTCAAGTCTCTGGAGTGGGACCTGAATTCACAAGCTTCATGACCCAGAGGCAAGGGTGCTACCAACTGAGCCATGGCTAACACATTGTTGCACTGCAAAATTGTGCAGAATACAGCAGATGACCACCAAAAAAAAAATTAAAGAGAACGTTGGTCATGACAGCTGCCAGGAAAGTAACATGACCTGCATAATGGACTCATGGTGATCACTCTCCAGCTGAACATTAAGGTAGTGAAAGCCTTTTCTGTTCATGAAGGTTGCTGACTCATTGCAGATGTACTGATGGCAACTTAGGTTCAGTCAACTTAGGTTCAGTCAATCACACCCTAGTTTTGGGGGAAGCCTGCTACATTAGCAAAACCTACATCCCTTTTCTACTGGCTCCTGGTGTCCGTGGAGAACCTGATAAGCTGGTTGGCCCTTGTGAAGAGGGTGTCACTTACTGCTTGATGCATACATGGACTGCAGATTGACTAATACAACTGTTGCAGCTTGGAAAGAGCCCAAGGCAAAAAAACATTGTAGTCTGCAATTAGCCTCTGTCTTTGCCAAATGTTTACCTGAAAAGATTTCAGAATTTAATTTGTTTGTTTTTTGTTTGGAAATAAAAGCTCAAAAATAATTCTACAGCATGAGGAAAGACACTGAAAATTTTAAACAGTCTGTCAACTAAAATATTCTATTGACAATCATTGGTTTCAAATTCTATGGCGACGATTTCAATTTCCTTACAGTCCAGTTTGTGCTCAAAACCGAGGCGATAGTTTTTGCAGCTGACTTGATTTTCCAGAGGAACATGATTCCTGACAGCCAGAGCTCCTGTCTGAAACAGGCTTCATGAAATATTCAAATTAGGTTCAAGTGATGTTATTACAATGCCAATGCCATTTTCAGACCTTACTGCCTGACTAATGCCACATCCTGCTCCTACCCACCAACCATGGGTGGTGCAAGTCCTGAGGAGATAATTTCAAACAACGTTTAAAAAGATCTTCAGCTCTTCTCAGGTAAAGGTGCATAGAGCTTTTGGAGACATTTTTCTTGCTTGTGTGCTTTTTAACCTTAAAGGATCCGAAAGTGCTTATAGTTGCTATTGTAGGTTCTGAACTGTTATGGGCTTTCTGTCATTGCAGTTGTTTCTTGCGGGGGGGGGGTCCTTCTAGGAATCCCACTCTGGGAGGAGGAGAAGGAGGAATAACAGATGGATGGAGCAAACAGAGCTGTAGCTGGAGGGAAAGCAAATAGAAGGAGGTGTGCTTGGAGGAATATTTACCTTCCCAACAGAGATTATAGGCTCAGAACAACATACCTGCATTTGTCTGAGGAACAAAAACATCTTGCATTTATATAACTCCTTTTAATGTAGTACAACATCTCGAGGCGCTTCACAGGACTGTAATCAGACAAAATAATTGACACTGAGCCAAAGGAGGAGACATTAGGACAGGTAATAGTGGTTAGCACTGTTGCCTCACAGCGCCAGGGACCTGGGTTCGAATCCGGCCTCGGGTGACTGTCTGTGTGGAGTTTGCACATTCTCCCCGTGTTTGCGTGGGTTTCCTCCAGGTGCTCCGGTTTCCTCCCACAGTCCAAAGATGTGCGGGTTAGGTTGATTGGCTATGATAAATTGACCCTTAGTGTTAGGGGGATTAAATATGTGGGGTTACGGGGATAGGGTGGGATATGTGTTGGTGTAGGGGTTACGGGGATCGGGTGGGATATGTATCGGTGCAGGCTCGATGGGCCGAAATGGCCTCTATCTGCACTGTGGGGTTTCTGTGATTCTGTGATTCTGTAACCAAAAGATTGGCCAAAAGAGGTAGGTTTTAAGGAGCGTTTTAAAGGAGGAGAGAGAGGGTTTAGGGTAGTATTTCCAGAGCTTAGGGCTTAGGTGGCTGAAGATACGGCCGCCTATGGTGGGGCGAAGGGAGTTGGGATGCACAAGAGGCTGGAATTTGAAAACACAGCATTCTTGAACGGTTGTAGGGTTGGAAGAGGCTACAAAGATAGGGAGGGGTGAGGCCATGGAGGAATGTGAACACAAGGATGAGATTTTTAAATTTGAGGTGTTGGTGGACCGGGAGCCAATGTAACGAGCACAGGGGTAATAGGTGAACGGAACTTGGTGCGAGTCTTGATGATGGGGAGGTTATGGGGTTGGAAGCTCATCTTGGGGTCAAATAGGAAGGCAAGGTTGTGAACAGTCTGGTTCAGCCAGAGACATTGACAAGGGAGGGGACTGGAATCGGTGGCTAGGGGACGGAGCTTGTGACAGGGGCTGAAGACAGTGACTTCAGTCTTCCCAATGTTTAATTGGAGGAAATTTCTTCTCATCTAGTACTGGATCTTGGATAAGCAGTTTGACAACCCAGAGGCAGTGGAGGGGTAGAGAGAGGGTGGTGAGGTAAAGCTGGGTATATGTGGAACTTGACGTTATTTTTTCGGATGATGGTGAACAGTCCATAAGAAGGCTGAGATTCCCTAGGGAGGCAGTAACAGAGTTTGTCATATCCTGCAGGAAGTCCTGCTGCCAATTGCTGCAGCCAGCACAGCATTGCCTGTTGCAATCAAAGTCACTGCAGTCCTCAACTTCTTTGTCTCGAGCTTTTTTCAGGCTGCCAGTGGGAATATTAACAACATTAGTCTTTAGTTTATCCTTGACTTTAGTAGGTGACTGATGTCTTGTACATATTTATCACTTTCTCCATGGACATCTGGAGGTGGCAGAATGGGGCTCACACTGATTGCAGGTTTCACATGTCCAAGGCCTAATTGACTCCATGGACTCCTTCACACAACGCAACTGCCTTCGCAAATCTCAAGGGCTTCCACTCTATTAATGTCCAGCTTGTGTGTGATAACCAGCAGTGCATCATGCAGGTCTGTGCTTGCTTTCCTGGCAGCTGCCGTAATGATTTTATATTGCATCTGTTATCCATTCCCTCACTGTTTGCCCCTGCACAGCAAGTTATAGTCTGGCTGCTTGGAGACCAGGGTTATTTCTGTGCACTTGGCTCATGACATCTCTTAGGAACCCACACTCGGCTGTGGAACTCCAGTACAATCAGGTCAAAGGCTGGGTATTCTGTGGCGAGTGACTCACCTCCTGACGCCCCACAGCCTTTCCACCATCTACAAGGCACAAGTCAGGAGTGTGATGGAATACTCTCCACTTGCCTGGATGAGTGCAGCTCCAACAACACTCAAGAAGCTCGACACCATTCAGGACAAAGCAGCCCGCTTGAATGGTGCCCCATCCACCACTTTAAACATTCACTCCCTCCACCACCAGCGTACCATGGCTGCAGCGTGTACCATCTACAAGATGCACTGCAGCAACTCGCCAAGGCTTCTTCAGCAGCACCTCCCAAACCCGTGACCTCTACCACCTGGAAGGACAAGAGCAGCAGGCGCATGGGAACACCATCACTTGCAGGTTCCCCTCCAAGTTACACACCATCCTGACTTGAAAGTATATTGTCGTTCCTTCATCGTCGCTGGGTCAAAATCCTGGAACTCCCTCCCTAGCAGCACTGTGGGAGTACCTTCACCACACGGACTGCAGTGGTTCAAGAAGGCAGCTCACCACCACCTTCTCAAGGGCAACTAGGGATGGGCAATAAATGCTGGCCTTGCCAACAACGCCCACATCCCATGAATGAATAAAAGGTAATTGAGCTGACTATTGAAGTTGTTAAACAACAATTCAGGTGCCTGGACAGACCTGGTGGCTTCTTGCATAGAAAGACTGTCCCATAAGACTGTGGTTTGTTGTTTGCTGCATACATTTGCTCTGCAATAGGGACAACGCATGAAGCCACCACTGGAAGATGGCTTTCAGCATGTTGAAGGAGAGGACATGGAATCCACAGAAGGTAAAAAGGAAGCAGGAGGGGTCCAACAGTCGCCTGCAGTTACAGCTGTTTGGCAGCAGCGAATTGAAGAGAACTTCAGCTGAACAATCCATGCTCCCCTGCATTAACAATCATGTCCACCATCTCTCCCAGTCCTTCCACGCTAAAATAAACAGTATTAATGTAAACTAACATTGCAGAATCACCAGCTACTACAGGAATACTCCGCATACAAAACTTTCAAACAGCATTGTGGTTTTATTGGCTTACAGAAAAGCCTAAAAACTATT
Source organism: Somniosus microcephalus (assembly GCF_052327205.1). Lineage (NCBI taxonomy): Eukaryota > Metazoa > Chordata > Chondrichthyes > Squaliformes > Somniosidae > Somniosus > Somniosus microcephalus. The sequence continues at coordinate 31,084,121 of NC_140997.1, read as the reverse complement.
CGCACACTGGTGTGAGCTCTTGTGTCTCACCAAAGTTCTCTTTCACCTACTCTAGTGCTCCCCCAAAAGCTGCAATATGGGAGGTAGGAGGCGGCTGTGGCTCATTTAAGGGCCTCTAGGAGCTCGGGCCTGAGAGGGCCCAGCTGTAGACTGTAAAAATTCAACGTCTGCCAGGGGAGTCTGGCCCAGCTTGCTTTCTGGCATCATGGTGGGCATTGGTTCAGTGGTTCTTGGGGACGCAGAAGTGTTGTCACCATGAGAACGGGCACCATGTTTCAGCCCCTTTGCACGGCTGTCCCTGCTACCAGGCTGCGACTCAGCACACCTACTCATCTGTGGGAGAGCAGACTCTAGGAGATCAGTGATCCCAGAGAAGCCTCAATTAATTCAATCTCCCAGCCTGTCCAAGGCAGAAGAGGTGGTTGAGCCGAGATCATGCATGGTCCAAGTAGAAGCGTCTGTGAGAGATGCTGTTACTGGTGTCAGAAACTCCTGTGGGGGAGGAGGGTTGTTCAGCTGCAGTGGCTATTGAGGTGATCAGATGCTCCATGGTTGACTGCAGAGTGTTGATGCCATGCATGAGAATCCCACAAAAGTTGGTTGTTGACCCCAATGTGTCATGTTTTGGAAGTTCTCTGGCAGGCAGCCAATGTATTCAGCAATTGCTGGTGCAAATAAATAATCTTTCTTTGAACTGCTAGGCCCCTGAAGTCTGTATCTCTATCCCCATCAGCAGAAATAGGGCATGAGCTGGCCCTCTGGTTAGATCTTCCCTTGACCTTCCTTGCCACGTCCACCTGCACCTGCTCACTTGTGCTCCATGAATCCCCAATGCAGTCCCCCCAAACTCACTATATAAGTCACGTGGGATTCCAATTTCTGTGCTGGTGATTAGCAGGGTAAGATCGATTCATGGTACATTGTCATCAACCATCTGTTGCTCTTGCCCCACCCACCTCCATCCAGTTTCCTACTGCGAGGCAAACGTCAATTCCTAAATATCTGTCAATGAAAAATAATTTTTTTATTCCAACAAAATAAAGTACAGTTTCTGGTAAATCTTCTTTGTCTTTCACTCACTCTCTGGCTAGCTAATTGTCTCCTTTTTATGCTCACTTTCTGAATTAAAACTTTACATAAACAATTAATTCCTACAGCTTGTTTTTGAATCATCTGGAAAAACTCAAAAGAAACTGAGAAATCCTTTTACACCATGAGATACCTTTCCACCTATACTGAGAAAATGTTATGAAGCATGCTGGCAAATTGTGCACAATTTCATACAGGCTCAGGACTATGGCACTTCTCTTAGCTGACAGAGTGATACCTCTGGGGGAAAATACCCAGTGCAAAACCTGGCTTTTGGGAGAGGTTAAAGCCTTCAAGTAAAAACATTAATGAAAGAAAACATTAACCAAAGACTCAAAGACACAAAAGATAATTTCATAGTAAAATGTAATTGCGTTATTGTGAAGTATGTAATTTTAGGACCTTTTTGTGACACAAGACTTTTTTTTGGACGTTATGGGGTTGAAACTTAACATTGTTGCACCCATTTTATGGGCGTAAAACAGACGCAACAATAACCAATTTAACAGTGCAGAGGTCCGCACCCGATCATCACAGGAGTTCGGGCCCCTATAAATTTCAGTTATTGCTAAAAAATAGTGGTTAAAAGGATTTTGCGAAATGTTGTGATCAATTTGATTGTTTAAGTTTCAGACCTGGTAAATCTTGATGAGCCAGCATAATTAGAGTGAATTGGGATCGTTACAGAGTTATGATTGATTACCTGAAAATTAAAAAAAACACAAACAACATGCACAACACAGGAAGTGTGATGCCAGTGTGTTATGGACTGGAACTACTGCAATTCTACCATTTTAAAGTTATTAGATTATATATTGGATTGATACACTTGGGTTACATCACATCTTATTTACACACAATTGCAATTGCATACATAGAATAGAATCATTAACACAGTTGTGTAAACTGAAAGGACATGTCACAGTTATATATGGGGAAGGTAGCCTGACCACCTACAAGGAGGAAGCTGTGCCTGGGAGCCATTTCTATAGCAGCAGGAAGACAATGGGGTAAAAATTTCATACTTTTAGCTACCACCTCCCTGCCTTAGGCTGGCCTGACTTGACCTTAAGGGAGAGGGTTGGAGTAGAAATTCCCAAGGAGCATTGGATGGGTTGGATCAGGCCACATGAAAAGAGACCTGTTGTATCCGTGTGTTAATGGAGACACGGAATGCAGGAGTTGGTTTAACAGGTGTTTACTGAACAAAGTCTGGAGGTGAACTAAAAGATACAAGACACTATACAGGCTTATATAGCCCGAGTGGCCACTACCGGCATTACAGTACACAGGGGCTCTTACAGGCACATACACCACAATTCCTCCCCTTCTAGACAACCAGTACATAACATTTTTAAGTAATCATTAATTAACATGTTTACAAGAACAATAACCTACACATTTGCTGCAGTTAATCAATTATAAGTTATTCTCTCTGGAGGCTTCCTGACTCGGTCCGGATAACGCCTCGGTGGTGTAGTAGTTTTCGGTGGTGTAGTAGGTTCTTTTGGCAAGGTCGATTCGGCTTGAATGCCAGTGTCGGGTTCATCTGGTTCCAGTATCACTGGATCGGAGGTAGATACTATGGGTATCTCTGCTTCATCATTAGGCGTATAGAGTTGTGGTGTAGGTTGTCCCTTTTCGGATGACTCTATGATCTGGTCAGCATGACGCTTTATTATGCTTTCTCCAATGTCCACGGTATACATCAGTCGTGTGCAAATAGTTCCAGGCTGCCATTTCTCGGTACGGTAGTCCCGGGCCAAACCTTGTTGACCTATCTGGAAGGTTCTAGTTGGCCTTTCATTCATGCCTTGAAATTGCCGGTTCTCTACGTCCCTTCTGATGTTTGGCTTGATCAAATCCAGCCGGCATCTTAGTCTTCTATTGAAAAACATCATGGCGGGAGTTTGGTTTGTAACCACATGTGTTGCATTCCTGTATGCAAACAAGAAGTTATCTACCTTATGCTGTATTTTTATGTCTTCATTACCCATGGCCTTTATGGCCTTCTTGAAGGTCTGGACAAAGCTTTCAGCCAATCCATTGGTGGCGGGATGGTATGGGGCGGACGTGTAGTGCTTAACCCCATTGTTTTTTTAAGAACTCCCTGAATTCTTCGGACACAAATTGCGGTCCATTATCAGAACAGATCTGTTCAGGCAGCCCATTCCTGGCAAATATGGTCCTTAATACTGTGATGGTTTTTTCCGTGGTGGTGGAGGACATCTTTATTACCTCCGGCCACTTGGAGTGTGCATCAACCGCGATTAAGAACATTGAGTCCATAAATGGACCAGCAAAGTCGATGTGTACCCTTTGCCATGGAGATGAGGGCCACTCCCATGGATGGAGAGGGGCTTGTGGTGGGGCGTTTTGGACCTTCTGGCATCCTAGACAGCCCTTGGTCATTTCTTCGATGTCTCCATCGATACCTGGCCACCACACAAACGCTCTGGCTAGGTTCTTAATTTTCACTCCACCCAGATGCCCCTCGTGAAGCTCCTTTAGCACTTTATCCTGGAGTTTGGGTGGAATCACCACTCTGGATCCACACATCAAGGTTCCTCGGCACACTGACAGCTGTTCTCTTCTTTGCGAGAATGCTGGCAACAGTGGTTCGCCATGTGCTGGCCATCCCTTCACCGTTAAATCGTAGACTCGTGAGAGAGTCGGGCCATTTCTCGTTTCCTTTTCAATGGTAGAATTTGTTACTGGTAGACATTCCACTATGGTTGAGTGGAACATCTCCACTGGGTCCACTGTAGGTGTCTCTTCTACCGTTGGCGATAAACCGTCAGCATTTCCATGCTGTTTTGATCCTTTGTATTCTATGTCATATTGGTGTGCCCCTAGGAAAAGGGACCACCTTTGTAGCCTTTGCGCTGTCATAATGGGAACGCCCTTCTTAGGGTTGAATATGGAGACGAGGGGTTGATGGTCAGTCAACAAGGTAAATTTTTGTCCGTGTAGGTAATGGTTGAATTTCTTCACTCCCCATATCAGGCTGAGTGCTTCCCTGTCGATCTGGGCATAGTTACGCTCAGCTGAGTTCAATGAGCGTGACGTAAAAGCTATCGGCCGCTCCGAGCCATCAGGGAATCTATGCGATAACACCGCTCCTACACCGTAAGGGGATGCATCGCACGCCAGTCTGATTGGCAGTGATGGGTTGTAATGAGCCAAAACTTCCTTGGACGTGATCAAGCCTTTGCATTTATGGAAGACACATTTACAGTCTTCGCTCCATTTCCAAATTACTCCCGTTTGTAGAAGTTCGTTAAGAGGGTGCAGAACAGTTGACAAGTTCGGTAAAAATTTATGATAGTTGATGTAAGAAAAAGGAAACTTACCATCAAGTAACTTTAAAGTAAGCTTTAAGTAACTTATAAACACACTATATACACGAGAGGTCTTTACCATGCCTCTGGTAGAAGCCTCTTACAATACTGAACAGACCAGTATTTATACCAGTCCAACAGGAAGTGACATATGACAGGAAGTGAGGTATATACACAGTTCATAGTTCATAGTTCACAGGAAGTGATGACATAACTTCCCGGAAGTTATCATTTTTATCACATTCTTCCCTCCTGCAGGATTAGGAGGCTGTGGTCTACCTTTTGGTCCGCAGCCGCCGAACAAGGAAGAGTCGCACCCATTTGGATTCCCGTCGTAGAGGGTCGCTGGTCCGCTTACATGCGGTTGGCCATTGGTCAGAGTCTGTGTGGCCTGGATTGCCCTGTGAAGGGTCGGGGAGATCATGGCTTCGAGTACGAGCCCCAATAGGTTCAAAGTCGGACTGCCTCTGTTCAGAGGGAGGTGCAGAGCTGGTCTGTGGCGGATCAGTACTTTCATGCGCGGTACTGGGAGGGTCGCAACCTTGAGCACGGGGTTCTACCGGCACCAAGCTAGTTGGTGTCCGATCAGGATCCTGGAGAGGGGTACCCGATAGGTCCCAAGAGTTTCCTGGTGAAATGCCATCACCCGATGTCCCACTAGGTCCTGGTGGGCAGGGAGCCAGATCCCGTAATGATACGGTAGATTCTCGGCCGTCGGAATATCGTATGTTTGCATAGGTGGGGTTGGCATCGGTTAGTTCGACCTCGTCTACAAGAGGGTCATTTTTAGACGTCCGAACGTATCTTCGGAGTAATACAGGTCCAGGAGTAGTTAGCCATGACGGGAGTGATGTTCCATGAGATGAGCGACGCTGGAATCCAAAGAACCGCTCATGAGGTGTAGTATTTGTGGCTGTAGAAAGCAGGGACCGTATAGAGTGCAATGCATCCGGAAGCACTGTTTCCCATTGCTGGTCTGGTAGGCCCCGAGATCTTAAAGCGAGACGTACGGAATTCCAGATGATACCGTTATACCTCTCTACCTGCCCATTTCCGATGGGATGGTATGGTGTTGTTTTGCTTGTAGCAATTCCCCGTTCTGAGAGGTAGTCCTTGAGTTCCCTTGACATAAAGGATGGACCCCGATCTGAGTGAATATAAGCCGGCATGCCACAGAGAGAAAATACCTGCTCAAGGCAGCAGATTACTGTGGACGCCAGCATATTGGAGCAGGGGAAGGCAAACGGAAAACGTGAATATTCGTCGATCATGGTGAGCAAATATGTGTTCCGAGTTGAAGAGGGCACTGGGCCCTTAAAATCGATGCTAAGTCGTTGCATCGGTTGGGTTGCATGTATGAGTATACCATCTGAGGGGCGGAAGAACTGAGGTTTTAATTCCGCACAAAGCCGGCATTCTGAGCATATTTTCTTTACATCTCCAGTGGAAAAAGGGAGATTCCGTGATCGTACGAAATGTAGCATGCGCGTAACGCCAGGATGACACAAACCATTGTGGACATCCATGAGAGTGGAGGATGACATAGTGGAGCAGAATGCCCGTGTGAGGGTGTCCGGGGCCACATTCTCCTTGCCAGGCCGATAGAGAATGGTATAACCAAAAGAGGCCAGTTCCATCCTCCAAAGTTGTATTTTATTATTCTTAATTTTGGTTCGTTTTCGATTATCGAGCATGAAGGCGACTGATCGTTGGTCCGTGATCAATGTAAAGTGCTGGCGAGCTAGAAAATGGTTCCACTTCCGTACTGCCTCTATGATGGCTGTGGCTTCTTTCTCAACCGGAGGATAATGTAGCTCGGCACCTTGTAAGGTCCTGGACATAAATGCTACAGGACGACCTTCCTGATTCAGAGTAGCCGAGATCGCCACCTCCGAGGCATCACATTCAACCACGAAAGGGAGATTCTCATCAATGGAGTGAAGAGCCGCTTTCTCCAACTGTTTTTTGAGAAGGTTAAAGGCTGCAACAGCCGCTGTTCCCAGTGGAAATGATCTAGCATGCAGCAAGGGTTGGATTTTGTCCGAAAAATGAGGAATCCATTTAGCGTAGTATGCAAACAGACCGAGAGCCCGACGTAAAGAAGTCGGATTCTTAGGTGACGGGAGCTCTTGGAGCGGGCGAAGTCTTTCTGGGTCTGGCTTAATGATACCATTGCCTACGCAGTAGCCAAGGATGTTGATGGTCGGTTGCGACTCAACAGATTTGGATTCATTCAGGGTCAAATTACGGCGATGGAGGGCATCCCGAAATTTTTGGAGGTTGGAGTCGTGTTCCTGTTGATCGTGACCTGCAATGGTAATGTTATCAAGATAGGGAAAAGTGTCCCTTAGGTTTTCCTGCTTAACCAGGCCATCCATTGCCCGTTGAAAGACAGCCACTCCATTAGTAACCCCGAATGGGAGGCGACGAAATTGGTACAGCCGTCCATTAGCCTCAAAGGCTGTGTACTGCTTATCTGAGACCTTCAAGGGTAACTGATGATAGGCACTTTTTAAATCGTAAGTTGAGAACACTTTGTATTCGGCCAGTTTATTAACCATATCATCAATGTGTGGCAATGGGTAGGCGTCCAAGTCGGTATATTGATTGATGGTTTGCGAATAATCGATGCATAGTCGCTGTTTGTGAGGTTTTAGAGGGTTCTTGACAATGACGACTTGAGCCCGCCAGGGCGACGAACATGGTTCAATGATATCCTCTGCTAGAAGTCGAGAGATTTCAGCCGCAATAAAAGATTGGTCTTCCTGATTAAAGCGCCGCGATTTCGTTATTATCGGTTGGCATTGAGGTGGAATACTGGCAAATAATGAGGGTTCATCAAGTGAAGCTGCTGCTAATGCACAAAATGGTAATTTAGATGGTATATTAGAAATAGTAAGTCCGGGTTTGGATCCACCAAACTCAATGGTGAGTTTCTTATGCTGTTTTTGGAAGTCCAGCCCTAAGAAGAGATCACTACATAAGTCTTTGAGCACCGAAAGTCGGGTGGAGGGATACATACGACCATGAAGTGTCATATCAACAACACAAAAGCCGGAGATTCTGGTATTAAGTGATGACTGGGCCATCGCAATTGCCTGGTCCGATGGGAAGACATGTAGTTTCAATTTTGCAACAATCTGTTCCTTAATGAAACTATCAGTACTTCCTGAGTCAATTAAGGCATCTAAGGTATGCCCTTTAATTGAAATTTTTGTGGCTGCATGAGACAGGTTCTGTGGGCAAGCAGCTGCAATTGGTGTCGTTGCACAGAGAGTGGCTAAAACTCTCGGTGTGCTTCTTCGGGAGAGAGCTCGAGAGGAAGCTTGATAGGTCCTAGCTGGAGCATCTTGATAGGCCCTAATTGGGGCAGTTCGGTAGGCCTTAGCTGGATTGGCCCTCGTAGAGGCCCTTGATAGGCAAACTTTAGCAAAGTGTCCTTTTTTCCCGCAATAACTGCAGATTGCATTGCGAGCAGGGCAGGTTTTCCTAGGGTGAAAAGCATCTCCACAAAAGAAGCATTCCTTCCTAGATTGCCAAGAGGCTGCTAGAAACATAGAAACATAGAAACATAGAGATAGGAACAGGAGTAGGCCATTCGGCCCTTCGAGCCTGCTCCGCCATTCAATGAGATCATGGCTGATCTTCATCTGAGATCATAGCTGATCTTACCAGTTCAGTACCCCGTCCCCGCCTTTTCTCCGTAACCCTTAATCCCCTTAGCCTTCAGAAATATATCCAATTCTCTCTTGAAAATATTTATTGAATTAGCCTTCACAGCCCTCTGTGGCAGGGAATTCCACAGGCTCACCACTCTTTGAGTGAAGAAATTTTTCCTCATCTCTGTTTTAAATGATTTGCCCGCTATTTTTAGACTGTGGCCCCTGGTTCTGTGCTCCCCGGCCATTGGAAACATTCTCTCTGAATTCAGCCTGTCCAGGCCTGCCATAATTTTATATGTTTCGATGAGATCCCCTCTCAATCTTCTAAACTCCAGTGAGTACAAGCCCAAACTATTTAATCTCTCTTCGTAGGTCATTCCCGCCATTCCAGGTATCAGCCTGGTGAATCGCCGTTGCACTCTTTCCATGGCAAGAACATCCTTCCGCAGATGGGGCGACCAAAACTGTACACAATACTCCAGATGCGGTCTCACCAGCACCTTGTACAGCTGTAGTAAGGTATCCCTATTCCTATACTCGAACCCCCTTGATATGAAGGCCAACATACCATTTGCCTTCTTAATCGCCTGTTGCACCTGCATGCTCTCCTTCAGTGACTGGTGCACAAGAACACCCAGGTCCCTCTGCACTTCCCCATCTCCCAATCTATTGCCATTTAGATAATAATCTACCCTCCTGTTTTTACCCCCAAAGTGGATAACCTCGCATTTATCCACATTATAGTGCATCTGTCACGTATCCACCCATTCCCCCAACCTGTCCAAATCGCACTGTAGCCTCCTGACATCCTCATCAGAGCCCACCCCTCCTCCTAGTTTAGTGTCGTCAGCGAATTTGGAAATATTGCATCCAATTCCCTGATCCAGATCATTTATATATATTGTGAACAGCTGGGGTCCCAGGACAGATCCTTGCGGCACCCCGCTGGTCACTGCCTGCCACTCCGAAAACGAGCCGTTTATTCCAACTCTCTGTTTTCTATCCGCCAGCCAGTTCTCTATCCACGTTAATACTTTGCCCCCAATCCCATGAGCCTTAATTTTGCATGATAATCTTTTGTGTGGGGTCGTCCTCCTCTTCTTCATCAGAATTATCAGAATTAGATTCCCCCGTGATAGGGTTCACCTGAGACCGCTTGAATTGTCTGGTTGCAGCTACAGCAGCAGATCGAGATCTGGGCAGCTGATAGAGGTCTGCATTTCTCTTTGCCAAATCCAGTGAACAAGCTAGGTCAAAAGCTTTTTGTAGCTCAAGTGTTTTACTTTCTAGTAGACGCTGGCGTATAAATGGAGAGGCAATCCCGCAGATGAAAGCATCACGAATCATTTCTTGGCGGTACAGCTCAGCTGAGGCTGCCTGAAAGTTACAATCTACGCTGAGCCTGCGAAGTTCTTGCAGGAATTCGTCAATTGATTCCCCTGGCCCTTGTCGGGCTGTGGCCAGTAGATGTCTAGCATAGACCTCATTTGGGGTCTTCGCATACAGTTTCTTAAGTGCCCGAATCACCTCTTCGTAATTATCCCATTCATCAACATATTCGAACACTTTTGGGGTCACATAATTGACAAGTATCTTCAATTTAGCAGGAGCATCCGCTTTACATTCATCCAGAAAATTCTCAAAAGTACGATACCAATGCTTCCATACCCTGCCAGCTGCTGGTGTATTCGGGTCCAAGTCCAGACGAATAGGTCTAAGGATTTTCTCCATGATGGGTGGTTCCCTGGATCCTTAACTTCCGAGTTTGTCTGAAGGTCTAGTATTTGTCAGTGTAAATACTAAGTTACTTAAATTGATGTAAGAAAAAGGAGACTTACCATCAAGTAACTTTAAAGTAAGCTTTAAGTAACTTATAAACACACTATATACATGAGAGGTCTTTACCATGCCTCTGGTAGAAGCCTCTTACAATACTGAACAGACCAGTATTTATACCAGTCCAACAGGAAGTGACATATGACAGGAAGTGAGGTATGTACACAGTTCATAGTTCATAGTTCACAGGAAGTGATGACATAACTTCCCGGAAGTTATCATTTTTATCACAATAGTAATTTATCAATCCCAGGAATGACTTTAATTATGAGACATTTTCAGGTGCTGGGGCTTTTATGACCGCTTCAATTTTTTCAGGTGACTTATGCAACCCTTCTTCGTTAATTATGTGGCCACAATATGATATTTGTTTCTGGAAAAATTCGCACTTGGGGCGATTTGCTCGTAGGCCCCGTTCTCTCAGCCTAGTGAGCACCTGCTCCAAATTGGCAAGGTGCTCGTTGTCGTTTTCTCCTGTTACAAGGATGTCGTCTAGGTAGCATTGAGTCCCCGGAATCCCTTGCAGGACTTGCTCCATAGCTCTTTGCCAGATAGCTGGAGCTGATGCTACTCCGAAAACCAGTCGATTGTACTGGTACAGGCCTTTGTGTGTGTTTATCGTGAGCTACTTTTTAGAGGCCTCTTCAACCTCCATCTGTAGATATGCCTGTGCCAAGTCAATTTTGGTGAAACGTTTCCCTCCGGATAGTGAGGTGAAAATATCTTCTATCCTCGGAAGAGGATACTGTACCGTGTGAAGGACCGGGTTTACAGTCACCTTGAAGTCCCCACAGATGCAAATTTTTCTCTGTTCTTCAGATTTATCATTATTCAACGTTTTCTTCATGACTGGGACGATGGGTGTTGCCCACTCACTCCAATCTATCTTGGATAACACGCCTGCCTTTTCCAAATTCTCCAGCTCTGCCTCGACTGCTGGACGAATTGCGTACGGCACCGGCCTTGCCTTAAAAAACTTGGGAATTGCCGCATCTTCCACTTTTATTAGGCGGTGACACCTTTCAAGGTTCCTAGTTCCTGTTGAAACACTTCTTTGGCGTTGGCCAAGATGTCTTTTAATCGTTCAGGTATGACGTCATCATTTTTTTTCTTACTGGTCACCGTCAGTGCCTGAATGGAGTGCCATTCTAAACGTATCTTCCTGATCCATTCACGTCCCAACAGCGGTGGACCACCATCTTGCAGAACGTATAAATACAACTTCTGTATTTCCTTGCCGTTGTATACAACAGGCACCCTTATTTTCCCTCTGGGGTATACTTTCTGCCCCGTATATGTTTTCAAGATAATGGATGTATCTTTCAAAGGTATATGCGGAAATAGCCGCTCGTAATCCCGTTGACTTATGACAGTCAGAGCTGATCCTGTATCTAGCTCCATTTTAACTGGGGACCCCGCTATTGTGAGGGTAACCCAAATGGTCTGGTAATCTTCTTTGGCAATTACATTATGTAATTTGAGACAGCTTAGTCTCTTGTTTCCGGAGTCGCTATCGCTCTTCTGGTCTTCGGAGCTACTGTCCGTCATCATTTGTACCTTTCTGTACTTTTCCTTATTGATTTTTTTTCTGTCAGTGGATTTTTTGTTTCCAGATCGGCATACACGTGCAATGTGTCCCATCTTTCCGCATTGCCTGCATGCTTTGTCCTTGAACCAGCAGTCCCTCTGGTCATGGGTGGATCTGCCGCAGCGATAACATCTCTCGAAACCCTGTGTCATTTCATGGGTGCCGAAGTCCTGTGGCTTTTGCTGTATCTCTGCAGCTCCTCTGGCTGCTGCTTCGTATGATACAGCTACACTGAAAGCCTTGTCCAGTGTTAAATCTTTCTCAGAAAGTAGCCTTTTCTGTGTTCCTTCACTTAGGAGACCGCAGATGAATTTGTCTTGAAGAGAATCTGCCAGTCCTGCCCCGAATTGGCAGTGCTTTGATAGCTTCCTTAATTCGGTGAGGTAATCAGCGTTACTTTCATTCTTGTGCTGATTCCTCCTGAAGAATTTGAATCGTTCCGCTATCAGCAGCGGTGTTGGGTTTAAGTGCTCCTGTAGGGTATCAACAATCTCCTTGAAATTCTTGTCCATCGGTTTGGCTGGAGTGATTACGTTTCGTAACAGCCCATATGTCCTTGCGCCCATTAGATTTAGAAGTACCGATGCCTTATCATCCTCTATTTCATTCGCTGTGCAATATACCTCCACTCTTTCCACATATGTGGTCCAATCCTCTACATCACTATCAAAAGCAGTAATATTGCCAGTCTTAGGCATCCTGAAAAAAAATGGCGCCTCCTGCGCTTTCCTTTCTTCCCTGACGAGAAAAAACGGCGCCTCCCGCGCTTTCCCGCCGCTGCTGCCAACACTGTTCTCCGCGGTTTTTATTTATACAGATATTTTTAATAGTTGGAGACTCGTTCCCGTCGAACTCTCTGGGACTTTTCCCTCCCTCTGCTTGGTCCGAACGCCGACCTGCTTTGCAGCACTGGCCGTCTCCCGAGTGCTCCACCCTCCGTCTCTGTTTGCCTCCGCCTTCGCTGCTCGGCCCCGCTGCAGAGCCAACCGATCGAGCCCCAGCCCGCCGCCCAGGAAGGATTATTGCAGTACCTGCCACCAGTCCGGCTAGCTGATGAAACCACAGATTTTTTCCTTTTTTTTTCTTCGACTTTCGTCTGAGGCATCGATCTCCTTGAGGTGCTGCCGAATTGCAGGTAAGTCCGTTTCCAATTCGTCGCCACTGTTGTATCCGTGTGTTAATGGAGACACGGAATGCAGGAGTTGGTTTAACAGGTGTTTACTGAACAAAGTCTGGAGTTGAACTAAAAGATACAAGACACTATACAGGCTTATATAGCCCGAGTGGCCACTACCGGCATTACAGTACACAGGGGCTCTTACAGGCACATACACCACAAGACCTAGACTGCCTGTTATTTTCACAGGCATAGCCCATGTCTGTTCAGATTGGCATATGTCACAAAAGTGTTTCGTCTTTGACTGGTGCTGGCAAGAAGGGCAAATTCTGTCAAAATAAAGGGATAGACCATAGTGCTGCAAGCGTTCAAAATTGTGGTAACTTGTGAGCCCTTGAGGTTTCTGTACCCTGTGTCTTAGGCCAAGGGCATATATGGGGCTATGGCTGGGATTATGAAATATTGTTGTCTAGTATGGTGGAGGTGAGGAAAGAACAGGTATCAAGAATATCAAAAATGGCAGCACAGATGCAAATCCGCCTGAATATTTTAATGCAAATTGCACTTATATAGATTTTTGGAATTGAACATTCATACACAACGTTATGGGGGACTCATCTTTAACTACTTACCTGGTATTTTATATTGCTATGGTAACAGCTTATATTACATTATCACAATCACACTGCCTCCCTGTAAGATAATGCAATACCTTTAACAGTGACAATTGGAGTTTAATTTCTGGTGGGTTTCAAGATCAACAACTATACTAGATAACTATCACAGCAGGTTTATTTATATTGGATCAGGCTTATCTTTTTACCCAGACAGTGATCATGAATCTATTACAAAATGAAGAAAGTAAATAAGCTTTTCACGAAATCATTCTGAAAGCAGATTATACAGCTCCTGAATGAGCAATAGCTTTTAAACCTCTGGCCAACATGATAAGGTTATCCCATTTTTTTTCTGTGTGCTTGATTAAAAATCAGATTCTGATTGTTTGTAGATGTAAAATCTAATGATATATCATGACTTGACTCAAAAGGGTTTAAAATCCAGCCTCGGGGAGGTTGGGGGGTGGTCTGTAGATTGTTATTCCTGGCACGAAATCTCACCAAGAAGCATCCATACAATATGCATGCAGCTTTTCACTTTGTTTAATCATTTATGAAGCCTGCAGAGAAATGAACTTGCAATTCATAAAAAAATATAAAATGATATATGGTTAGGATTCTCATTAATGCGTGTTTAAAATGCAAACAACAATTGGTGCTGTGCTGACAATATCCCCCCCCTGCAATGTGTGCTTTCTTGTGGGAAACTCTCTGGTGACTGGGGGGCGGGGGATTTATGAAAGTACACATAACCTATTAAGATGGGTTGCTAGATCCCAACTGAAGTCTTTTTTTGGGGTGGGGGGTGGGGAAGTCTGGCAACGAACCTATGCTGGTGTGTCGGTTATTTTCTGCCTCAGGCAGTGATACATACACCAACATTATGTCCGTATGAGCAGTCAAAGAGCAATGCGTTCCCCAGCTACACAAAGCCCCTGACAGTTTTCAAGTGTTCTTTGTAGGAGGAGGAATTTGCTGTGTTTGTGGTGGCGGGACAATTATTTACCCAGGTTCTAATACATGCATTAATATTCATTTAATGGTACAATATGATTGTACTTTATATCTAGCATGCAGTGGTTTACAAGCCCGTGTAATTAGCAGTAAAATTATTCAATGTTGTTTGGCCACAACAATACTGCGCAACAGTATTGACCATACGTTCAGCTGCCTCTGCAACTTCCCTTCCTTCCCCTAGCCCACCAGGCCAAACTTCCTCTAAGGTTCCCCCCTGCCTTAGCCCTGAACTCGCATCTTTCTCCAGTTTCTCTCCGATCTCCCCTCATGACCTCTCCACACTCATCTTGTCCATGAGACCCACTTCCTGCTCCCTCGACCCTATTCCCACCAAACTGCTGATCACCCAACTTCCTTTTCTGGCTCCCATGTGAGCTGACATTGTTAACGGTTCTCTCTCAGGTACTGTCCCGTTCTCCCTCAAATCTGCCATCACCACCCCCTCCTCAAAAAACCAACTCTTGACACCTCTGTCCTTGCAAACTACCGCCCCATCTCCAACCTCCCTTTCCTCTCAAGTCCTTGAACGTGTTGTCGCCTCCCAAATCCGTGCCCATCTTTCCCACAACTCCATGTTTGAATCCCTCCAATCAGGTTTCCGTCCTTGCCACAGTACCAAAACAGCTCTCATCAAAGTCACAAATGACATTCTTTGTGACTGTGACAAAGGTAAACTATCCCTCCTCATCCTTCTTGGCTTGTCTGCAGCCTTTGACATGGTTGACCACTCCATCCTCCTCCAACGCCTCTCCACCATCTTCCAGCTGGGTGGGACTGCACTCGCCTGGGTCTATTCTTATCTATCTAATTGTAACCAGAAAATCACCTGCAATGGTTTCTCTTCCCGCTCCTGCATCATTACCGCTGATATCCTCCAAGGATCTATCCTTGGCCCCCTATTTCTCATCTACATGCTGTCCCTTGGCGACATCATACACAAACACAGCGTCATTTTCCACTTGTACGCTGACGACACCCAGGTCTACCTCACCACCACTTCCTCCACGGTCTCTAAATTGTCAGACTGCTTGTCCAACATCCAGTTCTGGAGGAGCAGAAATTTTATCCAATTAAATATTGGGAAGACCGAAACCATTGTTTTCGGTCCTCACCACAAACTCCGTTCCCTAGGCACTGACTCCATCCCTCTCCCTAATATCTGTCTGATGCTGAACCACACTGTTCGCAACCTTGGTGTCATATTTGACCCTGAAATGAGCTTCCGACCGCATATTCGCGGCATAACTAAGACCGCCTATTTCCACCCCCGTAACATCGCCCGTCTCCACGCTTGCCTCAGCTCATCTGCTGCTGAAACCCTCATCCATGCCTTTGTTACCTCTAGACTTGACTATTCCAATGCACTCCTGGCTGGCCTCCCACATTCTACCCTACATAAACTTCAGGTCATCCAAAACTCAGCTGCCCATGTCCTAACTCGCAGCAAGTCCCGTTCGCTCATCACCCCTGTGCTCTCTGACCTACATTGGCTCCCGGTTAAGCAATGCCTCAGTTTCAAAATTCTCATCCTTGTTTTCAAATCCCTTCATGGCCTCGCCCCTCCCTATCTCTATAATCTCCTCCAGCCCCACAGCCCCCCTCCCCCTCCCCGAGATATCTGCGCTCCACTAATTCTGCCCTCTTGAGCATCCCCGATTATAATCGCTCAACCATTGGTGGCCATGCCTTCTGTTGTCTAGGCAGCAGGACGCTAAGGACGCTCCTTAAAACCTACCTCTTTGACCAAGCTTTTGGCCATCTGCCCTAATTTCTCCTTATGTGGCTCGGTGTCAAATATTTTGTCTTATAATACTCCTGTGACGTGCCTTGGGACGTTTTACTACATTAAAGGCACTATATAAATACAAGTTGTTGTTGTTATAACAGACTAAACAGTTTATTTCCCTGCTTGAACATCTAATAATGAAGAGTTAACATATATTTACCACTGCTGAATGTGTTTTTTTTTATAAACAGTCACAACAGCACTAAGGAATTATGATCCATACAGAGAAACACATTTATGGCAGCCACAAATTTAAAATAACCCAGAGACCATGGAAATAATTTTCAACTTCACCCCCTGGGTGATAACCCGCCCGTTATAGAACCCACTCGATTTTCACCCCATTGATTTCGGGCAGGTTCCACAACAGGCGAGCGACTTGCTCAGCCAGATTATACCCAGGTGATGAAGTTGAAAATTACCCTCCATAAAACACCTTTGGAAAGCAGATTACACAGGGATCTGTCTGAATATCAACTTGAACAACTGAACTCTGTTGCATGGCCATACCCGAAACATCAACTTGATATACCTATCAATTCGTCCAATAAAAAGCGACGAGTTAGGAACGTAACTAAAGGTTTTTATTGACTAAATAACAGAGCCCACCCTCGTGGGTGATCGGGTCCAACAAGGAGGAATACCAGCCAGTCGACTACCTTTATACCTGGGCAGGTAGGTGGAGCCATGGGCGGAGTCGGAGGTGGTCAGCCCAGGTATAACAGCGCGACAAGAGGCGACCTCGTATAGTGATACAACAGTGAGAACAGTGAGAACAATACAACAGTGATAACTATAGTGTAACGATAGTGAACGATAAAAGTGGTTTACCACACAACTCATCTGCTCTCTCCACAGATGCTGCCTGACCTACTGAGAGTTTCCAGCATTTTCTGATTTTGTTTCAGATTTCCAGCATCGGCAGCTTTTTGTTTTTTGTTTATATTGTTTAATTCGCTGCCACTTCCCTCCCAGGAATGCCAACTGAAGAACTTCTGTTCCTCTCTTCGATGTGATTCCTGCTTTGTATCTTTTGCTCTGTACACCTTCATCGCTATCCCATTCCCTTCTTGTTTTTGATCACATATTTACTACAACCTGTTTTCACAGCCACATCTCTTTTTCAGTGCTCGTCTCCACGTGGATTTTGGCTCAAATCTCA
This sequence comes from Somniosus microcephalus, assembly GCF_052327205.1. NCBI lineage: Eukaryota > Metazoa > Chordata > Chondrichthyes > Squaliformes > Somniosidae > Somniosus > Somniosus microcephalus. The sequence goes on along the minus strand of NC_140997.1, from coordinate 31,066,906 downwards.
CCCTTCCCATTTCGGATCCCCCCATGAGAACTGTTATGTCTGTAATGTTCCATTAACCAATGGTCACATTGCTACATGAAATCCATAAAACAGGGTACAGTAGTGTAGTGGTTATGTCACTAAACTAGTAGTCCAGAAGCCTGGACTAATAATACCGAGAATTTGAATTCAAATCTCAGTTTGACAATTTGAATTCAATTAAAAAAAAAAATCTGGAAATAAAAAGCTGGTATTGTGGCAGAGCCACTGAGGGACTCTGAACAACTGTACATAATTCCCTTTAATGAGGTGTTCGCTGCAGACTAAATCTATACCATTGTATATACTATTTGCATGTACAGTGCGCGGTCCCTTTAAGAGTGCGGGCAAACGCGATGACGTCATGCCGCTAATCACGTGATCACCCAAATGCGGGAAAAATGTGATGACGTCATCCACGGGACCGCCCAGGCAGTCCTCGTGGAGCCTCCGACCTGTTAAGACCTGTATTCATACTTCTCTTGCATCCATCTGTTTAAACTCGTTAGTTTGACATTAAAAACCTTTTGGATTGATTTCCTGCGTCGAACTCAATCTCTAGATAGGAATTTGACCATTCCTACATTTGCGAAATCCATTCACAAAAGTCAGGGTCACCAAAGGAACACAGCATGGAGGCAAATGCCATTTTGTTGAAGCTGCCACAGTTCTGGGAGCAACAAGCGACCTCGTGGTTCATCCAAGTTGAAGCCCAGTTCGCCCCGAGAGACATCGTTGAGGATCAGACCCGATACTTATATGTGGCCTCCGCACTCGACGGCTCTACCGCCTCGTGGATCGTCAGTCTTCTCGAGAACCCCTCATCAGACCGCAAGTATGAGACCCTCACGCGGTTGCTACAGGTTTTCGGGCTCACGAAATCAGAGCGCGCCCGTCGGCTGCTCGCTATGCCCGGGATCGGGGACTCCAAACCTTCCGAGCTGATGAGCCAAATGCTCACACTCCTTGGCTCCGAACCGGAATGCTTTCTCTTCAGAGAGTTATTTCTCAGCCAATTACCGGAGCAAGTGCAAGCGGCCTTGGCGAGATCCGAGGTCGAAGACTGCACAGCGCTCGCTGCCGAGGCAGACAAAATATTCGCAGTTACGCAACAGTACTGCGCTGCCACGAGGCGCCCATCCCCCACAGATGCTGCCCCAGCTCCTCAGCCCGCAGGGCTGTGCTTCTACCACGTGCGGTTTGGCGCGAAGGCGAGACGTTGCCACCCTCCCTGCAGCTTCTCTCAAAAAAAAACAACTCCGTCCAATGAAGAACGGGTCTAACAGGTGCCCCGCAGCCACGATGGCAATCGGCAATGCAGGCAAGCTGCTCTTCATCACAGCTACCCTCTCCGGTCGTCGGTTCCTGTGTGACACCGGAGCGCAGTGCAGCATTCTACCCGCGTCAGCTCTTGATGTACAGGCTAGGAGGCACGGCCTCCCCCTCGAAGCGGCTAATGGCGGAGCTATTCGGACCTTCGGCAGACGGTGGGTCCAGGTGTGCTTCGGCGGCCAGCGGTTTTTCTGGGAATTCGTTACGGCCAAGGTTTCGCAAGCCATTCTCGGTGCAGATTTCCTGTGCGCCAACGGCCTCCTGGTTGATGTAAGGAACCGGCGGCTGATCAACGCGGCCACGTTTCACTCTATCCCTTGCCATCGTAGTAACACCATGTCACGCACCGTCTCCTGCACTTTCCCGACTCCGAATGAGTTTGCTCGCCTGCTAGGCGAATTTCCGGACCTGACCAGGCCCACGTTCTCCTCCACGGCCACGAAACATGGTGTGGAACACCACATCACCACCACCGGCCCCCCTGGTCCACGCGCGGGCCCGGCGCCTCGAACCTGGCAAGCTAGCGGTCGTGAAGGCGGAGTTTGCAACAATGGAACGCTTAGGGGTTATTCGCAGGTCGAATAGTCCCTGGTCTTCGCCTCTTCACATCGTACCGAAACCTGGCAGCGGATGGCGGCCCTGCGGCGACTATCGGCACCTAAACGACGCCACCACTCCTGATCGATACCCGATCCCCCACATCCAGGATTTCTCTGCCCATTTGGCAGGAAACACCGTTTTTTCCAAGGTTGACCTTGTCCGAGGCTACCACCAGGTCCCGGTGCACCCGCAAGACGTCCAGAAGACCGCAGTCATCACCCCTTTCGGTGTCTTAAAATTTTTAAGGATGCCATTTGGGTTGAAGAATGCCGCCCAGGCTTTCCAGCGCCTCATGGACTCCGTGCTGCGGGACCTCAAGTTCCTTTTCGTCTACTTAGACGATATCCTCATTGCCAGTCCTAATAAGGAGGAACACATCGCTCACCTACGCACCCTCTTTCGACACCTCAGCCAACACGGCCTGATTATCAACCCAGCCAAGTGTCAGTTTGGTCTGCACCAAATTGATTTCCTGGGACATCGCATTACCTCAGAGGGAGCGGTTCCTTTGCAAGCGAAGGTAGAGGCGGTGACATCCTTTCCACGCCCGCAGAACATAAAGGCCCTGCAGGAGTTCCTCAGCATGGTAAATTTTTACCACCGTTTCGTGCCTAAGGCAGCACTGCTCATGCAGCCCCTGTACGAGGCCTTCAAGGGCAAGTCTGGCAAGGATCCGGTAGGCTGGACAGTTGACATGGACTGGGCATTCACCGACACCAAGAGCGCCTTAGCCAACGCGACCATGCTGGCGCACCCGCTACCAGGAGCCACCATCGCCCTCACCACCGACGCGTCAGATTACGCAATCGGCGCCGTTCAGGAGCAGTGGGTGAACGGGACGTGGCAGCCGTTGGCATTCTTCAGCCGTCAACTGCGGTGTAACGAGCGGGCATACAGTACTTTTGACAGGGAGTTACTAGCCCTTTTTCTGGCCATCCGCCATTTCCGGTTCTTGTTGGAAGGACGTCCTTTCACTGCCTTCGTCAACCATAAGCCACTGACCTTTGCCATGGCCAAGACCGCCGAACTGTGGTCATCTCAACAACAACGTCAGCTGACATACATCTCCGAATTTACCACAGATATTCAGCATGTGGCTGGTAAAGACAACCTGGTGGCAGATTGCCTCTCCCGCGCGACCGTGCATGCAGTCCAGCTGGGCATCGACTACGCCCTCATGGCAGCAGACCAAGTCTCAGACCCAGAAGTGCAGGCTTACCGCACCAACACCACTAGTCTCCAGTTGGCAGACGTCAGGTTCCATTCAGCTGGTACCACGTTGCTGTGTGACGTCTCCAATACAACAGTGATAACTATAGTGTAACGATAGTGAACGATAAAAGTGGTTTACCACATTCACCCCTTGTTTAGATTTGAGTCCGGCGGGGTGAAGTGTACTACCAGTTCTGGTATGTCAGTCTGTCCGGAGGCCTCGTAAGCCTCTCCGATCGTCGCAGCGGCGGTGCTGCATTATCCGGTGTTAATGCTGGTGTCTGCGTGGTCGGCGAAGGCTCGTGGGGTTCCGGCATGCCGTCTACCTGGGCTGGAATTGGGGGGGGTGGTGGGGGGGGGTAAAGGTGGTGTCTCCGGAGTGCTCGAGGGTGCAAGGTCTCGTAAGGAGACAGTGTCCTCCCGCCCGTCTGGGTAAGCCATGTAGGCGTACTGGGGGTTGGCGTGCAGGAGGTTCACCCTCTCGACCAGGGGGTCCGTTTTATGGGCCCTCACGTGCTTTCGCAGCAAGACGGGCCCCGGAGAGGTCAGCCAGGTTGGTAGAGTGGTTCCCGTAGTCGACTTCCTGGGGAAAACAAACATTCGTTCATGGGGGGTGGCGTTAACGGCAGTGCAAAGTAGTGACCGGATGGAGTGCAGCGCTGTCGGGAGGACTTCCTGCCAGCGGGAGGTTGGGAGGCCCTTAGACTTTAAGGCTAAGAGGACGGCCTTCCATACCGTCGCGTTCTCTCTTTCCACCTGGCCGTTCCCTCGGGGGTTGTAGCTGGTGGTCCTACTTGCTGCAATACCTCTCGCTAGTAGGAACTGACGGAGTTCCTCGCTCATGAAGGAGGAGCCCCGGTCACTATGTATATAGTTCGGGAACCCGAACAAGGCGAAGAGGTCGTTCAGGCACTTGATGACCGTGGTGCTGGTCATGTCTGGGCAGGGGAAGGCAAAAGGGAAACGGGAGTACTCATCAACGATGTTGAGGAAGTACACATTGCGGTCAGATGACGGTAGAGGCCCCTTAAAGTCGATGCTCAGGCGCTCGAAGGGGCGGGTGGCCTTGATCAGGCTTGCTCTGTCCGGCCTATAGAAGTGCGGTTTGCACTCGGCGCAGGTCTGGCAGTTCCTGGTCATGGTCCTGACCTCCTCGATGGAGTAGGTCAGGTTGCGGGCCTTAATGAAATGGTAAAGTCTGGTGACCCCGGGGTGGCAGAGGTCATTGTGGAGGGTCTGAAGTCTATCAATATGCGCGCTGGCGCATGTAATTCGTGAAAGAGCATCAGGGGGTTCGTTCAGCTTACCTGGCCGGTACAAGATATCATAATCGTAGGTGGATAGCTCGATTCTCCACCTCAAGATCTTGTCATTCTTGATTTTGCCCCTCAGCTTGTTATTAAACATGAAAGCAACCGAACGTTGGTCGGTGAGGAGGGTAAATCGTTTGCCTGCCAGGTAATGCCTCCAGCGCCGTACCGCCTCCACAATTGCCTGGGCTTCCTTCTCGACCGACGAGTGTCGGATCTCGGGGCCCTGTAGGGTCCTTGAGAAGAAGGCCACCGGCCTCCCCTCCTGGTTAAGGGTAGCGGCTAGGGCGAAGTCGGATGCATCGCTCTCCACTTGGAAGGGGATGGACTCATCCACTGCGTGCATTGTGGCCTTGGCTATGTCTCCCTTGATGAGGGAGAAGGCCGCGCACGCTTCCTCCGTGAGGGGGAAGGATGTGGACTTCATGAGGGGTCTGGCTTTGTCCGCATAATTGGGCACCCATTGGGCATAGTAGGCGAAGAGCCCCAGGGTTCTCTTAAGTGCCTTAGGGCAGTGGGGGAGGGGTAGCTCCATGAGGGGGCGCATTCTTTCGGGGTCGGGGCCGATGAGTCCGTTCTCTACTACACAGCCAAGGATGGCAAGGCGCGAGGTGTTAAACACACATTTCTCCTTATTGTAGGTGAGGTTCAGCCGTTGGGCCGTACGGAGGAATTTCTCCAGATTCACGTCATGGTCCTGCCGGTCGCGGCCGCAGATGGTGACGTTATCTAGATAGGGGAATGTGGCCTGCAGTCCGTTCTGGTCAACCATCCGGTCCATCTCCCTTTGGAAGACCGAGACCCCGTTGGTGACACCGAAGGGGACCCTAAGGAAGTGGTATAGTCGCCCATTCGCCTCGAAGGCGGTGTACTGGCGGTCCTCGGGGTGGATAGGGAGTTGGTGGTAGGCCGACTTAAGGTCGATGGTCGAGAATACGCGGTATTGTGCAATCTGGTTGACCATGTCAGATATGCGGGGAAGGGGGTATGCGTCCAGCTGGGTGTATCTGTTTATGGTCTGGCTGTAGTCGATGACCAGGCGATTTTTATCGCCGGTCTTAACGACCACGACCTGGGCACGCCAGGGGCTGTTGCTCCCCTCGATAATGCCCTCTTTCAGGAGGCGCCGCACCTCAGAGCTAATGAAGGCTCTGTCCCCAGCGCTGTACCGCCTGCTCTTGGTGGCGACTGGTTTGCAGTCGGGGGTGAGGTTAGCGAACAGGGAAGGTGGCGGCACCTTGAGGGTGGATAGGCTGCAGGTGTTACGCGGTGGGCGGTTTAACATTCGCTGGTTGTCGACTGTGAGTGGGGGGAGGGGTCCACCGTATGCTAGGGTTACACTTTGGAGGTGGGATTGGAAGTCCAGCCCTAGTCGGACGGCAGCGCAGAGCTGGGGGAGGACGAGGAGTTTAAAATTTTTATACTCCGTACCCTTAACCGACAAGGTCACAACACAGTAGCCGCTAATGTCCGTGGCATGGGACCTCGATGCCATCGAGATTCGGTTGCGCGTTGGCAGGACAGGGAGGGAGTAGTGGCTCACCGTGTCTGGGTGGATGAAGCTCTCCGTGCTTCCGCTGTCGAACAGGCAGGTCGTGGCGTGGCCGTTTACTTTGATGTCCATCATCGACTTGGACAGGTGGTGTGGGCGGGCTTGATCCAGAGTGACGGAGGTTAGTGTGAAGGTAAGCGAGTCGTTGTCGTCTACGGGCGAGGCGGTCGTCGGGTCCGGGGGCCCGGTGGCAGTCGGGCGTGGTGGGTAAAATGGCGTCTCCCACGAGGTAGGACAAAATGGCGGAGAAGATGGCTGCCCCCATAGCTCACATGAGGCACTATTGGGGTCGGTTGCCTTGATCAAAGATGGCCGCCCCCATGACTCACGTGTGGGGATGCTGGCCTCAGTTGCCTTGAAAGAAGATGGCCGCCCCCACAGTTCGCATGAGGCACTGTTGGCCTCTGAAGATCCGCTCCTGCAGGCCTTAGAGAAGTGGCCTTTCTTCCTGCAGGTAGAGCAGGTAGAGTTCCTGGCTGGGCAGCGCGACCTCGGGTGCTTCTCCTGGCCGCAAAAGAAGCAGCCGGCGGCCCGATCGCGGGTGCCCGATGTCGGAGCCGGTACCGGGGGTGGCGGTCCCGGTCGGGTCCGGGACGCCGACGCTGAGGTAGGTCCCGGGGGCGGCGCTGCGAAGGGTATTGCGGTAGGGGTCGGGCCCGAGTCCCAGGGTCGCGAGCAGTACCTGGAAAACGCCTCCTGGTCCTGATGGGCCACCTCTAGGGAGAGAGCGAGGGCTTCAGCTTTGTCCAGGTCGAGGTCTTTAGCTTCAAGCAGTCTTTGCCGTGAGTAGTCGGACCGTAGGCCTTTCACAAAGGCATCGCGGATATTATCTTCCGTATTTTCAATAGCCGTCACCGCTTTAAAGTCACAGTTCCTGCCGAGTGCTCTTAGCGCCCGTAAAAATTCAGCTACAGACTCTCCTGGTTGTTGCGGGCGGGATCTGAGGAGGTGCCTGGTGTACATGTAATTTACCGGGCTCCGGTACTGCTGTTTCAGTAGGTTGATAGCGGCCTCGTATGTAGTCGTGTCCTGGATGAGTGCGTATACTCTCGGGCTCGCTTGGGCGTTCAGAACTCTTAGTTTGGATCTCTGAGGGACGCCGGATTCTTCCAGGTAGGATTCGAAGCAGTCCAGCCAGTGTTTGAAGTTGAGGGCTGAGTTTGCTGCCTGTGGGTTTAGATCCAGGTACGGTGGTTTGAGGGCTTGCAGCCAAGCCGGCTGGTGTGGCTGGTGTAGCCCGGTGTCTGAAAGCTGCTGTGGCTGTGCTTCTGGGAGGGCTCCTGGCTGGTCAGTAGTAGACATCTTTAAAATTTAGTCAATAAAATTGATATACCTATCAATTCGTCCAATAAAAAGCGACGAGTTAGGAACGTAACTAAAGGTTTTTATTGACTAAATAACAGAGCCCACCCTCGTGGGTGATCGGGTCCAACAAGGAGGAATACCAGCCAGTCGACTACCTTTATACCTGGGCAGGTAGGTGGAGCCATGGGCGGAGTCGGAGGTGGTCAGCCCAGGTATAACAGCGCGACAAGAGGCGACCTCGTATAGTGATACAACAGTGAGAACAATACAACAGTGATAACTATAGTGTAACGATAGTGAACGATAAAAGTGGTTTACCACACAACTCATCTGCTCTCTCCACAGATGCTGCCTGACCTACTGAGAGTTTCCAGCATTTTCTGATTTTGTTTCAGATTTCCAGCATCGGCAGCTTTTTGTTTTTTGTTTATATTGTTTAATTCGCTGCCACTTCCCTCCCAGGAATGCCAACTGAAGAACTTCTGTTCCTCTCTTCGATGTGATTCCTGCTTTGTATCTTTTGCTCTGTACACCTTCATCGCTATCCCATTCCCTTCTTGTTTTTGATCACATATTTACTACAACCTGTTTTCACAGCCACATCTCTTTTTCAGTGCTCGTCTCCACGTGGATTTTGGCTCAAATCTCACCCTTCCCATTTCGGATCCCCCCATGAGAACTGTTATGTCTGTAATGTTCCATTAACCAATGGTCACATTGCTACATGAAATCCATAAAACAGGGTACAGTAGTGTAGTGGTTATGTCACTAAACTAGTAGTCCAGAAGCCTGGACTAATAATACCGAGAATTTGAATTCAAATCTCAGTTTGACAATTTGAATTCAATTAAAAAAAAAAATCTGGAAATAAAAAGCTGGTATTGTGGCAGAGCCACTGAGGGACTCTGAACAACTGTACATAATTCCCTTTAATGAGGTGTTCGCTGCAGACTAAATCTATACCATTGTATATACTATTTGCATGTACAGTGCGCGGTCCCTTTAAGAGTGCGGGCAAACGCGATGACGTCATGCCGCTAATCACGTGATCACCCAAATGCGGGAAAAATGTGATGACGTCATCCACGGGACCGCCCAGGCAGTCCTCGTGGAGCCTCCGACCTGTTAAGACCTGTATTCATACTTCTCTTGCATCCATCTGTTTAAACTCGTTAGTTTGACATTAAAAACCTTTTGGATTGATTTCCTGCGTCGAACTCAATCTCTAGATAGGAATTTGACCATTCCTACATTTGCGAAATCCATTCACAAAAGTCAGGGTCACCAAAGGAACACAGCATGGAGGCAAATGCCATTTTGTTGAAGCTGCCACAGTTCTGGGAGCAACAAGCGACCTCGTGGTTCATCCAAGTTGAAGCCCAGTTCGCCCCGAGAGACATCGTTGAGGATCAGACCCGATACTTATATGTGGCCTCCGCACTCGACGGCTCTACCGCCTCGTGGATCGTCAGTCTTCTCGAGAACCCCTCATCAGACCGCAAGTATGAGACCCTCACGCGGTTGCTACAGGTTTTCGGGCTCACGAAATCAGAGCGCGCCCGTCGGCTGCTCGCTATGCCCGGGATCGGGGACTCCAAACCTTCCGAGCTGATGAGCCAAATGCTCACACTCCTTGGCTCCGAACCGGAATGCTTTCTCTTCAGAGAGTTATTTCTCAGCCAATTACCGGAGCAAGTGCAAGCGGCCTTGGCGAGATCCGAGGTCGAAGACTGCACAGCGCTCGCTGCCGAGGCAGACAAAATATTCGCAGTTACGCAACAGTACTGCGCTGCCACGAGGCGCCCATCCCCCACAGATGCTGCCCCAGCTCCTCAGCCCGCAGGGCTGTGCTTCTACCACGTGCGGTTTGGCGCGAAGGCGAGACGTTGCCACCCTCCCTGCAGCTTCTCTCAAAAAAAAACAACTCCGTCCAATGAAGAACGGGTCTAACAGGTGCCCCGCAGCCACGATGGCAATCGGCAATGCAGGCAAGCTGCTCTTCATCACAGCTACCCTCTCCGGTCGTCGGTTCCTGTGTGACACCGGAGCGCAGTGCAGCATTCTACCCGCGTCAGCTCTTGATGTACAGGCTAGGAGGCACGGCCTCCCCCTCGAAGCGGCTAATGGCGGAGCTATTCGGACCTTCGGCAGACGGTGGGTCCAGGTGTGCTTCGGCGGCCAGCGGTTTTTCTGGGAATTCGTTACGGCCAAGGTTTCGCAAGCCATTCTCGGTGCAGATTTCCTGTGCGCCAACGGCCTCCTGGTTGATGTAAGGAACCGGCGGCTGATCAACGCGGCCACGTTTCACTCTATCCCTTGCCATCGTAGTAACACCATGTCACGCACCGTCTCCTGCACTTTCCCGACTCCGAATGAGTTTGCTCGCCTGCTAGGCGAATTTCCGGACCTGACCAGGCCCACGTTCTCCTCCACGGCCACGAAACATGGTGTGGAACACCACATCACCACCACCGGCCCCCCTGGTCCACGCGCGGGCCCGGCGCCTCGAACCTGGCAAGCTAGCGGTCGTGAAGGCGGAGTTTGCAACAATGGAACGCTTAGGGGTTATTCGCAGGTCGAATAGTCCCTGGTCTTCGCCTCTTCACATCGTACCGAAACCTGGCAGCGGATGGCGGCCCTGCGGCGACTATCGGCACCTAAACGACGCCACCACTCCTGATCGATACCCGATCCCCCACATCCAGGATTTCTCTGCCCATTTGGCAGGAAACACCGTTTTTTCCAAGGTTGACCTTGTCCGAGGCTACCACCAGGTCCCGGTGCACCCGCAAGACGTCCAGAAGACCGCAGTCATCACCCCTTTCGGTGTCTTAAAATTTTTAAGGATGCCATTTGGGTTGAAGAATGCCGCCCAGGCTTTCCAGCGCCTCATGGACTCCGTGCTGCGGGACCTCAAGTTCCTTTTCGTCTACTTAGACGATATCCTCATTGCCAGTCCTAATAAGGAGGAACACATCGCTCACCTACGCACCCTCTTTCGACACCTCAGCCAACACGGCCTGATTATCAACCCAGCCAAGTGTCAGTTTGGTCTGCACCAAATTGATTTCCTGGGACATCGCATTACCTCAGAGGGAGCGGTTCCTTTGCAAGCGAAGGTAGAGGCGGTGACATCCTTTCCACGCCCGCAGAACATAAAGGCCCTGCAGGAGTTCCTCAGCATGGTAAATTTTTACCACCGTTTCGTGCCTAAGGCAGCACTGCTCATGCAGCCCCTGTACGAGGCCTTCAAGGGCAAGTCTGGCAAGGATCCGGTAGGCTGGACAGTTGACATGGACTGGGCATTCACCGACACCAAGAGCGCCTTAGCCAACGCGACCATGCTGGCGCACCCGCTACCAGGAGCCACCATCGCCCTCACCACCGACGTGTCAGATTACGCAATCGGCGCCGTTCAGGAGCAGTGGGTGAACGGGACGTGGCAGCCGTTGGCATTCTTCAGCCGTCAACTGCGGTGTAACGAGCGGGCATACAGTACTTTTGACAGGGAGTTACTAGCCCTTTTTCTGGCCATCCGCCATTTCCGGTTCTTGTTGGAAGGACGTCCTTTCACTGCCTTCGTCAACCATAAGCCACTGACCTTTGCCATGGCCAAGACCGCCGAACTGTGGTCATCTCAACAACAACGTCAGCTGACATACATCTCCGAATTTACCACAGATATTCAGCATGTGGCTGGTAAAGACAACCTGGTGGCAGATTGCCTCTCCCGCGCGACCGTGCATGCGGTCCAGCTGGGCATCGACTACGCCCTCATGGCAGCAGACCAAGTCTCAGACCCAGAAGTGCAGGCTTACCGCACCAACACCACTAGTCTCCAGTTGGCAGACGTCAGGTTCCATTCAGCTGGTACCACGTTGCTGTGTGACGTCTCCGTTCGGGACCCTCGCCCTATTGTGCCGGTTGTGGTAAACCACTTTTACCGTTCACTATCGTTACACTATAGTTATCACTGTTAGATCGTTTCCCTATAGTTATCACTGTTCACATTGTTGTATCACTGTACGAGGTCGCCTCTTGTCACGCTGCTATACCTGGGCTGACCACTGCCGACTCCGCCCATGGCTCCACCTACCTGCCCAGGTATAAAGGTGGTCGACTGGCTGGTATTCCTCCTTCTTGGATCCGATCACCCACGAGGGTGGGCTCTGTTATTTAGTCAATAAAAACCTATAGTTACTTTCTTAACTCGTCGCTTTTCATTGGACGAATTGATAGGTATATCACCGGTCGCCTGGCGCCGCAAGGTGTTTGACGCCATACATGGGTTGTCACACCCAGGAATGAAGGCTTCTCAGAAGCCAATGTCATCTAAGTTCATTTGGCGGGGCATGCATAAAGATGGCCGCGACTGGGCCAACACCTGCATGGTCTGCCAAAAGGCCAAGGTACAGCGCCACATCAAGGCTCCATTGGCCACCTTTGCAGTTCCTGAGCGTCGGTTTGACCACGTTAATGTGGACCTGGTAGGACCACTTCCACCTTCCCATGGTTTTACGCACATCCTGACCATAGTAGATCGCACCACCAGATGGCCAGAGGCGGTTCCCCTGTCGTCTACTACTTCGGCGGACGTGGCCAGGGCGTTCATCTCTTCATGGGTCGCCCGTTTTGGAGTGCCTGCTGACATCTCTTCGGACCGGGGACCGCAGTTTTCCTCCGAGCTCTGGAATGCGGTGGCTCAAAGACTCGGTGTCAAATTACACCGCACCACAGCCTACCATCCACAAGCGAACGGTCTGTGCGAACGTTTTCACAGATCGCTTAAGGCCGCACTGAGGGCCAGCCTCCAAGATGCTGGATGGGCAGACAAGCTGCCGTGGGTCATGTTGGGCCTTCGCACGGCCCCCAAGGAAGATCTTCACTCTTCCGTGGCAGAGCTCGTTTATGGTCAGCCGCTGCGAGTGCCAGGGGATTTCCTGCCAACACCAACGGAGCCATGGTCCGCCTCACGCCAGCTTATCAGCCACCAGGAAGCAGCCAGATGTTTCGCGCCAGTTCCCACATCGCATCACGGGTTTCAGGGCTCTCACGTTCCGACAGAGCTGAAACAAGCTGACTACGTGTTCATCCGCCACGATGCTCACCGGGATCCGCTCAAGGCCCCATACGCTGGTTCTTTCCACGTGTTAGAGGCAGGAGACAAAACCTTCAAGGTGGATGTCAGTGGTAAACCGGACCACATTTCGGTCGACCGTTTGAAGCCAGCACACCTGGACCTTGAGCGTCCCGTCGAGACTGCACAGCCACTGAGACGAGGTCGGCCGCCCACCATTGTCACGCCAGAACAAGTGCAACCACCTGTCAGACCACCCGCCGTCCAACAGCTTCCGCTTCGGGAATACAGGAGTCGTTCTGACAGGATTGTCAGACCCCCTCACCGTTTGACTTTTTCCGTTAAAGACAATTCTGGGGGGGCGCATGTGGCAGAGCCACTGAGGGACTCTGAACAACTGTGCATAATTCCCTTTAACGAGGTGTTAGCTGCAGACTAAATCTGCATGTTTGCATGTACAGTGCGCGGTCCCTTTATGAGCGCGGCAAATGCGATGACGTCATGCCGCTAATCACGTGATCACACAAACGCGGGAAAAACGTGATGACGTCATGACGCCATCCACGGGACCACTCAGGCAGTCCTCGTGGAGCCTCCGACCTGTTAAGACCTGTATTCATAGTTCTCTTGCATCCATCTGTTTAAACTCGTTAGTTTGACATTAAAAACCTTTTTGATTGATTGCCTGCATCGAACTCAATCTCTAGATAGGAATTTGACCATTCCTACAGTATCAGTAAAAAGGACCATGAAGCTGTCAGATTGTTGTAAAAACCTACTAATGTCCATTAGGTAAAGAAACCTGTCCTCCTTACCCGGTCAGCATGGTTGACTCTTAACTATCCTCTGAAGTGGCCTATCAAGCCACTCACAGATCACTCGGCTTCAACCTAGGCCTTCAGTCAGGACACGACGAAGGCCACACCCAACCCAGTCGACCCTGCAAAGTTCTCTTCACTAACATCTTGGGATTGGTGCCAAAGTTGAGAGAACTGCCCCAGAGATTAGTCAAGCAGCAGCCTGACCTGTCATACTCACAGAATCATACCTATCAGTCAATGTACCAGACTCCTCCATCACTATCCCTGGATATGTCTTATCTTACCAGCAGGACAGACCTCATGGAAGTGGGGGCACAGTGGTATACTGTTGTGGGGAGTAGCCCTGGGAATCCCCAACATTGACTCTGGACCCCATGACGTCTCATAGCTTCAAGTCAAACATGGGCAAGGAAACCTCCTGTTGATGACCTCATTATCACCCTCCCTCAGCTGATGAATCAGTTCTCCTCCTTGGAACACCACTTAGAGGAAGCACCGACAGTAGCAAGGATATAGAATGTACTCTGGATGGGAGAACTTCAATGTCCACCATCAAGAATGGTTTGGTAGCACCACCACTGACCCAGCTGGCCGAGTCCTGAAGGACATAGCTGGCAGACTGGGACATAGCTACCAGGTGGAGAGAGAATGATGGAATAACCTACTTGACCTCATCCTCACAAAGTCCCGTCTTCACACTGAGGGCACCCTCTATCATATTGTGTGGTGCTATCACCGTTCTAAGTGGGATAGATTAAGAACAGGTTTAACAACTCAAAACTGAGCATCCAGAATTGTATACAGCCCGGAATATCCCTCACTCCTCCAGCACCATCAAGTCAGGTGACCGACCCTAGTTCAATGAGGAGTGTAGAAGAGCATGCTGGGAGCAGCACGAGGTGTAACTGAAAATGAGGTGCCAACCAGGTGAAGCTATAACACAGGACTACATGCATGCTAAACAGCGAAAGCAGCATGCTGTAGACAGAGCTAAGTGATTACACAACCAACGAATCAGGTCAAAGCTCTGCAGTCTGCCACATCCAGTGGTGAATGGTGGTGGACAATTGAGCAACTAATGGGAGGAAGAGGTTCCATGAACAACCCAATCCTGAATGATGATGGAGCCTAGCACGCGAGTGCAAAAGACAAGGCTGAAGCGTTTGCACACCAAAAGTGCAAATTTGATGATCCTTCTTGGCCTCATGCTGAGATCCCCACTATCACAGATACCAGTCTTCAGTCAATTTGATTCACTCAACATGACATCAAGAAATGGCTGAGTGCACTGAACACAGCAAAGACTGTGGGAGCCGACAGCATTCCAGCTATAGTGCTGAAGACCTGTGCTCCTGAACTAGTTGTGTCCCTAGCCAAGCTGTTCCAGTACAGCTACAACACTGGCATCTACCTGAGAATGTGGAAAATTGCCCAGGTATGTCCTGTCTACAAAAAGGACAAATCCAACCCAGCTAATTACTGCCCTATCAGTCTACTTCCAATCATCAACAAAGTGATGGAAGGAGTTGTCAACATTACTATCAAGTGGCATCTGATGAAGGGTCCCAGACCCAAAACGTTAACCCTGTTTCTCTCTCCACGGATGCTGCCTGGCCTGCTGAGTATTTCCAGCATTTTCTGTTGTTATTTCAGATTTCCAGCATCCGCAGTATTTTGCTATCGTATTACTATCAAGTGGCACTTACACACCAATAACTTGCTCAGTTTGGGTTCTGTCAGGACCACTCGGACCCAGACCTCATTGAAGCTTTGGTCCAAACATGGACACAAGAGCTGAATTTCAGAGGTGAGGTGAGAGTGACTGCTCTTGCCTTCAAGGCAGCATTCAACCTGGAACATATGTGGTTTGCAGATTTCTTCCTGGCAATTATTAGTATTACTCTGAATGGCTGACAGGAGGCACAATCAAATAAGTATAAGATTTTTCTACTGAGATCGTGTGTCCTGTCTCCATTTAAAATAACATTTCACGCAGTATCCTTATTGAGAACTAACAAAAAAAACACTTGCCCAACTGAGGCAATAGAGTTGGAATTACAGCAAGCCCTCGAATTTAAGCTCAACTTTTGTGTGGAGGTTGTGCTCCTCGAGTTTGCTCCATCCTATATAAACATGTTTTTACTTTACAACTTAAAGCTCTTGATGTGTTGAACATCAACAATATTTTCCACCATTTTAAAATAGTTACCTTTTTCATTTACTCATTTATTTTGATTGAATTACAATTGTTCGATAAGCAATATATTCACACTTTCATATAAATTATGCCAAAGTGAGCACACCCTTTTATTCACATAACACAAAGATGTAAACTTTAATTGACTGAACAAAGAATAGAAAACAGCTCTGCAACCTAAACATAATACTCTAACCATATCAAAATCTGTTATGCCTTCTCCCCCCAAGCCCCCATTGTTAAATACATCTTCCTCCTCATCAAACACTTACCCTTTCCTGAACCAAAGGGCAGGAAGGTGTCCTGTTCCCAGGCTTTGTTAATGCTGTTTTACAACCTGTCACTAAATGGTACATGAGAACAGATAGAATGATTTTCCTTGTAGATCTTTCTACATTGTTAAAGTGCCTAGCATCGACTTGATATCTTACATTGAAGCTAGGAACTCACCTTTGGACAATCATGGACGTAAACCAATGTTCCATTGCTTTTTAGCCTGCTGAATCGATACAGAAACATGTTGGATCATGAACTAGTTGACAAACTAGTCCTAAACCTCTCTGTCTCTCATTCCTCCTTTAAGACGCTCCTTAAAACCTACCTCTTTGACCAAGCTTTTGGTCACCTGTCCTAATTTCTCCTTATGTGGCAAATTTTTTGTCTTATAATACGGTGAAGTGCCTTGAGACATTTTACTACATTAAAGACGCTATATAAATACAAGTTGTTGTTGTTATAACTTTCAAGATAGCTACATTCATTGAAAAGTTTTACCAAATGTAGTATGATAATGAAATGCATTTTTATTTCACTTGCAATACAACAAAAGGGCTGTGTAATACTTTTTCATGAAGAGTGTTCTGTACGTGGATGTGTGATGAATTTTTCAGGCATCTAACGGTGAACAAAATCAACATTTACAAGTAGACCTGTTAAATTGATGTTGTACAGCAGATTTATGCAGCCCAGAGGCACTGTTTATAATTTTAAATTTAGGTCTATATAGTAAATAATTGAAATGTTATACAACGGAAAAATCATTAAACCCCTCTGCAAAACAATTGCTGTATCTGTCTTCATAAATTAAGCCTATTATTGCAGCATACGGTGAGGCCTTATTTTACTTTATACTCTGAACAATTCTCTGTTGTATCACTCATACACACTAAAAGGGTTCCTTGAAACTCTATGCATTCTTAAATGTAAACAAAGGTTACATATCATCTAAGATCTGAATTCACTTCCTGTGATACCCATGTGGCAAGATTGTGGTCCCCATTGTCCTGTCGGGAGAAATGCTGAGTAGAAGCAAGGCACTTCCCGCAGGGAGGAAAAAGCCAGATTGAATTAGCCTATGCTCTCACATTCTTTGTTGCAGCTGCCTCAGTACTTAACTGGAATTGGCAGAGCTGGGTGGAGTTTTCTCCCTTGCTGAACAACATGAGGGAACTAAATTATCACTTAAAAAAAAAACTCCGCACATGTACAATTAGCTATCTCTCACCTACCAATACTCTTGATAGCACTTTTTGGGTGTCTTTAATATACACCACATTGATCTCACAACCTTGATCTCCAGTCATAATTGGAGAAAACAAGGTAAATAAACTCCAAAATAATCATTTCAACAAATAGGTTAAAAAATAAAACTGTTAAATAGGGTACAAAAAAAGAGAACTATACATTTGTCTGTAGTTGTTTTGGGGAACTCGAAGAGACTACAGGGAGAAGTTTAAAAATTATTTGATAGCTCCCCCCCCTCAATTTGAGTAGCAGTGCTGTACAATTGCAGCACACAATTTCTTCCGTTTGTCAAAGGTTAAAATAGACACGAACAGAGGTGCTACTTAAAGCATGATGGTACTGGCACTTTAAATATGCGAGTCAGAACAGAACAATTGTTATGATTTACTTTATTCAGTACAACATATTCCTTAGATCGTGACTGAGGATAATTTGACACACATTACTATTTGTAGGCTCACGAAATAACAAAACTATTAAACAGCAAGCTATAGAAGGCATTTTTGAATAACAGAGTTCGTCAAGTGTTTTTGAGATTTATTACCAGCAGTTCCTTTTCTGCCAGTTACTATCATCATCAATAAGAAAGCTCATCTAGTTCATTTCCTAAGGGACTGGTAAAATTTAGTTACTATATTGTATATGTGTGTGTTTTTAATAAAACAGATATGAATCTGGGTTGGTAAACAAAGTGTTAAGCTACATTTTCCACCAAGTTGAAACAAAGCACCTGACCAACACACAATTATCTTTTTGTTGCCTTTAAGAGCTTGTTTTGAAAGGAGGGACTACAGGGCATGCTATGTGAAATAATGAACAGATTAAAATGCTAATAGGAAGTGAGCGGTCTGTGCAGACACACTCAAATTTGCTGTTAAGAGGCCTGGAGTGACTCTCCTGAGAGATAGCCATCTGCTGTCGATGTGAGGATGGGGCAGTGTTATTCCACAGGGATCCTGGCAAGAGATGAAACCAGAAACATATCAAGCTTTCCATTTGCTGTAGGTCACTGTGGTAAGGCCACCAGAGAGAAAGCATTTGTTATCACCGAGCACAGAAAAGCATTGAGATTCAGTCTTCCAGATAGAAACTAAAATCAAGTCCACAGCCCTGATATGCCACACCCTGTAAAATCATTGGTGTTGACAAGTGTATATAGTGCTGCATGGTAGTAATACACGATAGAACAATGGAACTGATCAAACAAAGGCGAAAATACTAATCTTCAGAATATATTTTAAATATTGTACTGTGATACTTAGGAACATGTTTCCTGATACTGAAGACTCCATGTAATGTAACTGAATTATAAATCTTTCAGAGGTCATAACAATTGATTAGCTCCATTCTTAGCTGCTGTACAACTATGTGCATTCCTAATTTTTTGCTGACACAATTGACTGCAGGAAATGGTCCCTACGGGATTAAGGATAAATGAGTTGTATTTTAACTGCAAACAATGTATTAATTTTGAACATTTGCTAATTCAATTGTGTATACGAGGTTAGAATTTGGGTGGTGTGGTGCAAAAACATGTTGGAGTACCAACATACTGCAGCATTAGGCTTATCTCCCACACATTAGGGTTACCAATTTCATTATTGTTGGAGGGAGGTGCCGAGCAGCGGCTAAATAATAAGGAAATTGTGTAACATTTAAAAAACGTTTTGTTATTCATGGGATATGGGCGTCGCTGGCAATGCCAGCATTTATTGCGCATCTCCAATTGCCCTTGAGAAAGTGCTGGTGAGCCGCCTTCTTGAACCGCTGCAGTCCCTGTGGTGAAGGGAATTAGGGGTTACGGGGAGCGGGCAGGGAAGTGGACGTGAGTCTAGGTTCGGATCAGCCATGATCCGATTGAATGACGGAGCAGGCCCGAGGGGCCGTATGGCCTACTCCTGCTCCTGCTTCTTATGTTTATGAAGGTACTCTCAGTGCTGTTAGGTAGGGAGTTCCAGGATTTTGACCCAGTGACGCTGAAGGAACGGCGGTATATTTCCAAGTCAGGCTGGTGTGAGACTTGGAGGGGATCTTGGAGATGGTAGTGTTCCCATGCACTTGCTGCCCTTGTCCTTATGGGTGGTAGAGGTCACGGATTTGGGAGGTGCTGTTGAAGAAGTCTTGGCGAGTTATTGTAGTGCATCTTGTAAATGGTACACACTGCAACCACGGTACACTGGTGGTGGATGGGGTGCCAATCAAGCTGACTGCTTTGTCCTTGATGGTGTCAAGCTTCTTGAATGTTGTTGGAGCTGCACTCATCCAGGCAAGTGGAGAGTATTCTATCACACTCCTGACTTGTGCCTTGTAGGTGGTGGAAAGGCTTTGGGGAGTCAGATGAGTCACTCGCCGAAGAATTACCAGCCTCTGACCTGCTCTTGTAGCCGCAGTATTTATGCGGCTGGTAAATGGTGACTCCCAGGATGCTGATGGTTGGGGATTCGACAATGGTAATGCCATTGACTGTCAAGGGGAGGTGGTTAGACTTTCCCCTACTGGAGATGGTCATTGCTTGGCACAAATGTTCATTGCTACTTATCAGCCCAAACCTGGATGTTGTCGAGGTCTTGCTGCATGCGGGTATGGACTGCTTCATTATCTGAGGAATTACAAATGTAATTGAACACTCTGCAATCATCAGCAAACATCCCCACTTCTGACCTTTTGATGGAAGAAAGGCCATTGATGAAGCAGCTGAAGATGGTTGGAAGATGTAATGGAACACTCTCCACTTGCCTGGATGAGTGCAGCTCCAACAACACTGAAGAAGCTCGACACCATCCACGACAAAGCAGCCCACTTGATTGGCACCCCATCCACCACTTTAAACATTCACTCCCTCCACCACCGGCGCACAGTGGCTGCAGCGTGCACCATCTACAAGATGCACTGCAGCAACTCGCCAAGGCCTCTTCGGCAGCACCTTTACCACCTAGAATGACAAAGGCAGCAGGCGCATGGGAACACCATCACCTGCAAGTTCCCCACCAAGTTACACATCACCCTGACTTGGAAATATATCGTCATCACTTTATTGTTGCTGGGTCAAAATCCAGGAAATCCCTCCCTAACAGCACAGTGGGAGTACCTTCACCACAAGGACTGCAGCGGTTGAAGGCGGCGGCTCACCACCACCTTCTCAAGGGCAATTAGGAATAGAAACATAGAAGATAGGAGCAGGAGTAGGCCATTCGGCCCCTCGAGCCTGCTCCGCCATTCAATGTGATCATGGCTGATCATCCAAATTCAGTACCCTGTCCCAGCTTTCTCCCCATATCCCTTTAGTCTTAAGAAATATATCCAACTCCTTCTTGAATATATTTAATGAATTGGCCTCTACTGCCTTCTGTGGTAGAGAATTCCACAGGTTCACCACTCTCTGGGTGAAGAAATTCCTCCTCATTTCTGTCCTAAATGGCTTACCCCTTATCCTTAGACTGTGACCCCTGGTTCTGGACTCCCCGACCATCGGGAACATCCTTCCTGCATCTAGTCTGTCAAGTCCTGTCAGAATTTTATAAGTTTCAATGAGGTCCCCTCTCATTCTACTAAACTCCAGCAAATATAAGCCCAATGGGCAATAAATGCTGGCCTTGCCAACGACACCCACATCCCAGAACAAATAATTTTAAAAAATCACAGCTAAGATGCTATCAATGCTATGACAGACAAAAGCAGGGCTATAAACCAAGTATATGGTTGCAAAATGGTCAAATCCCAATTAGCTATTTCCTGCAGCAGCTTATTTTCATTTCAATGAAC
Source organism: Somniosus microcephalus (assembly GCF_052327205.1). Lineage (NCBI taxonomy): Eukaryota > Metazoa > Chordata > Chondrichthyes > Squaliformes > Somniosidae > Somniosus > Somniosus microcephalus. The sequence continues at coordinate 31,046,196 of NC_140997.1, read as the reverse complement.
CAGGTTTTGCAATAGAAATAACAGTGAGGCTAACAGTTCTTACCATTATTTATGTGGAAATCGGACAGCAACTTCCGGCGACCGCACATATGCAGTTAAATACGGAAATCAGGAAGCTGCTGTCCAAGTTGCCCTGCTCCTCCAGAAGCTTCGCTATAACAGTAATTCACTGAGAGACTCGGCACTGAAACACACAGAACGGCGTGAAGTTGCTGTACTTGTGTGATACACAATAAACTCAGCAGAAAAGGTTACGGCTTGTCCATTCCACTGCAAGTACATTTTTAACGGCATGATAAGTCTTAATTATTGCCAAACAACCTCTCTGGCACTGAAAATTAACTTTTACAAGTGTGGAGTCTCCTTCAGATTTACAATTAATGTTGGAGAGTTAAAAAAATAAAAAAAGTAAATTTTTAAACAAGCTTTTTCTTTCTCTTTTATCTCTATTTATCCCATCTTTCTTTCCCATCCTTTATTTTGCTTTCTGTACGTGATTTGGCATTGAAATGTTCTAACTTGCACTTCCTGGTTCAGACTCTGCGCTGCTTAGTAATAATTCTTCTATCTGATTGGTTAAGGAGATACAGTTACTTGCCCTGTTCACACAGGCTCCAGATCTCCTGTAGAGGGTGTTGTGCTAAAATGACTTTCTAATCACAGCAAGTTCCGGTGCAAAACCCCATAGAGTGAGTCTGTGGGCAAGTGCAAGCATGATGAACGGCTGGTGCCGTTCGGTCACTGCAGATTGCAAAATCCGGCCCATTATAATAAAATTAGATCCACAGATCATTCAACTATGCTGCAAACATCTCTGTGCAATTTTCATAATGTAATGAAATTGTCTTTGTTGGGTTTAAAAAACTATAACTATCATTTTTCTTGATTAATTCAGACCATTACTAAATCGTTAATTTGGATTTTCATAAACAAATGATCTTTTAGAAAGCAGAATATATTATGCAAATACGAAATTTACTGCAAATACAGCTTTGTAGATTAAAAGAAAAGCTACACTCTCCTAAATAATGTCCACATTACGCAATCTTCGGGGCAGAGGAAACCTTTGAATGCTAATATACAAATCATTCAGGAACGTAAAGCATGACCGCCAAATAATCAAATGAAATGAATAATTTGCTTGGCATTTCAGATGGCAGCTTTATATAATTTGCCATATTAAAAAAAATCTTTAAGAGATTAAATAAAATTACTACTCAAACATGGCACAGCTGCATTCCTGACACATTAAAAGATGAAATGGTTGAAGACAGACAGAAGCAAACACTGCATATATGGAAATAATTTCTTGATACCATTTTGCATGATCATTGTGCAAATTTGTGAATTAAGGAAACAAGGTCCATTTTAATGGCCATTGAATATAATAATGAACACTTTAGGGCTGATATCTCATAGGAATTTAACTAGAATATCCTGTTGCCTCTTCCAGCGAAGTGATGAAGCAATGAATTAAGTTTCTTTGTGCAGATCCATTTCCAGAGTACAAAGCATTGTTTCAGGTCATTACCAACATCACACATTTTATACTTGCATGAAATGTGCAAAAAATGCAAATGACATTTTGTATTTGTTGAGAAGCTGTAATGTAAAATTGTAGACATAAAAGAGTGCAATGTACATTACAGAAGCACGAGAGTTTATATCTTCAATTTTAGGGAAAGGAAGATTCTGAAAAGTAGCTAACTCCCTTACTTTTGGATTAGTTATGTCAGCATTCTTCAACTGGAAGCATATTTTCATTCTACAGAATGTTTGCTTAGTCAAACAGAACAGCAAATAGAAATCCTATAATGACACCGGTCATTTTTGAGAGTGGCAGCACCCTCAGCAACTTCCATTCGGGGGGGGGGGGGGAATTTTTTTTTAAAGCAATTTTTTAAAACTCCAATGCCAGAGGTGTTATCTAATTTAGGCATTCTTGGTCTATCAGCGGCATATGTGAGGAAACTGATCCAGTGGTAGTAAGTCTGCATTTGAAATAAGAAAATTGTGAAACTGGCCTGTGATGTAATTAGGTCATGGCGCTTTTACTTAACGATTTAGCTGCAGACTGCAGGCACACAGGTCCACCCACTCCTCTCTCTTTCAGCTGCACTCCCAAGAACACACCCATAAAATCTGGGCCTACGACTTATTTGTTGGGTTAAAGCAGCCTGTTCTACAAAGCTAAATGTGGGGAGCAGGCTCCATGTGCTTGCAAACACAGTGTTACATAGTGAAGTCTGACCCCCGACCCCCCCCACCCCCCCCAGTGCTGAATGTATAAAAATGAGACAGTAGTGCATGGGATCATTCTCCCTGGACAGGAACAAAAAAAAAAATCTAGTAATATAAAAGTACCTTCAAAATGCTGCTTCAGGCAGTTAGAGGCACATTTGTACAATGTAGCTCCTCCCTTCAAAATGCAGGATAGGATTTGGGAGACGTTAAGTGAAAAGCAAGAAACATGTTTACAACATATAAAATTTTAGGTAGATTAGATATAAAGTAAAAATTTAAAGTTATAAAAATGGCACTGAGGGGAAAAAATTGTAAAGAGAACAGTGAAGAAAGAGAGCACAAAAATAATCAGATTTTTAAAAATCTATTAATATTTAAACCATTTGCATTATCAAAAAAATATTTCAGTGAAAAGAGACACTACAGAGCTCTGTTATTCTTGTGGTTAGACTGAACAATTCACTCGTAATTGCACCAATTGTTCATTAAAATGTACGTGAATTTGAGATGACATATTTTATGCTTCAAGCTGGAATAAAGCCCCTTGATGAGCAAATAAATGCAGCTAGCAATAAGTTTACAATCTGAAAGATATATTGAAGATGTCATGAATGTACAATGCAAGATTGGTTAAGTATCAGAATTGTATATATAATCAAGAGCAGTTGACTAGAATTTAATAAAATGGTATTCATGGCACTGTGATCTTCATACTTTGGTGTTGTCTTGGCATTTAAATAATGAGTTAGTACTGGCATGCCAAGGCAGTTGAGCTTGCTTGGATTTCACTTGAAACTACTAATAAAATTGTGATTGCAAATGTTTCTGCAGAAAAAACATATATACAAATGGCATCAGAAGAGATTTTATTCACGATATTAATCAACTTTCATACATGTCATCACATATGGTCCTCTATATAAAAAAACCTGGTAGCTCAATTCTCAAAGTAACAAGGCTGTGAGCAGAAGAAAAACATAACTTTTCCAATCACAGCTTTGGCCCGGAATTTACGCCGACCTTCCTGTTGGCAAGTTATGCTGAAACTTCCTGAGAATCTCATTACCATACGCCGGAATGTAAAAACCGACATGTAACAAGTGGAAATCAACATAAACAATCGGGGCCTGTGGAAAGTGCCAAACTTACATCAGATTCCCTCTTCAAGTCCCTCTTTATGCATGAAAATTAAAGTTTGAAGCCACTGAAGCATCATTTATGCACATTAGACACAGAGGGTTCGAATTTCCAAGCCCCGTGGAGGCGGGAGTGGGGGGAAAATTGCAGAATCGGGGGCACGAACCCTTCCCGCCCCCAACCCGCCTCCATGCCCGTTTCCCAGGAGGCGGGTACCCGACCTGAGCTGGGAGCCGCCTCCCCGAGGCGGGAAGGGGATTAGTGCCAATTAACTGCCTGTTAACAGTTAGTTAACAGGCAGTTTTTAACCTAATCCCTATTTTTAGCCCTGAAGTGTGGGCTGCCCGACGGCTCCAAACCACGCCAAGTTGGCGAGGCAGACCGTCGGGCTGAAGGGTTCGAGATGTCCGGTGTTCAGGTGAGTGATGGGTGCATGAGTGCAGAGGTAAGTGTGTTTGGTGTGTGTAAAGTGTTTAAATAAGTTTTACTTACCAATGCAGGCTTCCTTCCTTCAGGTCTTGGGAGTCCCTCATCTCACCGGCACAGAAAGCAGAATGGCCGCGAGCTGTCAAAAGCTGCAGCCTTCTGCTTTCTGTTCTGAAGAGATTTCTAACCGAGTCTGTGGAGAAGGACTCAAGTTAGAAGTCAGATTGTCAGCTTCACAGAGCTGTCAAACGCTGATATTTCATCTGTCAAAAGTTCTTGACAGATGAAATGTCAATCCCTGACGTCACCTGTAACCGGGTGTCCCTTAATTGGCCTGCTGAGCCCGCTGGGCGGGCTCAACAAGGTCAATCAAGGGAAAATCACGTGGGTTGGCCACAAATCGATGGAGGAGAGACTACAACCCAAAAAGTGTGAGTCTCGCCTCCATCACATCCCCATTGACAAAATCCAGCCCAGAATGTTTAGGGAAAAGCAATCGTGGAAGTTTTTCAATTTGTAATGCAAATTAATCTGATATCATGAAGATGCATTCACAGATACAGAAGATCCATTGTAGGTCTCAGTGAGGGGAATAAAAAAAGGTTGCCATTAAACACCAGAAATAGGACTTTGGGTCCTGTTGTGCCAAAAACGTTCGGTACAAGTTTACAGCCGTTCAGAACTGTTGAAAATTCAGGAATTTGGCGTGACCTGAACTTCTGCATGGGGGCGGAGCTATGTTAATGAAGGGCAGAGGGTTACGGGAGAGGTTTCGCAGCAATGGTGTAAAAGATTCAGGAAATTCAGGTGTATATTTTGTGTCAAAAATCGGCATTACGCCATACTTGTTTCAACATAAGTTTTCAGGAAATTCCAGGCCAATGTAACTTTCAGTATTGCAATTTGTTGAATACCCCACAAGATCAAAAGGGGATCTAGCCCCGTTTAGAACATTTCAATAACTTGCCCAAGAACACAGCTCTCAGGCAAGTGTTCTGAGAACGATGGATACCCCATTATTCCTCTTCTGTACAATGGATTCTAGAAAGAAGAATATGGTAACAGGCTTGTGCAGTACAAATGCACTACTAAAATACTGTGTTTAAAAAAAAGACAGAAACATGGTTTAGAAGCATTGCAACAGTTATGCAGTGAAAATCACTGAAGTCACCCATCCCTGAATCTCTAGGAAACAATACCGTCACCATGGCAGTGAACAAAATGCAAAATATTTAGCTAGATTGTTCCATTACAGGGCAACACAGGTTTCTGAACACTTGGCAGTAATCAGATGTTTTTTTTTTAAAAAAGGTGGATTTTCCAGTTTATATTTTTCTCTGAAATCAACACAAAAATAGTATTTCTTCAATTTAGAGATGGTTGTGTCTAGATTTGACAATCTTTCAATGGTACAGCTATAGCTGATAAATGAAAATGAGCATTATATTAGACAATTACTATTAAAGTACCAATACACATGAAAAATGTCACTAAATACAAAAAGGAAATGCTTGCCTTTAAAGTATAAAAAGTGATTTGTTTAAAAACAGTGCAATAATGATTCAATTTTACAGCAAATTGAAGTGCATTCTTACAGAACGCGAAAACTGCACCTAATGTGGAAAAGTGCATTTGCTACAATAGAGGAAGTAAAGTGTGAAATTGTACTTTAAGACATGGATACTTTAATATCCCAAAGGACCTTTTAATCTTTCTCAATGTTAATATATTTTTTTAAACTTTGCAGTATTATGTCAATCCACTGATAATTTTACAGCATAATTTTGGCAATAGTAAAAATCACTGATTTTGAAGTTATAACTTTTTAAAAAACATTTCACCATATTAAAGCAAACCTATTTTAAAAGAAAAACTTTTTACCCTTAAAGCAAATAGCAATGCAGACATAATACAGGAAATTAGACACAGACATACTCATTAGGACTGCTGCTTTCAGGCTGCATTTTCTCAGTCTTGTTTCTCAGTTTTGTGTTTCCAGGGATAAATCAGTTCCCCAAGGAACAGTTTCTTGCACAGCGCTGCCCACGAGTCCTTTGGATAACAGCTGTAGGTTGGCAGTCTGTAATGCCTGATTATCATCCCACAGGTCAGGGGATTAATCTGTCATGAGAACAGCAGTGATTACTCAAAAAAAAAAACCCAGCTTTTTGCATTTGGTTATTTTGCAAAGTCTATTTTTCTGCCATTTAATACTTCTCCCTCCAGTTTAAAGCTTTGGAGAATGCAAAAATACGAGAATCCAGTGATAAAATCAAAAACTCTATCCAATAATTTTAAATCCATTTAGGCATAAATGATACTGCCTGCTGTGGGTAGATAAAATACAAACATTTTGGTGCAGGGGCAAGCACATCTATTGTTCCAGAGTTAACATACCTGCCCAAAGTGGTTGTTTGATAACTAATGAGCTTTCAAGGTTTTAATAAAAATCTATGTCTAGTCACCTAGATAACAGCACTGAAGGTCACTTTAACCTGCAATACCTGACATACTTGGCAGCTTTCGTAGCATGCACTACAAAAAAATGATTTACTTTTACATTGTGCCCTTAATGTAATGACATTTTCTGAAGTGCTTCACAGAGGCAAAGTTAACCACACACGGACCAGAGAAGGGTTAATGATGACAGAAGGCATCACGAAAGGGGTATTTTTTGATAAGAATTTTGAAGAAGCAGGAGGGAGAGGTAACAAGCCAGACAAGTTTGGGGTGAGCACTAGAGTGAGGGGCCGAGACAGCTGAAACCTCTGCAGCTGAAGGTGCAGTGGGGAGTAGGGGGGGGCTCCAGAAAAAGGCCAGATTTAGGAGAATGGCAGGAATATTGGGCTGAAGCAAGGGAGGGGCTAGGCCATGGGGGGACTAGTCGGTGGAGACAACGACAGCAATGAATGCACTGGAGGACAGGGAGCCAAAGCAAATTGGTGAGGCTAAAGCTGATACGGAGGTGAGACTTAGTGCGGGTAGTAGAGTTTTCGATGAGCTGATATTTATGAAAAGTGAAACTCAGGAAGAGAATATTGAAGTAATCAAGTTTGGAGGTGACAAAAGATAAGCATTTCAGCAGCAGTGGGGGTGGGGGTGAGATAGAAAAGCCAGAGGTGGAGATAGATGATCTTGGTGAAATAAAAAAAAAAGACTTGCATTTATATAGCGCCTTTCATGACCGCCGGACGTCCCAAAGCACTTCATAGCCAATTAAGTACTTTTGAAGTGTAGTCACTGTCGTAATGTAGGAAATGTGGCAGCCAATTTGCGTACAGCAAGCTCCCACAAACAGCACTGTGATAATGACCAGATAATCTATTTTTGTTATGTTGATTCAGGGATATTGTCCAGGACACCGGGGATAACTCCCCTGCTCTTCTTCGAAATGGTGCCATGGGATCTTTTACGTCCACCTGAGAAAGCAGACGGGGCCTCAGTTTAACGTCTCATCCGAAAGACGGCACCTCTGACAGTGCAGCACTCCCTCAGCACTGCACTGGAAGTCTAGATTTTTGTGCTCAAGTCCCTGGAGTGGGACTTGAACCCACAACCTTCTGACTCAGAAGCAAGAGTGCTACCCACTGAGCCACAGCTGACACTGTGAATTCAAATTAGAAAAATTAACAAAACAGATCATTCCCAAGTATATAAAATTCATGAAACTAAACTTTTTTTTTTAATAAAAGGCGCTGTGATACCATTACAATCCTAAAAAGTCACATCAGCTTCCTTACTGACAGTCAAATTAAGATGGCCATTCAGGATAAAGGTCAGTCACAGTGAAAATATTGAGATGTGTACCTGCATTAACAAGTGAAGAGGTTTGCCATCTACCTTCTGAAAAACTTGAAACTTAACACCAGCTGTAGATAAAGCACAAAAAGATAAAACCATACAGAGATCAACCTCTGGAATACAGTTTTTCCATTCTAAACCATAAAAGGATACAGCAAGTATTTTGATGTGGTATTTTTAAGTTTTATAGTAAAATTTAAGAACACAATTTGTTCGCCAAATTATGAACACCACAACTAGCTTCTATAAAGGCAGAGTCCATTAGCTTTTATCAATTATCAATCCAGTTACATATTAAAAAATCATTAACATTTTATAATGTCAGATCCAATGCACTTGGTTGAAAGTCTGTGGATGGAAATTTTAAACACCCCCAGCAATAATATCAGACTTCCAATAAACTACATCTAGGAGAGCTAAGCATTAATCACAATATCATGCATAGAAGTCTGGAAATGGAATCTCATTTCTACAGAAAGGTCTGAAAATAATAGCGGTATGTTAAATTATGTCTACAGAAATACTAATGGACCTATATTTACAACATTAGAGAAATCTGGTTGTTCATGCAAGTATCCAAAATATAAAACCAAATGAACAAATGACCCAGATTTTCCATTAAGAATAATGGGGAGGCTATCAGCGCTCACCGTTATTATGGAGTAAATTGGACAGCAACTTCTAGGATCTACGCTACGCTACACCGGTACCTCGCCAGTACTCGGCATTAAAATACATGAGGGGTGTGAAGTTGGGGTACTTACCCACTAACACACCAGAAAAAGTTAGGACTGGTGCATTCAGGTGCAAGTGAATTTTTAACAGCGTGAGAATTCTTAATTACTGCTAAACAACTTCACTGGCATTGAAAATTTAATTTTACAAGCGTGGAGTCTCATTCCTTCAGAATTTAATTGTTGGAGATTTCAAAAAAAATTAAAAATTAAATTTTTTCTACTTTTTGTTTCTGTCGCTTTTATTTCATCCTCTTAATCCCACCTCCCCCCTCTCTTTATTTTGCTTTCTGTACACGATTTTAAAATGACTTAAATATTCTAACTTATACTTCCTGGTTTAGACTCTGCTTGGCTCTGAGTATTTTTCAATCTGGCTGGTTGAAGAGTCACGCTGTTGCTTTCCCTGCTCACACATACCACAGATCCCTTGTAGAGGACGCTACGCTGAAAAGGATCCCTAAATACCGTAAGTTGCCGCTCAAAAGCCCATAAAAAGTCTGTGGGAGCTGCAAGCATAATGAACAGCGAGTGCCGTTCCTTTGCCACTGACCGCAAAATCCAGGCCATTGTTTCCACGAGGACGAAACCAAATTAATTCAGCTTTTACAGTATTACCTGCAAGGATATAAGGTCGGCACAGTCTTAGTCCTAATGCATATAACGGGAGAGAGTTAATGAAGTCCACGAGCAAGTGAATGAGACCCTGCACGATAACCACCACAAGTCGTAACTGTTGAAAAATAAAAATAAAAACATGGGGTCTATGGCTGAATATAGGATCCAAACAAAAACTACTATAAAAGAATTTACCAATTTACATTACTTTGTGATTAGAGTAACGCCTACCCTATAAACCTTAAAAAAAAACTCACAAAAAAGCAGCATTACAATTTAATTTCTAACCATGCTCTAATCTACAGAAATAGTGAAGCATGTACTACAGCAGCTGAAGAAGCCCACTGTGTAACAACACAGAAGAGTTATCATAGATTATGCACTAATGATGTGCATCTTGATCATGTTCACTGAAGTACAACCAAAGCTCATTACCAGTGTAAATACAAGGTAGTAGAGTGCTGTAGTTGGCAAGAGGAAGAGGAGAATGGTGAACAGCAGGGTTCCAATAAACAGCTGTAAGCAAAAATAGAAGACATGACTGTTACATAAAAACCTATATTTTCTCCTTTAAAAACAAAAGTGTTTAAAAATACACATTAGACAAGTGAATAAATCTAGCATATACGGATATAATCCTGTGCAATATAGGGAATTGGTTATTGCAGTAATTTACATTTCTATATGAATGGTGTTTAGAATTCAACTTTTCACAGAAAATAACAGGTAATTAATCTTCTAAATGGGATAACTACGGAATGAGGAGGCCAGATTACAATTTTTCTGCACCCAACATTATTTAAATTGCATGTGGAAGTTTGGCTTCTTTCTGACAAAGCGGACGGTGCACTTGCAGTTAACAGCTCGTGATAAAGTTACTGCTGGTTTGAAAATGAATGAATAACCTGCAGTTGATTATCAAGGAAATTCTTTGTCCTATATTAAATATTCGCAAACTTCCCATTTTGGTGCAGTGAATTACATAAGATAAGAAGTTGGAGCAGGAGTAGGCCATACGGCCCTTTGAGCCTGCTCCGCCATTCAATAAGATCACAGCTGATCTTCAACCTCAACTCCACTTTTCCACTCGATCCCCATATCCCTCGATTCCCCCAAATCTAAAAATCTATCTATCTCAGCCTTGAATATACTTAATGACTCAGTATCCACAACCCTTTGGGGTAGAGAATTCCAAAGATTCACAACACTGAGTGAAGGAATTCAAACTCATCACAGACCCCTTATCCTGAGACTATGCCCCCTAGTTCTAGACTCTCCAGCCAGGGGAAACAACCTCTCAGCATCTGCCCTGTCAATCCCCCTCAGAATCTTATATGCTTCAATGAGATCACCTCTCATTCTTCTAAACTCCAGAGAGTATAGGCCCAATCTACTCAATCTCTCATCATAGGGCAACCCTCTCATCCCAGGGATCAATCTAGTGAACCTTTGTTGCACTGCCTCCAAGGCATGTATGTCCTTTCTCAGATAACGAGACCTAAACTGTGCACAGTACTCCAGGTGTTGTCTCACTAAAGCCCTGTACAATTGTAGCAAGGCTTCCTTACGCTTGTACTCCAACGCCCTTGTAATAAAGGCCAACATTCCATTTGGCTTCCTCATTGCTTGCTGTACCTGCACGCTAACTTTCTGTGTTTCCTGAACGAGGACACCTAAATCTCTCTGAACACCAACATTTAATAGTTTCTCACTATTTAAAAAAATATTCTGCTTTTCTATCCTTCCGACCAAAGTGAAAAACCTCTCATTTCCCCACATTATGCTCCATCTGCCACCTTATTGCCTACTCACTTAACCTGTCTATGTCCCTTTGCAGGCTCTCTGTGTCCTCCTCACAGCTTACTTTCCCACTTAGCTTTGTATCGTTAGCAAACTTGGATACATTGCACTCGGTCCCTTCATCCAAGTCATTAATATAGATTGTAAATAGCTGAGGCCTCAGCACTGATACTTGCGGCACCCCACTAGTTACAGCCTGCCAACCGGAAAATGACCCGTTTATCCGTACTCTGTTTCTGTCCATTAACCAATCCTCTATCTATGTTAATATATTACCCCCAACCCCATGAGCCCTTATCTTGCATAGCAACCTTTTATGTGGCACCTTATCGAAATCCAAATATACTACATCCACTGGTTCCTCTTTATCTACCCTGCTAGTTACATCCTCAAAAAACTCTAATAAATTTGTTAAACACAATTTCCCTTTCATAAAACCATGCTGACTCTGCCTAATGATGTTATGATTTTCTGGGTGCCCTGATACCACTTCCTTAATAATGGATTCAAGCATTTTCCCAACAACTGATGTCAGGCTAACTGGCCTGTTGTTCTTTGTTTTCTATCTCCCTCCTTTCTTGAATAGCGGAGTTACATTTGCTACCTTCCAATCCACTGGCACTGTTCTAGATTCTAGGGAATTTTGGAAGATCACAACCAATGCATCCAATATCTCTGCAGCCACCTCTTTTAGAACCCTAGGGTGTAGGCCATCAGGTCCAGGGGATTGGTCAGTTTTTAGTCCCATTAGTTTCTCAAGTACTTTTTCTCTGCTGATATTAATTACTTTAAGTTCCTCACTCTTATTAGCCTCTTGGTTCCCCACTATTTTTGGTATGCTTTTTGTGTCTTCTACTGAGAAGACAGGTACAAAATATTTGTTTAAAGTCTCTGCCATTTCCTTATTCCCCATTATAATTTCACCGGTCTCAGCCTCTAAGGGACCAACACTTACTTTTACTACTATCTTCCATTTTATCTGTTTTATATTTCTTGCTAGTTTACTCTCATATTCTATTTTCTCCCTTTTTAATCAATTTTTTGGTCATCCTTTGCTTTTTAAAAAAATCTGTGAATGAATTAAAAACACATTGAAGAGATAGAATTCAGTAAAATCATTCAAACAAATTAACCAAAGGAAAAGACAAAGGGATATTTAAAAAGGGAGATAGAACAGATCCAGGAACTATAGACCAGCTAGTTTAATGTCAATGGTAGGAAAGATATTGGAATCTTTACTCAAAGATGCAATAGAAAAACATCTAGAAACCGAGAATATAATAAAAAAGTCAGCACGGATTTCAAAAGGGAACGTCATGCTTGATCAACCTGATTCTGTTACTTCTTCGAAGTATTCCAAGACTAGACAAGGGTAATGTAGTGGATGTAATATACAGGGATTATAAAAAGGCCTTCGCTAAGGTATGGCAGACTCGTGACAAACGTCAGAGCATGTGGAGTCAGGGACAAGTAGCAAAATGACTAACAAGCTGGCTACAAAACAGAAAACAGACAGTAGAGGTTAAAGGTAGTTACACAGACTGGCGGAAGGTGGAAAGTGGTGTTCCACAGGCATCAGTGTTGGGACCACTGCTGTTCACCATTTACATAAATGATTTGGACTCGGGAATCGGAAGCACTATATCAAAATTTGCGGACACCAAATTGCGGAGTATAGTTACTACTGAAGAAGATTACAACAAAATACCAGACGATGTTGATAAACTTGCAGAATGGGTGAGTAAATGGCAAAAGAACTTTAATATAAATAAGTGTCAGGTGGTACATTTTGGTAGGAGGACTAAGGAGGCCACCTACTTCTTGGAAAATAAGAGTCTAAATGGGATAGAGGCGCAAAGGGATCTAGGGATACAGATTCACAAATAATTAAAAGTAGCAACGCAGGTTAGCAAAGCCATAAAAAAAATGGAAATAAAACACTAGAATTAATTTCTAGAGGAATAGAATTCAAAAGCAGAGAAGAACTTGTATAGAACCTTGGTTCGATCACTACTGTGCAAAATTCTGGTCTCCATATTATAAAAAGGATATAGAAGCACTGGAGAAAGTACAAAAAAGATATATACCAGAACTGAGAGGGTACAACTATCAGGAAAGACTGAACAGGTTGGGACTCTTTTCTCTAGAAAAGATTGGACTGAGAGGTGACTTGATAGTGGTCTTTAAAATTATGAAGGGGTTTGATACGTCAGCTGTAGAGATGTTTCCACTTGTAGGGGAGTCCAAAACTAGGGGTATATAAGATAGTCACGAATAAATCCAAGAAGGAATTCAGGAGAAACTTCTTTACTCAGTGGTGAGATTGAGGAACTTGCTACCACATGGAGTGGTTGAGGCGAATAGTATAGATGCATTTAAGGGGAAGCTAGATAAGTACATGAGGGAGAAAGGACTAGAAGGATATGGTGATAGGGTTAGATGAAGTTTGTGTGGAGCGTAAGCACCAGCGTAGTCCTGTTGGGCCAAATGACCTATTTCTGAGCTGTAAATACTTTGTAATAATTTGAGCACCTCTATTAAATCTCCCCTTAATTTTCTCTTTCCTTAAGGAGAACAACCCCAGCTTCTCTAGTCTCTCCACGTAACTGAAGTCCTGCATCTGAGTCCATTCTAATAAATCTCCTCTGCAACCTCTCTTATGCCTTGACATCCTTCCTAAAGTGTGGTGCCCAGAATTGGTCACAATACACCATGGGGCCTAACCAGTGATTTTATAAAAGGTTTAGCATAACTTCCTTGCTTTTGTACTCTATGGGCTCGATTTTGTCAATGGGGAGCTTTTGGAGGCGGGACTCCCACTTTTTGGGTTGTAGTCCCACCTCCATCGACTTGTGGCCAACCCACGCTATTTTCCCTTGATTGACCTTGTTAAGCCCGCCCAGCGGGCTCAGCAGGCCAATTAATGGACACCTGGTTACTGGTGACGTCAGCGATTGACATTTCATCTGTCAAGAGCTTTTGACAGATGAAAAATCAGCGTTTGACAGCTCTGTGAAGCTGTCAAACACTGACAACCTGTCTTCTAACTTGAGTCCTTCTACTCAGACGGAGAGCTCTCCAGACCAGAAAGCAGAGGCTGCAGCTTTTGACAGTCCAGCGGCCATTCTGCTTTCTGTGCCGGTGAGCTGAGGGACTCCCGAGAACTGAAGGAAGGAAGTCTGCAGGAGAAAGTAAAGGTAAGTAAAACTTATTAAAACACTTACCTCTGCACACATGCACCCATCACTCACCTGCACAACGGACATCTCAACCCCTCCAACCCCTGCAGACCAACTGTCCGCCTCGCTAACTTGGCGTGGTTCGGAGCCGTCGGACAGCCCACACTTCAGGGCTAAAAATAGGGATTAGGCAAAAAACTGCCTGTTAACAGGCAGTTAATTGGCACTGATCCCCTTCCCGCCTCGGGGAGGCGGCTCCCAGCACAGTACGGATACCCGCCTCCTGGGACATTGGCACGGAGGCGGGTTGGGGGCGGGATGGGTTCCTGCCCCCCGATGCTGCAATTTTCCCACCACTCCCGCCTCCAAACCTGCCTCCTCGGGGCTTGGAAAATCGAGCCCTATGCCTCTGTTTATAAAGCCAAGGATCCTGTGTGCTTTTTTTAAAAACAGCCTTCTTAACTTGCCCTGCCATCTTCAAAGATTTGTGTACGCACATCCCCAGGTTTCTCTTGTTCAACTCCTATGCCAAGTTCAAAATGTAGGAAAATCCTTGGTGTAACAAATTCTTTATCAACCCCTTTCAGAAGCCGATCATCATCTATGCCTTTTAAAAAAAAATTAGTTTAAAACTTTGACAAGTATGTTAAAAAAGGAGAAACTGTTTCCAGGGGCTGAAGGGTTGTTAACCAGAGGACACAGATTTAAGGTAATTGACAAAAGAACTAGAGGCGAGATGAGGAAAACATTTTTTAAGCAGCGAGTTATGATGATCTGGAATGCACATACTAAAAGGGCGATGGAGGCAGGTTCAATAATAATTTTCAAAAGGGAATTGGATAAATACTTGAAGGGGAAAAACTTGCAGGGGCTATGGGGAAAGAGTAGGGAGATGGAACTAATTGGATAGCTCTTTCAAAGAGCCAGCACAGGCACGCACGATGGTCCAAATGGCCTCCTTCAGTGCTGTATCATTCTACGAGTCTATGAAAGGTAGTAACCAAAAGAAGCTCCACTTCCCGAGCAGACAATATAAAAAGTAATGAGATAAAGTATAGCACAGTTTAGTAACAGGCTAACTTCTAGATTCTAAAAAAGAGCACCCCTTCCCGATCCAGCACCCTGCTATAGTGGAAAAGTTCAGCAGAAACTGATGATCTTAGAACTGAGCCTCCAGAGTTTGGAGCAACCGTAGACATCTCCTGGCCTCTACTCCATATTGAGCCCTATGATGGCAGGTCACAATGACATTTATGAAGTGCAGGGGAAACAAGATTTCACCTGCCTTCACCTACCACTCATGGGAATGGACTGGCAATAAAGGATGAGTTTTACCACAACTTCAAACTGTAGGAAAATGAGATATTTTAGCTCAAAAATCAGCAATTAACCACCTCATTGTAGAAGAATTTCATCCTATTCTATCAGAAATGTGCTGCACGGACAGCGTCAAAGTGTACACCACTACATATTTTCAGGTCAATGTCACCATCTCCTGTCCTTCTAGACAAGAGGCCATGACTAGATTAATCATTTCTCTAGACCAGTCATACACGTGACTGGCTTGCTGCCTGGCATGCAGATTTGTGCAGTTATCACTGTTTACAGTCTAAAGACTTGTACTCCAATTATGGAGCAATTCAACCCACAAGTATGTACAGAAGACATCTGTGGGGTAGTCTGAAAAGCAATACATGACTCATCTGATACATGGTTAGCCTGAAGATTGGAAAGCACCAAAATGTATAGGTGCCCTTCTTATAGGCTCAGTCCATCCTACACTTCCAGCATTCCACCTCAATCCTATCTCCTCCATTTGGCTGCACCTGCTATTACAGCTGACTAACTGTTCACAGCCATCTGTACACTTGTTTCTATGTATTTGTGAATGTCATGTGATCCTACATGTCCTGTTTCTATGTATTTGTGAATGTCATGTGATCCTACATGTCCCATGAATGATATGCGCCATAACTCACCCAGGTAAGGGCTGTACTACGACTTGTCTAGTAGATATAGATGACAATTAAAAAAAATACAAACATAATTCTCTGGTGCCCCCCCATCACGCGAGGATTTTAGACACCAGAAAAAATACACCACCTGATCCAAGTCATATGAGCAGGAGTCCACGCGCTGTCGCAGAACATTCCACTTCTTTCCTCTGAACAATCGCCAAAGAGATGATAAGCCATAGATCTTCAAACAATAGAGTCTATATAACAAGGAATGCATTAAAATGTTATGTCTTACAAATAAAGACTTTACAATCTTCATGGAATGCAGGCAGTTTTAAAAAATCTATTTACAAACTCTACAAATTGCACCATTTATGCACCAAATATCCATTGTTTACACACAAAATGTATTCTGAAATTGTCATTGGAAGGAAGCACCTGCCTTGTGTGAATTCTATTCAAAGCCTTTAAATATTCAGCTTCCCTTTTGATGCAACTATTCAGGTAGCAAGATTAAAAAAACAAGCTGGAATTGTGCCAGTTTGCAGGGAGGCCTGTTTTTCTCTTGAAAAGCACAAAAATCAATTAATGTTAAAATCTTTTGCATTTGTTCTGCCTTGTCTATTTTAATATTTTCCCATAATTTTTCCCTTGAGACTGACTCTTTCTCACTTAACACATACTTTTGTTCTGTTGCATCAGTTCTGAAGCAAGCACATTGACCTGAAACGTTAACTCTGTTTCTCTCTCCAGAGGTGCTGCCTGACCGGCTCAGTGTTTCCAGCATCTTTTGTTTTTATTTCTTATTTTCTTTCCTTTTTTGCAGTTTTTAAAAAAATCCCTGGAATCTCCAAGAGTTGTTGGTTTCTGGCTTTATTCAGACATCACAACAGCTGCTGCCACTTCCACCTAAAACACTATTATACCAACCGTGAAGTTTATTTTAAACATTTAAAAAATAGATTGTCGGTGACTAATTTAGTAAGTCTCAAAACACTTCACATTCCCTATACAGAAATATGGGCCCCCGATTTCGCCAGCGGGGACGGGATCACGGCGGGACCCGGTCTCGCTCCTGGCTCCAGCCCACGCTCTCCAAGTGATTTTATGTAGATTGGGCTTGTTAAGCCCGCCCTGTGCGTTTCCCGGCCAATTAAAAGGAAGCGGGTCTGATGACGTTATTTGACGACGCGTCATCAGCTGGTTTCCTTCAAGGGGTCATGTCCACATTCATTTTGATAGTTGTTCTGTCAATGTTCTACAGCATTGAGGTGCTGCAAACACCGACAATCACTGCACAAAGGTGCATGGCTGCACCCAGGCTCTCGCATGACTCCCTCCATATGCTTGTTACAGCACGCAAGGAGGTTCTCTTCCCTTCACATGGGCGGAGGAGACCGCCCCAGGACACCAACACAGCCTGGTTGCACATTGCACAGGAGGGCAAAAGCAGAGATGCCGTCAGGAGGACAAGGCTGCAGTGGCGCAAACCTTTCAATGGTCTGAGCAGATCATGAAATGTTACTGCCAAGCCACACTCAACCTCATCCTGCTGTGCCACCCATCACATCCACATCACTCTGCCTTCCCTACTGTATTCCGGCACATCTTTACTCACACCAACTTACCTTGCATCTCCACCCATCCCTCTCTATCTACATCATCACTTCCCCATCTCACTAGCCACCCCTCACACACATCCTACTCCAATCATACCAACTAACAACACACAAGGGTAGGCACTTGAGTGGTTTAGCCAATGTTCATGTGAAGTTTCTGTTAATGTGTTGTCAAACATTGAAACCTATATTTTCAACACTTTACCTTATTGGACAGATCTGCACTCACCTTTAGAAGTGGCTTAGTGAGTTCCAGTGAATGTTGAGACATAACTCTCCTCTCCCCCAAATGTGATGTGAAAGGAATGGCTTGGACATTATAGGGATGCTTTATGGTGCTGGTGTGGGGTGGTGTCAACCTGACGCATCATGTGTCAGCCAGGGTGTACAGCGTCAAGTGAAGTAAATCTGGCCATGGTGATGCCACTCCTGGCCTCCCGGGCAGCAATGTTGTTGGGTAATGATGCCCTGTGTAGCATCAGATGATTGCGGAGAAGGCTGGTGTTGTTGTTGGTGGTGATGTTGGTGTTGGGGCTGATCGTGGAGGGATTCAGAGGACCACGGTGAGACTTTTTGAAGGGCACCGATGTTGCTGGAATAGATGGCAGCTGAAGTTGAGATGACTGAAGTGATCTGTCAGTGGTGAGAGAGCTTGCTCCAAGGAGGTGACAGTGGATAGAGGGTTTACTCCAAACATTTCCAAACTGCATACAGCTCAAAAGTGTCTTCCAAGTCCTAAAGGGTCAAGCTTCTGACATTGGAAAGTGACCAGCTGTGAAATGGTAGCTTTCAGACCACTTTTGCAGCTGTCACCTATTCACAGCAATGGGGAGACATAAAGAACCCGACCTACTTACCGGACGTGAGCCCGAGTGACGGGAACCTCGTAAAAAAAAGTGGTAAAATAGAAATAGGCTGGCAAAATTGTAGTTAACAAGCATTTAACTATCTTAAATGCCTCCCCCACCGCTTGGTGTCGGGTTTGTTCTGAAATTGCAAACCCGACACTTTGGAAACTTACATGGAGGCGGGTTCGGAGCAGGTTTCCAACCCGGTCAATCATTTCGATTTTGACAGCGGACCCGCCTCCAAACCCGCACTCTGAGCGCCGGCAAAATTCAGCCCATGGTTTCAAGTCAGTTCTTACCTTAATTACATGTCATTTGTTTGTAAAGGTTTTTAAAAAAAAGTCTAGTCAGACCTCAGTAAAAACAAAAAGTCTACACTCTATTACAGCAGAGTACTACATGGCCTTTATAACTTTCAAAACCAAGAACTTTGCCTTTTGATTCTTTCAAAGAATAGCTGGCAGGAACGATCCAAAAAAATCTTAATTCAGAATATTTTCTAAAACTTTATAATGACATTTATTGTGTTGGCTGTGTGCCTGTCCTCTGCCTCCTCACGTCGGGTGTGTTCTGACTGCACAATGCCTGGGCAAGGGATGGAGGGAGGGATGCAGGAGAATTGGCCTCATAAAAAGAGTAAGACGTAGAGTGAGACTTACACAAAAAAAAGGAGGGAAGCAGTTTCACAACCACGAGACCCACAAAAAAACCGCGAATCAGAAAAAGAGAGGGAAAGACAGGGAGAGCAAGAGTAACAGAGAGAAAATGGGGAACAAGCAGAGGTAGATAGTTGCAAGACAGTTTTAGTTAAAAAAAAAATAAAAATTAATGGGCAATGTCACAGGAGATCAATAATAAAATGTCGGGACCAATTTTCACTACCCCATCTGAAAATTGCAGCACTGTACTTACTGGCCTGTTCTTGCCTGCCGCCATGTTGTTGGGGGCCTCGAGAGAAAGGTGACCAGAGTGCCCATGTGTTTCACGTGGACGCCTCATTAAGGAAAGTAAATCAGGACACATAGGACAACAATGCAATTTTCAGGTACCAATGGGAAAAGTGGCACTGCATAAGCTCTTCCCGTTGGAGAGCGGCCCAATCAGTGATCTTTAAAAGAGGCCGCTCAGAAAAGAAGTCATGCGACTAATTTTTGGGGTGCCAGCAGAGCACAAATGTTCTTCCTGGCCTCACAAAAATCTTCTGTCCGGATGATGGTCCTTTTGTACCCCCACCCCACCTCCACGATCGCCTCCCCTACCTCTTTAACACCAACTTCTGGTTTAGATACACGGGAGGTGGATTTTTCACCCCCGTGATCCGCGAGCTGCCTGTGATCAATGGTTCAGCACTTACAGTCTGCCAATCACATGTAAATGAGGCCCAACCATTAAAATGGATTGGGCTTCTCAGCAAGGACATTCGGCAGGCAGTGCAACCACTCCACCCGCCATTTGTCTGATGTCCGTGCAAAGTTAAAATTGGCCCCAATCGGTTTTATTTTGTGCAGAAATGTTACTGTAGCCCCTAACGGGTTAAGTCTAGCAGATTTATTCAATAGATTTTTTGCAATTCTTGAGTAGGTTCAGCATGTGATAGGATGGTGCTATGAGGTTTGTCAAGCTGAAAATTGTCAGTTCTTCAGGGTATGTGATCAGAATGTTGTACCGGTCACCCATTTTAAACAAAAAAGGGCAAGTTGTATTTGAAAATGCACAGGAACAACGAATTCGATGAGGAACAATAGCAGAAAGGAGTAACTTGAAGGAACTAAATACGTTCTTCCTAGTTTTGCTCAAAAGTACAAAGTGGAAGAAAATGTGTGTGTTGATCACTACTCATACTCCTAATACGGCCACATTGGAGGCAGTCTGCAATTAGTCATGAGCTGGATCAAGTTCTTAGTCCAGTAATCTTCTGAAATTTTTCACTTTGTTAAAAAAAAAGAAAAACTGCAAAGACAAAAGTAATCATCCATGTCTATACTTGCCTCCTTAAATTTGATAGGATGACAGATGATGAGTTAATTTTTTTAGGAACTAAAAAGTCTTTCAGTCTTTAATGGATTGATAATTATTCAGGACTAACAGATGATGTATTCTGTTATTCTATCTGCTTCGACTGCATTATCTGTAATACAAAACCAGATATCTCTCAAAGAGAGAAAAAAACTTTTCAAAAATTAAACCATAATAAAAAGAAACAGTTTTTACTATTTAGGAGAAACCCCCCCCAAAACAAATTGTTTTGAAGAACTCGACAGCCTAGATTTACTAGTTGTATTGCTGACACTAACCTAATCATTTTCAATGGGTTACCGTCTGCGTGTTACAAAGTGGAAAATCGAAGCCAAATGTACAATGGAAGGAAAGAATCAGAAAAATCAAACTGAACAGTGTGACATTTGGACATCCTCAATATTCACACCCACTGCAATTCCATAAGCAAAGGCAGCATGGGAAAACAGAATATAAAGTGACAAACAGCACGTTAATATTCAACACGCACAAAGTTTCTAACACTGCAACAGCTGAGAAACAGTGCCACTTTATATTATGCGAGAAGGGTTTGTGATGAATATGTTTTCTTCCTGGAAACAGTGACTGAAAAGTACCTTTGTTTAAGAAATAAAAACCCTAGCTATTGGTACACACTGGTTGAAACCCTGTGCAAATAACAATGGCCTTCTGCTCTCCAGAGCAGGCATCCCAGGTCAGATTAAAGAAAGACAACGAGTGCTTTCAAAAGAAATGTTAATACTGAAAACAAAGATAGTAATATTGTACAGAGCATGATGGCTGATGTTATCACTAATTTGTGGCTGCAATTACAAAAAGCCACATTGTACAAACTACAAGTGCTGCATTTGCAACATCTTTACAAATATGAACAAGCTGACTTGGCGATAATGTGAGCAGTATTTTACAACATGATAGCAAAATAATGCAACAAATACAAAGGCTTATTGAAAACATAGCTAACATTAGTACTGTCACTATTCATAATAGACATAACTACACTGATTTTAACTGACCCTGCCTGGAGGAAACTGGGCAAGGTGGCAATTAAAATCAGCCAGCCACATACCCCCACTGATCCTGCAGCCTTCCCGCTGTGTCCCAATGTTAACCCGCTCTTTTGAGCAGGCGAGCAAGACACCTGCAGGAAGGCAGCAGGATCCTTCCTTAAATATGCAGATTGGGTCAGACGGTGGGATCAGGACCTGATCTGCAAGGACTGAGTGAGGGAGCAGTGACAGCTTCCCCATCAGGCCAGACTTGCCGGGAGCTGGTACTGTGGGCAGAGCAAGCCCAGCAGATAAGAGTGAAAACATTATTTTAGGGTTCCTTGTGGGCCAGGAGCAGCAGGAGTGCTCCCCCAGGTCCAACAAGGAAGCCTTGAGCCTCCCTTGCCCCAGCCCCCCCCCGCCCCCCAATCCCGATTGCAGCCAGAGCCTCCCTCCCCCCAATTGTTCTCACATGTCCCCAGCTGCCGCCTCCTGCAGCCAAATTCACACTCCCACCGGCTGGCCAGGTTGTGGATCAGGCTGGGAGTCAAGAGAAAATGTATTTAAATGAGGCTTCCACATCCCCTGACTCCTGGGTGCACCGCCCTCATCATGGCTCGTGCACACCGTACCCTCCCCGCCTCCCCCTTTAAAATCGAAGCCAACATAGCGAGAACATTTTTAGTTACAATATTACAGGTGCCAAACAGTGTGAACAATTCTACCTAAAAAGGTAATTTAACCATCAGTAACCCTTTTAAACCAATTTTGCTTCCTAAAACATTTAATAGAAGTAAATGAAAAAAAATCCTTCTGTTGTTAAATCAAGCCAAAAATTACTATAAAACTTTATTTTTTGCCAACGTTTTTACAGCAATATCAATGAGACTCACAGAAGGAGGCCATCCGGCCCATTGAGTCCGTGCTGGCTCTCTGTAGAGCAATCCAGTCAGTCCCATTCCCCCGCTCTATCCCCGTAGCCCTGCAAGTTTATTTCCCTCAAGTGCCTATCCAGTCTCCCCTTGAAAACCTTGAGTGTCTCCACTTCCATCACTTCTGTCGACAGCGAGTTCCAATCCTCACCACTCGCTGCGTAAAAAAGATTTTCCCTCATATCCCCCCGTATCATTTCCTTAATGTCATTCATTAAGGAAACATATTTGGAAGAGTTCATCATATAACCATATAAATACAAGTTGTAGTTATAGGATCCTTATGCTGGGACCGAGTGCTGTAAATCCAGACTTGCTTCACAATCCTTTTTAATGAATTATTTTTTGCTTACCATTAATTATATATAAAATTTGAAAGGCAGGAGTAACAGGGAGGACACTGAATATAGATTTAAAAAATGCTGCTAGATTAGATATCAGAGGCTTGTTTTTGCTTGCTTTCCAGTATGTTGGAGAAGTGGGAAAAATAATGACAGCACCCCCTGCTGTTTAGTGTCAGTTTATAATGGCTTCTGATCAGCACCAGCAGATCTATTTGACGTGGATCTGTATAGAACTGGAAAGTAATTCAATAATATATTGCAGCAAATAATGTTCAATGAGATACATGTAATCACCAGCTGTTCTGTTGGAGCTAAACAAATGTGTTTTTATTGCGAACCACTTCTAAAATTGCTGTCATGCCCAAGGAAGGCTTTTTAGTTGCCCATTTTCCACCTTCTCCACTTCAGAGGGCAGTGATTCTTTTCGGCATATGGTTTCACGAGCACCTAGTGGCTTCTGTAGTTCACCCAAGTGACCATTATTCACATGCCAGACTAGACAAACAGCAGGGGAATGGGAGGGGGGGGGGGGGGTTAAGGAAAAAAATACATCAAATTGTAGCAGAATCTGATCCCATTCACATATGGACGATCCAACAGCAGTTACTGGATAGTGACTGGTACAGGAACCCTGGCCAATTTTCTAACTCAACGCTGCTGAAGCCATTTCCAGCTACTTGGATTGCATCAATTAACCCACAGATCTGGAATTAAATCTGCAACGTTTTTTTTTTTAAAAAGAACTATCAAGGGAGCTTGCAAAAAAGGATTTCAAGCTTTCAGTGCAGTATTTGTTTAACATTAATGATTTATAAGATTAAATTATCAAAGAAAAAAAAGCACTCCTCTTGATATAATTGAGTCTTCCATTAGTAATCATAGTTTTATTGACAATGTCTAGGAATGTAAACTCTACCAGTAAGCAGTTTGAATATAAAGGTACTTGCTGTTCATTTAGTTAATTGTGGTAATTTTTTTATTGACTCAATGCATTTAAAAAAAAAAGGTATTTGAAAGGTTCCTCCACAGAATTTGGAAGACAGCCATTCTCCTGAAATGAATTTGACAGCATTCTGGTAACTTTAGCAAATGGGATAGAGTGAGATCTGCAAACTAGCCTTGATAGGACATTACTGCTTCCAGATTGCCAGTTATTTAAAAACCCCACTCCATATTCAGTTGCACAGGATAGCTCTTTCTTCCCGATGACCTTGTGAGCAAAGGCCATTCATGGTTTGTGCTGAATTAGTGGATTTCTGCTGCGTGAGCAATTGTAGTGCTGCAATTCAGCCTCAGCCAGGTTCCTACTCCCAATTGCTATGTAGCCACTTCCTCTGAAAAGTGTGTATATGGATTTTTGGGAGAAGGGAAGGAGCACAGGCTCAAGCTCAGCTGCGATGCCCGCTATGGTTGAGTAGCTTGTCAATAGTCATGGTCTAGACTCACAACTACAGAATGGCCACTTGGACGAGGTACTTGAGGGAATGCTGACACTTGTGCAACTATACCTCAGCAAGAATCTGCCATTTTGATGAATAGCAAGAAAAAAAAACTGCCTACAAAAAGCTAGGTTTTTAAACAACTGAGTAGATAGATGCCAAAGGGCTTCTAATAGAGAAATGTAAGATTATGCAGGTTAGTACAAATATTTTGTAGAAGGTATATCATTACATAAAGTGCAGTCTAAGAGAGATTCAGGTATGCTAGTTCACCAAATATTGTGCAAGTACTGTTGTCAGCTTTTGTCAAGTCCAAAACTGGACAGGGATGGTTTACTTTTGTGATGAAGATTTTTTTTTTTTTTTAAAACGTAGAACTACTTCTCATCACAAGAAGAAGAAGTCGGGAAAAATTGACTGGTTTTTAAAAACCAGACTTCAGGTATCTGGTTTGATCATT
The DNA here is from genome assembly GCF_052327205.1 of Somniosus microcephalus. Classification (NCBI taxonomy): domain Eukaryota; kingdom Metazoa; phylum Chordata; class Chondrichthyes; order Squaliformes; family Somniosidae; genus Somniosus; species Somniosus microcephalus. Next base: position 31,021,652 of record NC_140997.1, on the reverse strand, counting down.
TTTTTACATTTCTGGACAGCCAACTCAAATACTAGATGGAGGCAACCCTCTGTGAAAGTGTTGTCATGCAGTGGAGCAGAAGTTGTCAAGACAGACAATTTTAGGGTTTAGAAGTAGATCCACAGAAGACATCCAAGGAATTACACTGACACTTTAAAAAGACCCCATACTTGGGTGCACTGTTTTTATAGTCTCGAGTATAAACCTAAATAAGGTGAACTATTTGGGCTTTCCAACTTGCATTCTTGAGATTTTAAATTTGGTGGAAATTTGTTTTAACATAACTTCCAGCTGATCTGGAAACATACCAATTATCACTTAGCTTGATGATGAATAGTAGATACACTCCAGATGTCACTGCAATGTAGTCTACTTAACTTCTTCATAAATAAAATTAGTATCTTTCAACTATTTCTAAAAAAAAATTAAAAAATACATGAACCATATCAAGGGCCAAATAATTTATTGCAGTGGTCTTCTTCAACTGTATATCATTTATAAATGGAGCTATATGCAGACACTCTCCTCTCATTGCATTTGCAATAAAACTACTGTTCTGAACAAATTTCATTGCCAGACTAATGCAGATGCAATGGCAGATATGGTAATCTTTCATTTTAGTATTCCCTGTGCATATGCACATATCAAACCAAATGATTATGGCTTTGCAGTGAAATGTTTCTGTACTTAGCACATAATGGCAGCATCAAGCATTCTCTGTCAGGTAAAGTACAGACCAAAGGCAATCAAGGACTACATTAACTGAAGACTCATTTACACAAGAGTAAAATTTATTCTGAGGCCCAAACTAATAATTCTTACCTCCCAATGCAGATTTCCAGGCTACTTTCAATCACAGAATATGTCTTAGTTTACATTATTCTTTGAACGAATGCTACAAAATGTATAGTTAGGATGTAGAAAACACTACTACAATCTTCAAGAGTTAGAGTAAATGTATCCAGAACCTAAGTTCCTAACAGTGACATCAACCACAACCAAAATGGAATAAAATAGCAATTTGTCCACAAAATGAGGACAATCTGTTTTGTAATTTATACAATTTTCTATTATTTTACTTAAAAATATTCAGCATCAGTTTTCAGAGAACTTTTCTGACAGGAAAAACCGTCACATTTTCATAGATGCAAAACAAATTCACTCTCACTTAGATCTGATTAACTATCAGTTACATAGCTGAATTATAAAGCAGAACAGGCAAACATCACAAACCACTTAAAAAGTGATATAGTTTCTAAAAACCCATAAATTGAAAGTATTAATTTTGAGCAAAGTGGCACTCCAGATATACTACGGAGAAATGAAGCACTTTAGCACCACCTGGTGAGCAAGATAACTGGTTATATGGAATGATTTTAAAATTTAAATCAGAAAATGGCAAAGTAATCTGACTCCTAGAAAGAAAACAATGGGTAGTTCCAATTCTACTGCCTATGCCTTTTTGAAATTAATTATAAATTATTATAAACATCATAAACACAATCTTTAACACTGCAGTGTTCCTACTTCAAAATGCTTGTAAATTCTAATTAGAAACATTTGGAATTTTGGTATAGGATTTACAAAATGAACATTTTATTGCTTTAGACTTGTTTGGAGGAATGGAAAGGTTAGGAACAATGTTTTTTTTTTGCACAAAATATAGAAAACGTGTCCAACTAATGCTAACCCCATAGTTGTGAACATAATGTAAAGGGACAAATGATCCAAAACTACAGATTTTAAAATTAAACTAGTCAACATGATAGCTCCACACATTGAAGCACCAGATGTTACGTTATGGAATTATATGATCCCTGATCTCATCTGAACACACCACAAAAAGGTGCTGAGGAAAGGACTGGCACTTTGCTACAGTAAAAGGTCAAAAAAAATCAAGGAGTTTCCCCTTGAAGCTCTACTGCATCTCTTAGTAGTTTTATAATGGCCTTGAGAGAGATCTGTGAGAAGGTCAGCTCAGGCACAAATGATGTGTAGCCCACGATAGTTATTAGAAAAGGAGAAAGAATATAAATGATTTTAAAAGAGTCTTTTATAATATTTGTTCTTGGTGCATGGGTGATGCTAGCAAGACCACATTTATTGCCCATCTCTAGCTAGCCTGAGGTGGTAGTTCAGCAGCAGAGGTGGGCTTTCTCCTTGTGATGTAGGTGCTCCCACCATGGTGTTGTGTAGGGAATTCCTGGGTATTGATAGTGAATATGAAGGAATTATATGTCCAAGTCAGGACGGTGCATGCCTTGGAGGAGAGCTTGGAGGTGGTGTTCCCATGACATTGCTGTTATTGTCCTCCTTGATGGCAAAGGACGCAGACGTTGGAGGTGCTGTCGAAGTAATCTTGGTCAGTCGCTGCAGTGTTGTCGTGTAAATGGGGCAAACTGCAGCCACAGTGCACTGGTGATGGGAGAGGGTGGAATGGTAGAAACACCAATCAAGTGATCTGCCCTGTCCTGGATGGTGTTGAGCTTTGACTGTTGTTCAACCTGCGCCAATCTAAGCGAGTGATTGGTATTCCATCGCACTCCTTACTTGAGCCTTATAGATGGTGGAAAGGTTTGAGGGGTCAGGAGGTGAGCAACTCATTGCTGAGTACCCACATCTCCTATTGTCAGGTATGACTCCAGCCACCAATGTTCCCATTAAGCTGCGCGACCACGCGGTGGTCTGGTAGTCCCACGCAGGCTGCTTGCCAACTTTACAATGGAAAAACTGCGCATGCGCGGAAATTTGAATGGGCTGCGTGGCCCGTTAAAGGGGCTGTGCACCCAAAAAAGATTAGAGGGAACATTGCCAGCCACTGGAGTGATTTCCAATAATTTGGTCATTATTGTTTATCGAATAAAAACAAAACTCTCTTTGGCAAATTCCTCTGCTCAGAGAAAAATAAATATACATGAAACAACTGAGTTCACTGTAATAGATCATACTGCTTGTCATTTGTACTGACATACTTGTTATGAGGAGTTTGTATTTGATCCTAATTGATCTGAAAATTAAAGATATATATAGCGCCTTCCATGAGCACAGGATGCCCCAAAGTGCTTTACTTTACCAATGAAGTACTTTTGAAGTATAACTGTTGTAATGTAGAAAACATGCCTGCCAATTTGCGCACAGCAAGGTCCCACAGATGGCAATGTGATAATGACTAGATAATCTGTTTATAAAGTGTTGGTTGAGGGATAAATATTGGCCAGGGCACCGGGGAGAACTCCCATGCTCTTCTTCAAAATAGTGCCATGTGATCTTTTGCATCCACCTGAGAGGACAAATGGGCATGGTTTAATGTCCCATCCGAAAGACGGCACCTCCAACAGTGCAGAACTCCCTCAGTACTGCACTGGAATGTCAGCCTAGATTTTGTGGCCACAACCTTTTGACTCAAGAGACAAGAATGCTACCAACTGAGCCATGGCTGACACCTCTGAGGTACTCTTGGCCATTTTACTTGGTAAAATACAGATATATCGAGTCTATTAATTCTTGTACTCAAACTATGCCTGTCGTCTACCTGGGCTGTAAAAGACTAACTGCCATCTCTGATCACAACAAAATACATTTGTTTTCTCAGTTGAAATTTTCTTGTCCTTCACCTTCAATTATTATGTTACTAGCCATTAATCTTTTCCAAGTCCTTAGTAAAAGGTTGACACCTTACCTGGCTCCATATACATAAAAGCAGTAGATGTGAAAAGTCAGGAGAGCAATGATGTCTGAAACAATGGACAAGGCGACAGTCAAGCCTAGACATGCTGATAGTCCAACGTACCACAGGATCATCTCAATAAATGGAGACATCAGATGGATATAACCTACAACATAAATACATGCTGAACTGATGTGGTTACACTGATTAAACAAACTTTGGCCAAAGCTCTGAACAAACGAGCAAACACTGGATGGCAATTGTGAATCAGAATTCTCACGGGTATCAAAATCTTCTCTAACCACTTCCTGTACATACAGATCCTGGTTCGATATCCCACTTTTCTGCAACTAAAATTGACATTCATCACATCCTTCCCAAAAAAAAGTTACTTTGGGATACAACTTAGCCATAGACAATAAATCCTGTGATCAGTGTGCATTTCCTAGCAGCAACAGTGCTCCAGGGAAACAAAAATTGAAGAGAATATTTAACTCAATTAAAATTTTCAATAAAGTTTTTGCTTCCTTTTGAGTTCACCAAGAACAAGCTGAATAGACTCCCCAGTCTTCCTGACATCATAAGCACTAGGGAGGGTACAGAGGAGATTTACGAGGATGTTGCCAGGACTGGAGAATTTTAGCTATGAGGAAAGATTGGATAGATTGGGGTTGTTTTCTTTGGAACAGAGGAGGCTGAGGAGGGACTTGATTGAGGTGTATAAAATTATGAGGGGCCTAGATAGAGTGGATAGGAAGGACCTATTTCCCCTAGCAGAGAGGTCAATATCCAGGGGGCACAGGTTTAAAATAATGGGTAGAAGGATTAGGGGGGAGTTGAGAACTTTTTTCACCCAGAGGGTGGTGGGGGGTCTGGAACTGCCTGAAAGGGTGGTAGAGGCAGAAATGCTCATAACATTTAAAAAGTACTTGGATTCGCACTTGAAGTGCTGCAACCTACAAGGCTACAGACCAAGAGCTGGAAAGTGGGATTAGGCAGGATAGCTCCTTTTCGGCCAGCACAGACACGATGGGTTGAATGGCCTCCTTCTGTACCATAAATTTCTATGATTCTATGGTAAGGAACATTAGCTCTTTTGCCCTATGACTGTTCAAAAGTAATTTTAACCCCAAAATTTAACAAATATAGAATGTCATATGAAAACCTCATGCAACTTTGTATCTTACAAATACAGTAATGTTGCAGCTGGTAATGTTATCCCTGCTACCAATTTAGCTTTTAGAATTCTGGAGCCATAGTAAATTTGCTATCTTAAGACGAGCAGTTTCTTGAAATTTTGTCTTTTGATGGAACTGCTGGTTTTATCACCATACAGATGATGAGGTTACAATCAGTGTGATTATTATTTTTAACTATAACTAAAATTGCCAGTACAGTAACCAAAATGGTGCGAGGGAAAAACCCAGCAAAATTACATATTAAAAACACTAGTAACTAAAACAAAAATTATTTTGTGCAACTAAAACTACACAGGTTCCAATGGGTTTGGTCAAATGAAATAGAACTTGTTTCGAACTTTAAAGCACTAAGAAGGAAGGAATTTCAAATTATGTCAGGGAAATGTGTAACAAAACCAGAAGATACTGAAAACCCTCAGCCGGTCAGGCAGCATCTGAGGAGAGAAAAAAGTGTTTTGATAAAGGTGTTCTCTCCAGATGCTGCCTGACCTGCTGAGCATTTCCAGCATTTTTGCTTTTTATTTCAGATTGAGAGGTTTTGCTTTTTGTTCAAGGAAATTTGTATTTTGCTAGCCAACAACCATAAAAATCTAAACCATTTTTGTCTTTAGACACAAGAAAGGACAAACCAGAACATAAGAAATAGGAGCAGGAGTAGGCCATTCGGCCTTTCAAGCCTGCTCTGCCATTCAATAAGATCACGGCTGATCTTCTACCTCAACTCCACTTTCCCACCCTATGCCCATACCCTTTGGTATCCAAAAATATATGTCTTGAACATACGCAATGACTGAGCATCCACAGCCCTCTGGGGTAGAGAATTCCAAAGATTCACAACCCTTTGAGTGAAGAAATTTCTCCCCATCTCAGTCCTAAATGGCCGACCCTTTATTTTGAGACTGCGGCCCCTAGTTCTGGACACCCCAAGCCAGGGGAAACATCCTCCCACCAATAACCCGGTCACTGTTATGTAGGCCAGCTGGCAATTTCAGAGGTACTGGTATACAGAATGACTTACTTATCCAAAGATGGATGTGATAAAGGAAGAAACGTCCCAGTACTTCATCTAGTGCTTTGTTCATCTTCAAACCAGCAGGAGCTCCCATCAGCCACTCCAGCAGTTCCTGCAACTCCTTGGCAATGTGCTGTTATTACAAAAAATATATATATTTTAATGTTAATGATAAATCTTCACAGATTTTTGGAATGGAAAGTACTTAACAGGCTTAGATTTTGCACTGCATGTAGTAGAACTCCAGCCAGGTGAAGCCATATTTTAAAAATGCCCAGGAGATTGACTGGCTAACACAGAGCACTTAACTTACTTTCAATGCTTTTACTGTTAGCAGAGCACCAAAGTTTCTGCCAGGCTCTTCTAACATTAAATGTTAACTGGTTGGGGAGTAGTCGGTCACCACCGAGCTTGATGCACAGCTGCAAGTTACATATCATACTCCACTGGTACTGTCCGAGGCCAGTAACTAGCTGCATTTGCAATACAATTTAGTTTCACACCATCGCTTCAGTTTTAGTTTAAATGTAGTCTAACACACCCTTAGATGCTAAATCACATTTAATATCCTTCACAAAATTCATATCTGATGTTTTTGCCCAATTTAATTACTTCTTCCATGTGCACGGTCTCTTTACCACAAATGCCACTTGAGTATGCATGAAAGCAGCAAAGTGCAATTCTGCTGCTGAAACTTCTCTTGCTCTGGTCATATGGCCAAAATTGGAAACTTGTACAAACAACGTACGTCATCGATGTATATCCTGCACACCGTAATACAGTGAGTTAGAGCTGCTCTGGCCTAAATTCAGCTTCTGGGAACAAACATGGGCTGAACTCAAACCATAGGATGACTTCTATACTGTAATTATTACCCAACATGCGTTTTCCCACTTACAAATCACTGGGAGTGATTGAAATGGTCACTCACTTTTTTCCAAAGAAATAGCCAATATTTATGTTTCTTCCTCCCTTTTCCAAAAAATCAAGCAAGCTTCCCAAATTCAAACTACTTTCCTTGATCAGGAGGGTGGGAAGGTACAGCCCACATACAGATACAGTGCCAGGACTGCTCCTTGGCTCACTACCAGAGCAGCACTCAGGCAATTTACCCAAGAGAAACTCACATTCTAAATTAGCCTCTTGGGTGCAGGAATGCTCGTCACTCCTGCCAAGTGATCTGAGCATCTTATGTTTAGGGCTGTGCCTGCACTGCTCAATATCTAAATATATGATTTAAGAGAATAGAACCCTTTTGTAATATGAACTGGATATTCATATGTGCCCCCATACAATCTTTTTGAAGGTTTTTGCTGCATTTAAGGGGAAGCTAGATAAGTACATGAGGAAGAAAGGAATAGAGGGGTGTGCTGATAGGGTGAGATGAAGTAGGGTGGAAGGAGGCTCGTGTGGAGCTTAAACACCAGCATAGACCATTTGGGCCAAATGGCCTGTTTCTGTGCTGTAAATTCTATGTAATGCTATGTAAAATCCTGCGTGCAACTGTGATGAGAGGTTGGGATTTAAACTCTTGTTCGTTAGTTGAGGACCCAATTGCTTATTATTTCTGAACCTAGCCAAACTGTCTAGAATTTTTTCCCCTGCTATCTCCCTTCTTCTGAAAGCAATGACTCTGTGCTGATGCAGTGTTCCAAAGATACCAGCTACCCACAAGTACCTTACCCAAGTGGCCACTATTTATGTCTGAATTTTTTACAGTGAGTGTCTGCATGCTACTTGGCCATAGAAATGGGGTGGACATCACCATCAAACCTAATCCTGTACCAGTGTCCCTACACATATTTTGCAGCAAGGGTTGCTGGATAGTAATCTGGAGCAGGATTACTATCTTTGATAGTTCAAAAGTTATCTTCTATGCAGCCTGAGGTCAGTTAATGTAGTAAAGATCAGAGATTGAACCTGGACCCTTCCTGGTCTGTATGGCTCAGCCACTTACCAATAACCACGCTGAGCCATTGGGGACCACTCAGAAAATGTTTAGCTATTAAAACCTGTAAAAGGATATAGAAGTGGCATCAAAGTTTCTCTCAAAAGTTCACATTTTTCACACCATTAACAGATATAAAATATCTTACATCAGCAACTGGAATGAGGGCATCCGCTAACTGGCCAATCCGATTCTTCTGATAAAGCCAAGAGATCAGCAACATTCCAAGGCCCACGTCAATTAGGAATGAAACAAAGAGGTTGGCTTTTCTAGAAGAAAATTTTAAAAAGAGTTTTCCGGCATATTGCAAATACGCTCTTATTAAAACATAAACTGGAGAAGTTTAGTGACTAATTGATAATATAATGCCAAATGATGACGATAGCAAAATACTGCAGATGCTGGAAATCCGATATAACAGAAAATGCTGGAAAAACTCAGCAGGTCAGGCAACATCCGTGGAGAGAAATTTGAGTTGACGTTTTGGGTCGAAACACTTCCTTCAAAACTGGAAAGAAAAGAAAATAGATCGAAGGCAAGGCTGTGATCGAACAAAAGAGACAATAAAAGGTATTCGAAGCCAGACGAGATGGTAATAGGCCTGTGATGATGTTTGGTTACCAGAACCGTGAAAATTATCTGAGGCGTACAAGCGTTTGGAGCTCCTGATTCTCAGGAGTCTAACTAAATGCTTTCAAGAGCCAAATAAAACCTCTAATGCCAATGCTGTTGGCAGATGCAAAGTTAAGATTAAACTGCTTACTGACCATGGCTTAGTACTGCACATACATACTACCCCTTCCCAAATTTTCTCTCCAATTTTTTTGCTGAATAAAACTCATCACACGATCTTAAAACAATGATACAATTATGTTAGAATTGTAATTCCACATGGTGCCTTGATTGCTCAGTTGGTAAAGTTGGCCTGCATCCGAGCCATACAGACCTGAGGACTCCAGCTACAATTTCCAGTCTGTGCTGAGTTAGCTGATCTCAGCTGTAGTGACAATGGAGGTACTGCAACTGGTCTCAGTACTCTACGTTTGGAGGAGGGAAAAGTGGGGGGGGGGGGGGGGGGGTGGGAGAGGCAGCCAAGGACCCACCACTGATTGCTGTACACAATGACCTATGCTGAAAAGTGCATGTGTGTGGACATCACGTGAGGGCAAGATTAGGCTCGACAGTAATGCCCCCACAGTTCAATAGCTTAACAATCACGGTCTACGTTCATACATGAAGAATGGCCACTTGGGAAAGATGCCGGGCGTGACTGTTAGCTGTGGAACCATACCCCAGCAGGTGTTAACAACTTTGAGAGAACGAGGACAAAAAGTCTGCTGTAAGAAGTTTGTAAAATAGAGTTTATTATATTATTTTACCAGAACAGAGTCTACGCTAGCGAACCTCTTCATAATTTTAAAGACCTCTATGAGGTCATCTCTAGAGAAAAGAGCTGCAGCCTGTTCAGTCTTTCCTGATAGTTATACCCTTTTAGTTCTGGTATTATCCTTGCAAATCTTTTTTGCACTTTCTCCAGTGCTTCTATATCCTTTTGTGCACAGCACTCCAAATGTGGATTAACCAAGGTTCTATACAAGTTTAAAATAACTTGTCTGCTTTTGAATTCTATTCCTCTAGAAATTAACCGCACTGCTTTGTTGCATTTTTTATGGCTTTGTTAACCTGCGTTGCTACTTTTAATTATTTGTGAACCCGTACCCTAGATCTCTTTGTGCCTCTACCCCATTTAGATGCTTATCTTCCAAGAAGCAGGTGGCCTCCTTATTCCTCCTACCAAAATGTACCACTTCACTCTTATCGACATTGAAATTCAATTTCTATTTACATGCCCATTCTGCAAGTTTATTAATTAAGGTCTTCTTGTATTTTGTCACAGTCTTCCTAGTATTTACATTGTACTTCCGTTTCTAGAGTCCAAATCATTTATGTAAATGATAAACAGTGGTCCCAGCACCGATCCCTGTGGAACACTACTTCCCACCTTGTGCTAGTCTGAGTAACCACCTTTAACCCCGACTCTCTGTTTTATAGCCAGTTTACTATCCATTCTGCTACTTGTCCCCTAACTCTTCATGCTCTGACCATAGTCATGAATCTACTAGGCCTCCTTGAAAACAGTACACTGCAAACTTATTTATTCTCCCACTAATGTTTATTTTTGTCCTTTTTTCTTCACACCTCTGAAGTCAAAGACTTTCTCAGCTGACAGGGTGGGGTGTAGACCTGTGCCTAGGCATCTGCCAATACAGTCAGCAACTACCAATGTCCGAGGGCAAATGGCCCTCCAACTTCCCCAAAAATGTCAATATATTGGTGCAAATTGACATACAATTTAGGAACATGAATTACAAATAATATTTTAATTTCTTTAACTTTGCAAACTGTATGCCTATCGACCAGTTAATCCCAGTAATTTAATTTAGCAAGAAAGCTAGATGTGGAATTGCAAGCTATTCATGCCTTAATAGTCTGGAGAATATCTTCACAAGTGTCTAGAGGACACATAGCACATTTAACAAACCACATATTTCCTACATTACAACAGTGACTACACTTAAAAAAAGTACTTAATTAGCTGTAAAGTGCTTTGGGAAATCCTTAGGTTGAGAAAGGTGCTATATAAATGCAAATCTTGCTTTTCTTTCATATTAAAACATATATATATATATAAAAAATTTAAAACACATTTTTTTCCTTAAGTAACAGCATAGAATTCAAAACCAATGTGGTTCCTTTCCTGTAAAGCCGTTAAATCTCTTCTAAATATTTTTCTGTGCAAACTGTCATCCACAATTGTAGAAATTAATGCACCTTAACTGATGGTTGGATTCTGTTTGGCTTTCTATCCCAACGTGTCAACCTAATTGGATATAGTTGGCATCTTGGAAATAAATCTAAGTGACCAGTTGCCAATTTTTTTTTTTTTTTTTAAGGTTGTTGCTAGGTATCAGGTTTATCTTGTTTAAAAAAAAAGCAAACCTACTGTACCTCATAAACTCCAAGTGATTCTGTGCTTTTGTAGTACTTGCGATTGTCTGTAAGTGATCCAAGCGATGTGCAAGCTGCACACAGGTTGAGAGCTTGCTCCATAAAAAACGTAGAGGCCTCATGTTTAATATTCTATAGCAAAAGGACAAAAATAACATTCTTTAATCTCACATCCATAATGTAAACACAGTTCAGTAAATTCTGCGTTAAGATGTTTACCTGTCCTTGAAATGTCAAAAGTTGGAAGGATGTTAACTTTATGATTACTACAGGTGTGAACTTTGTAGATATATTTTAAAAAAGCAATGAACTAAATTGAGAGATTAAAATAACTTGCGCTCAACAATTTCTCTGGCTACTGAATTAATTACTCATGACAATAAAAGTAGCAGAGAGATTAAATTTGTACTTTACCAAGATTATACACATAATGGCCCAGATTTTGCTGGAACAGGGCAGCTCGTGGTGTGCTCTTAGTTAAACTTGTTTAGGTTTATAAATATTTTGCCCACAAAGTTGCTGGAAGTGTGAGCTGATAATGGTGCAGCGAAGGCAACAGGGCATCTGGGACCTTGGTAAACAACAGGACAGCGTAACTCCTTAACCAATGAGATTAAAGGATTGAGAAATAAACAGGGGAAGGACTGAGAAGGAGGGTGAATTAGAGTGAGTGAATTCAATGTCAAATCAGGTACAGAAAGAGAAATAAAGAGGGGGAAATGTTGGATTAAGAGACAGAAAAGTAAGATTAAAAAAAAATTAATTTGACATTTAAAAAATCTCCAACAGCAATTCACATCCTAAAGGAATGAGACTCCACACTTATAATTGTTCACTTTCTGGGCAAGTTGACTGTTAATGACTGCCAATCATCACATTGTAAAAAGGGTACTTATGCTGTTAATTACTAGACTTAGATCTCTGTGGCGAGTTTAATGGGCAATGAATGTGTAAATGCAGCAACTTTATGAAAAACATGGGTAGGTTAAAGGCGAGTTACTGTTTTTGCGAAGCTAATCAGTGCCAATCGGCCAGCAACTTGTAGCGATTCGCAATTCATGGGGTGTCTCTTTCTCAACAGAAGTTGCTAGCCGATTTGCGCATTAATAACGGCGTGCGTCATTCAGATGCCTTTATTCAGCAAAATCTGGGCCATTGTCATACAGTGGCTACTTGATACACCAGACTTCAGAGTTTAAATTTTATCTTAGTCCCTTGCATAAAATTGTATTGACATCTACTTCAATATATTAAGTAAAATGTCAATATATCCAAGTAATTGTGATTCCACTCAACTTTTGCACATGTTTCTAGCCCACACTAGAGCAACAGTACTGACTGTTTTCTTATTTAGTCTTATGCTGACTGTTCCACACACCAGGAGTCAGAGAGCAGAACAACAAACCAACACTGCACGATAATGCAGGGGTACAGAGACAGTTTTCACAGTGCAAGCATATCAATAGTAGCATTCTATGAGAGAGGGAGACTGCTGCAGTTAGAAAAGTGGGATCGTCCCAGTGTCATTATACACTCAAGTATCAATAAAGTTTGTTTGCTGGTCTCCATGACCTTCAATATATCGAAACAGCTCAAAGCTCAAATCTAATCTGTTCGGCTGAAGCATGGGCTCGGCCCTTTTGAGGCAAAGTTCCTTTCTGCAATCTTTTTCCAGGCATCTTTTTAAGTGCATAACGTACAATTTCATTGCTTTTAAAAAAAGTATATAGGTTTTTCTTCAATTCACCACTTTATTTGAACAAATGGCAAAAAAATTTCGGTCAATCACAGAATGGCTTTGATTTTAATCCCCCTCGCCCAGCGAGAATGGTGTGGCAGGGGTTAAAATTAGGCTGAGTCGACTTATTGGCCTGAGGTCGCTCCCTTCCCGCTTTCAAGTCAGCTGAGGTTTCCGCTACAAGCAGGCAGGGGTTACTTTGAATTCAAAGTCGTGGCCTAATGACATGTAATCTTAACGAAAAGTCGGGGGAGCCCAGCACGGTTTGGAACCCGACAGCAGAACCATGACAGGAAGCGCCGACTGGCCAGAAGAGGCCAACATAAGTTTAAAAAAAATTACTTTTGTCAGAATTCCTTGTGGGCCAGGAACAGTAGTGCTCCCACCCAACACCCCCGGTCCCTCAAGGAATCCTTGGGCCTCCCCAGCCCCGGCCTCCCACTGATCGAAGTAGAACCCCTGTTTGATCGCCACTGCACCACCCCCTCCTCCCACTGACTGCCGGGGACCGTTTTCACAAGTCCCCAACTGTGGGCTTTAAAAAAAAATTAATTTACAGGATGTGGCCGTCACTGGCAGGGCCAGCATTTATTGCCCATCTCTAATTGCCCTCGAGAAGGTGGTGGTGGGCTGCCTTCTTGAACCGTTGCAGCCCGTGTGGTGATGGTACTCCCACAGTGCTGTTAGGGAGGGAGTTCCAGGATTTTGACCCAGCGGCGATGAAGGAACGGCAATATATTTCCAAGTCAGGATGGTGTGTGACTTAGAGGGGAACTTGGAGGTGGTGGTGTTCCCATGCACCTGCTGCCCTTGTCCTTCTAGGCAGTAGAGGTCGTGGGTTTGGACAGGTGCTGTCGAAGAAGCCTTGGCGAGTTGCTGCAGTGCATCTTGTAGATGGTACACACTGCAGCCACGGTGTGCCGGTGGTGGAGGGAGTGAATGTTTAAGGTGGTGGATGGGGTGCCAATCAAGCGGGCTGCTTTCTGCTGGATGGTGTCGAGCTTCTTGAGTGTTGTTGGAGCTGCACTCATCCAGGCAAGTGGAGAGTATTCCATCTCCACTTGATCGTGGCCTCCTGCTGCCAAATTCCTGCTCCTGCCCGCCGACCTGGTAGAGGATATGACCGGGTTTGGGTGAGACTCTGGGAACATTTATGTAAATGAGATCCTGCCATTAAGATAGGCAGGGCCTCAACATCCCTGGAGTCTCGGGATGAGCCGCCTGCCTTGAGGCTCACGTGCACCATTCTTCCCCCCGCCCCCCCCCCCACCCCCTCAACCCACCTTTCAAATCGGGGCCAATGACTTTTATACAGGTGTCCCTACCCTCTTTGGTACCAATCCCTTAGTAACAGTGTAACTACACAACCAACAGACTGAAGCTTGAACAACACAGAAATAAAAAGCTTTTAACTTTACTTCAACTTTGCAAATTTTCTTCTGTAATATTTGAAAAGTATGGCACAGCGAATCAATACATCTTCCTTAAATTTATGGGATCTAATTCTCCTACTTGCTGGCTTTAAGAGTCTGACATGAAATGAGTTGGATCAGTCTCAAGGCAGCCGTAGGGAGCTTGGGCCAAAAACATAAAACTATTTCCAATTTGGCACTCTCACTCAAACAGACCCATGTAGGAAATTTAAGATATTACGCTGGTACAGCAGAGGATATTCTTCCGAGGCTAGAGCTGAGGCACATTGTTGTGGCAGAGTAGAGAAAGTTTTACTCTGCGTTTAACTTATGCTGTACCTGACGTGGTAGTGGCTGTTGTTGACAAAAGTTGCCCAAAAATTAAAAAAAGTATTACATTTACCAGGGCAAACATACTTCATTATAATAAGCAGAACACTTATTTTAAAACCTCAAAAAAAGGTACTCGGATTTAAAGTGTAAATTTTTACAAGAGCTAATCATTTTGATTAATATCGTCAAAGTTTGTGGAATCATGTGACTTTGAAATGTGTGCGTATGACTTTTAAATTTCAAGCACACGGATAAAAACAATTACAGAAATAAATGAGCTTTAAACCTTTCCAGACCATGAGCAGGTTATTTCATTTGGGTGCAATCAGGCTGCTAGCACCAGGCTAGACAGCTTACTTTGCAGCAGCAGGTCTTGGTTTGGCACTTTACAGATCAATCTTGTTATTTATTTTTTAAGTACAAGCTAAGGTGAAGAGAGTTTGTATTGCAGACATTGTTTGCTGTGAAGTAGGTTGAGACTTTTTTTTAAACCTTGGTCTTGTTTTAATACCACTTTTCTATTTTTGTCAACAGCAGCCATTGATTAGGCACAGCACAGGTTAAATGCAAAGTAAAACTTCTCCACTCTGCCACAACAATGAACCTTAACTTTCTCACTCCCTTCAATTTCCTAATTTCTTGCTCAGTCTCCTTATAAAGCACTGTACTTAAAAAAAAAATAAAGTGTTAAAATATACTAAACATTCTTTTTTATAAACTATATTTGCATTCAAGGTTACTTTAGATTAAAATACTGGGTGAAAGATGCTTTAAGGGGTTCTATGTTTTGAGAAATCTTCATGCCCACTATAAACTACAGGAAACTCTTTTTTATCCGGCACCGACGGGACCGGCGTGGTGCCGGTTTATCAAAAAGTCCGGATTACAGAGAGGTATAGTAAAAGGTACGAGAGCCCCGTACACAGCCACAGATCCAGGCTTCCCTGTTGCATAGCAACAGGTGCAGGAACCCCGGTTACACAGCCACAGATCCAGGCGTCCCTGTTGCATAGCAACAGGTGCAGGAACCCCGGTTACACGGCCACAGATCCAGGAACTGCCACTAATATGAAGTAAAACTTACCTGAACCTACTCCTGAATTTTGCCGGTTAACAGAGATTTCCGGTTATTTAGGTGCCGGTAAATCGAGAGTTTCCTGTACACTGATTATTCCAGTTTCACTGGTGACATTAATAGTGAAGCTAGAACACAAGAACAAATCAAATAGGAGGAGTAGGCCATTCAGCCCGTCGAGCCTGCTCCATCATTTATAATAAGACCGTGACTGATCTGTTACCTCAACTCCACCTTCCTGCACTATCCCCATATCCCTTGATTCCCTTAGTATCCAAAAATCTATCCATCCAGGAGCTTCTACCCTGACAGATAAGCACCTTACCTTGCTGGACAGCTACTAAATAAAAGTCCAAAGTGCAAGAGTTCAAGCAGTCTACACATAGTTCCTGCAAAGTCTGCAATACAAACTCACTTGACTTTAGCTTACACTTAAAAATACATTTAAAAAAACTAGTGGCAATTGACCACCTTGCCTATAAGCTGAAGTAAAATTAGGGTCGATTTTGCAATTTTCTCCAATATCAATTACCTGCTTTTGCAGATACTAGATACAAAAGACAGCAGGAACAAAAGTACCACACACACAGGTACTGACGCTTGCTTCACAAGTTCCACAACAATACTTGCTTCTCGGCCTTCTGACTGCCAGTGAGTAAACTTAATTGGAGTTTCATCATATTTATCAATCAGAAACAAGAGCTCGCATTTAGCGACAGTATCAAATATTGTGGCAAAATCTGAAGTAATAGCTTCTGACTCCACTCCAGCCTTATGGCTGTCTCCTGGGATGTTAGTGTCCAGACCATGTAACTTTGACAGCATAACCTTGCGTTGATCGTAGTGGATTAAGATAACATTTTCCTTGTTGCTCTTACTATCTTGTTGAACCACTTGACAGTTGAAAACCGATTTGTTTTCTTTCTCCTGCGTTAGCTGGAACCAGAGATCGTGCGGAAAGATGGAACTCAGATCTTCCAGAAACTGACTGAGGTCTTCTTTTGCCTGGGAGTTATGGCTGCTCCAGGACCCAAGCACAGAAACATTTACTGTAGTCACATCCCTAATCTGCTCGAGGTACTGTTTCACTTGGCCAGGGATGAAAGGATAGTGAATAACTGCCAGGACAACTGCAGCATTCTGCTCTGGAATCCAGCGACCGATCAGTAGGCCACTTTCTGCTTCAGGGCAGCAACTCGGAAAAAACACCTTGAAAGCCATGTTATGACTTCACAAATTCTTGGCTTTGTGTCTGTAAAGAAAATCAGAGCTAGGGTTACTGAAGTTGCTGTACCTGAAACACTGATCTTTAATGAAAATGTTGGGTGTTTAACAATCACTTTTTGTTGAATAAAGTTCATGCTACAATATCTATAATAATCACTATAATTAAAATGGCACGTTTCCCCAATGGCGTAATTTGTCAACACAGTGTGCAGCCAATCCATAGAGACTGATCTCAGCCAGGGTGGCAGTAATGGTGTTACTCAATTGGCCTCAGTTCCCTGGGTTAGGGAGGGGTAAATCAGCTTGGGTCATTGTTCCTGATTGCTACTCAATGATCCCCAGTTCATGTACATGTATGGGCAGAAATAGGCTTGGCTGTGATGCCTGTACTCTCCACCGCATCTCAAATAATCTGCCAACTTCACTCTTAAAAAATATACTCCCAAGTTCATCCTAGACGGGAAAGACAATCTCGGATTCCTTTGCTTAATGACCAAGCATCTCCTCCAGCCCCTATCCATCCTGTAATGCCAAGTGCCAGGAGCTGATGAGCTTCTTTATTTCAAAGGCTATCCATGCAGCTCCCTCATTCACCAAAGTCTCCCCCCATTTTCCCTGCCCCATGCAGCTTTTTCCCCCAAATTGTCTTCAACTTTTTTCCCCATCTCCCACTTAGCCTTCGCCAGACTCATTCCTTCCATGAGAATTATCCTTCAATTCCTTTCCGTACTAACTGCTTACCACTCACCTTCCTCTTCTTGCCCCAACAATTTAAACAACTCCCTAAGCATGGCACCATTCCCTCCCCATCACCACCTTCTCAAAAATCCCACCCTTGATCCAAAACAAATCCCACTGCCCTGCTCTTTCCCTGTAGCCCTATATCCTCCTCTGCTTCAAATGTTTATCTACTCTTCCCTTAAAAAATGCAATGGTCTCTGCCTCAACTAATCCCCGTGGCAACGCATTCCATGCTTTAACATATTACATAAAGAAATTTCTCTTAACCTCTCCTCACTCTCAGTGACAATTTTAAATTGATGACCCCTCACTCGTGACTCGCCAAACAGAGGAAACAGTCTTTCCTATTCACCCGGTTAAAACACCACATAATTTAAAATCTCTTCTTAGTCTTCTCTGTTCCAGTAGAAATAGTCCCAATATCGCCTCATAACTATAGTTTCTATCCCTGGTATCATCCTGGTGAATCTACACTTTGCAATCTCCTATCCAGTTCCATCCTTCCTGCAGCATCAAGACTGCTCTCATCAAAGTCACCAATGGCATTCTCTGTGACAACGGTGGTTTATTATTCCCCCTCACCATGGTATCCAAAACAGTCAACCACTTCATTATCTTCTGCCGCCTCTTCACTGCAGTTCAGCTCCAGGGGCTGCTCTCGCTTGGTTCCACTCCTAACTGTCCCAATGTAGTCAGCTAATCAACAGCAATAGCTTCTTTCCCACCCCCATACAGTGACCTTTGGAATAGCTCAAGGTTCCCTCTTTTTCCTCATTTACATGCTGCCTCGTGGAAGCATTATCTGGAAGCATGAGATCAGCTCCAACTTAAATGCTGATGATAGCAGATTTACCTTGCCGCTACCACCACCATCTTTAGAAACATAGAAGATAGGAGCAGGAGTAGGCCATTCGGCCCCTCGAGCCTGCTCCGCCATTCAATGAGATCATGGCTGATCATCCAAATTCAGTACCCTGTCCCTGCCTTCTCCCTATATCCCTTGATTCCTTTAGCCTTAAGAAATATATCTAACTCCTTCTTGAATATATTTAATGAATTGGCCTCAACTGCCTTCTGTGGTAGAGAATTCCACAGGTTCACCACTCTCTGGGTGAAGACTACCTTTCTTTTGTCAGACTACCTCTCTAACCTCAAGTTCTGGATAAGTCAAAACTTTCTCCAACTGAACATTGGGAAAACTAAATCTACCTTATTTAGCTCCCGCCATAAATTCTGTAATCTTGTTCCCAACTCCACACCCCCTTCTTGGCTGCTCATTAAGAATGAAGCCAATAGTGCACAACCTCATTGTGTTTGATCCCAAGCTGACCTTCCTACCCATTGCCAAGGGGGGCACGGTGGCATAGTGGTTAGCACTGTTGCCTCACAGCGCCAGGGACCCGGGTTCAAATCTGGCCTCGGGCGACTGTCTGTGTGGAGTTTGCACATTCTCCCTGTGTCTGCGTGGGTTTCCTCCGGGTGCTCTGGTTTCCTCCCACAGTCCAAAGATGTGCAGGTTAGGTTGATTTGGCTATGATAAATTGACCCTTAGTGTTAGGGGATTAAATACGTGGGGTTACGGGGATAGGGTGGGATATGTGTCGGTGCAGGCTCGATGGGCCGAAATGGCCTCTATCTGCACTGTAGATTCTGTGATTCTGTGAACCCATACTCTCATTTCTGCCTCGCCCAACAACCTCTGAAATCCTTATCCACGTTTTCATTACTTTAAGATGACTTCTCCAACGCTCTCCTTGCTGACACCTGAACTATGCAAATTGAAAACTGCAACGTTCACATTCTGCCCCACTCACCCATCACACTGTACTCACCAACCTCTACTGGATCTCTTTCCTCCAATCCACTGAATTCAAAATCATAATACTGGTTTACAAATTCCTTCATAGCTCCAGCTCAGTTTACCTCTGCAAACTCATCCAGCCCTGTATGCTACCAATCCATCAACTCGGGACTCTGATGCAAACTTCCATCTTTTCACTCCTCCATCCGTTGCAGAGGTTTCAGCCAGCTCAGCCCTACACTCTGGAACTCCTGCCCAAAACCTCTTTGCTTTGCTAATTCTCTCCTCAAAATGTTTTTTTTTTTTAAACCATGCCTTTGTTCATCGCAACTCTTGCACCAATGTTTGCTGTCCACTCTCTATATGAAGCATTTTGGACATTTTCTGTTAAAATATGCTATAAAATGCACAAACATTTATAAATAAATACATATACAGTATATGCACACAAGAATGGCATCAAACTTTAGTATGATTCTACATCTTCATGAGGAAACAGCAATAAACGCTGAGACGCCAAGCAAAAATAAAGACTAAAATGGCATAATTGGGAATACCATTTCTTTATTTTAGTATGATAGATCGGTGATGTACCATTCATCAGGACTGACAAGCCATATTGATTTAAAATTCCCTACTGCTGTATATAAAGGTGTCAGCTGTGGCTCAGTTGGTAGTACTCTTGCCTGAGTCAGAAGGTTGTGGGTTCAAATCCCACTCCAGAGACTTCAGCACAAAGATCTAGGCTGACACTCCAGTGCAGTGCTAAGGGAATGCTGCACTGTCGGAGGTGCCGTCTTTCAGATGAGACGTTAAACGTCTGCTCTGCAGGTGGACTTGAAAGATCCCATGGCACTATTTTGAAGAGGAGCAGGGGAGTTATCCCAGGTGTCCTGGCCAATATTTATCCCTCAGTCAACATCACTAAAACAGATTATCTGGTCACTATCACATTGGTGTTTGTGGGAGCTTGCTGCCACGTTTCCTACATTACAACAGTGATTACACTTCAAAAATTCTTCATTGGCTGTAAAGCGCTTTGGGACGCCCGGAGGTCGTGAAAGATGCTATAGAAATTCAAGACTTTCTTTATCACGCTTAAAAAGAAACATGTTCTGTCTGTTTAAATCTGCATTACTTCCACTGATTACGTTTTCCTGACGCCAACAGCAAACATACAACAACAAAAACTTGTATTTATATAGCATATTTAATGTAGTAAAACGTCCCAAGGCACTTCACAGGAGTATCATGAGACAAAAAAAAATTGACATCGAGCCATATAAGGAGAAATTAGGGCAGATGACCAAAAGCTTGGTCAAAGAGGTAGGTTTTAAGGAGCGTCTTAAAGGAGGAAAGAGAGGTAGAGAGGCGGAGAGGTTTAGGGAGGGAATTCCAGAGCTTAGGGCCTAGGCAACAGAAGGCACGGCCACCAATGGTTGAGCGATTATAATCAGGGATGCTCAATAGGGCAGAATTAGAGGAGCGCAGATATCTCAGGAGGGATGTGGGGCTGGAGGAGATTACAGAGATAGGGAGGGGCGAGGCCGTGGAGGGATTTGAAAACAAGGATGAGAATTTTGAAATCGAGACATTGCTTAACCGGGAGCCAATGTAGGTCAGCAAGCACAGGGGTGATAGGTAAACGGGACTCGGTGTGAGTTTGGACACGGAGCAGCCGAGTTTTGGATGACCTCAAGTTTACGTAGGGTAGAATGTGGGAGGCCAGCCAGGAGTGCGTTGGAATAGTCAAGTCTGGAGGTAACAAAGGCATGGCTGAGGGTTTCAGCAGCCGATGAGCTGAGGCAAGGGCAGAGACGGACGCTGTTACGGAGGTGGAAATAGGTGGTCTTAGTTATGCTGCAGATGTGTGGTCGGAAACTCATTTCAAGGTCAAATATGACACCAAGGTTGCAAACAGTGTGGTTCAGCCTCAGACAAACGTTAGGGAGAGGGTATGGAGTCGGCGGCTACGGAACGGAGTTTGTGGCAGGGACCGAAAACAATAATCAATAATGTATGCATCAGCTTAATCAGCAATCCTTGACTAACACTGCGCCAGCTCACACTGGTATGGACTTACAAGGACACAGCCACTTTATTGTAGCGCGGGCACATTCCTCTCGGTTTCTGGGTTACTTGGTGGTCTGCATCGCTTCAGACTTCAGCCCCCCGCAAAAAATAACGCCTCCACGCCGCGAGGTTTCCGCTACAGCATCCAGCGGGACGACGGATGGCCGAGTCCCCGGCAGTCCAGGGCCCGGGTTGCCGAACGCTCTGTCCTCGGTGTCCTTGGTGGCCCGGTTGTTATGGAAACCGAGCGGCCCGGGCCGGCTCGCCGAGGCTGCGTGACGCACAGAAACAGCAGGCTTGCCCTTTCGGCCCATGACGGTCTTTCCTTACAAACATCGCCCCCCACAAGCCGGGACCGAACCGCCACCTTCCCTCCCCAAAAAAACCCAAACACCACAACCCGGTTACCGAACGCCGCGCGTGCATCGGGAAAAGCGTCCCCGTCTCATCGCACCTGGCAACCAAGCCGAAAGGCGGTGCAACCTCTAAACCAGCCCGGCTGCTCACTCGGGGCCCCGGCCAGCGATGGAGCACATGCGCTCCAGAATTGAAAGAGTAACCAAGTATGCGGGTTTGCACGCAAACAGTTTATTTACTAGTACGATAGCAAAATACTGCAGATGCTGGAAATCCGAAATAACAGAA
The DNA here is from genome assembly GCF_052327205.1 of Somniosus microcephalus. Taxonomy (NCBI): domain Eukaryota; kingdom Metazoa; phylum Chordata; class Chondrichthyes; order Squaliformes; family Somniosidae; genus Somniosus; species Somniosus microcephalus. Next base: position 30,999,772 of record NC_140997.1, on the reverse strand, counting down.
AATGCTGGGAAAACTCAGCAGGCCAACCAACATCCATGGAGAGAAAATAGAGTCAATGTTTCGGGTGAAAACCCTTTGTCAAGACTAAAGAAGCACAGGAAATGAAATAGATTAAGAAGCCAGGCTGGGAGAGATTTACTGCTGGTTTGCAATTGGCAGATTTCACGAGAACCGTCAAATACCTCTAAACCTACAGTTACTTTTTAAACTGCAGCCTTCCTACAACACCTGAAAACGTTAACTCTCTTTCTCTCTCTCTCCACAGATGCTGCTTGAGTGTTCCCTGCATTTTCTGTTTTATATTTCAGATTTCCAGCATCCGCACTATTTTTTGCTTTCGGAATACCTTGATTATTTTGGTCGAACAGTGAGCAAAAAAGCCGTTACAAAAGCAAATGACTGTGGATGCTGGAAATCTGAACTAGAAACGGAAAATGCTGGAAATACTCAGCGGGCCAGGCAGCATCTGTGGAGAGAGAGAAACCGAGTTAACGTTTCAGGTCTGTAAAGTCTGTGGGTTGTTTAGTTAATTAATACACAGACTCCAAGAGTAACTTAAAGCAGGACTTTACTATTCGAAGGTCAGGGCGAATCTGCCCAATAACTCCTGGCACAACACTTATATATAGGTGTGGTCACCGTCGGTATTACCGTATACAGAAGCCAAACAAAGTAGTGCCACACCTAAAATAGTTCTCTTAAAGGTGAACGGTTACATACAATAGTTCTCTTAAAGGTAGACGGGTACATACACTACAAGGTCGATGACCTTTCGTCAGAACTGGAAAAAGTTAGAGATGTAACAGATTTTAAGCAGGTGCAGAGGCAGGCAAAAGGGGGAGGGGAGGGACGATTAAACGACAAAAAGGATGATAGTACAAAACAAAAGGAGGTGGTAATGGGACAAGTAAAGAAACAAAAGATGAGTCAAGAAAAGGTGTAAATAGGAATGGCAGAATCATCAACAGCTGCCATGTGAAAAAATAGGGGCAGAGGTTATGGTCTGAAATTGTTGAACTCAATGTTGAATCCAGAAGGTTGTAAAGTGCCTAAGCTGTTCCTTGAGCTTACGTTGAGCTTCGTTGGAACAGTGTAAAAGGCCGAGGTCAGAGTGGGAGTGGAGCAGAGAATTAAAGTGACAGGCGAGTGGAAGCTCGGGGTCCTGCTTACGGACTGAACGGAGGTGTTCCGCAAAGTGGTCACACAATCTGCATTTAGTCTCCCCAATGTAGAGGAGACGGCAGTGTGAGCAGCGAATACAGTATATTAAATTACAAGAAGTACAAGTAAATCGCTGTTTCACCTGGAAGGAGTGTTTGGGGTCCTGGATGGTGGGAAGGGAGGAGGTGAAAGGACAGATATTGCATCTCCTGCGCTTGCATGGCAAGGTGCTGTGGGATGGGGAGGGGCTGTTGGGGGTGATTGAGGAGTGGACATGGGTGTCTCGGAGGGAACGGTCCCTTCGGAATGCTGAAAGGGGAGGGGAGGGGAAGATGTGTTTGATGGTGGGATCACGCTGGAGGTTGCGGAAAGGGCGGACGATGATCTGTTGAATGTGGAGGCTGGTGGGGTGAAAGGTGAAGATAAGGGGACCCCTATCGTGATTCTGGGAGGGAGGGAAAAGCAGAAGTGCGGGAAATGGAACGGACACGGTCGAGGGCCATGTCAACCATGGTAGAGCAAAAAACATTCTTGGTTTAGTATGTACACTTAGATTTTAAGTGATTAATAAAATAGCCATTGTGGTACACATTACACACTCTTTGTGCAGCATGTTTAGAATATGCAATATTACATAGAATTACATATATTTACATAGGATATACAGCACAGAAACTGGCCATTCGGCCCAACCAGTCCATGCAGGCACTTATGCTCCACATGAGCCTCCTCCCATCCTTCCTCATCTAACTCTATCAGCATAACCCTCTATTCCCTTCTATCTCATATGCTTACCTAGACTCCATTAAAGTCATCTATGCTATTTGCCTCAACTACTATTGCAGATGGAATAACTGGTTTTCAATTTGGAAAAGTTTTTATTATTAGTTAGCATATCAGCATTTCAAGATTCCCTATGCTTTATCATCATATACATATCATCAACTATTATTAACATTTAATGATATTAATTTATTGCTTTGAAATACATTTCTATTTGTGATTTGATTAAAACCATCAAACATTTAAAGAAACACAATGGCTCCTAACGTTGATTGTAATAAATGCCCATGTCTGTTCAAATTGATCTAATTTTTATTTAACAGTATGGTAGGTCTTGTAACGTTACTCATAGTGAGTTGGAAGTTGAGGTGTTTTATCATGTGTACCCATTAAGCCCCAAGAGCAACAATGTCTCTCTCGATTAGCAGAGACAGAGATCCTACCTCATGCCTTACAGAACAGGGCATATCCTCAACCTCCTGCATCGACAGGGTGTCTCTCCCTTCTTCACCACAATTTTCTACCCTCAAAAGGCTTTCTCTTTGCATGCTCACAGTAGAATATGCATGTCTCCTCACACCATTCGAAAGGGTCATGTTCCGCTCCCCTGCCCTGAATAGGATCTTTCTGTTCTTCCTCCTGGGGTCCCCAAGAGGAATTCTCCTTTCTCCCAACCATTACTTTGTGCACAAGATAATTTGATATTTCAAGTTAAAATGAATTTTCAACATAAAAAATATAAGAAAATATCTGAACTACATTTGCCATGAATTCAATAGACCAGAATTTGCTGGCAAAATAACGGTAAGTTTGATGAGTTTAGTGTTTAAATCGTCCAGCAATTTGTGGTGAGGAAGCGATACCACGTCGCAAATTGCTGGACGATTTGCGCCACTCCACCATTAGTTTTGTGAAAGTGGCAGCTTTCCCTCAGCCTCCCCGTGAATTTCAAGGAATTGCTGCATTTGTGCCTTAATTACCAATTAAATTTGCCGCAGAAAGGGCTGGTACTTAACAGCAGAAGGACCCTTTTAATGACAAGATTTATGTTCCTTGAATGCCACTCAACCTCTCCGGTCCAAAAAAGGAACAATTGAAATTGTGGAGTCTCATTCCTGCAGGTAGTAAATTGTTCTCAGATTTTTTAAATTTAAAATTTGATTTTTTTTTCTTACTTTTCCTTTCTGTCTCAATTTTTCTCTATCTTAATCCAATCTTTCTTTCCCTCTCTTTATTTCTCTTTCAGTACCTGATTTGACTCTAATTCACCCTATTTCCACCTCCGTCATTCCTCAGTTTCTTTCTCAATTCTTTGATCTCATTGGTTAAGGAGATAGATGTTTGGTCCCATCGTTCACCGAGGTCCCAGATACCTTGTTACCCCGCGCCCCCCCCCCCCCCGTTATCAGCTCGCACTCCCAGCAATTTACAGTGCAAAAAGTTTTTGAGCTGAAGGATGAGGGAAAAAAATCTAACTAATGGGGTATGCTGCGAGATGATCTGCTCCAGCAAATTCTGGGCCATTATGAAATCAGAGAATTAAGAATAATGAAGAGTCCATCTAACATGCATTGGTAGTTAAAGAACTACTTCAAGGAAAGTTCACCAACCTAACCCTAGTAAGTTTAAACTTATGGCTGTTGGTAGCTAGATTTTATTTCTATACCAACGGCAGTCTGGTGTATCAAGATTCCTGCCGCTGTTTTCCTGTGCCCATTTTCAGATAGCCATGGGTTGGAAAGTTATGCTGCACTGTGCTGGATATTATGTCACCACTCCCCTAACTTCAACACTGAGTTTTCCAGTGTAGCTAAATTATCTGTGGGAAGGCAATATATTGTTGAAGTGAGATTTAATTTTTAATTCAGCAGTTGACTCGGACTCATCATACAGCGTTATCGAGTGTGTTCTATTGTTCTCTAAAAGTGAGTGTGAAAAGACTCCAAACCTAGCACGGACCTTGCTACACAAAACAGCCGTTAGTTCAAGAAAAATATCTAACTATGGACAGAGGCAGGTTTAAGCTCACATAAGAACATAAGAAATAGGAGCAGGAGCAGGCTGTACAACCCCAGATTCTGCTCCGTCATTCAATAACATCATGGCTGATCTTCTATCTCAACTCTACTTTCCCGTCCTATCCCCATATCCCTTGATTCCCTTACATTTTAAAGAAAGTTCTTGCTGCACCAACATTTGTTTCTGAATCTTTTCCAGAAGACTTTAATGTAAAGAAATTGCAATGTACAATCATCTTTAGTAAATGAAGGAAGCTCAGCCTGAAAAGAGAGCTGTACTCACCAAGTTCCCAGTGTCTTCTTGTCAGGAAATTATTTCTGCATCTGTATGTAACATTAGAGTCATGATGATTGTGCAGTTAGTGGTGGCTGTAGATAGGATGGGTGTAATGCTGTGTGGGGAACAGCAAATGGTGAAAAGATACAATAGGGTGTGATAGGAATGTCACAGTTGTATTATCATATTTTGGAGCTTTTCAAAGCTCCACATATTAACTTAAGTTCTACTGCATTTTATATGTTCAGACTCTGCTTTCATTGTACCTGCACTGACTTAGATGAAAACCACTTGCAGATTTTTAAGCTGATCTTTTGAGCTGATTATTTGGTGTATTGAATGGTGATGCTCTTCTGGTTCTGTGGGTGTGGGCAACGGAAAGATCAAACTGATAATATTAGCTTTCAGTGCCAACCACTTATATAAACACTCATTTCTGTGTTAGTGTGAGTCAGGACAAGTCAAAAAAGCATCTGTTAGTTCAATGCAGGCGTTTTGATGAAAATATAGTTGGAAATTATGAATAAACATGTTGCTTAAAAGATGTCCAACAGTTTCCAAATGCTGAATAACCCTTCTAGTCCAGGAATTGCATCATATTCAAGGCCAGAAAAGAGTAAACAGAGCTGGAGAACATTCTCTTCCAGTATAATGGGAATTAAAGAATCATTGCTATCCTAATACTAAAATTAGAAGTGGATTGGGTCCATTAGTGTTTGTAATTCAATACTGCCACCTAATGGAATGTTTATCACATTGCAGCAGGTAGTTTTCATTGAACACATCCTGGCTGGTCGTGATGCTGCTGAAATATTGTTGTACCATTACTTCTAAAGTATAATTTATTGATTTAAATGTATTTTAGTTTGAAAATGCATACTGTTGTGATATGCTTTGATTACTACTTGTGAATGTCAGCTTGCCTCTCAGTCAGAAAGAAAGAACTTGGTTTTATATAGTGTTTTTCAGGACATCTCAAAACGCTTCATAGCCAAAAAATTACTTTTGAAGTGACATCCCTGTTGTTATCTGGGCAAACATGACAGTCAATTTGTACACAACAAGATCCCACAAACAACAATGAAATAAATGACCAGTATATCTGCTTTTGCTGGTGTTGGTTGATTGGGCCTCGATTTTAAAATTCTCATCCTTGTTTTCAAATCCCGCCATGGCCTCACCCCTCCCTATCTCTGTAATCCCCTCCAGCCCCACAACCCCCGAGATATCTGCGCTTCTCTAATTCTGCCCTCTTGAGCATCCCTGATTTTCATCGCTCAACCATAGGCGGCCGTGCCTTCAGCTGCCGAGGCCCTAAGTTCTAGAATTCCCTCCCTAAACCTCTCCACCTCTCTACCTCTCTTTCCTCCTTTAAGCCATGGTGTGGAGATGCCGGAGTTGGACTGGGGTGGACAAATGTAAGAAATCACACAACACCAGGTTATAGTCCAACAGCTTTATTTGAAATCACAAGCTTTCGGAGCGCTGCTCCTTCTTCAGGTGAAGAAGGAGCAGCGCTCCGAAAGCTTGTGATTTCAAATAAAGCTGTTGGACTATAACCTGGTGTTGTGTGATTTCTTACATTCCTCCTTTAAGACGCTCCTTGAAACCTACGTTTTGACAAAGCTTTTGGTCACCTGCCCTAATTTATCCTTATGTGGCTCGGGTCAAATTTTGTTTTATGACACTCCTGTGAAGCTTCTTGGGACGTTATACTACGTTAAAAGCGCTATATAAATACAAGTTGTTGTTGTTGTTGCTTGAGGGATAAATGTTGGCCAGGACACCAGGAGGACTCTCCTGCTCTTCTTCAAAAATTACCATGTGATCTTTCATGTCCATCTCACCAGGCAGATGAGGCCTTGGCTTAGCACTTCGTCCAAAAGATGGCACCTCCAACAATACAGTACTCCTTCAGTATCGCACAGAAGCATCAGCATAGATTATGTACTCAAGACACTGGAGTGGGGCTTGAACCAATGTTCCCTCTTATTTTTTGGGGGGCTGCGTGGCCCATTCAAAAATCCTCGCATGCGCGGTTTTTGCATTTAAAAGCCAGTGAGCCGGCTGTGCGGGAGCCCCAGAGCACTGTGCGGCCATGCAGCTTAAAGGGAACACTGGCCTGAACTCACCACTTTTTGACTCAAGGATGAGAGTGAGCCAAGCTGACAGGAGGTTGTGGGCTCCAGTCCCAAAGCACTTAATCTAGGTTGACCCTTTATTGCAGTACTGAGGGAACGATGAATTGTCTGAGGTACCGTCTTTTAGCGGAACGTTAAACTGCCTGTCCTAGTGGATTTAAAAGATCCCATGGTATTTGACGTAAGAAAACTACAAGGCACTTGGTCTAAGCGTTAAACAAAGCTTTAATCAACTGTTTTACAACATGGAGATCTAGTTGTGTCCTTCACTAGTTCCTGTTAAGGAATGTCCTGAGCAAGCTGGGCTCATGCCCGAGTATTTATACTCTCCCTGGACAGCGCCACCAGCAGGCTGCCCAGTATTATTTCATAAGTCATTTCTACATGAATGACAAGATTCAAGTCAGTATTTTTTCAAAGAAGAGCAATGGATTCTCCCAGTGTCTTGGCCAACATCCAGTCCTCAACCAACATCACCAAAATAGATTCATTTTTTATCCATCTCATTGTGGTTTGTGGTACCTTGCAGTGTGCAGTTGACTGCTGCGTTTGCCTACAAAACAACAGTGACTACGGCCGAAATGTTGAAGTTTCTGACTCGCCTGGAGCAGGGGGCCCGGTAGACCGCGCGCTGCGTGCGTCTGACGTCACGGACAGGTTCCCCACATGCAAGCCAGCCTGATTGACTGGCTGACTTCTTATAAAATTCTATCAGGACTAGACAGACTAGATGCAGGAAGGATGTTCCCGATGGCAGGGGAGTCCAGAACCAGGGGTCACAGTCTAAGGATAAGGGGTAAGCCATTTAGGACTGAGATGAGGAGGAATTTCTTCACCCAGAGACTGGTGAACCTGTGGAATTATCTACCACAGAAGGCAGTTGAGGCCAATTCATTAAATATATTCAAGAAGGAGTTAGATATATTTCTTAAGGCTAAAGGGATCAAGGGATATGGGGAGAAAGCAGGGACAGGGTACTGAATTTGGATGATCAGCCATGATCTCATTAAATGGCGGAACAGGCTCGAGGGGCCGAATGGCCTACTCCTGCTCCTATCTTCTATGTTTCTATGAACACTGGACAGGAGGCCGCAACCACAGGTAGGTGTGGGGTCCGATCCTTGGGTGGAGGTGGGGGGTGGGGGTTCCGAGCCCAGTGGGGAGAGTTCTGATCTCCGGGGGGGGGGAGATTGGTAGATCCCCGACCCCAGGGCCGGTTCCGAGCCTGGGGAGGGTGATGGGGGGGTTGTTCCGATTCCCAGGACAGGGGGGTCAAACCCGAGGTCCGATCCCCGATCCGGGGACGTCTGATCACCGACCCCAAGGAGTGGTGGTGTTTGTATGGGGCAGGCTGATGGTGAGGGAGCTTGGGGGCCTGGGAGGAACCACTCCTGCTCCTCCCGGCCCCCAAGGAGTGCTCCATGAGGCTATCCTCACCTCGCTGCAGCTACCGTGAATCCCGAGGCCTGGGATTCCTGGCTGGCCACAGTTAAACCTGCACAGCAGGTTAAATCCAAGACTTCCGGGCCTCATTATCATATTTAAAGTGCCAACTCCTGGGAGCGGGTTGGCTGCCCGCCTCTCAACCCGCCTCCGTTAAACCCAGAAGTGGGCGGGTTGGGGGTCGGGATTTCGATTTTTAATACTTTAACTTCCTCCCTGCCCCCAACCCACCTATTTTTTCAGGTTAAAATTCCCCCCTACATGTCAAAGAAAGTAATTCATGGTCTATGCAGCACTTTGGCATGTCCTGAGGATGAGAAAGACGCTATAGAAATACAAGTTCTTTCTTACTTTAATAGTTTCAGAAATATGCATTATATAGACCAACATGTTGTAAAAAAAATAGAGAATTGCTAGAATCAGCCACGTAATAAGAATCCCTTTTGCTTTACTCTGAGTTTATTATTGTTTTATAATGATTTACAAACTTGCATCAGTAAATAATTGCAATGGACTTTTTGGAACAGTATAATAGTAAGTTGTTGTTATGATCAGAAGCCATGACACTCCAATATGTGAATAAAAATAATTTCTATCAGTTTTTTAATAAATGTGATTTGATTATCCAGTAAACTGCCTTGCCGAACAAAATTTATATTCATCAGGTGACCGATTCACTGCTAACTATATCCCATTATTATATTTAGGATTTATTTTTCTTTCTAATTTTTTCTGAAATTTTTTGCTCTTGCCCTCTTCCTTTCCTGAGGTAGTTGACTCTCTCCTGGGCTATGATTCCACAGGGTATGGTCGTCCTCTACTCCTTATTCAACTGGCCATTCTTCATGTGTGAATCTAAGCAGTGAATGTTAAAATCCTTTCCTTTTTCTAATGCTCACTGACCTGATGTGCAGTTCCAGCATTTCTGTTTTTGTTCCAGCATTCGTAGTTTTTATGTAATTTCTTTTTGTCAATAGTTTTCTCCCTTCTCCTTCTTTCCTGAAGGTGTTGACTCCCTGCTGGGTGGTTATAATTATTGCGTGAGCATTGAGAATGAGTCAGGCCATTTGACTGTGAAGGCATCTCAGCCCAGCCTGATCTATCCTCACCTGATGTCCACACACACTTCCAGCAGGGTCACTGGATAATGATCAGCACTGCAACACTCGTTCATGTTTCCCTCCTTAAACCAGGGGCTTTGATGGCAATTGTAGCACAGTTACTGCTGCTTTGGATAATAATACTAATATAGCAGACTAGGATCGATCTCGGGACCTTCTTGGTCTGCATGTCTCAGACACTCACTACCTTAACCGACTAAGGCATCAGGTGAGCTGTTCACATACTCTATTCGTAAGCATTATTGCGATATTGTGAATCTCTGATATAAGACCCTTTCCTTAAGACTTCTTTACTAATGGAGCACACAATAAGGTTAATCCTGATCATCTAATATGTACAAAACGCTGGTGAGGCCACAGCTGGAGTACTGTGTGCAGTTCTGGTCGCCTCACTATAGGAAGGATGTGATTGCTTTAGAGAGGGTGCAGAGAAGATTCACCAGGATGTTACCTGGGATGGAGCGCCTCAGCTATGAAGAAAGACTAAACAGGCTGGGGTTGTTTTCATTGGAGCAAAGAAGGCTGAGGGGGGACCTGATTGAGGTGTACAAAATGATGAGGGGCATAGATAGGGTAGATAAGGAGGAACTTTTCCCCTTAGTAGGGGGGTCAATAACAAGGGGGCATAGATTCAAGGTAAGGGGCAGGAGATTTAGAGGGGATTTGAGGAGGATCTTTTTCACCCAGATGGTGGTTGGAATCTGGAACTCTCTGCCTGAAAGGGTGGTAGAGGCAGGAACCCTCACAACATTCAAGAAGCATTTGGATGAGCACTTGAAATGCCATTGCATACGAGGCTATGGACCAAATGCTGGAAAATGGGATTAGACTGGACAGGGATTGATGGACGGCACAGACATGATGGGCCGAAGGGCCTCTTTCTGTGCTGTAAAACTCAATGGCCTAGAAATTGGGTTTTGGCGCAGCAACGGCTTTAGCGCCGGAAGTTAGTGCCGGAGCTAAGTCGCGCTGGTCGGGCCAGAAATTCAGTACTTCTGCGCCCAAACGGCTGCCGGCGCTGCTGAAAGCTGTTAGCGTCTGAAAACTGGCGCTATGCGCTGAATTTTGGCGCTATTCCGGCGCTGCGGCGCCCGCTGCGGTGCGGCAGGTTCGGGAAGTGCAGGCCTCCTCCTTCCCTTAAGGAGGACCTGCCTGCACCCGGCCGCGGCCCGCGATAATCTTATTAAAAATGAGCCCGGCACCTCGGACAAGTGCCGGGCTTGCTTCTGTTCCGGGGGGGGGGGGGGGGAAGTCCGGGGAGGGAGCTGCGGCCAGGCGGGCGGCGGGAAAGCGGCCGGCCGCCGCGGGGCCTTTAATGCGCCGGCGCAAACTTGTGCAAGGCACCTCTGCCAGAACGTTGCTTGCGGCTGCCACGGGCGAGGCGGCCGCAAGTCAATTTCCCAGTTCGGGCGGGTTACCATGGCAACCGGGACGCTGCGCACACCGATGACGTCATCGGTGCCGGCGCAGCGCTACCGGTCTACCGCGGCGGAAGGGCCCCAGGCAATTTAGGCGCCGGCGCCAATTGCAGCGCTAGGCCCTCTAGCGCCGCAAAATCGGCGCTAAGGGCACTGAATTTCTAGGCCTATGACTCTGTGGCCTAGAAATTCAGTGCCCTTAGCGCCGATTTTGCGGCGCTAGAGGGCCTAGCGCTGCAATTGGCGCCGGCGCCTAAATTGCCTGGGGCCCTTCCGCCGCGGTAGACCGGTAGCGCTGCGCCGTCACCGATGACGTCATCGGTGTGCGCAGCGTCCCGGTTGCCATGGTAACCCACCCGAACTGGGAAATTGACTTGCGGCCGCCTCGCCCGTGGCAGCCGCAAGCAACGTTCTGGCAGAGGTGCCTTGCACAAGTTTGCGCCGGCGCATTAAAGGCCCCGCGGCGGCCGGCCGCTTTCCCGCCGCCCGCCTGGCCGCAGCTCCCTCCCCGGACTTCCCCCCCCCCCCCCCCCGGAACAGAAGCAAGCCCGGCACTTGTCCGAGGTGCCGGGCTCATTTTTAATAAGATTATCGCGGGCCGCGGCCGGGTGCAGGCAGGTCCTCCTTAAGGGAAGGAGGAGGCCTGCACTTCCCGAACCTGCCGCACCGCAGCGGGCGCCGCAGCGCCGGAATAGCGCCGAAATTCAGCGCATAGCGCCAGTTTTCAGGCGCTAACAGCTTTCAGCAGCGCCGGCAGCCGTTTGGGCGCAGAAGTAGTGAATTTTTGGCCCGACCAGCGCGACTTAGCTCCGGCACTAACTTCCGGCGCTAAAGCCGTTGCTGCGCCAAAACCCAATTTCTAGGCCTGTGACTCTAAATGTTGGCACATATGAAAGGCGATAGTGGTTGATGCGCCATCAATTACTCAAAAGACTGAGGTTGAGCGAGTAACAATCAGGCTTTTATTAACTAAAGAATGAAGGTCTTGTCTCGAGTGGTCGACCCGTCCAGAATACTAAGGGACTGGGAGGTAGTCACTTATATACCTGGAATAGTGGGAGGAGTCAGCCGAGGCATGTCCAGACCTGTACCTAGTGGAATACACATACAGACACAGACAGGTATGACAGTGGTTTACCACATTCACCCCTTGTTTAAAAATGAGTCCGGCGGGGTGAAGTGTATTTAAAAGTTCGTGTATTGGAGTCTCTCCGGAGGTCTTGTCTGCCGCTGTGATCGACGTGGCGACGGCAGGGGTGGTGGAGCTTCCGGCGTCGCGTCCCGTGTAGGCTGGGGCCCTGGAGTGTAGTCCTCGTGGGTGATGGTCCAAGGCGAGCCGGCTGCTGGGGTTGGATATCGGGTCGTGGGGGGGGGTGGTAATGGGTAGTGGGTTACAGCGGTCCCCGAGGGTGCGAGGTCTCGTATGGAGACTGTGTCCTCCCGCCCGTCCGGGTACGCAATGTAAGCGTACTGGGGGTTGGCGTGGAGGAGGTCGACCCTCTCGACCAGGGGGTCCATTTTATTGGCCCTCACGTGTCTTCTCAGTAGTACCGGCCCTGGGGACGTCAGCCATGGCGGTAACGATGTCCCCGATGTGGACTTCCTTGGGAAGACAAACATTTTCTCGTGAGGGGTGGCATTGGTGGCAGTGCAGAGAAGTGACCGAATCGAGTGGAGCGCATCGGGGAGCACCTCCTGCCAGCGGGAGGTCGGAAGGCCCCTAGACTTTAAGGCTAGTAGGGCGGCCTTCCAAACAGTTGCATTCTCTCTTTCCACCTGTCCGTTCCCCCGGGGGTTGTAACTGGTGGTCCTGCTTGTGGCTATACCCCTAGCGAGCAGGTACTGGCGGAGTTCGTCGCTCATAAACGATGAGCCCCGGTCGCTATGGATATAGCTGGGGAAACCGAACAGGGTGAAGAGGCTGTTCAGAGATTTAATGACCGTGGCACTGGTCATGTCCGGGCAGGGGATAGCAAACGGGAACCGGGAGTACTCGTCAATGATGTTGAGGAAGTACACATTGCGGTCGGAGGAGGGGAGAGGCCCTTTGAAATCGACGCTCAGGCGTTCGAAAGGGCGAGTGGCTTTTATCAGGTGGGCTCTGTCTGGTCTATAAAAGTGCGGTTTGCACTCAGCGCAGACTTGGCAGTTCTTGGTCATGGTCCTGACCTCCTCGATGGAGTAAGGCAGGTTGCGGGCCTTGATGAAGTGGAAGAACCTGGTGACCCCCGGGTGGCAGAGGTCATTGTGGAGGGCCCTCAGCCTATCGATCTGCGCGCTGGCGCAGGTGCCACGCGATAGGGCATCTGGGGGTTCATTGAGCTTCCCAGGCCGGTACAAGATCTCGTAATTGTAGGTGGAAAGTTCGATTCTCCACCTCAAGATCTTGTCATTTTTGATTTTGCCCCTCTGCTTGTTGTTGAACATAAAAGCAACTGAACGCTGGTCAGTGAGCAGGGTAAATCGTTTTCCGGCCAGGTAGTGCCTCCAATGACGCACAGCCTCCACGATAGCCTGGGCCTCCTTCTCGACCGCGGAGTGTCTGGTCTCCGGGCCCTGGAGGGTTCGTGAGAAGAATGCCACAGGTCTCCCCGCCTGATTAAGGGTGGCGGCCAGAGCGAAGTCAGACGCATCGCTTTCCACCTGGAAGGGAATGGATTCGTCCACTGCGTGCATGGTGGCTTTGGCAATGTCTTCCTTGATACGGTGGAAGGCTAAGCGGGCCTCTGCCGTCACGGGAAAAGAGGTGGACTTGATCAGCGGACGGGCTTTGTCTGCATAGTAGGGGACCCACTGAGCGTAGTAGGAAAAAAACCCTAGGCACCTCTTCAGAGCTTTTAGGCAGTGGGGCAGTGGGAGTTCCATAAGGGGACGCATCCGGTCCGGGTCGGGACCGATGATCCCGTGTTCTACAACACAGCCAAGGATGGCGAGGCGGTCTGTGCGGAATATGCACTTCTCCTTGTTATATGTCAGGTTCAGGAGTTGGGCGGTGTGGAGGAATTTCTCGAGGTTTGCGTCATGGTCCTGCAAGTCATGGCCGCAGATGGTCACATTATCTAGGTAAGGGAAAGTGGCCTGCAGCTCGTTTTGATCGACCATCCGGTCCATCTCCCTTTGGAAGACGGAGACCCCGTTGGTAACGCCGAAGGGAACCCTAAGGAAGTGATAGAGGCGGCCGTTTGCCTCAAAAGCAGTATACTGGCGGTCTTCAGGGCTGATGGGGAGCTGGTGGTACGCTGATTTCAGGTCAATGGTCGAAAAGACGCGGTACTGCGCGATCTGGTTGACCATGTCAGCTATGCGGGGGAGTGGGTAGGCGTCCAGCAGGGTGTAGCGGTTTATTGTTTGGCTGTAGTCGATGACCAGGCGTTGTTTCTCGCCGGTCTTAACGACCACAACCTGGGCTCGCCAGGGGCTGGTGCTGCCCTCAATAATCCCCTCCTTCAGGAGCCGTTCCACTTCGGTTTTGATGAAAACCCTGTCCCCGGCACTGTATCGCCTGCTCTTTGTGGCGATGGGCTTACAGTCGGGGGTGAGGTTAGCAAACAGTGGGGGGGGTGGGACTCTGAGTGTGGAGAGGTTGCATCTGGTGCGCGGCGGGCAATTTGGAGGCTGCTGGCTGCGGACTGTGAGTGGGGGGAGGGGGCCACCGTATGCCATCGTAACGCTTTTGAGGTGGCACTGGAAATCCAACCCCAGTAGAACGGCAGCGCAGAGGTCGGGCAGGACCAGGAGTTTAAAATTATTGAACACAGTCCCGTCTACTACTAGTGTCACCACGCAGTAGCCGCCAATGTCCGCTGACTGGGACTCGGAGGCCATAGAAATCCGCTGGTGCGCAGGCAGGACTGGGAGAGAGCAACGCCGCACCGTGTCGGGGTGGATGAAGCTCTCTGTGCTCCCGGAGTCAAAAAGGCAGTTTATTGCATGGCCGTTTACCTTAACGTCCATTTTGGACCGAGCTAGCTGGTGCGGTCTCGTTTGGTCCAGCGTCACAGAGGCCAGCGTAGGGGTCGGTGTGTCGCTGCGAGTATCAGATGGGGGGGGGTTGGCGGTCTGCTGCGTCCCGGCTGGTGTCCAAGATGGCGGCGTCCATGATTCCCATGTGGCTGGAGTCGTCCAAGATGGCTGCTGCTGCGGTGGTTCGCACATGGCTGGGGAGGCCCAAGATGGCGGCTCGCACGGCCCACACGCGGCGCTGCTGGCGTTCGGGGTGGCTTTGGCCTTGCAGACGCTGGCGTAGTGTCCCTTTTTCCCGCAGCCCGAGCAGGTCGCATTCTTCGCCGGGCAGCGCGCTCTGGGGTGTTTGGCCTGGCCACAGAAGTAGCATTTCTGGCCTTGGGATACTGCTGTCTGGCTTTGGGACACTGCTGCGGTAGTTGGGCCGTTGTTGGGCTGTGGCTGGGGTGGCACGGTGCTATGGGGCTGTCCTACCGTGTCCCAGGTTGTCGTTCCCCGCGGCATCCACGGTGCAGAGGAGTAGGCATCCATGCCCCGGAAGGCTGCGTCCAGCGTTAGTGCGATGTCGGAGGCTTTGTCGAGGGTGAGGTCACTCTGCTCCAGCAGTCGCTGTCGGGTGTAGTTGGACCTGTGGCCCGCTACGAAGGCATCCCGGATCAGTTCCTCCGTGTACTTAGTGGGCGTTACCGCCTTACACCCACAGGCCCGGCCAAGCACGGACAGTGCTTGGAGGTATTCCTCAGTCGATTCCCCAGGTTGTTGCTTGCGACTCCCCAGAAGGTGCCTAGCGTATACTTCGTTCACAGGGCGCGTGTACTGGGTCTTGAGGAGCTGGAGGGCGGCTGTGTACGAGGTCGCGTCCCGGATGACTGAGTACACTCGGTGGTTCACCTTGGAGAACAGGACAGACAGTTTGTCCGCATCCGTTTCGACCGCAGTGGAGGCAGTCAGGAATGTCTCGAAGCACGTGAGCCAGTGAGCAAACTTGGTGGAAGCGTCCGCTTCCCGACTGTCCAGGTCCAGGCATGCTGGTGTGAGGATCTTCTCCATTATAAAAAATTTAGTTAATAAAATTGATGCGCCATCAATTACTCAAAAGACTGAGGTTGAGCGAGTAACAATCAGGCTTTTATTAACTAAAGAATGAAGGTCTTGTCTCGAGTGGTCGACCCGTCCAGAATACTAAGGGACTGGGAGGTAGTCACTTATATACCTGGAATAGTGGGAGGAGTCAGCCGAGGCATGTCCAGACCTGTACCTAGTGGAATACACATACAGACACAGACAGGTATGACAGTGGTTTACCACAGTGGTATATTGAAATACTGTCTAGAATTAATTGCAATATGTCAGTACCTTTGAGATAATATTGATATGGAGTTGACTTTCCAGTATTTGTAATATGTAATACTATTTTCTTAGGCAACAGTGGGGAATTCTATTAATTTTTTATATTCATGGTACAACAAAGACCATCCTGAAGTGTGATTGTAGATCAAAATACATGACCTAAAATTTAAATTATTTTTGTGATTTAAGTAAATGAGGCCTGAGAACTGGAGAATGTAATGCACCTATGGGCACTTTAAGAAAGGTTATTCGAAGTATCACAAGGATCATAGTTTGCAAATCAAGAAAGGCAGCCCTTCATATAGAGAAAAATATTTTACCAAAGATTGATTGATTTGCTGATTGCTAGGCTTTCACTGATAATTTGTTTTACATAAGATTTGGTTTAATCGTTCTAATTTGCGTCTCAAAGTTTTTTTTTTTTTTAAATGGCGCAGTTGGCTTTTAATATTGTCCTGGAATAAACAGTTCCAGGAACCAGCTCCGAATTATTTTATTACATGCGTTTCTGCAAGTTTACAAAACTTGCTGGCGTCTATCCATCCTTTTCTCTTGGCGTTACATGAGGACTGTGGCTAGATGGCCCAAATTTCGCTGAACCATAACATGGATTTGCTCTGTACTTGAAGACTTTTATGCCGTTGTCTCCGGTGTCCATAACAAACACTACACCATAGCGAGAGCAAGCCAAAGTTGTAGGCTTTTTGAGGCCTGCAGACACAATGCAGACAGGAGATCCACTCTTTGGAAACAGCATCACATTTCTTTTCTGTTCGTCCACTACCATGATGTTCCCTTCTGTATCGACACACACCCCAGCAGGATTACCAAATTGGTGGCAGTATTTTATGCTGAGTGAGTACATGAGTTTTAGGTTGCTTCCGTACACCTTCACATCATCACATTCTTCACTCACAACTATTCCACCATCATATGTCGAACATATGTATCTGGGCCCTCTTAGGCCTGTGATGGTCTGAACATTCAGCAGCTTGAAGGTGTGGTCTATGGCAAAAATATGAATTTTGCCCGCCGTATAATCAGCCACCAGGAGCTTTCCAGAAGGGTCTACTCCAATGCCTTTGGGGCAATCAATTTCCCCAATATTTATCCATTCACCTTCCGAGAACTTGGAATGGGGATTGAAGATCCGAATGACTCCACCCACCATATCAGTAACTGCCACCATTCCAGTCCTAGTCAGAGTTACATCTTCTGGTAGAAAGGGCTCTTTACTTCTTCCCTGGTTCTGAACACAGTGCAGTGATTGGAATACCTGACCAGCCCGATTTAATACATGGACCCAAGGGGAGCTGACACTGACAAGGTAAGTGGTGCCATCTAGACAACAATGGATACCACTCAAACCATTTGAATTATTACCATATGGTTTTGCGATTTTATACATGAGCTCATTCTGACGAAAACGAACAAGATTTTCAATATTCTCAAGATCTTGACAGATCTCTGAAGCTTTTTGTGACAGATGATTCACATGCTGCACTGTTACCATACCCATTCCGCTGTGATAGTTTAGTAATGGGCTTGTCTTTTGCAAAGTGTTCCCTGACTTGACCTGAAGGTTATGCATTGTCCGCAATAGTTTTTCTTTGCGTTTTGAGGTTTCTAAGGAATAGTCCATTCTAATTGATTTGTTTCATACCTGAAACATAAAAAGGATCCATTTTAGAATATCTATTACACAAAACTTGGGTAAGAGTAGATATAGTAATCAAGTAAATTGTTCACATGCTATACACCTGTGTACAGTTTTGGTCTCCGTACCTAAGGAAGGAGATACTCGCCTTAGAGGCGGTGCAACAAAGGATCACTAGATTGATTCCTGGGATGAGAGGGAGAGGGTTGTCCAATGAGGAGAGATTGAGTAGAATGGGCCTATACTCTCTGGAGTTTAGAAGACTGAGAGGTGATCTCATTGAAGCATATAAGATTCTGAGATGGCTTGACAAGGTAGATGCTGAGAGGTTGTTTCCCCTGGCTGGAGTGTCTAGAGCTAGGGGGCATAGTCTCAGGATAAGGGGTCGGCCATTTAGGACTGAGATGAGGAGAAATTTGTTCACTCAGCGGGTTGTGAATCTTTAGAATTCTCTACCCCAGAGGGCAGTGGATGCTCAGTCGTTGATTATATTCAAGGCTGAGATCGATAGATTTTTGGACTCTAGGGGAATCAGGGGATATGGGGATCGGGCAGGAAAGTGGAGTTGAGGTCTAAGATCAGCCATGATCTTATTGCATGGTGGAACAGGCTCAAGGGGCCATGTGGCCAGCTCCTGCTCCTATTTCTTATACCAACTTAAGGCTTTAAAAAGTGTATATTTTATTTAATACTAGCTAGGGTGCCCGGCGGTGCCGAGGGTTTTTTGAGGACATGTTGTTATGAAAAAAGTAGAAATAATTTTTATATATATAAATGAGTTTGTTTGTCTGTCTGTCTGTCTGTGTGGGAAGGAGGGAGAGAGGGAAAGAGAGAGGGGGAAGGAGAGAGAAAGGGGAAGGAGAGAGAGAGAGAGGGGGAGAGAGAGAGGGGGAAGGAGAGAGAGAGAGACTGGGGGGAGAAGAGAGAGATGGGGGAGAGAGAGACTGGGGCGAGAGAGGGACTGGGGGGAAAAGAGAGAGAGAGAGACTGGGGGAGAGAGAGACTGGGGGGAAGAGAGAGAGACTGGGGGAAGGATATATATAAATGAGTTTGTCTGTCTGTGTGGGAAGGAGAGAGAGGGAAAGAGAGAGAGGGGGAAGGAGAGAGAGAGAGAGGGAAGGAGAGAGAGAGAGGGAAGGAGAGAGAGAGGGAAGGAGAGAGAGACAGAGAGAGGGAAGGAGAGAGAGACAGAGAGAGAGACAGAGAGAGGGAAGGAGGGAAGGACAGAGGGAAGGAGAGAGAGGGAAGGAGAGAGAGGGAAGGAAGGAGAGAGAGAGAGAGAGAGGGAAGGAGAGAGAGGAAAGGAGGGAGAGAGAGAGGGAAGGAGAGGGAAGGAGAGAGAGAGAGAGAGGGAAGGAGAGAGAGAGGGAAGGAGAGAGAGAGAGGGAAGGAGAGAGAGAGAGAGGGAAGGAGAGAAGGAAGGAGAGAGCGAGAGAGAGAGAGGGAAGGAGAGAGAGAGAGAGAGGGAAGGAGAGAGAGAGAGAGGGAAAGAGAGAGAGAGAGGGAAGGAGAGAGAGAGAGAGGGAAGGAGAGAGAGAGGGAGAGAGAGAGAGAGGGAAGGAGAGGGAAGGAGAGAGAGAGGGAAGGGGAGAGAGAGAGGGAAGGAGAGAGAGAGAGGGAAGGAGAGAGAGAGAGAGGGAAGGAGAGAGAGAGAGGGAAGGATCTGCTGGAGTCATTCTGTCAGACCTGGGCCCTGACAATAAACCCCCAAAAAACCAAAGTCCTTGTGTTCCAGCAAAGATCCAGACATCAGGGACCCAAAATAAATCTCACACTAGGAACAACTAAAATCGAACAAACCACTAACTACACATACTTGGGCATAAAAATCAGCTCTACGGGAAATTTCAAACTGGCTGTGAATGAACTGAAAGAGAAAACTAGAAGGGCTTTCTATGCCATTAAAAGATCAATCCAAATAGAAATCCCAATTAGCATTTGGCTCAAAATTTTCAAATCAGTAATTGAACCAATTGCACTCTATGGCAGTGAGGTGTGGGGACCGCTAACACAACAAGAATTTGCAAAATGGGACAAACACCCAATTGAGATCCTACATGCAGAATTCTGTAAAAGTATCCTCCGGACTCAAAGGAAAACCATAAACAATGCATGCAGGGCAGAACTAGGCCAATATCCACTAATAATTACTATCCAAAAAAGAGCCACCAAATTTTGGAAACACCTAAAAATGAGCAACCCCCACTGCTATCATTACGAAGCCTTGAAATGCCAAGAGAGGACCATAAAGAAGAACACCCTCAGTCAACTAGTCCTGGGACTCAGTGAAGCAACCACTAACACTACTAAAAATAACCAGCCCCAGGACAGTGACATCGTAGCACAGAGAATTCGACCCAACACACTTGTCACTAAGCAAAAGGAAAAATACCTGTCATATTGGGCAGAAACAACAAAAACCCAAAGCAAACTCAATTGCTACTTGGCCCTAAACAGACAATACAACATGGCTGATTACCTGACCATGGTAAAGGATAGCAAACTGAGAAAAACCTTGACAAGGTACAGACTTAGTGAACATAGCCTGGCGATCGAAAAAGGCAGACACAGGCAGACCAGGCTGCCAAGAGAGGACAGGATATGCTCTCACTGCAGTCAGGGAATGGTGGAGACAGAGATGCACTTCCTCACAGCTTGTGGAAAATATCAGGGCATCAGGGAGAATTTCTACCAAAAATTCTCACAAATATGCCCTGAATTCAGAAATTTGAATGACGACCAAAAACTCCCACACCTACTAGGGGAAGAGAGAAACTGTGTAACACTAGCGGCACAATATGTTACAGCTTGCCATAAACAGAGGGACAACCAGTAAACCTAAGAAAAGAGTATATACAAATTATACGAATGTATATTTATACACTTAGGGATATATCTGTTTATACACTGTACGAATAGATCTGCGTTTATGTGTTCAACCATAAATGTATTTCGATGCTTTGGCAACATAAGATGTACCTTATCATGCCAATAAAGCGATTTGAATTGAATTGAATTGAATTGAGAGAGAGGGAAGGAGAGAGAGGGAAGGAGAGAGAGGGAAGGAGAGAGAGAGAAGGGGAAGGAGTGAGAGAGAGGGAAGGAGAGAGAGAGAGAGGGAAGGCGAGAGAGAGAGAGGGAAGCAGAGAGAGACAGAGAAAGAGGGAAAAGGAGAGGGAAGGAGAGAG